>NC_132801.1:30105258-30733258 GCF_048594095.1 Paramormyrops kingsleyae | reverse complement strand
CAAACTGCTGCACTGCTCCCACCGTGATCTTTTTCATACACGGCGCCCTCTTGTGTTCATTACATCAGTGTAACTATGGGCAAAGGCACAAGACAGGGAACATGCAAACTCCACACGGAACCCTAGCAGGTCCCAGCGGCGTGAGGCGACAGTGCAAACCACTGCACCACTGCACCACCCCGACACTTTAGCTCACAATAGGTCATATTTGACACAACAAACATAGCAACAATTTAAACCACTTACCTGATAAGCGTGGTTATGTAAAATTCAGATTAAAAGTTATTCCAACAATATCTACAAATTACCAACAGCAGTTCAAATATACAGGAAGAGATCTTAAGATCACTGAAAGGCATCTGCATATGATAAATTTCTACCATATCTAAATCCAATGGGCATGTAAAAGGTTCTAGAGATTTTATCCTACCCACATACATACATAAATAATTATTTCAGCAAAATACAAATTTAAAACGGTTTGTCATGTTAAATGTACACACCCATACACATACTGCTTATTAGCCACTAGATGGCGGTAAGACTACACTTACAAGTCACGCTTGGGCAGAATTGTTGTAAACAGTTAAAATGCATCTTAAGTGCAAGTCTGTAAGCAGACAAGCTCAGGTGGTAACTTCATATACTACGTGACTTTTTCCAACACACCAATGAGACAGCAACGCTGGTGCAGAACAGGCCCACAATGGACCAGCACACGCATTTGGCCCTTGTGCTGTCTCCAGCGGATCACCCAGTAAAGTGACTCCAGAGCGGAGCGGACAGCGGCGGCAGGGGCCCTAATCGGGGCGAGGCGCACAGCCAGCGCATGGTCAAAGTGCGAGCCTGAGGTAGCACTTTCAGAGTAGCGTAAAAACACCACCCAGTTCTAAGTGGATCAGACAAGCACAGCTAAGGTGCGACGGCCTCATTACCCACGTCAGAACCTATGATGAGAACCTCTTAATGAAGAATTAGTCGATCATCATATATAGAAAAATATTTACAGTAGACATTATCTTTCTGCTTATATCAACATAATACCAGTATAACCCAATATCACATATTACATTTAAAGACACATGTCGTACAGGTCTTCGCAAACCACTGTTTGAATCGTAACAGTCCGCAACACATTTTTATGAAAAATTCAAATAGCATTTAAAAAAAATAAATCTTGGCCGAACTTAATAAAACCCGATATCTACCCACCTAACAGACAGCTGGAAATACACACAAACATCTTTCACGGTACCAGTCATAATTTTCTGTTCATTATTTATCACTGTTACTGTGTTCATTAACATTAAGTAGAATATTTCTGCTGCACTGAAATATACATTTTTCAGACACTTTAACTCCTGCGGGAATGACCGGCTCTTTACATTGGGTGTCGGGCCAAAACAATATGAAGAGCAGATTTATAGATTTCAAAATGCTGAACTTTCAATCCATGCAATGTGTGGAACAAACAGCCCCAAAATAAAGGTGCGGGTCCAGCACGTCCTGCCGGGAAGAACAACAGCTTTTGTTCCACAGCAGAAATAGCCACAACAAGAGGCCCCCCCTTCAAAGGGGTCACGTGACCATCGAAGCTCCACCCACTACAACTGTCACTGGTTCTGCCCTGCCAACACCCTGTCTGACAAAATGAAAACAATCACAAACAAAGCGTCCTCCTAGTCCCCGCACAGAGGAGGACGGCCCTGCCTGACTGAATGGGGTATACAAAGAAAACACTGGTATGCAGGCACTGTTTTGGGCGTGAGAGCAGGGTGCTGGAGCCTGTCCAAGAAATGGAGGGAGAGGCAGTGAGGAAAGCTCCGAAAAGGAAACTGGCTGCTAGATACACAAGTGCTGCACTCCCCCCGTCAGCCAATCAGCAGAGGGCAAACTAAACATATGCCATATATGGAATCTGTACACACATGCACTCATTAAGGGCCGCATGGGAGGAGAGGTGCCACAGGGGGCAGGATTCTAGGAAAAGTAAGAGCACATGCTGGAAGGAGGGAGACCGGGGGAAAACCTGGGAGACAGGCAGACGGAGCAAGAGGCAGAATGGAAGGGGCGCCTTGCACAAAACCTTAATGAATGCATTAGAACACAGTCAAACGTGTATTACGTAAGAATGTGCGTCTCTTACATAACACATTATGCAGAAACCTTTGATAGAATGACACAAATTCTTAGAATAATGACAAGTGCATAGTATTAAAATTTTATATTTAGAGATCTGAAATACATCTTCACACATTTTTAATCAACCTGCACTGATACATATATAAAGAGTAACTCAGCATTTCTGTCCTGTCATACAACAGAACATAAAGTATGGATTATCTGGGAAAAACCAGACACCTCAAAGATAGGAAATATATTGAAATAAACTTCAAAACAAATTTAATTGAAACGCAACATATTACGCCATTATTTTGTAATAATTGTTTCACTTAATCCTTTTAAAATTACTTGAATGAATCACATGCTTTATAATCATGAATCAAGTATAAATATAATCAAGTGTTTAAAGCTAAAACGCTGGATACTTACTGAGTGGTCAGAAAAAACAGCTCATTTTAGCCAAAGCTCACAAAAATTCCTTATTTACTGTCTACCTGAACCAGGAAGCCTGATCCAACCAGCTGTTACTGCCCACATCTCTGAAGAACAAACTGACCAGTAACTGTAATCTAAAATGGAATTAAGTGAGCATAGTTTAGCATTTTTATGTACTGCGTATGTATCAAAAGATTTGTAAATAGCTAATGTCTGCACAGACTGATTTACAAAAATGAAGAGCAACCATCAGGTCAAAGGCCAGTGTGGGTTGTGCTTCATTTCTCAGAAGTACTTTGGGATACAGATTAAGAACATTGGGAGAGATCAGAGATAAGCAGCATAACAAGGGCAAGATGTGTGAGGGGGGCCAAAAAGAGATACATGGGTGTTCAGCCTGGGCTATTCAAGAGGGGGTGTCCTAGAATAAGCAAACGATGCCCCCACATCGGCTGCTTAGTTCTTAGTTACTTATGTGATCTCCAAGTTTTAAGGCTGAAAAGCCCCTTTGTAGCCAATCCTTACCGAAACAAAAAAAAAAAACCCTGACCTTCATATATCAAAACAAATACTCGCCAATTTCCACTGACATTCTTCCCAATGTTGCAATATCCTAAACAATTATAAAAATGCTGCCTCATCACTCTTCATTCTTAAGTGGCAAAACTGTGCAGGTTGATCAGTGCAGGGATGAGGATTAAAACCCACATTGCATCAAGACCCTGACAAACTCTGTCACGATCTTAAGATGACCTGCAACATCCTTAAAGACCATGTAGTATTTCAGTAGCAACCAGCCACCAACATATTCTGAATAGATTTTTAGGGCTCACACACACACACACACACACACACACAGACACACACACACACACACACACCAAAGACCTATCATCTGTTATTTCTGTCACCTTTAACAAGCGTCATGATCTCCGCACACCAAAAGACGAGTAGCCCGACAAACTTGGGTCTGCGGTTTCCCCGAGGTCCTCCTGGGGAGCTTTACAGCAGTTTGCCCCGGGGAGCCCCAACACGAAAAACCGGCTCATGGTGCAAAAAGAGACATCACTGCCACGACAGTATGCGCAGCTGCATTAATGCACCAAGCCTCCCGCGATGGCGCATTAATGAGCCGGACGGACTAACGGCCACTAAGCAAAGCTGAGCGACTCGAAAGGGACAGACCTGATAGTTCCTGTTGGAGAGGCCAGTGGACTCATGAGGCTCCTGAAGTCATTGTCAGGAATGTTGATTTTCAGTGGGGACATCTGGGGACAGAGCGGCCTGACCGGGGACAGGGACACGATCTCCTTCACTGCTTCCTGGTGGCACAACGCCGTGAACTGGATTTTTATGATTGTGCTAGGAAACCGGAATGTGCACCTGAAATTTAAGAAAAATTGAAGAAAATTTAAGAAAACCGCAAAATACATGGGAAATTCTGGCCTTATGGATGTGACATGTGACATTTAAACTCATACTGGCAAACAAAATGCCTCCAAGCATGGACAAGCTTAGTACAATGATTTAATTTGCATTGTTCCATGTAACCTCCTGGGTTGAACAGTCAAATCCTAAAAATTCATATATTAATTGACAAATTAGAAATGCACAGCATTTTATCAGGTTAACGGATGAGATCAAACAAACCTTTGCATGAAACTTCCAATATACATTAACCAAGCTGCAATGTTTACTCACATCAGCGAAACAGCATTACATTAAAAGCAGGTCATTTTCATGTCGAGAATATCAAAACTCAAAAGCAAATTTACTTCATATAAAACTGCAAAAAATCACAGATTCTTAATTATAACTCCAGTTATAGTTGTTCTAACGTGCAAACAGCCAAATGACAGCAAATCACACAGATGCAGACAATCGGTATGTTCGGTTTCACATAGCAGAGCTTGACTGCCTACAGGATTTCTTCCAAACAATCACCATTTAAAATGAAGCAACGCTTAAGCGAATGAAGACATTCTTCACTCAATTGCTCAATGTTTGTTTAAAAAGCATTACTTAATACAACTGAATTGAAACACAGGATGCACCTTGCTGGTGGGGAAGGACTAACTTAATGCCTTCTGGAGAGTGGACCCTTCATAAAGGAGTTTTATCGAGCCAACTTCCAGCTGCTGATCCTGGTCATGGGGGTCTAAAGCATCTCAGACAAGGCTTGGGTACAACCTGAACAGGATGCCAGTCCGTCGCAGGACAAACTTAGAGATGCCAGTGATTGCATGTCACTGTACAGTGAGAGAAAGCCAGAGTGCATGTTGGTGCACAGAAAGAACATGTGAACAACCATGGTGGTGTGAGGTAACAGAGCTCCAGATGCTTTTCTGGAAGAAATACTTTTTTTTGTAAAGGCACTAACAAAAAAAAAAAGGTTGTGTCAGACCTGTGCAAATGTCGACCCACAGAGCTGTTGTTACTGGCCCGTGTGATCGATTAAAAAAAGAGTCTGTGACGATGAACAGATTTTTATTCACAAATAATTGTTTATTATTAATTCAAAGAAGTAAGTTAAACACACAAAAAAAATCACAGATTCTCTTGACTTCTAATGACAGATTTGATGCTTTCCAAAAAGGAAAAGCAAAATCTTACAAATAGAGTTTGTAGATATTGTAGCTTTTGTGGGACAGGAAAATAGTCACTAAAACCGGGCCCCAACTCACATGGTGAAGTTTGGATGTGGCCCATCAAAAAAAATTATTGACCAGGCCTGTATTCACACACCGACTTGAAAAGAATTAAACATTTCTTTTTTTTTCTCCCAAGTAAAGGGATCTGTTCTAGATTGTGTGAATAAGCATTAACTTCTGTATCTGAACCGTTTTGCTTTTAGTTGTCTTTAAGCAAACACTGCTAACCCAAAATGCACCACAGACTATACCAGAAGAATTTTGGCATGTAAATGCAATATATATATGTGTGTGTGTATGTTCAGAAGCTTGCTGGTTTGAATCCCGTGAATGCCATGAGTGATCCTACTCCATTGGGACTTTGAGAAAGACCCTGAACCTGCAACTGCATCTTCCTGGGTATGATGTTAACCTACATCCAGCCCTGCAAGGAGGTTCTCCAACTTACAGGGAAAGTTGGGGGTTGGTGGCAGAATTGGTGCTTCAGTCACTTGAAAAATCTCACACTGCTCCATTCGGACTAGTGTGGTGCTGAGGTGCCGCATGACTGCGCTCAGGTTCTCGTCCCTGAGGTGGTTCATCATGTGGTGGGTGCAGTAAAGCATTATATCAACTGGTGCTCCTTACCCAAGTGTTAGTTACGTACTGATGCCATGTTTGTTTATCATTAATCAATCATAATAGTTCATGTACTTCATGCAGTTACTATACTACTATCTGTTCATGTACTTGAGTAGTAACTGAGTTACTTAGTTACTTGTCTCCTCATGTAGAGTATTACCAAGTATATCATCCTTGTGAAAAGTGTAAACCACATTATAAATAAGTACACCGCTGCACAAATAAGTACCTTAACACACACAAAATTGAAAGAGAGACTTCTCCTTTATAGACAGGAAAAATCAAACCGATTCTTTTCCTTAATCTAACAGTAACTGGTAGTAGTGGATCGTCATATTAGAAACACAAAATGTCTCTAAGATGGTACTTATCCATAGTTCCCAAAAATTACTCAGCCCATCCACCCCTCCCACCAGCAGCAAGCCAGGCTGGCTCCCCCAGGGAATGTTTACACATGCAGGCGAGAGAGAGCCAAACTGCAGCAGTCAGTGCGACCAGAGCGAACAGAGAGCCCGGCCCAAACGCAAACAATCAGGGAGACGGCGAACTCTTTCCATACAGACCTTTATTAGAGACATCCCATTGCCAGGAGGAGAAACAAGCCTCTCAGACTGTGTATGCCAGAAATACACTGAAGCAATGCAAGAACTGGACATGCATCAAGGCAAGGCAACTAACAGTTAGGCTGGTTATCCTGAGAGTTTTTGCATTATATCAATATCTAAAATGTCTTGCAAGCATTTCACTTGACAGACAAAAAGGGAAGTGATAGACAAAACAGAAAAGTTTACAAACTTGAAAAGACCGTTTTTTTTTTATAATAACATTACAAAGACATATTTGTATAAGTAGAATAAAAATGTGCTACAATTGTTTCTGTATGGGTGCAAAAACTAAATAATCCAACAACTGCCGAGATCCTCTGGAAGAGTATAAGTTCCTAGATTAAGGGAAAGACAACAGAAATTTGAGTTTAATACACTGTAGACGTTATTTTTTTAAACCATACCAATGAATCATTAAATGTGTTTACGGTACATAATGACACCCGGCGAGACCAAACAGGCATTCAGTTTAACATACAAACCACACTATCACTCCACACACTGTGGTTGCTCCTACGAAAACATGCGTCAGTTAAAATATAGAAACACTGACAGTTGCTTGGTAATACTCTGTAGTTACAGTATTACATGCAGGCAAACAGATCCCGAGAAATGAGTGACGAGGATTTCCAGAACCGAGCCCTGCTGATATTCACAGGCATGTTTCCTGTAGAGTAGGGTGTCATCATCTATAGGAAGACAACAGTCCCAGCAGGTAATAAATGCTGCATTATAAGCAGCAGCTAATTGTTTAGGATAATATTACTTCACTTCATTGCAAAGACACTCAGGGACCATAGAAACATACCAGACCAGAACTTTCCACTGACTGAATCAGTCCTCTGTAGAATTCTCTGGATTATGGTCACACATATATAAATCACAAACAGACACCAGGCCAGATCAATCCCCTCCACTGCACCATTTCCTGAGTATCATAGCTAGATACATGCTGTCAGGTTTTTAAAAAAATGATGTACAGAGATCTATTTATAAAGCCCGGCTCAGTAAACTTCCCTCCAAATTCAGCGATGTCTTCTCGCCATTTTTTATTGTCTGGCACATTTTAGGCGGCCCCTCGCATCTGCGAATCACACGCCGTTCGTCACCGGAGACTCCAGCAAACTTACACTGGCAATTAAACCCAGTTAAACGTTCACTGGGCTTCCACGTGCAATAATGCCCACTTGTAACACCAAGCAGCATGCCTTCAACCAAACCATCTAATAAATAATTCTGCACAGTGATGAACACCACTGTCTCTATAGCTTAAAATCACGGATAAAATTTGAGAGGCGTCATTTTCCAATCGTGGCTGAAAGGCTGGCAGCAGTGAAACAAGCCTCCATTGTTCCCCTAAATGAGGTCGAGTTTACATCAAACGGGGTCTCTCCACTGGCCCCCGGACAAGAGAATCCATTATCACGCCCCAGCGCCTTTTCTGACTGGCATTTGGATGTTCTGCAAGATGCCAAGTGATTTGTACTGTGAAAATAAGAGCAGTGAAAGCTACTCAAATGGGAGGTGCCCATGTAAAAAGCCAGCTATTCCTGGCAGACTAACAAACACTCCAGACTGTGGAAGTCTTATACAGAATCAGCGCCCACTACAATTTTAACTGAAAACAGGAACAGCCATTTACAATGTTCTTCACCACCAAGACACCAGGTGCACTAACAATCAACTGTGGTGTAAACTTTGTTATTACTTAATGTCAGGCCGCCATCTCTCGGAGCTCAAAATACTGATCCTTAGTTTTCTTCTGGACCCTCACATTTTTATGGAAAATAACTAAAAAACAATAGTTGATATCTTTCTGGTGATTGCAGCACCTATTTACAACTAAATAGATCTAAAGAATGGCTCCCTAACTTACCATTTCTGATGTCAGCCATTTTGTAATGTCCAATTTCCCTGTGCAAATTGCTACAGCCTACGTATCACACTTCACCTTAAAATGCAACATGCACAAAAAAACCACATCCACTGAAAATCCATGATGCATGTCAGTCAAGGTGATGGAGGGGATTTTTCAGTCTAACACAGACGGCTGTATCTGCATGGCTGCAGAAACTCCACAGTGTCAATAAAAAATTAAGAATTTTGCTAGTAAGCATTACTGAATATTGTGATTAGATTCTAATCTGTAACTAAATAAAACGCCTGGCATGCAGACAGCGGTAGGCTGTTGACTTTTAGTAAAGGAAAACAAACTCCCAGACTAGATTTACAGATTAAACACATTTTAAAGTGCTTAGCTTCAGGGGTGACTGTATATTTTAAGTATCAACAAATATTTGTTTATCACGCACGAGTTTACATAAACAGCATAAGTCTGCGCCCGTACATTTTATCAACTGAATCAAATGTTATTCTGCTGATACTAGAAAAAAATCACAGCATAATTAAAAAGAAATTCCGTTCTATACGTGCTGTGTTGTGACTGCAAATAGATCACAGAAAAATAAAACCTTAAGAGAAATGTATGTAACACTATAGTGATCTGGTTTTACCCCGACAACTCGGAGCTCATGTTGTACATGCGGAAAAGGGGCTGGAAGCGCGACCCCGAGAACGGGGGCGCGCCGCCGGATGCGGGAAACGGGTTTGCGATACGGTCCCGCGCTAAAGATGGCGGCCGCTCCCGGCAGAACACGTGACCGAAGGCGTACGCGGCCCTCGCGCTCGGCTCGGTCGACGTCTGACGTAGTGTGTTTATGTTGAGCGAGCGCATCCGCCTGCAAAACATAAACATGCTGCTGCGGCCACATCTGGGTCCGTTAAATTAAAGATGGATAATTAAGGCTAATGTGGCCAAAGAAAAGCGCCCCCCCCCCCCCAATGGCAAAGTATCGGGCTGTCAACGCATGTTTGACTCAAAAATAACTTCCTGTTTTAATCTGGCTTAATTAGAGTTTGACGACATGGCCATAAGTTTGATTTTGTCTGCGAGATTCGGCCAAAAGTGTCGTTTATCGCCTTCGTTGCCTAACTCCTGCAACAAATCCAAATATTACAGTGTTGACAGCGAGCTAAACTGCAGTATTTGGGTTTAACTGAAAAAAATGGCTGATTGAATTTCTTACCTAATACATTTCAGACAACACATCAACTAGTAAAATGAACTAGAACCTATACGCGTTTACGGTTTTCAGGAAACAACTAACCAATGATCACAAAAATTATATATGCAACATATTTTAATCTAGAATGACATTAACTGCAAAGGTTGCAATATGATTAAAAAACGCAACAAATTTTCCACAAGCTTCTTAATGATCCACGATGCTGCAGCCGAGTTTGATAATTACATAACAACAGATGACAAGATAATGCTGTCGCCATCGGAAAATTGTGCATTAAATAAGACGATCGGACACATGTAATGCAAAGGGCTTACTCTCTCGGTAGCCGAAGCGGAGGGGCGCCTCTCCTTTGGAAAACGCCGTCCACGAAGACGCCGTTTTTGCCCAGGCAGCGCAAGTAGAAAAACGGCTCCTCAAAAGTGATCTGCAGGTGCCGCCTAGAGATGAAGCTGGAGTGGCCCATGTTCACGTCTACCGATCCGTGTGAAGAGTTACGGCCGATGGTTACCGTCCGCAGCCGCATTACAAACTCAAAGTCCCTGCCTTCCAGGCGCGCCAGGGCCCGAGGAGGGGATAGGGCTACGGGTTCAATCCCTGCAGGACTGGCCGAGTGGGAGTACATGGGTGCTGCTGCCACTCGCACCGGGCTGCAGGGAGCAGACTTGAGAGCCAGCAGGGCCCTCGCTCCGGTATCATCCGCGAAATCAGACATGTTTTTGGAAGATACACAGGGATACCAACTTTAGGTACACCACTAGGAGAAACTAAGTCTTGTTGATGGGAGCGCAGCACAACATGGATTGGGTCCCTCTAACACCCGCAACGGATCCCCGGACCTGGATCGGACGGAAGTGCAGCTTAATCTTAAAGACACGACGGGCTTCATTCGACATTCGAGACGGTTTCTTCAGAAACTGCTTGCGTTTTTACATACGAATCAAAATACCCAAAAAATAAATTATTTATGTTTACTTGTTCCAGTGTTTATAACCTTAAACCTTGCACAGGAATCGATGTAGATGAAACACGGAATGTGATATACAGGCGCAATTTTACTTTTAGGCGATCGATTATGAATGTATAACATGTCCTTGCAAAACGCATCAATTGCCAACTGAACAGCCTCTGGCCGAAATTTGTGATCACAGAATATTTTATTCAACAAAACGCATAACGTCACTCGCCCACAAATAGTTAACTCTTAGTTCCTGGAACTAGACACGTGCGTTACATGTGGCATTACTGTGAGCTCAAAGTGAATAATCTTTTATTTTAAGTTAATATATGATGAAATGTGAGTTTCATACTTTTAGATGCAAAATGTAAAAAGTCATGCAAGGCAATTTAAAGGGGTTGTTTAAAAGTACGAGTTCGTTGGCGCTTGGTATCCGTGCTGTGTTTATAAACACGAAAGGTACAAGAAAAGCCAAAAGCACGGAAAATGGACTTCATAGAAGGACTGACTGTATTGCACCCCTGCAACACACCAGCAGGAGGCAGTGTCGGATCAGTCTTAGCAGCTCTGCTTGCGACTTGCAGAAATGTAATCGAAGTTACTTAGTGAGTAGCGTTAAAAATACTGGTTCAGTCTAATGCGACAGTCTTTAGTACCTTAACATCACAAATAAGTGGAGTTAAACTTCTTAAAAAAATAATTTATATGCTATCTGTAAATGATACGCATAATTGTTTTGCTTCATTTCATTTAAAACTATTAAATACTACTGCAATCAAACAGGCTTAATATTAGGAAACATACCCTCTAAATGATATAGGAACCTCTTTAAATGTTATTTTTTCATGCTCAAATTTTAAGTATAATCAAATATTAACATAAAGCCTGTAATATCAAATGCACATTTAGTCATAATGAAGTCAAGCATTTTGTGTGGTCACTGTTGGCAAAGTAAACATGTAACCTGTGTTAATATATTTGCAATGTTTTCCTCAAAATGAAAATGAAAGTCCGTGTCCCGAGAAGGACGTTCTGGTCATCAAATGAATATAAAAGCTCACACTTGGCATTAATGAGACAGAGTAGCAATTACATTTTCTCATCAGTTTGACCAGATTAGAGAATTCAGTATTTGCCATTTATAGAATGTAAAACGACAAATTGATTAAACGCTTTGAAACTGGAGTTCCTGGAAGATACGTAGTAGGCCTATGTGCAGAACAGCTGATAAATTGATTAACGGCAATTGCAACTGATTTTGCAACTAGTGCTGTTGTTAACAGCTAGCTTAGAAGATACAGTGTTTTACTCTGGTTTCCTGGTGCAGTTAGGCTAAGTGGTGTCTTTACATTGCCTCTAGAGTACTGTGTGTGCCTGTGCAGGGTGTAGCGCAGCCTTTTGCCATATGCAGTATGTGGGGTAGCTTATATGTATGGCCGTATTTTGGTGCCACCCTGTGGCCATTTTTAAAAATTGATTATTTACAGAGGGTGTGGCACACTTGCGCAGTGCTGTGCGGGGTAGGTGTTCCAACCCTGCCGGCCTCCCTGTGTCTGCCGTTTGAATGCTCTCCCTTTGTCGCGTTGGTTTTTCTGGGTACTCTGGCTTCCTCTTGTAGTCCAAAGAAGTACACGTAGGTGGACTGACTTGTGTAAACTGACCGTAGTGTGCCTGTATCTGCCGTGTGATGGACAGAATTTGGGGGCGGGGCAGTCAGTGTGCTCCCCAGCCTTATCCATTACTCTGCCTGGAGTAGGCTACAGATCAGCCACAGATGCCCCTTCCGCTCAGCTGGATTCCGCTCAGATTTCTAGAAGCCTTTTTCTCCTTAATATTTATATAAATGTGTGTGTGTGTGTGTATATATATGTGTGTTTATATATATATATGTGTGTGTGTGTGTGTGTGTGTATGTGTGTGTCATCTGAAGAAACGACACATAACGAATATTGGTCTCATTCACCACCACATGGTGTGTTCAGAACCAAATACCTATGTCAGTCTGCATATTGTTTGTGAGGAGTTACCATAGAGTCTCCAAAGCATCATTACCTGGAAGAATTTGCGCTTTTCTACCCTAAATTAACAGCATGATTCATTAGCTAGTTTGACAGTCATTTTGAACTAATTAATGTTACAATTAATAAAACAATAATAGAATAAAATCAGTAAATCCATTAATCCATTGATAATAAACGATGACAAAATATGAGTGGCGTTGTCGATCGGTAGTGATGCATGCATGCTCTGATGCATGTTTGCCATCCACTCGTGTGTGGCTTTCATTCCACCATATTTTTGTGTTCTTGATTCAAGTTCTGCTTGCTCATGCACTAACCGTCTGTGCCTGCAAAACAACCCTTTCTGTTGTGGAGTCATTCCATAAAAACAATTGCTTATTTAATTTGAGAGATCTTTCAAAAATAGACTGAGTAACACGTTTCAGAGTTAGTTCTTCTTAAAAACTGAACATCCCAATTATATAATTAGTATTACTAATATTAACTACTCGACAGTGGTCCTGGACAGAGCATAGAAGAATAGGTAATTTTACAAGTATGAGAGTAACATAAAGGTGTTGCTGGAGTGTAAAACACAGACACATGGTGAAACACTGCCAGGAAAACACACAGATATGAAAATATCCCAACAGTACATAAACACAAAAATAATATTAGAAAACTTAAAACTTTCAAGAAATATTTTCAGAAAATTACATTGAATGAGTCTTTTCATTGTATAGCTATACTTATAACATTAGGCTAATGATTGGGGAAAATACCAGTTAATTTGTCTCAGACAAACAAAATATATGTAGGTTTTATACATTTATATGCATTCACTTTTCATTATTAATGGCATCTTGGAAGCATCAGCGTGGGATGAGTTTCAGTTTTATTGGACTTTTAGGTGCAAGCAGTCCTTGAATGCCCAGTTCAAGTGGTATCTGAAGCAACAGAAACGAAAAAAGAGCTGAAATTTCCCAATGAAATACTAAACAAGTGGAACATTTGAAATTTCTTTAGCTCCAAACTCCATATTGAATAAGTCTAATCAATCTTCCCAGTTATGTAATAACCTGTAAATTACAAAATTTCACTCCGCCTCATTTGAATAAATTTAATAATTCTTGTACTGTTATTGTATTCCTATATTTTTTTGTTGTAATTTTTGAAATACTTCATTCATCTCTACTTACAGTTTCAGAAGGTTGCACATACTGATAATGTACTTGACCTTTTCAATCAAAACATTTAACAAGATTATTAACCAAATTCCACTGACATGTGAAAGGCAGAAACGGCAGTTGGCGGTTGCCAAAATGGCAAATTTCGTAGCTAATTTCGTGGCGGCAGATTGATGCAGTGGATTGACCGAGTGATGATTCTTGATAACAGCGATGGAAGTGACGGGAAAATTGCAAACAACATATTAATGAGTAATGAATCAACACTACTCACGGGTGTCTCTTTGCCCACAACAACGTCGAAGTTCTGAAGGATCTCAACTATAGCCAGTTTCACAAGGATAAGAGCGAATCTCATTCCAATGCAATTGCGGGGCCCAGCTCCAAAAGGCAGATATGAGTATGGATCTATGCTCTCTTTGTTCTTCTTATTAAACCTATTAAGCAGAAAATATGGATGCAAAACAAGGCATAATGACAAATTTATCAGAAATGTAAAGAACAAACATATTTTTAAACAATGAGATGAAGTCTGTTACTCAGCAAATGAATAATATAAGATTTACTTGTTATTGAGTTCTGTTTGGCAAATGGAAATGTATTAAAGCAAAATGTGCATAAAAACTAACCTCTCTGGGTCAAAGTCCTCAGGATCAGTCCAAACATCGGGATCACGGTGTAGGGCAAAAGTCGGGATCATGACCACAGTTCCCTTGGGAATGATGACCCCATTAATCTCAATGGTCTTTTTGCAAACCCTCTCAAGACGGCCTGCAATGGGGTAAATCCGCAAGGATTCGTTCAAGACCATGTCGAGGTACTCCATTTCCATCAATTTGTCATATGTCACTGGGGCCTATGGAAAACAAGCAAATTACTTATGCATGTAGCTAATATGTTAGCATATAAAACACTGGGATCATGAATAGAATCTTAATACATAATACTAATATACCTTTAGTTACACTGACCACATTTAAAATTTTCAAGCTAATGAATCTACGGTAGACCAAGGGTCTTCTTCTGTTCAATGTGGATGCTTCTAAACTGCCAATAAAATATTTATTGAAGAATAACTGTAATATTATAAGTTTAGTCTTATTTAAACTAAGGTATCCATTTTTTCCTAGTACATGTTTTCATAGTAAATTCGCCTGTGTTTCCATTCTTTTAAACTCTTGAAGATATTACAGTTTTGAAATGTTTGACACATGTGGCGAAGGGGTCTCACAGCTGGGGGTAATATTAGCCAACCTGGGGGGGGGGGTTCTTTGTAAATTGTTGTGAATGTCTGTTATCAAAACAGGCTCTCGGTAAAATCACCTTGGTAGCTTGGCAGCTTCCACTGCTATAGGTTTGACAGTTTTGTATTTGATAATTACTTTATTTACACTATACTTAGACTAAATTGGCTTTGACTAAGCATGTTAGCCAGCATTACTGTAACTGTGACCATACTGACAACAATTGATCTACACTTGGCTTTTCCTGATGGGATGACATCGAACAGGAGGAGCAGTGTATCACTGGCTACATCATTCAAAAATCTTCAGTGCATGATGTCACTGGAGCTATACCCTCAAGGGTCTGCCAATCGTACCCTTAGCTGTAGGTAACTGTACCTTTTAAGGTAAAGAAATTGACTCTGAGGAACATTTCTGTACCATTGTTGGTACATTAATGCTGTTTGTACCTTTGGGATGTTCCTCAGAGATTTCTGTACCTTAAAAGGTACAATTGCAATGGTACAGCCCCAATGTCAAGCAAAGGTGAGAGTGTACATGAAGTGTTCATAAGTCAAACTAACAGTTACTTCTGAAAATAAAACACTGAAGCGGAGTATACCTCTTTCCTCTCCCGTTTTTCATTTAATTGGAGTTTGCTTAGATTAGCTTTTAGGAGTTTGTGAGAAGGCCACGTTAATCTCAGCCCCAATAAACTTTATGGCTGAAACCCCATGACTGTGCTGTATGGTTCTGTTTACCAACCCTATGGGGGCCTCACATGCGCCTCAGCTTTTTGACCCTTGTTCTCTCTGATTGGCCCCTCCCCCTGTCATGCAGTCACCTTATTGGGAAAAGTCTCATCGATCTCGTTTTGTAGCCTTTTCATGACTTCAGGGTTTGTGGCCAAGTTGTAGGACAGGAATGACATAGTGCTGCTGGTGGTCTCGTAACCGGCAAAGATGAAGATCATGGATTGAGAGAGGATCTCGTGGTCTGTCAGTCCTGAAGATAGAGACCAAAACATAAGTAAGAGAGAAAGATGCATGAACACATTGACACTACATTATGTCTGGCCAACATTTACAGCAATACATCTACTGTTCATTATATTTCTTGACGACCTGCTTTCATTGTGGCTTCAAATAATGCAGATAAACCCAGCACAGTGTTAAACCCCTATATCTTTAACTATTGACCCCCCCCCCCTTCCATTGCTTATATTAATAACCAGTGTCTTCATAAATTAATTAAAAAAGTAAAAGATGTCCAAAGTTGAAATTCTCACTTAATCATAAAAATTCACATTTCTTAAATACCTTTTACTTCATTTTCATTACATTCCTTTTCTGTTATCTGAGAGTCCACCATCAGCTGTAAGAAGTCCACTCGATCCTAAGTAGAGGAGTGACATTTCACTAATGATCTGGCCGTGATGTTAGTAGCAAGACCATCTTCATTATGCATCACCTAAGATGCTAGTCTGTTATGGCTCTGCCGTTTTGTATTATTTTTTTAAAAGATTTTTGCAATTTAATCTCTGTGTTGTAGCAATTATGATTCCAGGAAGTCCCTAAGACACTAAGAGTAGGCTAATGGATATAGTTTGTTCTGATGTATTACTAAAAATAAGAAAAAAACTTTACTTTGTGGACTTTAGTTTGACGTTCAGCCTTTATTTTCTGAAGAGAGGCGTAAAAGAAATCAGTCACAGAGGAAGGAAAGAAGGTGAAATCCAACTTCTCCAGCAGCGACGTCATGAAAGGAAAAAATGCTGCACAAATAAAACCATAACATTCAAAAATGAGACGTGCATGGGAAAGTTTGTCTACCAAAATTAATATGAACAAATGAAACTTCTATTACCAACAAAGAGAAAAAGAGGATTGAGAAAATCGAATTTCAGCATTTTCTTGATGTTGGTGACAAAGGGGTCTTTGGGATTGTTGAGAGAGTCAATGTCAATGCTGAAAGCTGTGCTTGTCACAGAATCCATACTATATGCACCAAAAAACCTGAAGAAAAAATGAGGAAATAGCTTCATTCTTGCAAGGTACATTCTAGTGTGTAATTCCACACCCAGGCAAGGGTGATTGTATGGTACGTGATACAGTATAATCGCTGTGAACCACGAGTAACAGGTACTCGTTAGCTACTCACTCTTTCATTTCCACCGATTCATCCTTGTCAGCTGTCTTCTTCAGGTTCTTCACTAATGTACTGGAATGTTTCTTCATAATCGTAAACATCTGAAAAATGACAACAGACATACGCTGACAGGTTACTTCTATGAACTATAGGTGACTTCAAATGAATGTTTAAGTTTGGATTTAGTATTAAATGTTTGTTGATACAGAATTATGTAATGGATTGTTAATAATACTGTAGATGTACATTTAAAAATATCTGTACTTTAAAATCTTTGTTATTACGCAACAAATAAATTCAACAAATAAGTCAAATCTTAAATACAGTAATATAGTTTGAATTTACATTATAGAAATGTATATTTGTTAGGGATTTCTCGTTTCTGAATGAGTACTAAGTTCTTTCCTGTTGACATTATTATTACTGTAATTTTCTACAGTTCATTTATCTACTGATATGAAGTCATCTCTAATCTAGAAACACTACTCAAGGTTCACCCGGGGCTTGGTTTGCTGAGTGCTGTTCCACTCACCTCCTTGAGACGACCGCTGGTGAAGGAGGGAGAAAGCACACTGCGAATTCTCTTCCACTGCTCATCCTCTGCGAGAGAGATGGCATCATACAGGGGACCACTGAGGCCAAAGTTCTATAAAACAAAGAGTTTTAAGCAATTTTAGACTTACAGGGGCTTTTGCAGGTGCTTTATCATTTATAAGCTGCAGGTGGAATTAAGTGATATTGCCTTACTCGTCTATTAGTAAAGAAGGAGTAGCATTCTTTGATTAGTATGGTTTTGACCATTCCTGGGTCCGTAATAGCCAACACAGGCTGTCGTCCATCATATATTCTACAATATAAAACAAATATAAAAAGTGAAGCCGCATCAGCACAGTCCTGATGTCTCAAATATACATGTATGTATCACAAAGCTCTACTGCAAACGTCTTATTGATTGATCTCTTTGTATGATTGGGGAGGAGTACTCACCCCCATATTTTCCCATATTTTTGGAAACAGTCCAAATCGTAATTGAAGAAGCCCTAGATATATTAAGACGATAAATGTGAAGCAATACAATAATTTCCAACATGTTCAAAATGTTAACATTTCTAAACAACAGAAGGCATTTCATATGGATGAAACCTGTATGTATATTTCAAATGTACCTTGCGGTATTCCAAAAGTGTCCCAATAAATGGGAGGGGCTTTGGCCCTGGAATTCCCAGCTTTTTAAAGAATCCAAAAGGCCAATATCCATAACTGTCAATAACAAATAAAGGGTTACAGTACACACGAGAAGTGAGGAGTTTAATCGTGTTACAAAGCAATAAAATCTCTGAGCATTTACACTCAGAAATAACTCACTCACTATACTTTTCAGATGAAAATTACCCATAATTTTGTATATATATATATATATATATATATATATATATATATATATATATATATACATACATATTAGTATACATGGTAAGCATGTAATACATCAAGTAAGGAAAACTTATCAATTGTACAGTTAAATATTACTGCAATTCAAAAAAAAAATCAGCTACATCCAGGGTAATTCAGTTTAGGAAAAAATAACATGAACAAGTAAATTAAAATACTATTATGCTATTTTATGAAGCCCTAAGATAGCTGCAAAACACAACATTTTGTTTATATATATGTGTGTGTGTGTGTGTGTGTGTGTGTGTGTGTGTATAGATAATACTCACGCGATAACTAAGGTGATTAATAATAAAATCAGGGTCCAGGTCTCTGCTGAGAAATACCAAGCGTAGCTCATGGTTCAGTCCTCTCCTGCCTTTCGAAAAATATAGTGAAAGATATAACCAGAAATGGCGTTTCAACTTCTCAGCAGCACTGTATGGCTCCGGCGGCTTTTAAAAACCTTATCAGGACGGGACTGCGTTGCTCTGTTAATAATTTACCAGCAACTTTTACTGCCGAAAGACAAACACTCCTGATCACGTAACGCGCTCTGCCTCCGCTTCGAATATCATTCTTTGTTCAGTCTCACGTGTCATGTTAGTGTCTCAGATTTACATGCCTTATATGGAGATTTCCCCTTGCCCGAAATGTAATTGTGAAATAATAGAAAAACCCGAAATTCATTATGTCAGAGGGCTTTGCTTAATTTGGAGTATAGGACACCTACTCATTGTTGTACAAAGAAATCCACTCCTTCCCCTTAACTCTTTAACTACCAAAGACCTGACAGCCTTCACTTTGTATAGACGAAGTTTACCTTAAAACCGTAAGAAAACATGAGAAACAATAATATATCACTGAAGAGCCATAATTACTTCCCGGTGTTCTATCCATTAGTCCTACCTTGTCGAGTTGTCTTAGCGCGTTTCGGCAGATGTATCTATCGATCGGTGCTACCCTACTTTATCAAAGCATCCTACCTTTATTAGATACTTCGATGGCCAATTTCGATACACTTAAGTACTTTATAAGGATTTACTGTCATAAATACGTGAGTGACAGTGACACATCAGCCTTATGTCAGGTAATTCTACATATCACATACAAAACATTGATAGTAAATCAGCGTGATACTGATAGTAAAGTGTGGTGAATTATTTAATGAAATATTAAAATAGCATGAACTTTCTGTTCTGTTCACCTGTTCCTTTCAAATGTTATTTTATAATGAAATTCACAGACGTTTAATCTCCAGCGGTTAGCTGTCATATTAAAATAACAAATGGCTATGTTTGATGTATGTGCTAATTCACTGCCAATAGGAATAGAGCTTAATTATGAAGGTGTTCACCTCATACGTTTCATGTTGTAAGACAAATGTAACGATGAATAGAAATATTATGAAAAAGTTTTTTATTTCAATTTTATAAGAATCAAATTGAAATGTATGGAATATATCAACCTTAAAAAAGAATGTCATATCTGAAACAATAGAACAATGACAGAACGTGCACTGTGGGTATGTTCTTCACTGTGCATTTTCACACCGGCACAAACATTAATCATATATCTCTGATGGGAGATAGGGGGTTAGAAACTGTTTCATAATTATACCTTAAGTGTTTGGGTTCAAGGGGTGGCATGGTGGTGCAGTGGTTAGCACTGTTGCCTCACACCTCTGGGATCTGGGTTTGAGTCTCCACCTGGGTTACATGTGTGTGGAGTTTGCATGTTCTTCCCATGTCGTCATGGGGTTTCTTCTGGGTTCTCCAGTTTCCCCCCACAGTCCAAAAACATGCTGAGGCTAATTGGCATTCTTAAATTGCCCATAGGTGTGCCCTGTGATGGGCTGGCCCCCTGTCCAGAGTTGTGCCCATTGCTTCTGGGATAGGCTCCAGACCCCCTGTGACCCAGTAGGGTAAGTAGGTTGGATAATGGATGGGTGTTCAGTTAAGAATGTTCCTTTTTGAAATATTAACTGGCCGAGTCAAGGTATTATAAGTATTTTCCTTTGGGGACAGACCTTTTCAGGCAGGAGTGAGTCAAGGTATTATAAGTATTTTCCTTTGGGGACAGACCTTTTCAGGCAGGAGTGAGTCAAGGTATTATAAGTATTTTCCTTTGGGGACAGAAAAGGTCCCCAAAAAGGTCCCCTTTTCAGGCAGGAGTGAGCAATTTTTGCAGTGAAATTAGGCTATGCCTATCTTTTCCAAATAATAGGCCTATTTGTTTAGTTTGCACTTCACTCTTAGAAATAAACATTAATTCTCCTTAATAAAAGAAACAAATTAGAAAGTGAAATGTTTTCTTTATATGTGAAATAATTTCTTTTGGTTTGAAAAGCATAATTAAAAGATCTGTAACAAAACTTCCATCAAAAACAAGACTGAGTGAAATGATTTGCAAAAAACAAATTGTATTATTTTTGTCTGTAGCTTTTTAAAAATTATGTGTGAATATAAAGTGTTCAATTCATGGCATATAATATGATGGTAGGATTATGTTTATGAAAAAAACAATAATTAACAACAATGTGACAAGAGCTCATTTTGAATAATGGTATTTGTATATCAAAACAGAAGTTCAGTGATAATACACATTATCAGCCTTTTTCATCCACATCCCTGCCCTAAAACCAATGAAGTGAAAATCAACATTTTCTTTGCACATGTGCAGTCTTTGTGTAGCTGCTCTTCTGTCAGAAACAGCTGCTACTACTAAGTTGTACCTTCATTCAAACTAGCGATGCGATTTGCCCAGTGAAGTGCTTAGCAACAAAACTACACAAGCAAAGCAATCAAAGTGCAAATGTTAAATAACGTGTTCTTCATGTGTCCTTTAAGATGCCATAGCTCGTTACTCAAACACACACAGTAAGTGTTTGAATAAAAATCTGTGTAGTACTGAAGCGGTTACCCGGCCCCATCAAAAGCCAGCATGAGCCTATATTACCTCATTAACGAATCGAGTATCCTATTTAAAAAACGATTAAAATCATTCAAGAGAGATAAAACTAATTGTAATTAGCGGTCTATTGAGAGGTAAAGATTACTTCTGGTTAATCCCATTGTTAGCCCATACAGCTGCCTATTATGCTCCAAATAAACTTTTTTTTTTTTGCTCAGTGTAATCGACTGACCCAGTTTAACACAACTAATGACCACGGTAACTCCGATCTTCTGGGGTAAGCTGTTCATAGTTATCATTGTATTATTACTATTTCAATAGGTGTTGGTCATTTTTTAAAAACACAAATAAGGATAAAGATTGCATATAAACACAATGGACACCAGTAAGGTTATTATAGACGATATGCTTATTAAAGATGGAAACATATCTGTATTATATTATATTAGGAATTCCCCAAATCCCCATTTCTCTAAGTGGTCCTGCATTCTAATGCCTTTCCCAGCATTATATGCTGGTAGCATGTTATAAGGGATGCAGCCCCCCTCCCCCCACCCCACTAACAATATATAATTTTATAATTGTATGCATTTAAGGGCCCCTGTAAAGTGCTGCCCCCCCCCCCCATCTGCCAGGGTATCCATGCCCATACTGCGCCCCAGTGGGCTGTGATAAACACACTTACTTCATGTTGGACACCAGAAAGGATAATGCGAGTGTCCCCACAGTGAATTCTTGGGAAAATTTACAGAAACATTAAGTTAGTCATAACTGGGGGCTGAATATTTATGTTATATATTTACTATTTGTGTATAAGAGGAATCTCCCACTTTGCTGTTTTTTTAATGAGACCTGGAAATTTTCCAAGGGCTGGACTCTTGTGGATTAGACAATTATGCATTATGCATCACGGACTGGTTTAACCTACTGGTTACTTTGCTGGCTCCCATTGGGTTAAACAAAGGTCACGGACAGGTCAAATAATCCCAGAGACTCTTAAATGGGATGTGGAACTGGGCAGTTCAGGGCCACGACGGAATTTGTACAGATGGCGTGCTTTGCCATCTAAATGTTTGATGGATTTCCTCAGAACAGAGAAACACTTACAGAATGGGAAAAGGAAAGGCCTTTAATTTCCATCCACCAGTCTTCCAATGGCTTATCCAGTACAATAGGGGTTCAAAACCCCTGATTCATGGCCAGTATCCCACCAGCCTGTGGAATGCTGGGGAGTTGGGGGAGGAAGGTGTTATTTTCCAGAAATAAACTACATATTTTCAGGCCACACCTTCATGACATTTATGCTCTCTGATCGCATTTGAGAAACCCCCTCCCAACCCCCCCCCCCAGTTGATAAGTTTTATCTACCCCTCCCCTGCACCCCCATTGGCAAGGACCCTTTACTGTCTGCACCCCACCACTCCACCCTGGTCAGCAAGTTGTACCAATTAGAGAAACCTTCGCACAACATATGCTGGTCCAAGGTCAAGGTGATATCAGCTACCACAAGAGCCAAATGACTTTTTCAAACTCACCACTCTTAAAACTCAGTTGTGGGTTAAAGATGTAGCTGTTTGTCCTGCACCTGTCGAAAATCACGTCTGACAACAGTCACTACAAGCTGAGATATTAAAATCTAAACAAGCATACTCACAGTTTAGTGTAAGAAAGAACCTGACCTCACCTTAATAACATTTCACAGTAGTGCTGTAGTATTTCTGAAACTTCACTTCTTTCAGAGATTCAGAGATTACTTAAGTAGACAGCTACCTGTTTCCAATTCTGTGTCTTTGTTTTAAAAAGTGTAAATCATTAGCACTGGGCTCCACCTCTGTAATCAAAATTGCATCCTCCCCCCCAATATTCTCAGTTTAACTGCAGTGGTTCATACTTTCAAAGAATACATATCTCTCCATACTGGAGAAGAAGATTAATTCACAGATATTAATCAGTTTAGTACCTTGTTAACTGTCAGATTAATACAATCAAGCATACATTTTATTCTTTATTACTTTTGCTATATAATCCATTTTCTTAATTTTTCACTTGGCAGGGAATAGCACAAGGTCTGGCCATAAAATAATATACGACAGATTGACCTGGTTTCCCAGGAAATTAAGCAGATCATGATCTGGCTGTTAAGACTGATGCATGTCACCCGGGCAACCAGCAGCAAAATGGGGCGACTGGGTACCTGAGGCTGACAAGGAGTGATATCCTGCCCGGGGTATGGAGGCCTGCAAGGGACAAACAGCGCGTAGCTGACAGCCAAACCCTGAAGGATGGTGGTGCTCAGTTAGATAAGAACAGAAAGGACCAATAATAGCAATATAAAGCAAAGTAATAAACTAGACATAGAGCAAACATGCTGCAATCATATCCTCCACAGCTGAGTTTTTAAATCACAACATTCTGCTAACAATCTGCTCTAGTGGTCATAGACGACTATTTAGTTATATTATTTGACAGGAAATGACATCATTAAGCTATCTTCAAACAAATAACAAATTAAATGGCAGAATGTCTATTATTAATGTATTATACTGTCCCAGAATCCAATGTGATTTGCTGAATTTGTTGAAAGAAAAAAAAATCTTTGATTTGTTTATAAATTAAAGCCATAGGTTTTAAAATCCAAAAAGTTTTATTTCTCTATATCTAAACCAAAATATTAGGTTTTCTAATGAAAATGGCAACATATAGATGAGTGTTTCCTAACCTGGCCCCCAAACAGTCCATGTTTTTGGGAGGGAGGAAAGTGGACCGTCTGTGGGTTCCTAAGGACTGGGTTGGGAAACAGTTACACCGATAACCAGAACAATCTAAATATTTCATTATTGTTATGTATCAAAGATTAAATGTAGTAAATCCATCCATCCACCTTACGGCTTATCCTGGTCTGGGGTGTGGGGCAGCAGGAGCCCAGCCCAGGCATCATAGGGCACAAGAATGGGCTACAGCCTATGTAGCATCAATTAACATTAATAAACACAACAACAATCGGCTTATCTTTTTGTGGGAAATAAGTCCTATCCATCCATTTTCTGTAACTGCTAATCCTATTCAGGGTTGCAGGGGGTCCAGAGGCTACAACACAGGGAACGACCCAGTATGGGGCACCAATCCATTGCAGGGCACACGCACGTACACACACACACACACACACACACACACACTCCAATTAACCTCAGCTTGTTTTTGGACTGTGGGGGGAAACTGGAGTTCCCAGAGGAAACCCCATGATGACAGGAGACCATGCAAAGTCCACACACATAGAGCCATGGTGGAGGTTCGAACCTTGGTCCTAGAGATGCGAGCTAGCAGTGCTGATCACTGTGTCACTGGCCACCCTGGAAGTTAAGTTCCATGTTGATTTTGTAATATGTTACTATCTAAGACCGCCTCAGTTTAAACAAACTGAATGTCACTTGTCAGCTGTTAGCCATACTGGACAGTTACCAGGGGACTTTACTCGTCATGGTTGTGGGCTCCAGTGTTTCCCCAGACCAGGATGTGCAGTGAGCCTGTCCTCCTCGTGTCGGTGTGGAATTCCTCCAGGTGTTCTGGTTCATCCCAAAGTCCAAAGATATGTCACTTTGCTGGCCCAGTCGCAAAATTACCCTTAGGGTGTGACTATGTTAGTGTGTCCTGTAATTAACTGGCATCCCTTCTGCAGTGTCCCCCACCTTCTGTCCTGTGGGTTCCTTCCCAAAAGAGAGGGGCTATGGAGGACGCATCCATTAATTTAAAAATAATTTAAAAAATAACATCATTAATTTTGGTACTTTATAATCATTTTGTGTGCGATGTCAAAGTTCACCATGTGCAGAGTTAAGTGATAAGGCTGAGAAAAGATAGAGGCACTACAGCAAAAGTATGGGCATGGTAACTAAGCACGAACTAGATGAAAGTTGAAATATGTTTGCCATAAGATGAGAAAGCTTTTAGTGGGTTTCAAAAATCTTGGAGTGAGTTTTTTCCGAAACTACATTTTTTTACTGTACCTCTTTTGTCTGAAAGATAGGTCTTTGTAAATAACTGAACCCAGTAAGTTGATAATGGAAAAAAAATAGGTACTGTAGCAGGTGAATTAAATCACAGAGCCTAGTTAGGCACAACAAAGTCACATATCAGTGACAATAAATGAGAGGTATAGTCACTCCTTCACATTCGTGAAGGTTAGGGGGTGGAAGATCCACGTAAATGTGAATATTTGAGAATAATACTTGTATCCATTAGTAAAAGAGTAAAATTAACAGCACTGCAAAGTTTAAAAGTTACTGTGAGAAATGCAAGATTCCAAAGTCACAGAGACAGCTGACACGTGAGTGAGGCTGGTCACTGAGACAAAGGTGTGAGGCGTCTCCAAGCCAGGATACACAAATCCCACCGTTCTTTGTGTTTTGTTTTTAAACCAAAAATAACTTTTATTATTAAAGATGTAGTATGGACATTCACTAAAAAATATTCTAAAAACACTAATATTTACATATGATTTTATGTGATCCAAATAATTCTCAGTATCATTTATATATTTTTGGCCTACGCATCATCCAAAAATATGCCAATTATTTGTTCATAGCTAACTCACGAATCACTGAAACCATCCAAGTCAAATCCGCATATCTGTTTATACTGTATTTTCAGTACTTGACCTTTGTACATACAGTGAATGTTTTATTTTTTTTGCACTGTCAAGGTGGGGACAGCAGCACAGACTGAGTGAACATTATTACTCTCTTGTCACTGCCAACACCTCTGTTGAGGCTACACACAGGGGAGATAAGTACCAATTATACAGAGGAGTAAAACTAAAAGAACAAGTATAACCATTCATAATGTGAAAATAAACAGAACCAAAGCATTATTTTTTCAGTAGTAAATCATGATTATTAGGACAGGTCATGAACAGAATTACAGACATTGTGTAACATTAAAGCAGTGTTTCACAATATGGTCCTTTTTTATTTTTTACTAGGAGCTGGGAGGGAGCAAAAATGTGGACTGTCTAGCATGGAGTTGGGAGGGAGCAAAAATGTGGATTGTCTGTGGATCTCCTCGAGGACCGGACTGGGAAACACCACATTAAAAACAGTCATGTGATTCTGAATAGAAATGTAGAGAATTGAACATGCAACTGATTTGAGGATAATTGTTTAGAGGGAGGCCTACGAATCATTAAATCATCAAATAAGCTTCAAGCAAAATGAGAAGCTCAAATATGAATAAAACAGTAATGTAATGTAAAACCAATAAAAAATGTAACATAGTTTGAAATATGTACTCAATATATTACACACAGGAAACGTAATGTAGCGGCGAGGCCTTGAAAAAGTCACAACACACAACCATGGCTACAAGTTTTTAAGAACTGGCAGAGAGATGAATCAAGTTTCTCAATTTCATACTAAAGAAAGACTTCATTCATCCAGCATTAAACCCCAGTCCTACTCTGGAAGCCTTTCCTACCAAGACTCTGGCTCTCTTTCACACTGTGGAGGGATAACATGGAATTAGAGAGCGGCACAGGTCCTGCTGCTGCTGGTCAGCGGCCTGCTGAGCTGGTAACCAGCTTAAAGCCTCCTCCCCGCGGTGAAGCTTCACCGCTTCCGGCATGGAGCAGAGCTGAGCCGCGGTCAGACGTGACCAGGCTCAGCCACCTGGAAGTAGCTTCAACTCGCCTCCCATTCTCAGAGGATTAGCAAGCCATTCAGGAGGAGACCGTGAGGGTTTGCCGACGCCGCTGGAAATCCTGACGACGGAAGGCATGAAAAGCACGGCAGTATCCAACGACAAGAAGTCTTACTCTGCACAGCATCACAAAGCTTCACAGTGCCATTTTATTTCAAGAAAATCAAAGAATTATGTGAAAAGAGTATTAATTTCCTCTGCATAAAAGTATTCATTAACAGAGTATAATTAATTACCCACCTATATATTAAGAATTTTGAGTAATGTGTACCCTATGTACTAATGTTCATATAATGTAAAAGAGATATCTCCAGGTTACTTCTATGTGTTTACAATATAGAAGAGAGTTCCTTAAATTCCATCTGCAGTAAAAGCATCACAGCTGGTTCACCATCTGGATAACTTAATCTTGGCTTGCGTAGCTGCTTAGTTTTTGCTTCAGGACAGCGTCACACTCAGCTGCACCGTCCCGACATGAGCTCCAGGAGCTGAAGGCTGCGTTCCAGAGAGCTTCACTGCTCCCGGCGGCCCGGCCCGGCGGTGAGTCCTGGCACAAGGACGGAAAACGTAACTGCAACACCTGCCGTTCACGCGTGATCGCGAAATGCTTTGTCTTTGTGCGACACATCCACCATTTTCCAGCACGCGTTCTGCGGTATCATTCAGAAGAGCAAATGAAAGAAGCGAAGAGAGTCTTGTGAATATGAAGGACATGAAAAGAGATGGTTTAAGTGCTACTGCATCTCGATTCATTGTCATCTTGGTGAGGAAACCCCCTTTATTGTTCTCTGGCAGAACAACACAAGCAGAATCTGAAATAAGGAGTACTTACAGTATAAGGTTACAGAGCCACCAGGATCTACAATGAGCAATTCATTTGAGTTGGAGGTGCGATGAGAAAACTGCCTTAGTTTGTGAAAAGTAAGCTTATATGCCGTGGGTAAAAGAAAGGACGTTCGGTTAGGAATTATCTCGGATTTCAATCTGCTGACAAAAATATATTGAATTTCTCAGTGCTATTACTCCATGGGATCACAGACCTTTCCATTTTACCAGGCATATTTTTTATTTTAAAACTCATTCTCTTTATTGATTTCCATATACTATCACGTTGCAAAAATGGATGGGTGTAATGCATCACTACAGAACTACACCACCTTGGCAAGAACACTACAGTAAAAATTTTTATCTGTACAAAATTTATCCTAAAAATACACATATACAGTACATATTGCTAACCTAAAAAAGCAACAAAGGAACAATGTTTATGTTTTTGCTTGTAAAAGGTAAAAAAAGAACAGAACTAGAAAAAAACTTGCAAATGCACCTTCTTTTTAAAGCAAATTCTGTATGGCTTACGAGTGCAGTCAGTGTGTGCAAAGGTGGTGTTTTATCATACTTTAAACTAAACAAATAAAATTACATTCGTACAAAGGAATCAGAGCAACAAATCTTCAAGTGAACATGACTTTTCACACCAGTAGGGGCTCTTATGTCAAGATTGATGGGAATTGAAAAGCAGAACAGTTCACAAAACATGTCGCATTCGACCGACCTTCCATTTGCGTATGACGTAACACAGACGGTGAACTTGGGACAAGGACAGACAGTTGTTTTTTTAACCACCTTTAACTTGTTGTCACTTACATCCTTTCGATCTGCTCTACCACTCCCCACCGTAGATGACGGGAACTTATGTCCTGCTGCCCCATGGTACATATTTATTTTAATGCAGTTTTGGTGAAGTTCAGTCATCGGCATGTCCGCAATCCCCCTCCAGCCCACCAAGTGCAATATCGCTTTCAGCTTCAGCAGTGAATTGTGGGTAAAATGATTCATGTGACTGAGAGTCATGTGATTACAGGATTGTAAATGTCATTGTCAGAGGATACTTCGAATTAACACACCATCCATAAATCACAATATTGTTTTCTACATATAAACGGCCAAAAGAATCTGTTCGCCGGCTTGTTCTGATGAAGACCTGGAAGATGGGACCTCGAGGAGCCTATTTTTGCAACCAGTCTGTAAACTTATGTTTACGCAGCAAAGGAAAAACGAAAGGTACGTATTGTTTGAAGAATCCACAAAACTGATATGCCGGAACAGCCTCGCTAGGAATCGTCTTTCACAAGGAGTTTCCTATTCTGTTTTGGACAAACGGAACAGATTGAATAGTTTACGTGGAACATTCCTTCATTTCCCCAGAGCAGAGCTGAGCTGTCAGGATTGGAGGGCTTCTCTTACACAGGGCAGAGGTACACTGGGTTACAATATTGTGCAAACAGTAAATCTTTTTTTTCCCCAGATGCGATCTTTGCAAATCACAGCTGTTAGGTGTCAGCACTGACGGATAATTACAGACAGGAAGGGGAGACTTCCTCCTCCCGCTAACGGCCGTATGTGGACACCTGAAGGAGCCCGTCCTTTGTCACACGAATGAGGAGAAGCCGGTGACGGGAGTCCGAGAGCCGGGGGCGGGCTGTCCCGCTGCCGTGTAGGCCCCCCCCACGCTGTGCTGGGTCACCACCGTCTGGTAGTAGGACTCTCCATCCCCGCTGGCGCACTCCTCGTAGGGGTAGGCGGGTGCTGGCTTCAGCCCCTTCTGCTGCCGTTTCCAGGAGTTGTAGTAGGTGGGGTCACTCATGTAGTGGTTAACGAAGGAGTGCTTGGGACGCTCGTCCTCGTAGTCGCTGTCCGTGGCCTTGCGGGAGGGAAGAGGGAACAGGGGAGATTAGCGACTGGCTCCCCGTGCAGGGAGAGGAGCGCATGCTGCAGCTTCACTTAAGCAGCCACCAGAGTCGAAATGTGTTTGCATAATAAGTAAGGAATCCTTCTAAGACGCTGAAATAAAAGAGGCGAGTAACTTTCTTTCATTTGTCATTTGATTTTACGCATATCCCATCTTGCTCTTCTGCGATGCGCACATACAGGTCTGGGGTCAGACCATAGGGTGAGCCATTTATCTGGTATCCCTCAAGCTTAAGGGCCTTGCTCAAGGGCCAAGTAGCAATGCTACTGTCCTGCTGGCCTCGGGATTTGAATCAGTGTCCTTCTGGACATAGGCACATATTCCTAATTCATTGATGCATGTTTCCTCCCTCTTGGTTTCAGAATCTGGAAGGATCCAGAACCCAGAAAGGCAAGTGTAATTTAGTAATAAGGAGACATGCTGGCAGTTGCCTGTGTGCCTGTTCACAGGTCTGAGGCTGCTGTTCTTCAGCCAATCACCTCCCTGTGGTTACAGGCCACTTTTATAGATGGAATTTACCACCATGTTGCTGAAAGGGTAGGTGGGGGATGCTGAGGAGGGTCTTGCTGTGAGCAGAGAGACTGCTGTGCGGGAGTGTGAGGCTACCTCTGACTCCGAGACCTCGGCGGGCTTCTCGGTGAGGGTGGTGCTCTCCGTCAGGATGGCCCCGTTGTAGTTGTTGCACAAGTCCTCATCGGAGTAATGCAGGCCTCCGGGGCTGGGCCGTGGGGGGGACCTGGATGCCAGGGGACATGCATGAGGAGATCCACAGAGCCGCTGACAGTCATCGGTCATAGACGTGCATAGCTCGGCGTTTCCCAACCCGGCCCTCTGGGACCCACAGCCGGTCCACGTTTTTGCTCTGGGAGTTGGGAGGGAGCAAAAACGTGGACTGTCTAGGGGCCCCCGAGGGCCGGGTTGGGAAACACTGCTTTAGGTGAGCATAATCACAGCCTAGGGCATACCCCAACACTGTGCTGCCTGAGATAGACCCCAGAGGCCCTGTAACACTCACCATGTTAAATATTTACATTTAGAACGTGGATGGATGAAGAACAATCATTAACGTCTGCTACGAGCCACAGCCTGTAAAACTTTTGTAAAGTATTAATAAAAGATGTGGATTCATGGACCTGCACTTCGTGGCGGTAAGGGGAACCATTGAAAATGAGGTCTACAGAAGACCCCGAGGGCAGGTTACAAGGGCAGGCTCCTGTAATCACATTTACGGAGCTCCAATAGGAGGAGACACCACGAAGGACGTGGCCCCGGCTCCGTGTGGCCCTCAAGCAGGACCTGCTGCCTCAGCACCTCACGTCACTTGCAATCATCACTTCAGAGGCCTTTCTGATCCACGTCCACTCAGGGCAGCCTCTCTACTGGAAAGGCCATCGCTCACAAACTGATTTTATTAGCTCCCTTTTTGACCGGGTAATGCCATTTGCCATCTTGTAAACCTCTGGAGAGCCCTAAATTGTCCGCGCGTAACCATCTGTGTCCGGGAAACAAACTTTCTGCAGTATATCTGAAGTTCTCGATCTAACGAAAGACTTCTTCAGCTTCAAATCTAGAATCATCCCTAACCTTGTCCCATTCTTCTTCAGGAAGGAACTCTTAGCGTTCAGATGTCGGTTGTTCAGCTCGAGAGCGGTGAAGCCTCCGTTATCAAGTGTGACAGCCTCCTCCACGGTGGAGATATGTTTTCCTGCGTCGGAACAAAAAAAGCCGGTTTTAAATCACAAAAGTGAACTTGACGGACGTAATGACAGAATACCATTGCACTTGTTTATTTATTTATCAAGATCATGTGTCTGTGGGCGCAGTGTTTAGCTGGGTAGTGTGGTGAGAGGGAGGATTATGTGGTCAGATGATCCCTGTCTGTAGTGTGGACTATAAGCTCCTGAAGTGCTCCTCTGCAGGCAGGCGACGCCGGTTCTAGCAGCGCTCACACGCGGGTCAAGTGTCCGCAGCGGCAGACCCAGGGTTCCACTCACCAGGACTGCAGCTCTTGTACTTCCTGTTCTGGCCGTAGAGCAGCAGGCCGAACACCAGCAGCAGAATTAGAATGAGGCCACAGAGCGCCATGACGACGAGGAACCACCACTCGTCGTAAAAAGGAGTCTCCGATTGGGCTGTGTGTGCACAAAGATGGCCAGATGCACGGCTACGTTAGTGCGGAGGAACGCTGGGGGAAGATGTGCTAACGCCCTGTCCCAGCAGGGGGTGCCAGAGGTTAAGCTGCATTCCTCACACTCATCAGAGAGCAGCCTGGCCTCACGTCAGACACGTTCCCTTTATACTGTTCTAGCGTTTGGTTTAAATGAAAAGCTCCACTTGAACTAGTGGCAGGGTCTCCCCTTTGAGTCTCACATAAACATTATAACTGCAAAGAATCTCTGTTACAAGCATGAATATATCAAAATTTTGATCAATTTTCCAGGAAATAAAACAATATAATAAGGTGCCGTTTAGGCCGAGTTTGTCCACAGCTGGCTGAACATTAAGGTAAGAAAGCTAACTGGCTTGATTGCACTGTACAGTACTCTCTGGTTTTAAAGCAGTATCACAAACAGCACAAAGCAGTACCTGAGAGAAAGGAAGGATGAAACAAACAGGGGAAAAAACAAGAAAAAATAAGCAAAACAACTTCAATGAGAGTTTTAATATAATCTAATGTCACTTCTCCAATCTTTAATGTGTCCTAAGTGTGTTGTTTCATTATGCCCTCTAATCTGCCTCACTGTTTAATTACGCTGATATTCCCTTTAGAAATGTAAACATCTCAAATGTCCTCTAACAGCAATCAATGTTTTTCTTATTAAGCAATGGATTTTGAGAAATAAAATACTTAGTAGCTTAAATTTTCTTTAAATGCAAATGGTATTGTATGTTTGCCCTTTGAATTAATTCCATTTGCATTGTAAATGAACGTAAAATCATTAAGGCAAAGCAAGGTTGCCGTCAATTACTACAAAAATTTTGCCACAACGGACGCACCGAGTGTAATAATTAACGCCGTGTTGATTTGAATAGCTTTAACTTCTCAGGCAAGCCTTCTCTAAGACAACATTAATTCACTTTTTCCGATAAAAGAAAAGAACAAAATACAAAAATAAAAAAAGCACAATGACTGATATCCTGTCCTTTCTGATGATAAACATCAGTGGAGTTCTAAGGACTGTAATTACCTGACAGGGCAGCAGAGGGCATGCTGGGCTCGCCGTAGCCATAGTGATTGACTGCGATTACCCTGAACTCGTAGCTCACCCCCTGCCTGAGGCGATCCAGGCTGACTGAGTGAGACGTACTGCTGGGGGACAAGTGCTTCACAAAGGTATCCCACAAGCCTTCATCTGCAAACACAGCAGGAGGAACGTCACTCGCAATGTAAATGTCACCAAGAAGAGAAGCTTCCCGCACATTTCTGTGAACCTATTTCTCTGCCGAGAAATCTTCTGCTTTGAGAGATGTTATTTTTTTTCGAGGAAATTAAGAAAAAAGCATTCACTGAGAGTTGTGATATACACTCTGTATCTCCACTGTAGTGCTCAAATAAAGAAATCTTTAAATATTCAATAGTTACTTGGAAATACTACTTATTGATGTCTTAAAAAGGTATTTATAGCAGCTGGGATGTCAAGACTTCCAAGAGACACTTCCATTTTAGAAGGAAGCATGTTGATTCAAGGTTATTTTGAGTCGTTTTTCAACTGGCCCAGCCACTACTCTATTTGCCAATCGGCTGCAACAACTGTACTATTAACTGCGATCCATGTCTTGAAAATGTAAGCAACGCCAGATACAAAACATGCCCTCACCTGAAGGACGTGCCTCAATAACATAACCTGTGATAGACCCTGCCCCTTTATCTCCTGGGGACCAGTGAATCGTCAGAGAGGAGGAAGACTTTGTGATTGACATCTTCGTGGGAGAGCTGGGAGATCCTGTGGGCATGAAGGAAGAATCTGTTATGGTACTGCAAAATCTGGACTGGTCTCTACAGAGACGTCATTGGCAAATGGTTAATAGCCACTGGTCAACGGCCACTGGTCAGGCCAAAGATGCACACTTTTTGATGAGAGTGCTTTTATTACAGGATGACAAAAGGATGCCCATGCTGAATGCGCTCAGCATTCCTTAGCGGTCTCTCGATGAGGAAGACAGCTGAGACAAATATGGACAGACCACCCAGTAGCTAACAAGGAGAGCAGTTAAAGCAAACCCCAAACAGCTCGTTGTTTAATGACTTAAATCAATGAAAGTTTGTGATTCTACCTCTTTGCTCAACCGCAGGCCTGCGAACCATCGATCCATATTTGATGAAGTGCTTTTCTGCTGTGAATCCCTGATGTGCTGTGCTGGATCATGACAATCCATAAACCTCACTGGGCAGATCCTTCCTGTGCAGCAGATGCAATGTCTGGGTCTACAGCAAACTCTGTGGCTCTCACCTTCTACTGGTCCTGCGGTGATGTTGGCCTCCAACTCAGGTCCATAGCTGATAGTCTTGGCTTGCACTCTGAAGCCATAGGTCACACCTTTGGTCAGGTCTCGTACCTTCAGCCAGCGCTGCCAGTTGCCCTTGATGTCTACGGTCACCACCTTACTCACACCTGCCGAATAGAAAGAGAGGAGATCCCAACCATCAGTCAGCAGCCTATACAAGACATAACAACGCATTCTGAGGTCACTCAAATCATTTATTCCTGCATATTCCGAATTTCAGTTGCAAATGCAAATCTCCCTGCTAATACATAGTTTTAGTATAAATATTCTCACATAACAAGAATGACATTTGGATGACTTTCAATTTAAATACCGTCACCACTTTCATCTGTGGAAAACAAGGAATAACAGCTCTGCCGGTGGTTTGTTTCTGCAGGTGCCACTAATCTTGGTCTTCAGTATTTTAAAGCTTTGCATCCCTAACACTCACCTCATATTCTAAGAAACCAAAGGAAAAATTGGGGGGGGGGCGGGGTGTCGTCTCTGACATGAGTAGATGATCTTTGCCGTACTGTTTGTATTTGTAGCATTTACAATATACATACATATATACATATATGGTGACGCTTTACATTAAGTGCACCTTATAATGCATTCATAAAACATTCATAAACACCACATATGTACACCTTAACATCCTAACATCCCTTAACAGCTTTAATATACATTAATAACAAACATTGCATGATTATGCTATTATAATGTTTGTTATTATTATATAGTGTTTCTTATTAATGTATATTACAGCTGTTAAGGGATGTTAGAATGTTAAGGTATACATACATGGTGTTTGTGAATGTTTTATGAATACTTAATGAATACATTATGAAGGTGTACTGAACGTTTTATGAATGCAATATAAAAGCATTATGAAGGTGCAGTTAATGTAAAGCGTTATCACACACACACACACATATATTATATATAATATATCTATTAATATATGCATATACCTTGTATATCAAGATAACATATACATAGAGTAGGTGGACAAATGAATAGAAACTCCAACAGGGCCTTAACACTACCTTGGAGCAGCCTTTGCCTTTAGGAAAGGTTCAGTTAGGAATGATGTCATGCCATCCCGAGCAGTGTGTACTGAGATATTGGACCATTCTTCACACAGAAAGAGGTCCAGCTCTTTGAGGGATGGAGGAGATGAAAATCTACCTTGCATTCTGCACTCCAGCACTTTCCATGAAATTTCTGTAGCTTTGGTCTGGTGTTCGGGAAGCTCGTGGAAGCCGTTGGACTACATCCCAGTGACCTAAAACCACTCCTGAACTTGTTTATCAGTGTGAATGGGGGCATTATTACCATGAAATATGGGATCATCATGAGGGAGCAGTGTGTGCACTATAGGATGCACCTGGTCCTGTAAAATGCCTTTATTTTCCTGGGCTATTATATGACGATGCAGATCAATCACTGGATCTAGTGCCTGCACCGAGACGGCTGCCCACGCCGCCGGGCACTGCGGGTGGCAACATCCAAACATAAACCCAGAGGGTAGGGCCGGGCGATATGCCCGAAAAATGTTATCACAATATTTTCAGATGTTTTCAGAATATCAATATTTATCACCATGTTCTAAAATTCCAATGTAGAGATCAGTAAAATATGACAGGCGGTTTTGAGATTTTCTGATTATGATGACGAAATTGTTTTATTAATAGTTATAAAGCATGTGACAGGTATGAAAAATTTTGCCAACAACAGACTCATACCTTGATGGAATTTATGTAAAAATAGTGCAGTATTACTGTTAATTATGCAAGAAGACAAGTGCTTAGGCTATGTCACGGAAACCACAGTAGCCAAACTGCTGTTTATAATCACGATATGACATTTCATCAATATATCACCCATCCCTACTTAATCATATGGCTCATCAGACCATTGCTCAGGCTCTGCTTCTGGTGCTGCTTAAAACGTTATACGTCTTTGTACTCTGGCCTTGGACATGAGCGCCTCCCCCCGGCTGTCCTGCCATAAATTCCAGCTCTGCGGAGGTCAAGACGCACAATTTTTGTTGAGACTGGGTCACGGATGTGTCAGAGAGAATTTTTGAGGCCAGACTTTTGTGGTGTTTACCGATTAACCTGTTATGTGTCTGTTCTCCCCCACTGGCAGATTGGATTCGTGACCAGTGTTCATCTTGGCATCTGCGGTCATCTTTTTTATGACCGTGGCCCTCGAGACATTACAATTTTGCGGCTTTTGTGAATGATGTACCTGCAATTCAGACCCTGCAATTCAATCCCTTGCCCCGTTGGAGCTCTCTTAGCTACTTTTGATGCTTTGAAATCTCGCATATTAAAGGGCTGATTGTCAGATCTCTTCCAGATCTCACACATGCTGCTGGCTGGCATTCAGCCTAGTATGACTCACCATTATCGCTCTCTGTGATTTAATTATATAGGTAAAAGTCCCTTTTTATTGTGATGTTTCCATTATTTTGTCCACCCCATGTACATTATATATGTCCAAACTAGAATACACAGCTGACACAGTAATCACTTCCACAATATAAATGTTACATTATCGAGTTCCGGAAGACTGCATCCTAAAAGCACAGAGGATGGCTGTACTGTCACTGTATTGTACAAGGATCAGATCTGCGATGAATGGGATGTTACCGTTACACTAAGGCCGTCTCACAGCATCTTAACAAGACTGATTTCCAAAGGCTAATGCACATTATTTCCTATGATTCGAGTGCTCATAAACTGCAGCGCTGACATTTAAAGCCATCAGATGTGAAAAGGTCTTTTGTTAAATGCACCTCTTTGCGCAGTTAGAATGACTTCAGTGCCTCATCTCTGGCTAAGTGCATGTGACATGTTTTTACAATACCTTTTTATTTCGGTGTAATATCATTGATAAATCTCACCATTTTTCAATTCAATGAAAGAAATCAGGTTAAATGAAGAAGGAGCATCTTCTCTAGGATTAGAATCTTTTCTTGATGGGCCTATTTTCCTAACCACTCACCAAAGAATGCTCTCTGTGACTGGGAGGAAGAACACATCACTTACCGTGTATGGGAGCCGAGGGTTCATACACGACCCTGTATCCCTCCACCACGCCATTAGGAGACAGGGGGACCCCCCAGGAGACATTGAGGGTGGTAGTGGTGACCTCGGAGAAGGTGATGAAGCTGGGAACACTTGGAGCTTGGGGTGGGGAGGTATTGAAACATTGGGTAAGTGTAAGACTAAGATCTTATTTACATTGTCTCCATATCTGACACACCTGTCACGTTGAACTTATTTAACAGTAGCGGTAGCTTGATGTTACATTTGTTCTACACAGCAGATTTGAAGATGAGGATTATCACTGTAATTGTGCATTAGCACCTCCCCATCACACTGGCTGGCAGCCTTTTCACGAGGACTCCGGTCTCGTTTACCCCTACTCCGTGTTTAACGGAGACGGACAGATTATTAACAGCAAACACTGGGGCCGCATAGCAACAGGGCCGTTAATAATGGCAGCTCCTAGCTAAATATATCCGATGAGGCGAGGTGGGAGGGCGCTATGGACTGGCCTCATTGTATGACTTTCAATCATGCCCCTCGCGGTCAACATGCACTCCGCGCTCAATTACATTACCGAAATGAATTGGAGCCCATTAATGAAAAGGACAAGGTGCAAACAGCAGAACAACATAGCAGTAAGTTAATTATTACTCCTGTGAGCCTTTCCTGAGCCTGGGAGGGACTCCCAGCAATAAGAGCGGTGATACACGATTTGCTGTTGTATATCATACCTCCTACGGTGCCCTACTCCTGTTCTGCTTCAAGGCAAACTGCTACAAAGTCAACGGTGAAGGCCAGTCCATAAGGGGGCGCTCACCCGCTTGAAGAGTGCGGCCCCTTCTGGGCTCGCTCAGAGGGCCGTCCCCCGCGGTGTTGAAGGCTGACAGCCTGACCACGTAAGAGGTGTAGCTGGTGAGGTTCTTCAGCCTCATGGCCATTTCGGGGACAAACAGGACCTTCACCTTCTCTGTTTCGTTCTGGTTATCCTTCTCCCAGTAATAGATCTGGTTCAAAGGCAAAAAAGGAAGGCACCAGTTTCTGCAAAAGTTAGCATTTCCAAAAGCTGTCGTCAATACATTAGGATTAGGGTGTGACGGTACGTAAAACTCATGGTTCGATACAAAGATCGATTTTGGTTGCATAGTTCAGTGTAATTTCTATACATTTTGAAATTATCCATTGTCTCAATTTCCTAGGAAAAGTAAATGCCAAAGGGAGACTAACTTGCAGAGGCTGTTTCTACCTCGCTTCAGTCGTACACAGACTTGAATGATGCCGTCTCAAATGAGTTAGCACGCTGGACGTTTCCAGCAACATATCCGAGTTCGGTTTAACAGAAGCGACAGACAGTCTTGGTTTGATCTGCTACTATCTGTCCAGTGCTGGTAGAATTTATTAAGAAACTAAAACGTGCCCAAAATACTGATTATGACTGACTGTAACCAACTCTGGCTGCAACCAACTCACACTCACAATTAGCATAATGTTTTCCATGTAGAACATCTACTTACGCCCATGTAAATAAATCTAATCATTAATTTCATTGTGTGTACCAAATCAAAAATGATGTACCAAATGGTAAATTATGCATATTCGTACTTTTACAGCTCTGTTAGGTTCCCCTGTGAAGCTTTTACTGTGCCAATTCAGAAAAAAATGGGACAGTTCAACTGACAGAACTCAAGTAAGGCAGAAACTTCTGGTTTGCCGCATTACAGTGGGTATTCCTGGCTGTATCCAAGGATATCAGTTAATAAAAAAGGGTGAAGCTGCTTGTTGTCTGCAACTGGTAGACTTGTTATTTATTAGGAACAAGAGATACAGTCATATAGCTGGTTACTGTAAATCGAAACATCTAATATTTATTACCAGTTAACTGTGCTGACATGGCAATATTTTGAAAAACAGAGGTGATAAATTCTAGTGTAGCCATATATAAAACTGTGCACACTCATTTTTGCAATCTGAATTCACCCATTCATCCTGCACCAGTATGTAACAGAATGGCAGAAGTTTAAATATCATTCAACAAATTAATTCATATATTAAAAAAGCCAAATAAGCTGAAATAGAAGTACCACTAAGAACTTAATGCTCCATTCTAGTATAACATTAAGATAAATACATCTTACCATAGTCTATCACTTTTAAATTAACTTAATGCCACCCATTCAGAAAAAAAAAATGTTCAATGTTTCTTTTAGCGCTCAGGTTTAAAAGAAATAGGGTTTACTCTGTAATACACAAGCTCACCAGCCACACTGGAAACACAGTCTGTTGTGACGAACTGCAAACACAATAAAACTTGCTACTAGGATCGGAGAGGAGGCGGAGCACTGCGCCAGAATATCGATGAGAACCGCGGGTAAAGTTTAAAGCAGAAGTTGGAGGAGAGGACAAATCTTATCAGGGATTCTGCATGTTCCCAGAGCAAACTCGCATTAAGAACAGGTGTGCGCCAGTGTCTGGCTCCTGTGGATTTACGGCTCGTGTCAACACTGCCATTTGCCGCGATGCATAATTAACCTTGAGCACCTCGACAGTAACCAGGATGTACAAGTGATTGAAGCTTTTGTTGTAAAATAAGCCCAACACCAAAAGTAAATCGGCACATCAATTATGGCCGCTGTCTGCTGCCATCGGGGTCCGGTGGGATCGTGGGGGTGGGGGGTGGATCACGGTGCCCTTACCTTGTAGCCCTGGATGTTGCCGTTCTGCGTCTCCACTGGGGGGGGCTCCCACACCACCTCCAGCTGCGTGGAGGACAGAGCGTTGATTTGAATGTTCTGCGGGGCCAGCGATGGAGCTGAGGGGACAGACAAAGTCAGGGCAAGCGCACAGAATTCCCCAGCCAGGCACAGTAAGCGCAACAAGCGAGAGGACAGCATGGTAGGCCTTCACGCACGGGCAGTCGTACCAAAAACAGAAACCGAAGGGGCCGACTGTAAACACTGCAATGTGTTTACGGGCTGAACGTGAGCTGTAACTAATTCATTTGCTTGTTTAATCCTGTGTAAACAGGACCAAAAAAAATTTACTTCACTGTTTTAATTTAGGAAGAGAAATGTAGGGCAGAACTCCAAATATCCTTAAAATGGACATTTGGCCTCTCAGAAGGAAAATGGACTCTTCCGATTGTGCAAATGTGTATTTCAACACAGCAGATATTGCGTGATTTTCACTACAGCACTGATTGCTCTAATGAGAATGCTATTCTTTGGAATCTGTGTATGCTGATGGTCCTGTCGGTAATGATAGAGATCGGAGACCCAAATGCATCGCTGCGGTTTAATAAATCGAGATCCAGAACAGGCGCAAAGCGTGATTCATGAAACCTGTGTCGGGTGCAGACCAACAACAATCCAGTGTATTGCTTTTACCAAAATCGAAATCACAATCCATAAGCAGTGGCTTTTGAAAACAAGCAATCTTCAATCATAAGGGCTCGACATAGTTAGGCAATGAGTGAGTGCGATACCTCACTAAGGCTCCTACTTATATTCCTCTTAGACTAAGAGATGTGTTACACGAGCAGTATTTAGGTGCAGCATGAAGTGATGTGACAGGGTGTGTCCACAGGGAACCCTGACTGGAGGCCACCTAGGAAATTGTTTTTAGTTTGGGTCTCACTTCATGTGTGACATTGTTACTAACAAATCACACAACAGGCTTTGATAGGGGGAAAAATACCTTTGAGACTAATTGCAGCACCTCATGAATACAGATGACATGCAGTACATGCTGTGAGTTCTCTGGTGCATAAGAAAATACCTGCAAGTTAGAGTGTGAGACCCCATAAGGCATAGTGACTCGGCACAGGAAGGTCTGCATAGCCGAACACTGTGTTTCTCAACCAGGACTTTGGGGGGCCCAGGACAGCCCAGTTTTTGCTCCCTAAACACTAGTCTAACAGACAGGGATCCATCAAAGTGAGGTCTGTGTCCAGTGAGCAGGGGTGTAAAGTTCAGGTCTGGAAATTACAAATACAGACCAAGATTTTGTTTCAACCAACCAGCTGGCTACTTTGTGACAGCGGCTCTTTATACTCAACTGGTTGGTTGAAACAAAACCTTTGGTGTGGATTTGTAATTTCTGGACCTGAACTTTCCACCTCTGCCAGTGACTGAGCACAACCTTCACACAGCAAGATCCCAGCATCGGGACTGACCGGATGATAAATCCAGTCGTCTGGCTGTAGCTCTTGCATCTCCTCAGAGTAATCTCGCAGACAGATCCTTTCTAATGATGATGCTAATGACCTCAGCCAGGTTGCCCTGCCAGCTGCTCAGGTTCATGGTAGGAGGTTCATATTTACTGCTCCATTAAACCCCTGACCAGTCTAGTTAGCACAGAAAACTAGAAATCAGAACGGACTCTAAGTGAAATCAGTCTGTCACCTTTACGAGTTGGCCGACCTACATTACACATAGCAGTCCGCAGACACTTATCGATTGTGTTTTACCTTTGCGGGAGTCTGTTAAAACGACGAGGCAGTCAAAGTGACAGCTCACATTTTGCCGCCGTTTTCCTCTTAAAATGAGGAAAGGTACCACATAATTAGCACATTCATCAGGTTGATTAAGAGGTCATGTGATGAGCTTTAGCTGCAATTGGCTAGATGAGTCAGAACCAGGACTATTTACACTATAATAGCGATAAAGAGCACTTGATTGTGCTTGATTGCATTTAAGCCATGGGCATGATACTTGAACACATGAAGATTTTGAAGTATAGGTCACATAATTACGATTTCTTATTATTGTATTTATGTTTTATGTGATTCATTTGCCTACTCTGCACCCATTCTTGGCTTCGATGCTTTTAATTGGCTTTGGTAATCCAATTTCAGCTTTCCAGACCGATGAGGCATACTTTCACTAATGTGCCAACGTGCCATCCCATCCCCCTTTGGGTGGAAACCATCAAGGCCTGCTATAGCCGAGCCGCAGAAGCAGATGTATCCAAATTCATCTGGAAGCCTGAAACGGCAGAGGAACTGTGGAGAGGAACAGGGATTTGGGCAAAGTACTCCCATAACCTTCACTGTAGAACACAATTAAAGGCATGCATTTATGTAAAAGTATCAGAGCTCTGGTGTTTAAACGTCACAGTAAAGTGACGGTTAAAAACACAGTAGCTAGAAAAGAATGTTTGCCGAATATTTGTCCCCAAGGCACAGCTAATTAAAAGCAAATGTACGGCCGTCTCTGAACACCAAGAGCAGAAACTAGATCTCTGTTCTCTTTCCTCAACATCCCAGTTCTCTCTAACATCACACTCCTCACCTTTATGCTAACATGTGCACACCCCCTCGCACCATATTACCACTGGGTGCTTGAGCCATGTGTTTCTGTCATCATTCACCCAGGTTTAATCCGGTCCTATGGATCACTCTCTGGGGAGATCTTTATTCGCTGCGGTGGACTGAGGTCATAAGAATGCAGACTAACGTGCTTCATAATGCATTACCCTGCCGTGTACGTGACGTCCAGGCAGAAGGTCCCTATGGTCGGTTAGAACTTTAGAACAGACGCTGGCGTCATCTAACACGTTTGTTCTCACTTTAGACATACAGCCATCCAGAGGACATCATCAGTCCACACTGCAAAGACGACATCTGTAAATTGCCGGGTGAGAAAAATCAGAGGTCTGTCGATGACAGGGTGCCCTTCCCATAAATGACTGGGTGAATATTAGACTAGCGTCAGACCCGGCTGAAATGAGAAATCTGTCCTGCTGGAACAGAAGGTCACGGTGTGAGATGAGACTACGCTTATTATCCATCTGACAGCAGACAGACGCCACCAATTCACCAATCTATTAGAAGTACCCTGAAAAAAAGCCAAATAGATATTGGCCAAGCACAACCCCATTTGTCAAAAAAAAAAAAAAAAAACAGAAAAACAACAACAGGCTTAAAACTTTCAGAACTTGAGGTAAACTTTTATCACTGTAGCAGGAGGTAATTCAGAGTAGGGGCTGCTTGGTGGAGTGTAAAGCCATACAATCATTACAGCAATGCGTTTGAGCAGTCTACAGATAAACTCCTTTCATGCGGTTGCCATTTCTCATGGCTGGGGGTTAATACTAACTGTGGGTGCATAACGGATGAGGCAAAAGGATGACATAAACATGGACCCCTAAAACAATTCAAGTCATCTCCTGGACATACTCGCTCGTGAAGGGGTCCTCCTTCATTAACGCGCTTCGTTAGCACATTCCTAATTACAGTATTGATGAGGAGCCAGGGCATCCATCTGAAATTAATCTACACTGGATATTAATCTAGGTGCAAAACTACTCAAGTAGGCAAAGGCTTAAGCTGTGCGAGTTACACTAGCTCAGTGTTTCCCAATCAGGTCCTCAGGGACCCCTACGGGCCCATGTTTTTGCTCCCTCCCACGTGGTCCACGTTTTTGCTCCCTCCTGGTCGGACTGCCTGGAGGTCCCCGAGGAATGGACCAGAAAACACTGGACCATCCCATTTATATTTAAAATCAGTGACTGAAGGAAAGGGAATGCTGTCCAACCTGTTTAAACAGGTTGCCTCCAGTACTGGGGCCATGTAAATACAATGTTCCCCCAACCCTATTAATGTAATTGCATCATTCCTGGGCCAATTTCGGCAGTCAATGAAAAGAGGAAAATGTACAGTCAATGAAAAGAGGAAAATGGTGGACATGGGGCAAATGGGATGAGTGCGGAGGTGATGGACCAGGGGCAGACGGGATGAGTGCGGAGGTGATGGACCAGGGGCAAATGGGATGAGTGCGGAGGTGATGGACCAGGGGCAAATGGGATGAGTGCGGAGGTGATGGACCAGGGCCAGACGGGATGAGTGCGGAGGTGATGGACCAGGGCCAGACGGGATGAGTGCGGAGGTGATGGACCAGGGGCAGATGGGATGAGTGCGGAGGTGATGGACCAGGGGCAGATGGGATGAGTGTGGAGGTGATGGACCAGGGGCAGATGGGATGAGTGTGGAGGTGATGGACCAGGGCCAGACGGGATGAGTGTGGAGGTGATGGACCAGGAGCAGATGGGATGAGTGTGGAGGTGATGGACCAGGGGCAGATGGGATGAGTGCGGATGAGGCACTCTGTGTTGGTCATCACCTCACTCTGTGAAGAGAGGGAGGGATTTCTCATCCCCAAATGCCTCATCCACAGCTACAGGATTATGCTGCTGTTTAATCAGGGGCCTGGTCTGACATGCATCTCTGCATCACGGGACCCTCAGTCGAGGATCTGAGCTCTGTCTCAGCTTATCAAATAGCTCCTTCCTCTCTCAGGTCATTAGCACAGCCTGTCTCATAGGCCTACTGATTTAATTTCACACAGACAAACTGTCTCTTTAGCTTTAAATTTCTTTAAAATTTTCTGTAATTGTTTTGGCAATGATTCGGCATTAGCGCGGTAGATCACGCTATTTGAAGATCCCTAGTCATATATCCGAAAATAATAGCACAGAATGGTAATATCCCTCATCCTAACTGAGAGAATGAAAAGCACATAATCAGACTTGATAATAGCTCAGAACTCAAATTTGCTTCTTCCATGAAAAAAATGCATCATTCTTGTTGGCTAATTGGACTCATACCCTGTCATCCTGTACGTACTTGTGTTCTTGCTATTGTCTTCTTCACTATTTTAGAATGCCTGGTAAGTAACATCCTCTTCCCCAGTCGCCTGCAATGTGTTGTTTTCCAAAACAGGCTCATGATGTTGAATTCATTCCACATGGAGCTCCGTCACACTCAATAAGACCTTAACCCCTTCGTCAACACCCCAAACCACCTACACTGGCAGAAAAATGGGTACAACCCTCTTACAATTTTGTTCTTCAAAGTGCAAACATTAATCTACCCCCAATGGTACAAACATGTTCCTCAGAGTCCATTTCTGTACCTTAAATTAGACTAAAAGGTACATTTACCTGCTGCTAGGGAATTGGCAAACCTTTGAGTATACAGCCCCAGTGACAAGTAAATGGTAATTTTTTTTCTGACAGTGCACTGCACAATGTTGGCTGTAGTGATGATTACTTAGACTGATCGGTTCTGCAGCTGTTCACTAAAGTCTAACTCAGAAAATATACCTAGACAGATAAAGTTAATACACTGACACTGTAAGCTTGTGTTCCTCATTAATTATAAATGAATAAACCCAGCATTTCTTTTAAATAAAACTTTTATGAGTCATAACTAAGATCATAGTTCAGACCTGTTTTCCTCTGGTCAAAAGCAAACTATCTGAAAAGATAATATGAACTGTTCTGTTAATATTATTTGCATTTCTGTACACCCAACTTAGAGAAGTCTTTTCTCTAGGAACACAATGTACCCTGACCTCACAGAGACGTAGAAGTCAATCAGCCCGAGTGTAAAGACGTACTATAGAAGGCTTATCTAAAAAAGTAATTCATATTTTAACCTACTTCAGTATATCTTGTTATAGGGAGTTCAAAGAATCACATGGGGAATTACTCAGTTTTATCTGAAGAATAAACTTTCTCCACTGACAATTTAATGAGGTTTAACCAGCTACATCACATGGTTGAGTAGAAATTCAATTCAGGTCATCAGAGGTCAGAGCTGTTTACTCGTCCGTCTCAGATTTTGTTCTTTTATTGGATACTAAGCTTTGAGTTATAGTTATTTAAGTGAATGGTATATGAGAATATGGTAGTTATGCTGGGAAAAAAATCTTTTTTAAGTTATAAGCTTTTGCTAAAGCCTGAACAAACTAGACACCAAAATTCACACAACAATGTTCATGTACAGTACTTACCTTTCAGGCAACTCACTCAGTTCCCACATTATTTGAATTGAGCTTTTGTGCTTTTTTATTAACAAAAGTTATTTTTTTCATATCTACATAAAAAATGTGTGTATGCAGGGCTGGAAATTAAGCTCGTCCACTCGCCTGAGGTGAGTAATTTAGAGGGCGAGTACATAACACTGAACACCGGCCTGCAAGCTAGTAGAAAAAATTGCATGTCAGACTACAATAAAATACCACATTACATAGCGTATTCATCTCTGCTCTGCATTTAACAACATTAATTCAATGATTCAGTGAGTAGTATGAATTGATATACAATGACTGAATGAGTAAATTGTTTATGGAAATGAATACATGATATATTAAAAAAACTTTTTTACGTGGTAATTTATTAGTGTAAGATGTAATGGCCTTTGTTTGCTGTTTATGCTTGTAGATTACATGGCACATTGTGGGCTAGTATGAAAACCAGCTCCACCACTGGTCATGTGTATCCAGCAAACCCATCCTTACCTGCTTCTCCCACAAACACCTCCACTGGGGCGCTGGGGGGGCTCTCCCCAATGACGTTGTAGGTTGTCATCACAATCTCATACCGCTTGTACTTACTGAGCTCTGTTGGGGGGGGATAACGGAAAAGATATGGGAAAAATGCAACTTTAAAAATAAGCCAGGTAATTGGTCAGATTTATTGAAAAAAGAAAGATTCAACTAAAAACAAGGAACTCATTTTCAGGAAAAGTATTTTGTTTTTAACACAGCAGAATGGTCTGCCCGGGTCAGGTTGGGGAGTCTGCACTGGTACAGCGCATTGCCACGCCCACCACACAATGGACCCCCCCAGGCTGACATGCAGTCCAGTCCCAGAAGGGACGCTCCACGAGTTTAACCGGGTGGGCCGCCTGAGTGCTGCCGTGCGGCGGGCGACGCCTCGGCACTACATCAGTTCCAATCCCCAACAGGCCTGACCCCACTGGCTCCCGGGCGGTCTTCACTCCTCCAGGAAGAGGCTCCTGAGGGCTTTCTTTCCCCATCCCCTTCATGATGCGTGCAGCCTTCCTATTTCCTTATTACTACTATTCCCTAACACTATGTTTACAGCTACACAAGTACTGAATTTACAACTGTTATTTGACATCATGACAGTATTCTATTTCTCCCTTGACCGATTATTATGAAGATTCTCTTCAGTAACTACTGCTGCAAAAAACTGGTACAAATACTCATTGTAACATTATTTTTAGAGTGCTTTTGTACATATAATCAGACTTACGAGAATGGGAATTTCACTGATGGGAATTCACTTGCCTACCCTTAACCATGCTAGGCTAACTAACATGCTAGGCTAAAGTACCCCATCATACACAGAAACATTCACAGAGACCTTATCTGGGTGATGCCAGCTAAAATGCAGCTCTGTAGGTTCGGCTCGTACAGGCTTCCCCTGTTCCGGTCCTGGAGTCCTAGTCAGCACCAGTTTGCAGATTCCCCTGCTCAGACACACCTTATTCAGCTCACCAGCCAATTGCCACATTTGTCAGGTGTGTTTGAGCAGGGTAGTCTGCAAACTGTGGTGCAGACTTGCCCTCCAAGACCAAATTTGGGGAAATCAGGGCTAGTAAATTCTAAGCAGCTAGAGAACTCCTCAACTAATGATCTTAGCTATCAGTAAGAGATAGCGAATTTGGGCCCTATGAAAGCAGGCCGGTTTGGGCTCCAAATCCAGACCAATCCAATCCCCCCCAAGTATCCAGGTTATCGGTTACCATGGATGCATTATGTCACTGGGTATGGTTATTACTACTAGATACATTACAATTTGAATACAGAATGGTTTGCAGTTAATTACACATCTCAAAACATGTCAGTTCAAAGCATGATCTTGTTCTGAATGCCTGCACTGTATAATTTTATAATAACATTTGCATTTCATCTTACCTAGTGTGCAAATGGAGGAATATGGGATTTTTATAGCACAGAAACATTTTTAAAAACTACTGACTTCTGAGACTGATCTGCACTCTAGGGATTATGACTAACAGTTCTGGCAATCTGGAGGCTAAATTGTTCCTGCGTTCTGCGACAAAATACTTAAATTAGAGGAAGCTCAAGTTAAAACAGAAGAGGTGCACGCCTGGGATTACATACTTTTGCCAGAGGAAGCATGAATATTTTGTTCGAAACTTCAAAGTACAGCAAACTCAAATAGAGTGAAAATTAAGGGAAACTTACGTGTTAACTCAAATTCTGTCAACAAAGCACTGCTTACAGTCTTGAAAGTGCTTTTGGCTGTTTGACGTAAACAAAGGGAAACAGACCTTGTTAAATTTCAGACAAGTTTATAGCTTAAAATATATCGCAGGCAAAAAATCTGCACAAACTTTTTGTGCAAGCGTATTTTATTTTTTAGCTAGCTAATGTTAAATTGCCATTGTTAGATATTGACTTGTCGTTAATATCTACAGAAGGGGTGGCCAATCTTCTCCGCAAAGGGCCGGTGTGTGCGCAGGTTTCTGAGATAACCTGTAGGTCAGCTGTTCAAACCCAGGTGAGAGGACTCGTCAGCCAAACAGTCCTCTAATTAGTAATCTAATCTAATTAGTAACCTTAGGGAGGTTGCAGCAAAAATACCCAACGGCGCTTTCTGTATAAGATTGCCCACCCCTGATCTACGAGGTTTCTAGATGGGTTAATTATTGAAACAAAACAGTATTCGCAATTTATCAACTGTTATACTGAATGAAAGACACAAAAATAAATTCTTCACGCTCCTGTAAATATTCTATGCATTTGCAATCGAGTCTTCCGAAATATGGCCTCTTCATGCCTTTAAGTATAACTAGCCGCCCTGCTAAGTTAATGTTTGATATGCTAAGATATTGACATTGCCTTGAAATGATACCCGACTCTTCAATCACACTGGAGTGTTTGCTAAACAATGTTCATTTCCACCACAACTTCTTAAATCATCATACAAAAAGCTTTTGCCAATCAGTCGGTCCACATCGACTTCACACGGCATTAATCTGTACGAGCTTGAGGGATATTATTTCTCTTTCTAGTACAAAGGCGGCACGTGAACGGGAACATGCGCGCACACACCCACACGCACGCTGTCAATACTGAGAGCCTGCTCGGTACGTCGCCCATTGTCATGAAGATGAGTGTCGTGTCATTCTCGGTGTAGGAGAGCATGTATTCAATGACTGTTTCATCGCGGTAAAAGGCCAAGGCACCCAGCAGAAAGCTTTGCTGCCAATATAAAGAACAATGGGCGAATTAACGTACTTTAAGGTGACGACTCAGCGGTCGTATAAAACCCCTGTTAATTAAGTGATTGTTTAAACAAATTTTAAAACCCCACAAACGTGTTGAAACGGCCAAGTCACCACGAAGGGTATGGGAACAGATGAGCGTAAAGCGAGGCCGGGAATGAGCAACAGGTTTCCCACCTGTGATTTCCGCCCGGGAAGCGGAATGGTTTCCCGCTGCCTTGGACTCCTGCGGACTGGTGTCATACTGCAGCTCGCGGTAGTAGAGCCGGTATCCTACCAGAATCCCATTCACACTCTCTGCCTTAGGCGGCTGCAACACACCGGATAACATTAAAGTTCAGCAGCACCTTATTCCTCCATCTCACGCTCATTCTTTCTCAATCCAAGGGAAAAAAAGGAAGAGAGAAAACATCACGCAGGAAAGGACAATCTATACCTTTACAGCTCCCGATACAGATTTCCTTTCCAGGAATAGCGCTGACACTCTCACCCATTAGTCTCATTCGATAGCAAGCAAGCAATAAATAAAAATGAGAATTGGAGCTCCGAATGATTAGCTCATTAGAAAAGTCCATTTGAGGAGCGAGTCGTATCGATACAGACAATCGCATTTCAGGGACATTATCCAAGACTCAAAATAAAGATTTCTAATGCTAATTAATGCATCTCTTTGATACTCTACTTCTAAATGGGTTTAAATGCACCATATAGATGTGTTTGTGAAAGTTTTAAATAAGGAAAAGCTTGCTAGGAACCATTAATTGTATACCCTAAGCACACAGGAGGCATGGCAATTATTTAATTACATTCAACAAGCTAAAACTCGAGTGTTTTCTAAAGGTTGCAATTAAATCCATGAAATGTCAGACAGATAAGTGACAAAGGTATCATTATTAGTTGGGGGGGGGCTTCTGAAAAGGTCCCGCTCTTTTGGGGAAATGTAAAGTCAAGTGACTTGCAGACTGCAGATATGATTTTTACTAAGGGTCACATGACTAAAATGGTATAAAGAGTCGTGTTTCCTTGCAGCCCCCCCCCCATCCAGTCTGGACGTCTTTGACCTACAACTGGTCCCCCGTTGTTAAAGGACGCTGGAACCGAGGTGGTGGTGACATACAGCCAAAATATAAGGTTTATAATGCAAACCTGCCACTGGACAAGAACAGAGGTCGTAGTGGACGGCTTTACGGCCAAAATAACAGGTGGCTCGTCAGGAACTGCAATGAAACAGAAAACACACAAGGATTCAATTACCTCAAGTGGACACGCTTCAAAAGCTCTGTCCTAATAAACCTCTCCAATAAAGAGAAGGGCGATACCTCTGCACATCTCAGCGTCTTGTATAACACACATTTCTGACATAAAATAGCTTCTTAAATGTGAAAACAGAGAGAGATACATGCAATTAGGAAGAGAGAAATGACAGAAAGAGTGAAACATGGACCTTATATCGTTTATACGCTCTGTTTCCTGATGCCCGGTGACATTTCCATCTCCATTCACTACGCAGGGAGAGTGATATTACCCAGCGCAGTAATGTCATAAAGGTAAAAACAGCCGAGCGTGCTGCGTCTGGGGCTAATCGCGGCTCGCGCCAGCCGCTCTGATGCTAATAAACAGCTGCCGTGGCGTGGGCCTCTCCCAAACCTGACAGGAAGATTCCGGAAACCAACTGCCCACCGTTACTCAGGAGAAACTGCTCTTTTACCTCCCTCACACCTGAGGCTGTATAGTTCACAGAAGCTGGCAATTAAACGTATCAGGTCAAACTAACGGGGTGGATTTAACTGCCACCCAGATGGGATGTGAAAAACCTGAGAAAAGCAAAGCCAAGCCGCCGATATGGCTTAAGAGTAATACCTGTTTATTTTTTATCAGCCTACTGAGATCCAACAGTTTTGCTTTTAATTGAAAGGCGCCACACTCACTGAAAAGATTATCATACTTCACCAGCCGCTTGCTACACAGCCGTAAAGCTAACGGCAGCCCCGGGCGGACAGCCGCAGCGGCCCTCACCGTCTGGCAGCGTTGTGACTGCGTGCGTCTCCTTGCTGTAAGCGCTGTCGCCCACGTCGTTGGTCGCCATCATCCTCAGCCGGTACGACGTGAAGGGCTTCAGCCTTGGGGAGGGGGATCTCGTCATTACACATGACACTACCGCAAATCCCCCTCCTCCCACTTTGCACAAAGGATTCACTGCCTTGTCTTTCAAGAGACAGTCATTAATTATATATGGTGTACAGCTCAGCAGGGGAGAGACCGGTGCTCGTGTGTGGAAGGTTATGGGTTCAAATCCCATGCCTGACAAAGTAATTATATCACCTTTGGGTCTTCATGCAAAGCTCTTAACCCCAAGTGGCCCCGTAACCCCGTCCGACCCCCTGCCCTTGGACTCCAAGCTTTCCCCACTACTACGTGACTTTGGACAAAAGCATTTGATAGATATATAAAAATAATAGGGTGAATGGGGAGAGATCAACCCGAGTATCTACTCAAAGTAAATGGCAGGCGCACGATGAAAGGCAACAGGCATGGCAGGCATTAAAGGATTTTATTTAGCTACAACCAGGAGGACAGGGAAGAGGAGCAGGAAAGCAGGTTAAATTTGGATTAAATACAACTGCATTAGAGCCTCTGAGCTATGAACGGAGACAGAAATAGTCAGGGTTTCGTAAAAGATAAGGATCCACTGGCTGTATGGGCACTACGCTGCTTTGATTGGAGACGGCACAAAACATCACCGAAGTAAAAAGACAGAAGTGTATTGATTTGAAACAACAATTGTTCATCCGGCTTTATTGTCGATGGGAGTTATTTTTATGACTCAGCTATTCATCTTCTCCTGCCCCAGCCGCAAAGCGAATCGAGGGAGACCGCTTCTCATTCCGGGAGACTTCCGAGGTCTTCCCACAGGTGAGGCTGATTGGATGCCGACTGAGGCGCTCGGCTCCCGGATGCCCAGACGGCCTGGCAATGCGACTCGGCGATGAGCTCTGATTGAGCAATCAGCCCATCCGCTAATCAGGGCCTGCCGGAGAGGGGTCTCAGAACCCAATCACCGCCGGCGGCCGTCCGCGCGGAAGGCAGGAGTGACACCCCGCTGACCTGTCACTCCGGGAGACGGGGGGGGGTGCACATTCAATTCCAAAGGAGACAGGGCTAAATTACGGAACTGGACAAGGGTACAGGTAATTATCTCCAATTTGCCTGAAATGGCTCACGTGTCGCCCCATCCACTTCGAGAGCCACTGACCCTACAAGCTGTCCAAGAGGGAAAGGTGTCCAAACCCTCAGGATCAGCGCTGCCTACCCAGAAAATGAGGCCTTGTCCCTTTGGGAAAACAGTGACAGGACAGGAGAGAGAAACCATTCAGAGAGAATGGGGCCAAAACAATACAATTAAAAGGCTCATTGGATTCATTATTAATTAAATGCGTAATTGCAAACAAGGCTAGGATCCTACAGTGTCTCTGACAAGCTCTCCAAACCTTACATTAACAGTGAACTGGACAGACAGATCATTATGTAATGATGTTATAATTAGGGGTAGATAAGAAATGATGTACCTCAGAAAATGATTCAAGCAAACTCTAACCTTTGCCATTTATTTGTAGGCTGGAACCCTATATCACATATAACTAAAGCTGCCACAATTACTCGATTATTAAAAAAGCATCAATAAAAATTTTCCTTCTTGATTTCTCGGCAATATGGTGGAAGGGAGACGGCACAAACCGGATGAAGGTGAAAATAAAGAGCGAAAGCGTCATTTGTGTGGAAGCATGTTAAAAGTGAATGAAAACGTAGTCGTTTCTCAGTATTGCAAAGCAGAAGTTAACTGTCACTACAGCACGACTGCAATGCAAATACATCTTAAAGAAAACTTTTGGGTTTGATGGACTCACCCCACGATGCAAAGTTAATCCAGTGACCCCACCATGTAGTGGTGTCAGAAAATACAGCAAATGGGTCATGAAGCGTCGTTTTGGCCATCACTACTCTCAACTCTTGACAATCGACAAGTTAGAGAGTTCAGCACGTTCGGTTGAGGTGGTTACTCGGCCAATATCCAGACCCACTGGAGATGTTTTTGATATAATTTATGAACATATAATTATTATTTATTATTTAAAATGCATATGATTTCATTACTGGCCAATGGTATCATTGTTTTTATTATTTAATTCATTTTGTTTGGCGTAAGTTTCTAAGTTCTGGAGTAACATTCCCCTAGCCCTGTTTTCCCCGTCGCATATGTGTATTTTACTACAAGATTTTAGTGGAGGTTTTTCAGGAACGCATGTGTCACGCCCAGCTGCGTACGGTCCTCGTGTGTGCCACGCCCCCCTCATTACCTCGTGTGAATCCCCGATTGTGATCACCTGTTGCCTGTTATGTTCAACCTGTCTTGTGCATTTAGTCCGTGTCTCAGTTAGTTTCCCCAGATCCGCCATTGTAGTGTCCGTGGATGTCTCTGCCTATCTGTCCTTTGACCATTAAACCTCCTGATTACCCGTCAGTTTGGCTCGCTCTCCTGCGTCCCTGCTTGCCGACTTACCCGAACGTGACAGCATGGGGTGCGATTTAGCAGGACTGACTGCATGTGCAAACTGCCCAAATCCTATGTCATCTGGGGTCACTCCTGTGGATCACGTGACCAGATGCTGCCCTTCTATTGGCGTGAGGAACCATGTGACCAGGCAGGAGAGGGCTCACCGGTCCACCTCCCAGCAGGTGCTGTTGTGGCCGATGGCGGCGGAGTGCGTGCGCCAGTCGCCGGCGGGCAGCTCGCGTATCTGCAGGGTGAAGTAGCGCACGGGCGATGAGCCGTCGCCCCCTGGCACCCAGCACAGGAACAGCCGGCGCGAGTCCACCTCCTTCTGCGGGATGCTCAGCTCCTTCGGAGGCTGGGGCCGGTCTGCAGGGGGAGACGGGGCAACAGCCTCAGGTCACATGACAAGCCCCACAGGGGCGGCCATGACACTAGGCGGCAGTCGATTGATCAATCGATGGTGTAAATAAGCATGCGGGGGGAGTTTCAGTGCCCCCATCCCGCACACCGGGACACCAAGACACAGGCCACCATCCATTACAAAATCAAGACTCAATACAGAGAAGCATAATTGTTTAATTTTAAAGGTAGCTATTATCGATTGGCTGAAACATGCAGGCCGTGTAATAAAACAGCCATCGATTGGACAGGCTGTCAGTGGGTGACCTGTCTTTCACGAGCCAAATAGGCTGATTAATTAGCCTTTATTTCTACAACACCAAAGAATTTCAGAGCTGTTTATATCGCTTTTATCGACCTTCCTCGTTAGAGCGATGCTGGGCTGAGTAAGAGGGGACCAGCCCCGGTGACGCGACACGACACTCTCATATGTCTGTGACAACACGGTGTAACCAATCAAACCCTTCGACGCTGTGCATAATGTAGCTGCCCATGCATTGCGAGCTGTTTCCAGTCGAAAGGCTTTTCTATTCTCCCCTTCTCATACTGTCCATTACAGTACACTCCTTTTCCCACAGGTTTCTCCAAAGTGTAATGCAGCAGTCTTATGTGGTGCATTGTAAATGAAAATCCACCATAATAAGAAAAAAGGTCAAAACTATAATTATATTTACAATGAACGTTCCAAAAAGGACAACCTGTTGGGATTATTCCTGGAACACATCCCATAAAGATATGAAGAGCACTGAAGAAGCCACAACTGCAGTGTTTCTGAGTGACAGGAGGTGGCGCCGGCGAGCAGAAACGGCCCATGAGAGCTGACCTCGTCTCTCTGTCGTTATGACGACAGCCTCCTCCGGCAGACCCCAGCCCTGCTGAGTCCTGGCGGAGATCCGGAAGATGTAGGCGGACTCGGGGGACAGCCCCGTCACCGTGAACTGCCGGGCCGTGGAGCCCACCTCCACCGTGGTGAACTTGTTGGGGTCGCTGGCATCCAGCCGATAGGCTATCTGGTAACCTGGGGGACGGGGGGTCAGGGGGGGAGGGGGGTTACAGGATCCGCATGCCTGCAACCTGAAAACACTTTGGGATCATTTACAACATTCCTGAAGTATCAAATTCATCCTTCTGTGCCTGAAAACTTTTATAAATGAAGGCACTTTCTCCTGCCTAGTCTCCACTGTGTTTTTCAAAATTAACTCTAAGACGAAGAGACATATCACTTCTGCTGCCTTACTATATTATTATAATTCAATTTAACAATTTCCTCTGAAGCTGTCACCACCAAAACGGATGCTCTGTAAGGCATGGCGAGATTAAGGTAAGCCTAAAAACACCTCCCATGTGACATTACATCACTTTTATCCAATTGGGAAGGCAGACTCAGCCCATCGCTTCAACTCAAGGAACCAACTCTGGCAACATGCTGATCCTCGCATTTGAACCAGCAACCTTCCGATCACAGGCGCAGAGTCCAAACCCAGAGAGCCACACACCGCGCAATAAGAACAAATTTAGTCAACCTCAGGCTTGACTCGGGGCCCTTTTACACCAATCGAGCTACGCAGTTCTTCGGGTATGCTTCCCTCCAAAGACAACCACCGGCTATTTAGCCTTCAGCCACACGCTCACACAAGGCCCTTCCAGTCATCGCTTGAAGAACTTCATCCCCGTTATAAGTCCCGCTCAGGCCCTGTCACAGGCGGATGACATCTGACTACTGCGGGGCGCCGTCCGCGACAGACCGGCGTGGAGGAACTGCGTGAAGGTTAGGGGGCTAATAAATATGAGATGCGGACAGCTTGTCCAGTTGGTAAACCCTTTATCTTCCCGGCTGGGAATTACATGTCGGACAATGCAGTCGCAGTGGATGCCAGTGAATTAACACGCCTCGGTGGAACGCTCTGTTTATCTGTGGGCCGCCCGCCCCGCTGCGAGCTACTACTTAATGGCGGCTTTCTGGCTGTATTGGCCTTTTAGCTGCACAAACACAAAGGAGGCCGTCCCCTCCGCACCCTCTGCATCATCTCCCACCACGAGCCGGGGGTTTCATTTAAAAAAGCGGCTTCTGCAATAAAGGAGCAGGACCAAGCTAAAACAGTGGCTCCCAAAGCCTGCAGTGTTTGTGAAGCTTCCTCCAGAAACAAAACTGCAAAGAAACAGATGGACTATTACATTTTTTTTCGTTCTTGCAGCACTGTGACTCATGACATGATTTCCAGGGAAACTTCTGGAAAGGCCTCCTTGGCGTGCGCAGCAGGCCGTGTAATTGGCTAGATCACCACCTCTACACCGCTGGAGTTTTATTTCCGCAATTCATTGCCAAGCGATCGGTGATCCTCGATCTGCCAGGCGGAGGCGCCAGAGCGCCCCCCTCTGAGAGGCTTGACCTGGGGAGGCCGTGTCCAACGACTAGGGAGGGGGAGGAGCCTGTTAGCCTCTAGTGGCTAAAGACAAGCAGGTTATGCAGAATGATTGCAGCTCAACATCTGTGTCTCTGTGTGAGGTGTGTGTGTGATGATTATGTTTTATTGCATTGTGGGGACCAAATGTTCCCCACAATGTGATAAAAACCTGTTATTTTGACGTTGTGGGGACCATTTTTCAGGTCCCCACAAAAATCTGTGAGTACAATCAAAAAAGTAAAAATGCCAAAAGTTTTGTATCTTGTTTGTTTACTTATGGTTTAGGTTAGCGCTGGGTAGAGGTTAAGGTCGTCATGCTGGGATTAGAGTTCTCCCCATAGAAGTGAATGGAGAGTCCCCACAAAGATGTAATTATAAACCTGTGTGTGTGTGCGTGAGAGAGAGAGAGAGAGAGACAGACAGATAATCCTGAACTAACAGGCTGCAAAACCCAAAAAAGTCATGCTGAGATTTGGATTTTATAAGAGTCATTTGGCCTATCCATATGGAACGGGTTAGAAAAACTATTAATAAATTAAGGATAGATCAATAAAAAGTAAAGTAGGTGTGTAAAAAGGCAGCACATACAACTGCGTAAATATACTTATTATCTGCACAGAAGAGACGGCTGCATCACTTAACAGCATCTAGTCGTGCAGCTAAGCTGCTATTGTCAAAGGGATATGGCATCATCACAGATCAAAGGCTGCTGATTGTATTAGACGGCCGTGCATTAATACATTCAGCTGATCGGCTTCAGAAAAGTCTAATCCTGTCACTGCAGGCGTTTTCCTTAATCAGATTGTGAGGTATTTCTGCTTTATGAAATGTGTCAAAGCACTGGAAATAAATAAGCAAAAAGCCTCAGTCTGTCTGCCTCTTTGCTTTGCCCGCACTACAAAGAAAAACTGAGAGTTGCTTTTGTTTAGCCCATCAGTTGAAAGGGGAAGATGCCTTACATGTATGGTGCGTCAAGCACTCTCGTACGTTCATGCTCCGTATTCTAGGATTTTTTAAGGTAGGGCTACAAAAGGGGGCATAATTCTTATAGAGGGGCCAACGTTAACATTAGCCAATGATATGTTTTGAACTGGTGAGTGACAGCGGAACCATCCAATTAGGTTTCAGCTGGAGCCAGTGTCCATACGGCCCCACCCCACTATATACTCCTGAAGAGGAAGTTTGGTCTCCTGCACTTGTGACATTTGCTGATCGGCAAAGCTGAGTTTTCAGGAAGATTTAAGCAAAACCGCTCAGTGGCGAATTCAAGAGCGAGGCCACTCCCCCGTGACATTAACGGTCAACATTTACCGGGAATCGGATGGGGCAGGAGGGAGATAAACCAGTTTCAATGGTTCTGGAGGCAGGATTAACTCAGCCCACTAGGAAAAAATAGGCTTACCTGACTTTCAGTTAAATGCTTGTGCTAGGTGATGCTTTATGAGGAAATCAAGTAGGGAAAAACTTGGGAATAATGAACTAGGGAATAAAGCAAAGATGTGCACACAGTGGTTGGTCTCACACCTCACTGGTGGTGACGGCGAATTCACAGGAGACAGACAGTCTAGGAAATAACCCAAACTCTTCCGTTCCAGCTCAGTTATAGACATAATCTCCACAGACGTTAAGGCTCTTCCTCAGCCCTACCACATGAGGCAGTGCACCTGTTTGCCGTGCTGGGAGAGGATCCTGAAAGCCACAGGTATGTTATGGATACAGCGAGACATGCTGTGCTTGCCTGAAGTCACACCGCATAGCTGAAAACCAAAGAAGCTCACGGGCTGGAGTTTAGAAATAAAAGTACATATGTTTTTTAAAACAAATGATGTCACCGTAACTAGATATGAAAATGGTTGCACCGGTAAACCTCCAGTCGTGTTTTTATTATGTGAATTATTGAGTTTCACTCACATCCTACGACAGACCACACAAGTGCAGGATTCTTGGATGCAAGTTTAAATGTTTAGTGAATGTCAGCAAGCATATCAATAGCCATCTGTGTTACAGTACCTGCTTCACTTAACACTAAAGCCCGAAATCCAAATAAAAAACATATTCCCTGCCCTCATGGCTTCTAATGTGCTGGAAAAAATATTATCTGATCCAGGATTTATATGTACCGCTGCCCTAGAACATTCTTCAGCAGCAGGTTTAGCCACCAGCCCGTCCCCAGTGACTCCATTCGATAGAGGGTTCCAGACATCAGTTTGCAGTTAAGCTCCCCCCCCCCCACCACTGAATGTGCAATTAATCTCAAGTGTGGAATGACAGAACACCCTCCCCTAGATATCTCTACAAACAATCCTATCGTCTCAGTTAATTGAAGACAGAACATAAACATTGACGACTGTCCAAACTATTTCTGCATAAGAGTAATTATCATGGGTGCCCTCAATAAGAGTTCAACCTATTAAAGTCTTTTCACCATTTAATATCAAGCATCTATAACAAGATCAGCCGGAAAAATGTTGGAATAGCGCAGCAGCCGGCACATCTTGCCTTTGTTGACAGACGTGAGACCGTAATATGGGCTTTACACGGCGGGAGAGGCGAGTTTTATCTTTCCCATCAAGGACGCGTCAAAACAACGCTTTCTACCGCTCACCTGGGGGCTGTAATCTCGTTAGCTTCAGAAGCAGGTTAGACACCTTCATATTGCTGTTTACCATTAAAAAAAGGGGAAAGTGTTGGAAGTTTAATTTTTTTGCCATTCAGACTCGCTTTATGCAATGCCTTGTATTTGACAACTGAACTGACTGAGATGTCACTTCTCGCGGTTTTCATTTCCTGGCAGCCTAAAGGTCAGCACAGGTCAGAGACAGGGTCACAGGGGTCGGGGTGGGGGGACTCACCGAGGATGATGCCGTTGGGCTCGGTCGGAGGCTGCCACACCACCCTCACGGACGTCAGCCGCACTTCTGGGAAGACCAGCCTCACGGGAGGGCCGGGAACTGGGGGGGGGGACAAAGCCAGGAGAGCGTGTTGAGGCAGGAATACACTACCTACCCACTGCCTGCCCCGCGTCAAAGAGCGATTTCACAGTGTCACGGTATGGTGTTCGCAACCAGCCAGGCTTAAGTCTGTAGACATGCCCATTAGGGAACCATTACAGAGATAAGATGACGAATCCCACACGGCTCAACATAGGCTCATAACCCACAAAAGGGGTTCTAACCCCACAGGCCAATGACGCCTCCATCATTTCAGAGCGGCCCTGACAGGAGGCCCCCCCGGAGGAGCACGGGGTCGCCGCCCATCAGACCCTCCCTACCAATTCCTCGCTGAGGCTCTTGCAAAGATGAGTTACATTGATCGCCGGCTCCGGGCAGAGCGCTCCCCGGGGGTGACGTGGGGCACTTACAAATAACACGAGCATCAGGGGGCTCTCTCTGTTTTGTTGACTTTGGGGATGGACAGGTCACAAACTCTGGGAGTTAAGCAGCTCTGCTTCTTTCCGCGGGTCGGTGACTGACACCTGCTGTACTGCGGAGCATCCCGATCTGACCCGGTCCTGACCGGGGCCACGACGGCCCATCAATCCCACTGGCATGACGGGAGATAAACAGCCCGGTCCTCAGCTCTTAGTCAAAGTGGAGCTTCCCTTGCAGTCTGACAATAAAGGCTTGAGCGTCGGCTGGCTTGAAGCAGTCGAGGCAGGAGTTTTCAGGAGAGATGCAGCTTTTCATGGCTGCCGTCAGCCTTGTGGCAGAGATCCTCACACCCGATGCATGCAGGTCTCACATGGAGTCACGCTGCAAACACACTGGGGCCCTCAGACAGCAGCCTGACCCTCCACGTATCTCCATGCCCAGCCTGCAATCGTCATACCCCTGATATGTAGACCTGATATGTAGCCACATTCCTACTCTGGCAACACAAAGAGCAGCGGTTGTGGGGGGGGAGGGGGGAGGACAGAGCCAAAAAGGACGCGACTCCACTGTCTCTGATCTTTGCTGTCAGCCAGTTCACTCCTGCAACCCCCACCCCCCCCCGCTGAGCTGTCACCATGGGGTATCTGTCTAACATCGCCACGGTGACCACACATCCTGTTTCACCCCAGAGCGCCCAGACCTGCGAGCACTTTGGGGCCGACTCACTGTGGTGACCGTGTGACACTGGAATAGATGTGAGTAAAACAGCGTCCTTCCCGGGGGGGGGGGTTAGAATCTGCCACAATGGATAAAAATAGGAGCGTGAGGCTATGGCGAGGGGGGCTCTCATTTTGGGTGCCCCCCCAGCCTACGACATTCCCAGTCTTACCAGGGAGCGAGACCACTGCATGTGGTGAAAGGCCCAGCGACCCGCAAAAACCTGCCAGCAAGGCAGTGACTTTGTCCTCTCCTTTACAGGAAAAAAAAACAAAAAAAAAACAAAAGCACTCCGGCCTTCTGTGAGCCATGTTACAATTTATATGTAAACCAGCAGCTGTGCAGGAGCACATCTCCCCATGTTTCCAGAGGGATGGGAAGCTCCACACCTTCTCCGCTTTGTCCCGTTATCCTATCAATTACCGGCGAGGGTCACCTTTCAGTAATGGCCACTTGCGCACGCTGGCTGTTTTTATCTCTCTGGCTTTAAGCCTCCTTCACCTCTTCACCGGCAACCGACAGGGCAACAAAATCAACATCACTTGATTTGTTTATCTATCTTCCTTGCAGGATGCTCTGCGATGGGCTGTCAGGCCCGTCACAGCTAAGGACGCGTGCAGACAGACAGACACACGGGGCACCTGAGAGATCCCTTTATTTTAAATCAGAACTTTTCAGTCGGCAGCTCCCGGTTGCTATTATTACTATAATACTAGAAAACTTTTCATGGAGAGTTATTATAAAATCTCACACACGTTCTCCAGCAAGGTGTCTGTTTATGCACTGCTCTCTTCCCACATCCAGAATCTTCTACCGCTCCTTGGATGGGAGAGACAGGGCCTGAAAGGTGGAAGCCCAGACAGACAGAACCGACGGCGTCGGTTTAATTAAAGGAGGCCTCGTCTGGCACCTGAGCGACTCCCCGCCTCGCGGTTTTTAATTTATCTTCCCGCTAAGCCATTGCGGAGCGGGGGGGCCGGCAGAGAGGCTCTCCACAGATCCGCATCTCCCGACCCCAGCGTCAGATTTGAGTTACATTTTAACTTCATCAAAAACAAACAAAAAGATTCACATAAACCTTGCGGCTGGGAAACTGCAGGTCCCCGGATCATTGAGCATTTTTCTGATGCCGATGAATGGCTCAGTTAAAGACGAGAACTGTTCCCCTTCACACATACGCACTGGGTGTGAGGTCCGGTCCAACGGCCATGCATTCTTCACCAAAATGGAGAGAAGGTCACTACTCACTTATTGCCATTTTTAATATGGTCTTCAGAATGCAATTAACTTCTGTAATTACACCGGCCATGTTGTACCGGCGTTTCATTAAACGTATTTGGGCACAAACAAATGCAGCGTGTCCCTGTCTGCCCACGGTCAGCAGCCACAAATCACATGTGCCCACTGAGGGAAAGCGGGCCCCAGGTGGCGCTGTGGTGATAAATCTCCTAGTGGGTGAAGATCCTGGGAGAAACAGACTGTCCCGCGGGCCACAGTGAGCATGCGAAATAAAGTCTGCCGTTTCCACGACGACACGGGGCGCACTTCTCACCATAATCTTACTTACCCTTCCGGTGCAACATCTGCAACACATATTTTATTTCTCGAGTGGCTTTTGTTCAAAGTGACATACAAGGGAGGATCAAAGAGCAATTGGGGTTAACGTCAGGGGCCCAATAGTTATGTCACTCTGCTGGACGTGGGTTTTGAACCAATAACCTCCTCATCCCAAAAGGCACAGATGACCAGAGAAATTTCAACATCACTAACATCTGACCAGGAAGAGGAATGGAAACTTTAGGTAAACAGCACTACTGGGGATTGAATAAAATGGGCCCAAGTGACCAGCACCCCATATGAGCAGTTCTGTGCAATGCTTAATAAGGGCTCAACTCTAGCGTCTCATGATCTATCACCACACTTTACATAGGGGATCAGTGGAAATGTACAATGTATATATTATGTTTGTATTATGCTGTTCTTCTCTGCACAAGAATCTCTGTACAATAATCTACAGCTTTTATTGGGTCATATATACATAACTGGCGTCTCATAAAAGAGGGAATCCTGGCTTATGCTCTATACATATATATGAATACTCTGCAGTAACATGTAATGTTGAGAGTATTCCATACTGAGGTGACATTTTTCCACAAACAGATCGATAGAAATATAATCCTCTTCAAGCACAACAGAGCTAAGCTTCACCTTAATTTCTAAAACAAACATTGGCCCTGCAAACATTTTAATGCATTAGAACAGGTAACAGAAGCCATTCCAAAACCAGAAACAAATTTAAAAGTCTTCCAATATATTTATAGCGGTATTGAAATGGCACTAAGGGTATTAGAGTGCAATTATATTTCTGATCATCTCAGATGGTGCTCCGACTGCAGAATGTATGTTTTCTCTCAAAGACGATACTTCGTTTTCTGCTTAGTCATGAATCCATAATGATAAAGGTCTTTGCTGTACTTCCACAATGTGAGGCCAAAACCAGACAAGGTCTTTCCGGGTAGAGTGAGCTGCAGCGTGTCCGTGCAGGTGGCCATGCTAATAAATGGCCTTTGCAGAACAACAGAAAATAAAAAGACTGATCTATGACTATCAGACGTGCTGCACACCATCTGAATATCTCTGGGAAAATGGGCAAAGTGGAAACAGCCTGAATACTTCACGAGGGTGCACAAATCTCCTCACTACAGTGGGATCTCGTTACAGCAGCAGAACCATAAAATCCCTGTAGGCTGTCATAAACATTCCCCCCTCCCCGCCCCCTTGTTAGGCCTACCTCCTGCTGTGGATCATCCCCCCAGCTTCCACTGGGTCCCCCCCCTTGCAGCTGGGCTAGCAGCAGCCGCCCCCCCCCCCCCATGGGCTATAGGGTAAAACGCGGCCCACCACCAACACGCCCACATCCTCCTCCCACACCCGAGTTGAGATGTTTAATCACAGCGCTGGGGCAGGATTTCAGGAGACCCCCCTGCCCCCCCTCCCACCCTTAAAAGCACCCGTCAGTGAGGCTATGCAGTGGATCAAAACACTACCTCCACCTTAAACTTGTGAACTGATCAGATCCCGGACACTTTTTTGTTTGTCGGTAATTCATTCAGAATCTGAGGTTTTTTTAAAGAAGAGAATTTCCAGAATTTAGAAACTACTTAAATGAATCCATGAGACAAGACCAAAGATTACGCATAGAATGACTGCAGGATGATGGAAGTGTCGATTGAGAAATGTCCTTCACCCAATGCCGACCTGCTCTCGGCTCACGGAAATCGATGCCAGGGAAGGGAAAACGGAAATATACTGTCAAAAATAATGTGGGTCGGCTGGAATGAGTTAGCTACCCTCTCGGTCCCAAAAAAGCACATTTGGATTAGGTGATGAAGGACCTCACATAAGGACAGCTTCAGCCTAGCCTGATTCTCCAGGGAGCAGATGCTGTTAGGGACCCAGTCAGAGAGAAATGGCAGGCTAAGGAGAGGGAGGTTCCTCACCATCATCTTTGGACCTCTCCAGCACCGGGGGGCTGCTGGGCTTGCCATCCCCAATGCGGGTGAAGGCCAGCACCTGGATCTCGTAGAGGACAAACTTGCGCAGGTTCCTGAGCAGAGCAGAGCGTGTCAGGTTCCCCTTCACCACGAGAACCTGCGGCTCCACGCCCGAGTCCTGCTCCTTGTACAGAACCTAAGGGGACACACAGACAGACAGAAACACACACACAGACACACACAATTAACAAGAGGAGCCAATCTGATTGACATTTAACCGGCCAACTGAACCGTGACAGGACCTGGCTGACAATGCTCAAGGTCTAGCTATTTAGCGCCTTTAACAGCAGCCAATCGCTCAGCGATTAATCGCACACCCGGCTGGATATGATGCCTGGTGTGATATACAGGAGCTTAGGATTAGGGACGGGACACGTCATGGTGATTTAGACTGGGAGCATCTCTAAATGCCAGCTGAGGAGACTGTAACTATGTCTTCCCTCCAGACGAGACCCTCTGAAGCTCATGCAACGTCTGCAGCCTTTTCTGCGACCCAGCACTGCACCTACGTGATTGGCAGTGATATTTATGTGCTCAATAAACAAAGTTATCAATACGTTAGAGGAAAAATACAACAGCATAATTCTGTGCTAGGCTGACAGAGATTGCACATCGCTCCCTTTTTTCAGTTTTTTTTGCTGACGGCGCTGAAATGCATATTAAACGTCAACGAGAAAACATAAAACATCAAATGATGCAGACGTCCCGGGGTTCTGTTTCAACAACATGACTGGAGCGAGTCGATAAATTAAACATCTCTTGCTTGCTACCACTAAACCCATTCCTACCCGCCTCAGAATTTTGAGCCCAAAAACTACAAGTGCTCTGTTTGTGGCATAAGTCTTTACATTAAGGGGCATCTAAAAACTACTAAAAATAGCCCTCAGACATCAGCAATCACCCTCAAGCTAAGCTCCAGCTAATCGAATGTTTCAGATCTCCTATCTTCCACAGATGGGATCTGCTAATATCTAATTTGAGTGACAGAAAGGTCGCATCATTATTAAATATTTATATCTGCCGTGTTGTGCGGTATAACTCAGAACTTGCGCGGCATGAAAAAGCCCGGATTACAATGAAACGTTAAAGCACAGCATCCATAAAGAGAAATTGCACGTCGCATCCAAACTCCGTGAGCTGCAACTTCATCAGCTGAAACTGCAGCCCAGAAGGCTAAAAGTCAAAGGCAGTATGTTACAAAAGAGCAGTAAGAACTGCGTTTCAGGGTTTGCCAACAAAGGCGATGTTACAGCATTCCAGTCTGGCACGACACGAGACCCCAGAGCTCGCAATTAGCCCTACAAATAGCCCAAGCAAAACTAGCAAGTGTAGTAGGGCGAGTTCCCAGTAGTTCAGAAGAGGCAGTCTGTTTAAAAGAGTTTACGCTCTACAGATACCCTTTATTTTTGATATATGCGGCTGAGAACTACTTTCCACAAATATGCTTAGCACAGATCTTTAGTGTATTTAAAGACTGGGGTCTATTTATAAACCCTTTTCTTGTAGAGGAATGAAGCATCAGTACTTGGCCTTGCATGATGTTACATCATACTGTACGTGCTACATTCATGTCTGTGAAACTTTAACTCATTCTGGTTCAGGGGGGAAGAAAAGGTGGACTAGAGTTTCATGTATATTTTATTTATTTGGCATTTCTATTTTTATTTTTCTCTTTCACGTTGACGATTATTTAGTTGATGAGCCAATACGGTACGTTTATGAAGCTTATGGGAATGGGATTGGTCAGTTACAGCTAACGTGACTTCCTGATTTCCCCTCCAAAATAAAAGGTAAAACCCTCAGCCAGTTTTTAATCATTTTCACCATAAACAGAGCTGTACCTTGTACCCCAGTACGTATCCGTTCTTCTCCTTGTCTGGAACTGGCCCCCAGTTGACCAGGATCCTCGTGGAGCTCATGGCCTCTGCCGTCACGTTGTCAGGGGCGCCGGACGGCACTGCCGAAACACCGGAGTCACCATCACCTCAGGCCGGGCCGGTGACAACTCGCTGCTAATTAACTGAATGGACTTTAATCATAATGAGTCTATCGAGGAAATGTCAATACGCAGTAAAAAATATCAGTGAGGGTGGGGGCTTGGGGGAGGGGTGTTCTCTTCCTCACAGTGCCACAGACTGACGCATTTCTAGTAAAACTCTCAGATGGAGAAAAATACTCGAACGCCACCCGGATTCATCAGAGCCCCCCCACAGTGAAATCACGCACCCGGGATTGCATATGATTACTGCATTACGTCGCCATCCCAGACAAATGCCATCCACATTAGCGAATCACCTGGCAATCAAACAGGCCTCGCTGCCTGATTTCAGACGAACGACCCGCATGCTTTCAATGGCCCATTAAAGGTAGATTTGCTTAAGTGCGGAAAGTGTCGCTTCCGTGCGTCTGGTGTCCGCTGGTGGCTACGGAGCAGGCCAGACCGCTGGGAAATGGCGGACGGGAGAAATAAGAGCGAAGGCCTGCTGGGCAGGGTGGTGAACGATCACCAGCCGGCTGTGACCGCACGAGAAATGATGAAAATGACTTTGGGATTCCTCGCTAAAGAAATGCATTTATACCGAATAATAAGCAGCGCCAGCGGCTGCGGGAGATTTTTCACTCGCCAACTGCAAATTAAGGTAATATTTTTAAACTTAATGGCACGCATTTATTCAGAACCCTAAAATAAACAGGTTGAGCAGTCAGACATAAAATATCCAGCTTGGGTGCCCTTTGAAAAGTACAGCTAAAGCCTGGAAAACAGTCGATGGTCTTTCATTAGTGAAGAGCACAGAAACGTCTCCAGGAAAAGGGCTTAGACCATCTCTTCTTGGAGGACTATTAAAGAGCCCTTTGCAGAGCACAGGCTGAATCCCACCCTGCTTCACCATTAGGATCCTCGCATGCAACGAGACATTTTCAGGAGAATGGAAAGTTTAATCTGGACAGCTATTTAAAGCATACCATCAAACTTTCATGTGGTTTCCAAGCAAATGCATGTTTACTCTAACCATGGACTCCTCCCCCCAATAACAAGCTGGCAAGGGTGCGTTGACATCTTCCCTAGAAGAAATGTCACAGCGCAGCTACTTCTAAGGTCAATATATACTGTATATGTGTAAAACAGAATTATACGTGTGGACATGTAAGCACATGAAAATGGATACTCACGCACACATTTCAATTGACCACTAAAATGAAACGTTTAGTGCATCCTTTATGATTAATTGTATAATGTAAGTGATGGAGTCCAGTTTTCCACTTCTAGAGTAAAGGCATAAATCACCATGTATACTTATGAACTGCATATTGAAATAACGGTACTATACACAAACAAGGCACTGTAATAACTTACATAAAATAAAAGCTACTGATAATGTCAAACTACCACAGCCAGGGTATGCATATGCGTACCTGCAGCACTTATTAATAAGTGAATTTTAGATGACAACCAGTGAGGCTTTTAAAGCTTATTCCTATTACAGAAGCCCCACATCACTCATGCAAAAAGGTTCTTTCATTCAATTTAAGGGGAGGTAGGAGAGATAGCATGGATGACTCTGCTTAGCTCTCTTTCAAAACAACCCATTTCACAGCCATATGGTACACAGGTTGCTTTAAATGGCACCATGGACACGTGACCCTGGGAGGTGGCACTGTGCTGTAGTTGGTTAATGCGCCTGTCTAATAAACATAAGATCCCGGGTTTGAATCCCAGCAAGATGATTCCAGATCTTAACAGTCAGATCTTATCTTAACGCCCCTGATGTTGCCGGAGCCACACTTACCTGACTCCCGCGTTCGGCCCTTGACTTGCTCGCTCCAGGGCCCGGGGCCGATAGAGTTGAAGGCCTGGATCTGCAGCCAGTACTCGGCCCATTCCTCCAGGCCCTCCAGGGTGAGCTCCCTCTCCAAGCGGTCATTAACCACCTGGCTCCGCGTCTCCCCCTGCTGGTCGACTCGCCACAGTTTCACACGGTACCCCACCGTCTCCGGGTTACCATTGTACTCTGAATCAGGTAAAGGCTGGTGGGGCAGCAGGGGGGGTGACAGGCACACGAATTAACAGTCAGATAACTTTTAATACAGAAACTGTAAGGCACAACCGAATTCTAGAAAACAGAGCCTGAAGCAATACCTCAGAATTATTTTGCACTTTTTTTCGACACATCATATAAAGTTATCCTTCAGCAGCACACGCACGCAACAAATTTATTTGTTCATCGTCTCACAGCTGTCAAAATTTAATTGAAAAATTCTGCCATCAGCTCAAAAATACAGGAGCAGCTGTGACTGTAAGAAAGATGTCAGACTAGAAGATGTATCAGCGCACAGCCAGGATTCGTTCTTTAGAATTCATCAGTAAACATCATGAAGTGGAGGAATTCAATTTCAGGATTGACAAGCTGCACATCACCTGTCATTATTTCAGGTGGAAATCAACGGTAACATTAAAAGGCCTAACATTCACGGGAAGGCATGCATCATCGCAGGACTGCAAGCTACATTTATGTATTTAACAGGTGCTTTTGTCCAAAGCGACATACATATGAGGAGAGCTGGGGGTCAGGGAGCAGAGTCAGCCTGGAGCGGCTGGACTTAAAGGCTTTCCTCAATGGCTCAACAGTAATATAATTACTACATCAGCCAGGGATTTGAACCCATGACCTTCCGAACACGGGCACAGACCCCGAAACTGCTGCACTAAACACCACCCCCAGAATGATAATGAGGACAGGTTTTCGTTTATTATGGATAGATGGTGGACTGCTCGCATAAATGCGTCGTCTAAAGTGACAATGATATCAAAGGACAGTCTGAATGATTCAGCAGAATCCAGCTGAGCAGAAGCGGACGGAGCGGGCTATCGGAGAAGCACTTCGTTACCGCGTGGACAGCAGAAGCAAGCGATGGAAACTGTCTATGCACAGAGATAACGACTTTCCTTTGTGCCTCCTGAAGTGAAAATACTCTTTGTCATGCTTATTTTGTTCAGAAAGCAGTGCGCAGGTCTCAACATGCTCCCTGCATGGTGCAGGCGGGAAAGACGCACCAGCGTGACAAACAAGTCCCTTAAAAAAAGCGTCAGAAGCGACAACCGCTGGTACGCCCCACATCCCACACCCTGGGGCCCTTCCTCCCAGAAACCAGACGGGGTTGCCCAGGCGACGCCAGCCTCCTTACCACCCACCGCAGCCACAGGCTGGTCTCGCTGGCCGTCCGCACCGTCACGCTGCTGGGGGCCACGTCTGGGGGGGCCTGCAGGGTCTGGATGATGCGGGAGGGCTGGCTGGCGGGGCTGGAGCCCACGATATTCACCTGCCGCATGCGGAATCTACGAGGGCACAACAGAATGACATTACTACAGCCCGTGCTTTTATCAAGAAACTAAAAAAAAAAAACATACTTCTTGAGACAGCAGGAGAACTTCTTGAGCAGTTGGGAGATAAGGGATTTGCTCAGGGGCCCAAAAGTGACATCATTCTGCCAATTTTAACCAGTGACCTTCCAATCACAGGCAGAGCGCCAACGTGAACACATACACTCTCACAACACACCCACACACACACACATACACACACACCGTTTTGTCCAGTACACTGGAAGTGATGCAGTTACTACATGTGTAAAAATAACATGCCAGGAGCCTGCGACATGGCTCAGGGACACTGCTCAGCGGCATTGCTCAGCAACATGGCTCAGCAGCACTGCTCAGCAACATGGCTCAGCGACATGGATCAGCAGCACTGCTCAGGGACACTGCTCAGCGGCATTGCTCAGCAACATGGCTCAGCAGCACTGCTCAGGGACACTGCTCAGCGGCATTGCTCAGCAACATGGCTCAGCAGCACTGCTCAGGGACACTGCTCAGCGGCATTGCTCAGCAACATGGCTCAGCAGCACTGCTCAGGGACACTGCTCAGCGGCATTGCTCAGCAACATGGATCAGCGACATGGCTCAGCGACACTGCTCAGGGACACTGCTCAGCGGCATTGCTCAGCAACATGGATCAGCAGCACTGCTCAGCGGCATTGCTCAGCAACATGGATCAGCGACAAGGCTCAGCGGCACTGCTCAGGGACACTGCTCAGCAGCAATGCTCAGCAACATGGATCAGCGACATGGCTCAGCGGCACTGCTCAGGGACACTGCTCAGCGGCATTGCTCAGCGACATGGCTCAGCGGCACTGCTCAGGGACACTGCTCAGCGGCATTACTCAGCAACATGGATCAGCGACATGGCTCAGTGGCACTGCTCAGGGACACTGCTCAGCGGCATTGCTCAGCGACACGGATCAGCAGCATAGCTCAGCCACAAGGCTCAGCGACCTCCGACGCGCGAGCGCTGCAGCCTGTGACCGCGCGATGTGACATCAGCCCGTCCCGCTCAGGGCCCATCCTGTTCAGCCCCTCCTGACAGACATCCCTCCCCTGTAGTAGCTGGGCACAGTGTACCGACTCCCCGCCGCTCTACAGCAGTGCCTCTTAAGCGCCCATGACAAGCTGCAGGCTGCCAGCGGGGGGGGGGGGGGGGGCGCACCATGGGACCCGCCGCGCATACAGAGCCGTCTTCCCAGCCTGGGCCCAGGAGCGGCTGCTACACAAACGTGTCCCGGACGGCCCAGTCCAACTGGGAGCCATGATGAATAAATGGACACAGGAAAGCAGAGGGTCCAATTACGACTTGGGAAAAACCATGATTCCCTTCTAGGCGACGCCGCTGAGGACACAAAGCAGGAGAAGTGCATGGAGTCTCACCATTAAAAGCTACCGACCTGGAAAATGTACTCTAGACGAACCACGGACGAAAAACCTCATCTAATAATTTATATTATGTAAATAATATCATTATAAAAGACAGATGTGAGCCAGCTGCTTCACTTCCATAATTCATCTAATTTATTTAAGTCTGAGGCCACCTGGACCTAAAGTCAGCTAATGAAATAAATGCAGGGACGGGCTTGTTTGGCTGAGGGGGTCCGTTAGCGCAGGGGTCAGGGGTCACGCCTAAAGGACCACCCCTCCTCCAATCAGGTGCTTCAAATCAGACCGACAGCTTTAAAGATTCCCATCACTTTTCAGAAGGTAAATTCGGGTGATCGTCCTTCCTACAGTGTGTTTTGCCGCAGTTATTAATGCCTTTGTGCAACTGGGTGGAGGAGGGGAAATGGGGGGGGGGGATAGCAGCCAGATGGCGGGCAACCGCATAAACAGCTACCTGAGACTAACATTAAACCTTGGTAATCTCACTGAAGAGGCAGTAGAAGGTGACAATGTAAGCTTGGGATGAATGTGATACCAACTTTGTAATCGCGAGGACGGTTATTTTGTATTACTACTGTAAGCATCTCCAGTATTGCAAAGGCAGTCAGACTGAGCAGTTTCTACATTAAATGTGTTAATTGCCAGGCAGATTCAAAAAATGAATCTGATGGCTCCGATCGCAGAAAGGCATCCACCAGGGCAGAATTTACCGTTTAGGTGGGGACATAAGAGGGGCCATAATTCATAAGGAGGGGCTAACTTTATCATTAGCCAATGATATGTTTTGAATTCACGAGTGACAGCAGGAGGAGGAACTCTGGGGGCCAATCAGCTTTCAGCTGGGACTTGTGCCCCTGTGGCCCCGCCCTTGCACACGCCCCCTGGACTGAATCACCTCAGACGCTGCTAATAATAAAATAATAATAATAATAATGAATGCACAAACAAAAAAATAAACCATTTAGTGCTACATAGGTGATGAAATCAAGCAGCACTGACAACCTCGAATACCTGATCACCTCGACAGCATATGAAATAGCAACTTCTGTCTGGGCTGCAATGTTACATAAAAAGACAACATTTGCTCCCTATTAAACTGCACATCTTTGGTATTTTATCTTCTTTTCACAGCTTCTCATTTAATTAAAAGCGTTCCCAATGTTTCATGTACATCATCCATTTAATGAAGCAGTTCAAGTTAAAAACACATTTAATAGCCATGTAAGCTATATATATTTTTTAATTAAAAGGTGTATTAATCACAGTAGTAAGATTATATTATAAACTGGAAAATTAAGATACATTTACTAGTGTGATACAGAACCAGCCTTTTTGCTTTAGGTTTAAAAATAATCAACTTGTCAGAAGTTCAATATCATGCAGCATGCAAAAAAAAATAACATTTGCTCCATTTAAACAGCTGATGGATCATTGCAACCAAACAGTTTTGCATCAGTGTGTAAGCTGTCACAGAAGAGAGATGTGCTCATTTGAATTTTTTGACGTGTGTGATGGTATTGTGTTTGCTCTCATTGTATTGATATGGCCTAATGTCACCATGAATCATGCTTCAGGTTAGAATCCATGAAAACAAACGTTCTTGCATTATTTTGACATCACAGAACAAGCACTTACGATTAATAACCTGCATTCAATACAGTAGTGTGTGATATATGTACCCAACACTGACCTGTACTGAGTGAACGGTCAGTAAGGTAACGTGTGGAATATGTACCCAACACTGACCTGTACTGAGTGAACGGTCAGTAAGGTAACGTGTGATATATATACCCAACACTGACCTGTACTGAGTGAACGGTCAGTAAGGTAACGTGTGATATATATACCCAACACTGACCTGTACTGAGTGAACGGTCAGTAAGGTAACGTGTGGAATATGTACCCAACACTGACCTGTACTGAGTGAACGGTCAGTAAGGTAACGTGTGGAATATGTACCCAACACTGACCTGTACTGAGTGAACGGTCAGTAAGGTAACGTGTGGAATATGTACCCAACACTGACCTGTACTGAGTGAACGGTCAGTAAGGTAACATGTGGAATATGTACCCAACACTGACCTGTACTGAGTGAACGGTCAGTAAGGTAACGTGTGGAATATGTACCCAACACTGACCTGTACTGAGTGAACGGTCAGTACAGTAACATGTGAAATATGTACCCAACACTGACCTGTACTGAGTGAACGGTCAGTAAGGTAACGTGTGGAATATGTACCCAACACTGACCTGTACTGAGTGAACGGTCAGTACAGTAACATGTGAAATATATACCCAACACTGACCTGTACTGAGTGAACGGTCAGTACAGTAACATGTGAAATATGTACCCAACACTGACCTGTACTGAGTGAACGGTCAGTAAGGTAACGTGTGGAATATGTACCCAACACTAACCTGTACTGAGTGAACAGTCAGTAAGGTAACGTGTGGAATATGTACCCAACACTGACCTGTACTGAGTGAACGGTCAGTACAGTAACATGTGGAATATGTACCCAACACTGACCTGTACTGAGTGAACGGTCAGTAAGGTAACGTGTGGAATATGTACCCAACACTAACCTGTACTGAGTGAACGGTCAGTAAGGTAACATGTGGAATATGTACCCAACACTGACCTGTACTGAGTGAACGGTCAGTAAGGTAACGTGTGGAATATGTACCCAACACTGACCTGTACTGAGTGAACGGTCAGTAAGGTAACGTGTGGAATATGTACCCAACACTGACCTGTACTGAGTGAACGGTCAGTAAGGTAACGTGTGAAATATGTACCCAACACTGACCTGTACTGAGTGAACGGTCAGTAAGGTAACGTGTGGAATATGTACCCAACACTGACCTGTACTGAGTGAACGGTCAGTAAGGTAACGTGTGGAATATGTACCCAACACTAACCTGTACTGAGTGAACGGTCAGTAAGGTAACGTGTGGAATATGTACCCAACACTGACCTGTACTGAGTGAACGGTCAGTAAGGTAACGTGTGGAATATGTACCCAACACTTACCTGTACTGAGTGAACGGTCAGTAAGGTAACGTGTGAAATATGTACCCAACACTGACCTGTACTGAGTGAACGGTCAGTAAGGTAACGTGTGGAATATGTACCCAACACTGACCTGTACTGAGTGAACGGTCAGTACAGTAACATGTGAAATATGTACCCAACACTGACCTGTACTGAGTGAACGGTCAGTAAGGTAACGTGTGGAATATGTACCCAACACTAACCTGTACTGAGTGAACGGTCAGTAAGGTAACGTGTGGAATATGTACCCAACACTGACCTGTACTGAGTGAACGGTCAGTACAGTAACATGTGGAATATGTACCCAACACTGACCTGTACTGAGTGAACGGTCAGTAAGGTAACGTGTGGAATATGTACCCAACACTAACCTGTACTGAGTGAACGGTCAGTAAGGTAACGTGTGGAATATGTACCCAACACTGACCTGTACTGAGTGAACGGTCAGTAAGGTAACGTGTGGAATATGTACCCAACACTGACCTGTACTGAGTGAACGGTCAGTAAGGTAACGTGTGGAATATGTACCCAACACTGACCTGTACTGAGTGAACGGTCAGTAAGGTAACATGTGGAATATGTACCCAACACTGACCTGTACTGAGTGAACGGTCAGTAAGGTAACGTGTGGAATATGTACCCAACACTGACCTGTACTGAGTGAACGGTCAGTAAGGTAACGTGTGGAATATGTACCCAACACTGACCTGTACTGAGTGAACGGTCAGTAAGGTAACGTGTGGAATATGTACCCAACACTGACCTGTACTGAGTGAACGGTCAGTACAGTAACATGTGAAATATGTACCCAACACTAACCTGTACTGAGTGAACGGTCAGTAAGGTAACGTGTGAAATATGTACCCAACACTGACCTGTACTGAGTGAACGGTCAGTAAGGTAACGTGTGAAATATGTACCCAACACTGACCTGTACTGAGTGAACGGTCAGTACAGTAACATGTGAAATATGTACCCAACACTGACCTGTACTGAGTGAACGGTCAGTAAGGTAACGTGTGGAATATGTACCCAATACTGACCTGTACTGAGTGAATGGAGCCAGGTTGGGAATCTCCAGCACCTGGGCATCTGGCTCGTTCTCTTTCTCATAGAGCACCTTCCACTCCTCATCATCACCGATGCTGCCCACCTGTGTGAGAGAAGGTCCTCGGGTCATGCTAGCTAAGCTATCAGCTAGGGCCCCTGGAAAAACACCTGGGCCTTCCTCATCTCAGGGAAATGAACGGTTAATGGTTAGTTACATCGGCAAGAAATTAGTGTTTATGCTCATGTCAGCCCCTGTTCCAGCTACTTAGGACGGGATACCTCACTTTGGGCAGGCATAAGGGAGGCATAGTACTGATACCACATTGTAGGAGGGGACTATGTTCCCAAATTGGACAGTACAGTAACTGTAACTAACTTTACCGCCATAAAATTCAGTCACTGATGGCAGGAGCGTGTTAGCAATATGCTAATGGCAAAGGAAAACTTGAGTTAACTTCATTAAAAATAGACACAGTTCCCGCAGAAATACACAGCTCCTTATAAGAAATATGCCACAAATCCTGGAGCGTAGCACTTCATCTACTCATGGGAACTCCATCCAGCTCTGCTAAGAGTGGGGGTCCTCCTCAGGTGCCCGAGAAAACCCTAAAAACACCCAGATGGGTCAACTCGAGTAGGAACTTCACAAAGCCTTTGTGACAATATGACGCTTTTCCACTGGCATACAGGAAACAAGCCGTACCCGAGCCGTACCACAAAGAGAGAGTAGTTACAGCGCGGTTCCAGCTTGCTTCGGTTCTCCACTGCAGAAAGATTGGCTTGGTAAAGCCCTACCGGGTTTGGAGAGCAACAGAGACCACTGAAAGATATGCTTTTTTTTTTACTGGTCACATGGTATACATGTTGTGCTGATTTCTGCTAGCAAGTCTGTGAGAATCACCGTTGTATAACATGAAATACTAATTAGCATTAGCTTGCATACATTTCCATTACGAATCAATTCCATATAGCTGTTCTATAGTACTTTTTTTAGTAGCAGGTTGCAGATTTTCAAGTTCTGAGTTACTGGCAATGCATCAATACATCACAATGTGCAAAGCTACTGATAATGAATAATATACAGAATATGCCCTTTTTTCCTTCATAGAATCCATGCAAATTCATGTAGAACACCGATATTGGCATGCATTTTGGCCAATCAGATGGTGGTGACGTATCCAGCTTACGTTAGTCACGCATTCGTCCAGCTAGTAAGCCATGTTAGTGCAAATACAGGTCGCGTGTAGCTCACATAATGTACCATGGAAAACCTACGGCCTGGTTCTTGGTGGCAGTGGCAAAGCGCCAAGAGTTTTAGACACTTTGTCTGCTACCCATGAACAGGCAGGAGGTGGGAGGCATCTCTGATTAACAGATGAAAAGCATATTAATGGACCCATACAGGAGGCTAAGAGATCCATCACCGAACAAATTGCTTCTTCCAACAATCCACACTGTTGGCTGTTATTACCGGCAACAGCTGGAGTCTTCATGTCCCAGCTTGGTCAAAAATATGACTTAAAAGACAATATCATATGCTGGGAGCACTAGCCAGCTTCAATTGTAATCTTGTGCTGAAGTCAACATGACTAAGACTGGAGATGAAGGCTTCCGGATGGCATGGGCAGTTCTGGGGCCATTCCCAGCCACCTTGAACAGGACTTTCTGAGCCTTCCCTAGGCTGCGCTGAGATTTGGCTAGTGCATTTTGCAGGGATTGAAGGCATATAAATGATGGATGAATCTTATTGTGCAGTATGAACAGAAAATTGGAAGTCTAATGAAGCTTGCACTGAAAACACCTGAAACAGCAATGGAAGCTGGGTAAACCAGCAAGGTGAAGTCTTCATACCCTCGAGGAATCTCAAGGCTTTGAAAAGGTTGCATTTTTGTTTTTTTTATGTTTCAGAGACTTCACGCATATTAGAGGAACAGCATAATTCCTCTAATACTGGAGATGAAGACATGCATCTACAGCAGATAAGGTATAGAAGTCTCACTGCTTTTTCTGAGCTCTGCATCAGACATGCTTTAATACTGTTGGGAAATACAACAGGGCATTTGCTTTTTACTGCACATTCAGCTTATCTGTGACATTTTATTGAGGATTATACATCTTTTTCATGTTTATAAAACACCGATTCCACAGAGGTTTTTTATCTATTGTGCCTATGTGGCTGGCTCATCCTGCCTTAATCTATTAAAATCACCAATCATACTTATGGATCCTGAGTTCTGGATCTATTCATTAAATTGAGAAACATTAGGGCTCCAAAGCCAAACAGAAAAAATATGGCAAACACCGAGTTATTTATCTAGAAATAAGGACGATGCTGAAATGATGATGTATTTCAACCTGAAATTACAGCGATTTAAGCATATTCATTTCATACAATTCAGGAACAGAATTCCAGATTACCGTAATTTCGAGCAATTTTCCCCCTGACAACAAAGGCAGCATGAGCGAAAAATAAAATTATCTTGTTGCTAACATGTATACCTACTGCTATAAAACAGGCTGCATTTCAGTTAATTTCAGCACTGGTACTTATTTTTCATTCCATCTGTGTGTCTCGTAGAAATCTCAACGGGAATATTTCAAAATGCGGTTGCTGAGTTAATTCAGCCCTGACAGATAATTAAAGGTATTGCTGGTAAGGAAGGTAAGGAAAACGTGCTGTGTGTATCAGGTGGGTGAGAGGCCACCATGGGAGCGACGTGTAGTAAACGCTGCATGGCGGAAGGAGAGTCTTCGCAAAGTGCAAGGCCTCCGCATCCGTCCTGATTTGATCCGTTACTATAAGGCCAGAAGTGTTCCAAGCTGTACCATAATGTAAAATGTCAAGCAACTCAGTGAAAAGTATTATGGGATTGAAATAAATAAAGCATGTGGACACACCACGGCAAGGCAAACAACTGCGGCGAAACAAGCCTTCCCTGCGATTTTCCTGTCTCACGATATGGATTATGAGAGAGAGTGGGAAATCATATTGAATCTCTTTACTAACCTGGCCCTCAACAATCCACTTGGAGATAGAGGTTTTCCCATCGTCGCCTGCTCGGAACTTCAGAGTGGCAGAACGAGGGCTTATGTTGGAGATAACGATGTTCGACGGTGGTCCAGGAAGTTCTGTATTTAGGAAGACACACATAGGGAATGGCATTTTGAAGCCAGCAGTAATTCTTAAAGGGACAAGCAGCATCCTAAGAAGTATTACACTCCAGAAAGACATCCGGCCACCTGTTATTATACGTCTATAAGTACGCGATCACACAACACTCCTTTCAGAGCTGACTGCTTAATTATTGTTTATCACTATGAGGCAGCAGCTAAGCGAATCGGAATCAGGACACACCTGCTAGCCTTACATCTCCCCGAAGGTCCGCGGCCCCCGCCGTCTCTCACACCCCTCACAATTTACAGTGTATCACCCATGGCTGCGGCCTGGCATTTATCCACAGAGACGCATCCATCATTTCACACTGACAAACAGTGTGCCTCCGAGCTGCTTAAAATGAATGCTAGTCCTCCACAGTGACTTTTGATTCATGGCCAGGCAGAAACAGGAACTTATCATCTCCCATAAAGACAATGGCAGCTTAAAAGATCATTATTCATATTTATGCTGATCCGGGCGCAAAGCTGGGGCTTGCCGTGTGCCGAACACGGCCCGACTCGCAGGCAGGGTGGTACGGAGGGCGGGTTTTGGGATAAATAGGGCTTGGGCTTTTGGTAAACAAGGGGCAGGCCAGATCTAAGGAATCGCTTGTGTCTATCGATTTAGTTTTAGCGGGAAATGCCACAGAATTCGCAGACGTTGGACTATCATTCAACGAAGACCTTTGTGCTAAAATAATGTCCCGGGCTTGTCAAAGGGGGGGTCATGTGGCAGGGAGAAAGAGAGGCTCACCTGGGGGAACTCCTGAGGAGATGGTGGAGGACGTGATGGTGCCCGTGCCGGCGTTGGTCACGGCTGCCACCTCCAGGGTGTACGTGGTGAGCGAGGTCAGGCCCGTCACCTTGTACTCGTGCGTGCTGTTCTGCAGGCCGCGCGTCTCCCGAGACGAGTTCTTCCCCGGCACCTCCCAGGATACCACATACCCTGCATCACAGGAGCAGGTCACAGGCGGAGTGCGGCCGGGGAGCGTGCGCAAACACCAGTATGAGCACAGGTACATTGGAGCGCATCTCTTCTTGGAGTCCAGGCGCAGAGGCAGCCGGTGGACCAGCAGCTTTGGAGCAACCTGTGATCAGGGCAATGGAGGGGCAAGGATCCCCTGGCAGATTCTGGGTGCCCAGAATAAGCCTTTCAATACGTGCCTGAGGTAGCATTATGCTTTGGGGGGGGGGGGTGGATTTCTAGATATGCCCCTGTATGAGTCTATGCTGCTGAGGATGGGATTAAAACCAGTAACCTTCCACTCACAGACACAGAAGCCCAACCCAATGAGCCACGCATGCTTCCACTAAATATGAAGGCACTGGGTGAAAACAGCCTTTTCATGACCCAGGCACAGCCAAGAGCCGAGAACTGATGGAAAACGAGACATCTATACAAAATGCATCCGTCTGTTTAATTCCCGCTACAGAAATATCGATCCAATTAACATCTTCGGCCTGCGGATGTTGATGCGGAAATCCCAGCCGTAAAATAAAAAAGATAAACGATCGACGGAGGTGCCTGCCTTCAAAACGCAGACGGTCGCCCATATTTCACCTAAGAGTCTATAGAGTTAGCAAGTCAAGTTGACGTTTTCGGCAAGGTGGTGTCTCAGCATGGGCGGAGGTTGAGGGACAGAGTGCTGGACGGACCCGGGAAGGCGCGGTCGGTGCCACGCGGCCCGTGTAGCTGCTCCTGGGTCCAGAGCGTCAAACAGAGACTAATAGCTGGCAGGGGTGCTGTATAATTTGCTCTTTATCAGGACTCCATTCCCTTTTCGTCAGCAGTGTTTCCAATCGCACACTGTCCTTTCGCATCGGGACCCTCATACATCAAAGTTTGCACCGAGAGACCCGGCGAGAAGCTGGCAAGTCCAACATCCAAGGGGGGGGGGGGGGGGTTGGGGGGTGAGGTGTGGGAGGGGGGACATGGTGGGCCGAGCTCCGAAGAATTGGAGCGGCAAAAAATGATTTTAATTTAATCTACATTCATTCTTACACGCCTCTTCCCGCTGTGGCTCACTGATTCCTCATGAGCGTGGGGGCTGCACTCCACCCAGCTTGACAACACATGTCTACAACTCTGTCACCTTCCACGGGCCGTGCAGGACATGCATGGTATGCAGGGTATGATCCCCCACAGCTGAGGAGTCTGATAATCTGGCACCTATAGACAAATGCCTGTTTAGGTCCGTCCGTTATAAATACCGTGACCCCAAAGTGACAACTGCATTTCTCCCAGTTCCCTGCCATACGGCCCACATTTTCGCTCCCTCGGATGGTCTCCAAGGACCAGATTGAGAAACACTGCACTAGGTAACAGCGTCGCCGCGACAACCCAATGAAGCATTAAACACACGCGTGCCCATTAGAGGCTACGCTACCCGGGAACGCCCGATAAATTAAAATGGAACGCCTTTCGAAACACTGACACGTCCTCTCGCTAATGCAATGACAAGCTCGATGCTGACAGATGGGCCCGGGATTCAAAAACACGCACCTGTGTACGGCCGGCTCCGTGCAGGGGCTGGCCGGAAATCAGCCACCGAATAGCTAAGAGATATTTCTGCCGAAATGCACCCATGGAGGAGAAAGGCAGGCTAAGAAGATGGATGACTGATGATTAAAAGCTCATGCTACCCTGTTCATGGTACTGTAAAACACATTTTCCTTCTTAGCAGGCCTTCTATTCCGCCTAACACAGAAACAAACATATGCAGTGTACTTTGTTATATGTGTAGTTGTGGCTCAGTGGGTTAGGATTCTGCCCCTGTGATAAGAAGGTTGTCAGTTCAAATCCCATGGTCAGCACAGTGATGTCACCATTGGACAAGGTCTTTAGATAAAGGTGTCTGCTACATATGTAAAATGTACTAAGCATGTCTATCATGTGGGTTTCTATGGAGTGCATCTCTCCGTGACACAGATGAAGAGGGCACACCCGAGGTCACTGGCCATGGGAAGGAGGCGGGTCCAACCAGGAGACTGTGAGTCTCACCTGTAATGATACCGTTTCTGTCCACAGGCTCCTGCCAACTGACCCGCAGGGAGGTATCCAGAATCTCTGTGAAGCTCAGGTGACCAACTGGACCAGGCTCTACATCACAAAAATATAATAATCATCAATAAATCCCTTATGTTTCTATATACACAAAGTCATCCAAAATGTAGAGTAAGCATTTCCTCTAATTCTATATAGAGGGCCTTAAAATGCTAGTGTTTCCTTAAAGAAAGGCGTAGTCCTGATACGAAAAATAGCCAAGTACACAATGTCATTATAAGTGCACAATGTTTTTGGGGCTGTTCTGTCTTACCAAAACAACAAATCCATTACAGAGATAATTAGATACATATATATGCTGCACACATATAAGTGCATACAGTTCTTTGAACGTGTATGAAGCAAATCCGTCAATGGCAGAATTTAACAGCCACTATAAAGAGTAAATTCACATCTCCCATCAAGTTCAGCAGCTGTAAGAGGATTATCCTTTAATCAAATGAGCCATGTGATTTATAAAGGGAGACACAGGCAAAATAAAGCATTATCAGATTCAGAGAGATACTCCTGTTCCCAATCCTACTTTATGCCATTCTAAACCTCCGATAAGATACTTTTAGAGAATAATGTAAATACAGCATTCTTTGTTCTGAATATTTTGATCTTTAAAATGTACTGAAAATTAAGCTCTTTGAACAAAAAAAACCAAAGTCACACAGCATAATGAGGTATAAAGGACGAGTGAACAGCTATAAAACATCAAATGTGTTTCACGTGCATGGCAAGCAAAGGAAAACTGATGCTAATGAGCTTTTTTTTTTAGATTACTAGATTTTTTAGATTTTTTTTAGATTACTAGGTTTCACCAAGTCTAATGGTGTTATTTTATCTAGTAGTGCGTTATTCCCAGATGTGCTGCTCAAATTTGTTCACCGTTTGTACATCTGTTACAAAAAGTTGCCAAGCCCCCCAAATAACGGCCAACAAAGCTTAGAGCGACACGACAGAGACATAAGCCTCCCCCAGGCACCTCGAAGGCACCAGAGGTGACCTCGGCTCTGCACGTTCACCAAGACCGGAAGCGAATATGGCGAGTGGCTGGAACTCACTGTCCTCGTGCGTCTGCACCAGCTGGGGGGGGCTGCTGGGGCCGTCCCCGGGGGTGGTAAAGCAAAGCACCGACGTCATGTACCGGGTGAACTTCTTCAGGTCGGTGATGTAGCCCAGGTGACGGGCGCCGTGGAAGTCTGGGGTGATCGTCACCACAGTAACAACTTCTGGTGACTGTTCTGGCCAAGCCAAGAGCTGGAAAGAATACGAGGCAAATTTTTAAGGCAAAAGCTTAGGCATTAAGACAGAATCTTGGGGTGAGAAAATATGTATATTGCTCACATAGTCTACAGAAAGAGTGGCAGAGTGGATTTGAATCCCACCTGACTAAGCGGGTAGAGTTTACACACTGTACCCCTGCAGTCCAAAACCATGCATGCGTCTCTAACTTGCCCACTGTGTGTGTATGTATCCTAAGCCCCCCAGCCTGGGATATTCTCCCCTCTTCACCGTGACCCTGACCAGGATAAACGCTTGGAAGGCGGATATATTGCTCAACGATCTGTACCTTAATAGCACATAATGACAATGGCAGACATTTCACAGTGCAATCTACTCCACTGTACTGCCCAGAGAACATCTTCTCTCTGACAAAAGCATGCATAAAACAGCAAACATCAAGAGGATAACTCCAGGCACAACATGGAGATGTGCTTTTCATTATATCATGAGTTTATAATGTCATCCTGAATGGCTTCAATTGTAGCATCCATACTATACTTCACTAATTTATACAACTGCAAACGTTCTTCACTGTCAACAGTACACATAGCTAAAGAAATACAAGTAACTTAATGCATCAAATGTTCATAGACAGAAAGGAAATATAAAACAACTTTAGCCAAGAGTAAAATATGACTCGTTTTTTCCATGCAGTTAATGTGGTGGGACTCACAAGGAAGCTTCAATTTTGTCTTGAAGGCCACAATACTTCATGTGTCAAGGTTTCCAAGGTTACGGGCAGCTCGTCCGCCTAACATGAGTGAAGCTAACTCTCTGTTAGAGTTAAATTGAATGCTCCGAAGCCAGGACTCCAGTCTAAAGCTCTTTTACCTTTTTTTTATTCTTATCACATCTAGAAGGTTTCTGACCAGGGAAGCATTTGGGTGTCTCTAAGGAATACAGGTGTCACAAAACCGCCTTGCATGCTTTATTTAATTGTCCATCAAATGTTTTTTTTTCTTATTTTGTGAGCTACGGCTACAGTGGCTGGGGGCGCTGGGGGTAACAGATAGGATCCACGCTCTCCTGCCAGGGGGGAGAAGGCCTGACCTCAGGAGGTTCTGACACAAACAGGTCAGTCACCCTGAAGAGCGATTTCCACTGAAATCTCACTGGCAACATCGGCTGTACAGCACGTGTCTCAAACGCACCTTATAGCCTTGATTGATTCCATTAATAAACTGCTGGGGGGGAGGATTCCATGTGAACTTGACAGTGGTGGAGTTCAGAGCCTCGGCCTCGACGTCCTGGGGGGGCGCTGTTGGCACTGCAAATAAACGGATGGATGTGAATGCGAGACTCTGACACCTGCAGTATATTATACACACCCTCAGTTTCAATACATGTCACTTCATCCCTGCTTACTGGGGACAGCTGACATCGGTGAGTAGTTACACCAACACCCAGCCTGACACTCTCCCTCAGACATCCACTATAACCAAAGTCATATCAATCTTTTTATTTTGGTTTCAAGTACAGAAGAACCAAAAAGTTCCTCACTCAAAGAAGAGTTTCACGCAGCAAAGAAAGACATTGAGTCTGTAGTGAGATGCTCCTGACAGAGAACATGAAAACGACGTGACAGCAAATCAGATTGAGGCCACCAGCATCTTTCACGTGAACCTGACTGACTCAACAGCAATCAGGAAGTTAACGAGTTCTAATGGTTGCGGCCCGGTTTAAACAGCGTGACGCCTGGATCAGATCTCCTTCTGTGCCCTCACCTGAGAAGTTGTTCTTCAGTGGATTACTGAAGATACACGTTATCTATGTGTACCCGAGTGGCGTGTAAGGTAGGAAGTGCCCATGAAAGAGTTACCACAGAGGATTAGGATTTACCACAGAAGACCCTTAGTGTGACACGTCTGGTCATAACTATGCAATTCTGCAACACAATAAAAGCTATTAGAAAGTAAACATGTAGTTACACTAAGAACTCAATGATACATTCAATACATTCTCCAGCGTGTGTGAAATATGTACTTTGAAGGTTGAGTCAGTGCATTATAGTGCAAATTATAATTCTGAAAAAATTTTTCTTTATGGTTCAACATGACGTGCGATTTGGACTTATTTCCACCTAGAGCAGCTACTTAATCTTCTTATCCGCTTAATTTGTAAAAGGTAGTGAAAGTGCTCTTGAGTCATGTGGACGGTGAGGCAAAATGCACCGCAAATTTACCTCAGTGTGAAAGCGGGCCCACAAGCTTCAGAGAGAAACTTCAATAACACTGGAGACATCCCTGCCGTCTTGGTTTTGAAATGTAACATTTCCCTGCTTATTTTAAAGGGAATGGCCAGAGGAAACAGAATATCAGCTTGTAGCACAACAAGCAGTGAATTGACTGACCACAACCCATAATATCTTAATCAGCTGTGAAATTCAGAATGAGTTTTGGCTATAAACAAACCAGACGAAGTCCAAAAACTAGCCCAATGACTGCATGAGCTGCACAGATAATATTTCCATAAAGACTGTATGGTTCTTACACATAACAAGCTTATCCAAATGGTCTGGACCATACTGGCAAAGCCCGGGAAGACTGTAAGGTTCTTACTGATAAGACAAAATAGGACTGTATATCCAAAGCGTCGGCTGCCCTGTATATCCACTCAGTAATCCTCTCCAAATTATAATTATTAACAGCAACAATAACAAGAAAAAACATCAGGTTACATAAACAGACCGATAAGCAGACACAGAATATTAACTCAATCAGAATAATAATACATTTTTCATTTCTCTTGGTTTTGTAGAAAAATAATCACAATGCAGACAATCGATCATTTCGGGCTTTTCAACGCGACGGTTTATCCATTTAAATGAGAAACTTAAGGTGGGTTAATTAGGACTGGCAGCTCGTTCCGCATGTATGGTTATGACAGAAGTCATTCTTATTTAAGGGCTGTTTTCAATTAAAAAGAAAAGTTTAAGCCCGACTGCTTTCGGAGATGTAGGCTGGCCTTGGGCGTCTGTAAAGAGTTTACGCAGAAATTACGAACATTTTACAGCTTCGCTAAGTCTGGGAGAGCAGTGCTCACTTGCATGCCCTCTGGCCTCGAAGCCTTGCACCCCTTTGCGATGCGTTATTGATCTGAATGAGGATTTCTGCAAATGCTACGCCACCAATCACCCACATATTTATTAACTGGCACTTCTCGTGAGCTGACTTTCGGGTCCTATGACGCGACCGGCATCTGACGTAGACGGTAGCATGGTAAATAACAGCACAAACGGAAATGGCAACCACATTCTGCTGTACTCCTCCCTAGGCAATGTTATTAGGATGATGAATTATTAAGTTTTTTTCCCATAAACTGCACATAAATTGTATGTGGTGTGGTCGACACCACAACCGCATGGGTTAACTAGGCCCCTATTTTGCTCACCTCTACACAGTTTATGTGGGTGTAGCTGTCAAACCGAATGCCGGTATTCAAGTGGGACTAAAAATCAATAATCATTTACGCAATCCAGTGGAGAGCGGCCTGTTTAAGAGATGGTGCAGGGGGAACATTAACAAAGCACATTTTATCAACACAGTGACAGATTAATACACACGCGGTTCAGCTACCATGCATTTCCGTAAAAACCTTATGTTAATTACGGGTATACAAAATTGCACAGGGCTTATGGAAGAAATAGGATGTGGAAGATGATTCATAACGTAACTGAAAGTCAGCCAAATTTTATAATTATTATTATTTAAAAATGTTTCTTGGAGTGTAAGGCTTTCAATGCTATCACTAGTGAACTTTTTTGAGACTTTCTTGTCACCTTGCTCACTCTTATTTAGGGCAATGGAGGAGATTTCATGAAAATTAGCACTTTCAAAACAAATCAAAGGTACTCCTCTGTGGTTCGGCACATTCAGGGGTTTGGGGATGAAATCGAACATAACCAAACATGAGATTTGCTTCAAAAATGAACTTTCTACTATTTACTAATCACAAAAAAGCAGTCCTAAAACATTCTTGTGCAAAACAAGTTTTATACTTCAGGAATGCGACCATGCACCAAAAACCCATTGTTATCAATCAACAACCCTCTCTCCTCTTATGCCGATTCAGGATAACGCAGCCATATCTGAAGCAATTTGAAATGTCATCAAAATAACATTTTCCTGCAACCGAAGGCTATCAAAAATCATCAAGACTTCCACGTTGAAATTTATAGCATTTTGACTCTTGGTAATCCCAGACCGTGATTGTATCGGATGCATCAAGAGCTTTCAGCAGTACCACTGGTGCACTTTCGCATAAAACAAATTAGACAAATTAATTGTCTCTCTTCAGTTTTGCCCCCCAAGTCAATAAATTTGCTCATCTTGGCAATAATCATTTAAATGGCCAATCAGACATGCAGTAAAATCTTCTAATGGGGTTTTATTGCTTCGGCAAACAGTGGAGGTTTATGACTGATAAAAATCCACTTCAGTGATTCATTTGGGGGGGGGGGGGGCACCAAAGTTGGGTAGGGCCCACAAACCCCGAGAGCCTTATGAGCAGCCTCTGAAGCCAGGGCTTCTACAAATAATCATTTTTATCACGAAGAAGCTTAAAATCCACCAGCGCCTGCTATTGCCCAGCTGCCCACGTGCACAGGCCCCACATGTGTGTGGAGGGCCTCACCTCCCTGTAGCGTGTACTCCATCACTGAGCGCCACACGCATGCCGCACCTCGGAGGTGAGCCTATCAGAGTGGGGCACGAGTGGCGATCCTCACCTCCCTGTAGCGTGTACTCCATCACTGAGCGCCACACACGTGCCGCACCTCGGAGGTGAGCCTATCAGAGTGGGGCACGAGTGGCGATCCTCACCTCCCTGTAGCGTGTACTCCATCACTGAGCGCCACACACGTGCCGCACCTCGGAGGTGAGCCTATCAGAGTGGGGCATGTGTGGCGATCCTCACCTCCCTGTAGCGTGTACTCCATCACTGAGCGCCACACGCGTGCCGCACCTCGGAGGTGAGCCTATCAGTGTGGGGCACGAGTGGCGATCCTCACCTCCCTGAAGCGTGTACTCCATCACTGAGCGCCACACGCGTGCCGCACCTCGGAGGTGAGCCTATCAGAGTGGGGCACGAGTGGCGATCCTCACCTCCCTGTAGCGTGTACTCCATCACTGAGCGCCACACGCGTGCCGCACCTCGGAGGTGAGTGTGTCAAAGCGGGGCACGAGTGGCGATCCTCACCTCCCTGAAGCGTGTACTCCATCACTGAGCGCCACACGCGTGCCACACCTTGGAGGTGAGCCTATCAGAGTGGGGCATGTGTGGCGATCCTCACCTCCCTGAAGCGTGTACTCCATCACTGAGCGCCACACGCGTGCCACACCTTGGAGGTGAGCCTATCAGAGTGGGGCATGTGTGGCGATCCTCACCTCCCTGTAGCGTGTACTCCATCACTGAGCGCCACACGCGTGCCGCACCTCGGAGGTGAGTGTGTCAAAGCGGGGCACGAGTGGCGATCCTCACCTCCCTGAAGCGTGTACTCCATCACTGAGCGCCACACGCGTGCCGCACCTCGGAGGTGAGCCTATCAGAGTGGGGCATGTGTGGCGATCCTCACCTCCCTAAAGCGTGTACTCCATCACTGAGCGCCACACGCGTGCCGCACCTCGGAGGTGAGCCTATCAGTGTGGGGCACGAGTGGCGATCCTCACCTCCCTGTAGCGTGTACTCCGTCACTGGCTGGCTGTAGACGCCCAGGCCCCTGCCTGTGTACGCCGCCACCTGGATCTCATACTGCGTCCAGATGATGAGGTCCCTAATCAGGCAGTAGTTAATCTCGGGGCTGGTGATGTTCTTCTGCTGATATTCTCCAGGAAGGCCAGCAAGGCGATACCTGTGAGTGAAAAAAAGCCCTATCACTGCACGATCTAATTACAGAACCACTTCACAGGGTCTAATTTAACACCCCCCGCTTTCCATCTACCTTACGAGTATATCTGTACTGACAGATTATTTCAGACTGAATATCAGGCTGTGCCATTCATTCACACTAAAACAATGGTTAAGGACCGCAGACAATGGCGCATTGAAAATAATCAACAATATAGGAGTGTAATATACTTTTTGAGCTATGAAGTACTGTTCTTCTGTTCAGGGAAATCCTATTACATGTAGGAAGCCTTAGAAGGAACCCCCCCCCCCCCACAAAGATGCATATTGTTTGAGAGTCAGCAAAACCAGTGAGTCTCCACTGAGCCATTAACTTGCATCTGCATGCCCCCCAGCCTGCAGCCTTTCCCTTGCCCTCCGCTCTGGGGGCTCGAGTCCGACCACCAAGGGGGGTGGGGCTGAGTCAGTGGCAGCCCATGCGAGCTGCTGTTTTTCTCTGGCCCGGACAGTGGGGGCCCGGCGGCTTCAGCGCTCGCAAGCCAATCCATTTCCCCGACAGCTCAGAAGGCAGCGCCATTAAAAAGGGGACCTGAGCTGTTTACACCAGCCCGACTGCGGTTTCTAGCCCGGGGACAAAGTGCCTGACCCCCCCCCCCCCACCCCACACCCGCGCCCGAGCTTTCAGCTGCAGAGCCTTTTCCCCGCTTATTTTTCCTGTTTGGCTGGTGACTTATCACTGCTTTGATCTTTGGCCCCACATTTACATCAGCAAATGACTGAGCAAAAAATTTAGGATAGAAGTAATTTATCCACCCCCCCCCGGCTCTCCATGACAGATACAGATATATGCTGATTGGTCACTATTTTAGGTACACCTGTTCAATTTCTCATTGAAGCAAATATTTAATCGGCAAATCATATGTCAGCAGCACAATGTATAAAATCATGCAGATACAGGTTAGGAGCTTCAGTAAATGTTCACATCAAACAGCAGAATGGGGAAGAAAGGTGATTTAGGGGACTTTGAATGTAGCATGGTTATTGGTGCCAGACGGGCTGGTATTTCAGAAACTGCTGATATACTGTGACTTTCATGTACAATCATCTTTATGGTTTAGAGACAATGGGTCAAAAAAGAAAAACATCCAGTGAGCAGCGGTTACTTTGGTGAAAATGCCATGTTGATGGCAGAGGTCAGAGAAGAATGGCCAGACTAGTTTAAGCTGATAGAAAGGCAACAGTAACTCAAATAACCACTCATCACCAACAACGTACTGTATGCAGAACACCATCCCTGAGCGCCTGACACATTGAAGCAGAAGGGCTACAACATCTAAAGATCACACCAGGCGCTACTCCTGCCAGCTAAGAACAGGAAACGGAGACCACAGTGGGCACGGGCTCACCAAAATTGGACAATGGAAGATTAGAAAAACGTTGTCTGGCGGGATGAGTCTCGATACCTGCTGTGACATTCAGATAGTAGGCGTAAACAACATAAAAGCATGGATCCATCCTGCCTTGTACCAACAATTCAGGCTGGTGGTGATATAATGGTGTGGGGGATGTTTTCTTGGCCCCCTTTGGGGGCCTTAGTACCAATTGAGCATTTAAATGCCACAGCCTACCTGAGTATTGTTGCTGACCATGTCCATCCCTTTATGACCACAGAGAACCCAGCATCTAATGGCTACTTCCAGCAGGATAACTCGCCATGTCGCAAAGCTCATAAAATCTCAAACTAGTTTCTTGGAACATGACAATGAGGTCACTGTACTCAACCGGCCTCCATAGTCACCAGATCTCAATCCAATTGAGCACCTATGGGATGTGATGGAACGGGAGATTCACATCATGAAGGTGGTGCTGACAAGTCTGCAGCAGCTGCGTTATGATGTCATGTCAACATGGACCAAAGTCTCTGGGAACATTTCAAGCACTTTGTTGAATTTATGCCACAAAGATTTAAGGCAGCTCTGAAGGCGAAAGGGGGTCCAACAAAGTACTAGCAAGGTGTACCTAATAAAGTGGTCATTGAAGCCTCATTTCCACCAACGGTACTGGTGCAGGACTTTTTCCTAATCTAGCACTGGTTCCATGTGTTTCCACCGCAAAACATATGGTCCTGGGCCAGAAAGAATGGCTCCAGCACGGCAGCACAGAAAAGCTGGGCTCAGAAAGTGGGATGGGCTTTGGCGTCCAAACCTTCCACATACCCAGAAAATTCAATCCAATTACCGTTATCATTAGTGTAATAAAGGTGGTGCTAGAAGTGAAATGACTTGCCAGCTTATTCGTAGAATAACATAATTTTTAAAATTCTGCTGGCCAGATTTTATAATAAAGTATAAATATGTCACAGGTTGAATAAATAAAATATTATGGCGTTTGAGTGGTGAACAAATCATGAAAAAGTCCAGTTTTTAGCATTACTGCATGATCCTTAAAAGGACAGCAGTAAAACAGCAAGCAGGAATAAACTAACACTCGCAGACAGGGGGGCCTTCACGGAGACAAAGCATCGTAAAATACTTTAAAATAGTATGGATTGTATTTGTTGAAAATAAGATATTTTACGTAAACTATTAACTTGCACTAAAACATTTGTATAAATCACAAAAATTATGTAACGTTACTTTTTTTTTCCTGTGAAAAACGAAAGATTGATCTGCTGGCCGGATCGAATAATAAAGCATAAATATATTTAACAATAAAGTATAAATTTGTCACAGGTTGAATAAATAAAATATCGTGCCATTCGAGTGGTGAAGAGTTCATGAGGCGGACTGCAAATTTTTATATTTAGCAGACTTTTACTGCACGATCCTGAAGGACCGCGGTAAAAGAGCGAGCGAGAAGAAACTCACACACAGAGACAAAAGTGGATACAGGCAATAGAGACAGGACGCAAGGAGTCATACTCTGGACACTTTTTTTCGGTTCGGTAAAATAAACCCAAAAAACTAAATACAGATTAACCTTTACTTTACTTTCACTTCCGCCTATGTAACATTTCTGTTCCGTTTTTTTTTTTAAACCAGTGGAAACGCAGGCTGGTTCTCAAAAGGCACCAAACGAGAACCAGCCCGGCACTGGCACCAGCACCAGCTCCGTGTTGGGGGAAATGAGGAATGACTGTATACACAGGTGAGAGGTCAGGGGTCAGAGCACAGGGTCAGCCAGTGTGCAGGAATCCAGGAGCAGCTGCAGATAAGGGGCTTCCTCATGATGATTACTCTATGGGCAACAGGATTCTAACCCAAGAACCTTCTGGACACAAGCACAGATCCCTTACTTGCTGAGCTTATCACATTAGAAGAAATGAATGGCTGTTAGAATCTGTCCATCTGAGAAGCTTACCTGAGCACGTACCCCCTGAGCACTCCATTCAGCTCGGGTTCCGGTGGGGGCTGCCACTGCACCATTATGGATTGGTTGGTCCTGCCGCTGGCCACAATGTTTTTGGGAGGGGCACTTGGAGCCTCCTCTCGTAGCATTAGCCTACAGGACGGTAAAGAGCAGTTAGGGACAGCATTAGGGTACAGTGCCCAAGGTTTTCAGAGGAGCTGGAGAATACAGAGATCTGCCTGCAGGCTACTTTCCATTCTGCCACAGCGCCCCCCTCTGGAGGCTAATGGAAGATGCCTACAACCATAGTCCGTACTAAGGCTCTAGTGTGGCGGCATTTGAGGAACTGGATGACACGTTCCCAGCTGACCCCCATGACTAATGGTCAGTTCATTTATCACAAGAACATCTGGGGGCCAATGTCTTGCTTTGTCTACGAAAAGCACAGATGCTGCTCCTCGACAAAAATAAAAACACAGCGATGGTTCTCAAAACAGAAGCACGGGAAACGTCTGCAGAGAGCAAAGATAGTGTAAAATAGCATTTAAAACAGTAAAACCCAATTAGCATTTAATGAATATCGCAGAACGGCGTGCTCAGTGTTGATAAGAGGCTTGCAGTGGTTGCCCTTTTAAGATCCTCGCTTGAACGCCTGAGGTGTGCGAACTGACTCAATAGCAGATTATTACATTCCCTATCTAAATTACAGCCCATATCTGATTTGTATTTCTCTGCCACATTTGTGTATTCAAGTTTAATTACTGGCAACAGGCATGACAACTTGGTCCCCCTTGCCGTGTTTGCCTCTGATCATGTGCGATGTTTTGACAATGGAAATACTTGTAGGGTACAGCCAAGCCACCTCCTCTAGGTGCTTTTATTTATTTTTTCCTCTTGCTCGTCCTGTATAGCAAACTGCATATGATCCTGCTAGCGGATCGTTTAATCCGTATCGACGCCTATCACCGTGATGCACTCGTTTTCCCCAGGACTTAATGAGAAATCGTTAGATTATTTCACATTTAGGGTCACCCTCTCCTCATATCCGTAATTATTTTCTCTTCCCTGCAAGGCATCCTTTCCTTAACTGATGCCCTCGGTTCAGAATGAGAGTAAGGCTTGCCCAGAGGTGTTTCCCCTTCGGGAAAGCCCCTCTCCACCCCCACCCCCATCCCTCAGCATCTCCCCCGCCTCTCACGGTGCCTCCTTCATGGGCGCTCCGCAGATTCGCCCCGCTCTTCCCGGCGAATGGAACCATGCAAAGTGCCTTTAGCATAGACGAGGCCAGCGTGACAGCCTGCTAATCTGACCGCGTGGCCCAGCTCTTAAGTTACGATGCTGATCAAAGTGAGATATAAAACACAAACTTTACAGTCCAACACAACTTTCCCTGGACAGTGTGGTCCACAAATGGCATATCTGTCCAAGCAGGATCCCTACACAGTAGCCCCATAGTCAAAGTGTCATGGTGGATAGTGTAAAGCATGTACTTATGACACGTAAGGAAAGCCTGGCTAAATCAATGGCACACGCTTAAAGAAAAACACCTCGAAAAAAACAATACATTTACTGTTTTTTTCACAACAGTATTGACTTTGCCGAGAGCATGCAAAATGTTTTGATAATTGGCACAAATCTACAACACTGAATACACAGTGATCACAAATCTTATAAACTTAACAAAGATTATTCTGTTGATCAAATTGGACTGTTGGGTTTCTGCTTGGCTCAACTTTTGCAATGTAAGAAGCACTTTGCATGTAACACCTAATTTAGCTTTTTGGACTCAACCAAAAGTCACAGTAGAAAAAAATATTCCAGCACTTGCATTATGCATGATTAGTGTAAACAGAGTTGTCTAGAAATTTATATTCAAAGGCAACATTTTTGATAAACTTTCAGTGTTATTTTTCTCACATTCAAATCAGTGCTGTAGAAAAAGCTATGTTTATTCATGATGGGGGTGAGGTTTGCGTTTATACAAAAGTTTTCAAATCAGGAGTTGCTTGAATTTTTTTTTCCCTTGTGGAGTCACCCGTTAGAATAAGGTTGTTTTTCATCTTCTACAAAAGTTTTTTATTTTAATCTTTTGTTCACTTACCCAAGGTTCAACTGATAACAGAGCATGCTTGTTTTTGTAAATCCATTACCCTCTCCCAACATGAGAAATTACAAAATTATAATGTGTTATTAAAGGCACCCAGTATGGATTTTTATATTGAACTACAATTTTGGCCCCTCAGGTAGGAACGAGAAATGCAGCCCTTCTTTAGCCTTCACTTCCAGATCAATCACAGTGTTTATGTCTAGGGTTTTAGGGCAAATGTTAAATAAATCTGGTGTATCGATTCAATTTAAAAATGCATGTATTGCTTTTAACTAAGCTTTGCTCTTCTGAAAATCACAAAACCAGTCAAAAGTTTGGACACACCTATCCATAGAAAGGTTTATGTGTACTATTCTCTACATCTAATAATAAAGACATCAAAACCATATTACAGAATTGGATTATGCACTTACCAACAAAGTATTAACCAAGAAAATTTATTTGTTGGGGGGGGGGGGTCAGCTCTGTGGGTTTGAATTCAAAGGGTTGCTAGTTCAAATCCCTGGGTTGGCATAGTGATCCCACATGGGTCCTTAAGCGATGCCCTTAAACCCCATAAACCAATTGCTTCTTGGACTGGCTGACCATGCCAGTTTCATGAGGTGGCCTCCTGAGATGTTTCTCCAGCTGAAGGAGCTGCCATATATGCTGAGCACTCATTGACCGCTTTTCTTCACTCTCTGGTCAAACTCCTCCAAAACCATTTCTTTCCACCAAAACCAGTGTTTAGGTCAGGTGGCCAGGTCATGTGATGCGACACTATCACTCTCCTTTGTAGGTAACTTGGCATGTCCACACTTTTGACTTGTGCTACATATCTTTGATCCTTCTTACACCACTGTGTTCAATATGTGCTAGACCCATTTATTACTAGCAAAGTCTTGCGTGTGACTCTATCATGCTGGTCCACATAAGGTGAGCAAAGGCAGGGTAGGAAATGAGCAAAGAGTGCCCAGATCCCTGATTGTGATTGTCTAGAGACGCAGTTATGGCAGTGAGTATTCGGTATAATTCCTGTGATTGGAGAGGAGCCTCTAGAATCAAGCTGAGAGCATCAAGCTAGTGTTCAAAGACACAAGGCTTCTCAATGTTGGATTCCAATCAAAATCCACTCCCAGCTCAGCAAAGTGGTCTCTTAGCTTTTTTCTAGGGCACGATGCCCTTTCTCCACACACCAACCGCTATTTTCGCCACTTCACGGCAGTCTGGGACGTAGAGCAACTTCACCTTCATCGGTGCTAAATCAACGCCGTGGGTGATGACTCCGTCCCCTCAGAGGATGTGTGACGACTTTTGGCAAACACGGGCAATGTGAAATCTAAAGAAGCTCAGTTCAATAATGCCTGATGAATATAAATTGCTCATTTCTGGGTAAATGGAGACCTTGTGCTCTTGTAATAATGAAAAAAAAACTGCCGCCCTTTTCAAGACCAAAATGCCACCTCAATAGCTCAAGGAAGAGTGGTAACACTGACAATGCAGGGGCGACAGCTGACAGGCCGAACGCTGCCTCATTGCAATGAGCGAGACACCATTACTCTGAGTGAAAGGGGAGTCACACCTAAAATAGAGTCGATCCGATGATTCATTCACTTTGCGGATATATACCAATTACAGCAAGGTGGGGTGAACACAGAAACCGCGGTGCAGGCGTCCCTCCAGAGAGGAAATGCAACTAAAATCTATGTAATTATTTCAAATGTACGCTGCTGACAGAATTATCAATGTTTCATGTTAATATGGTGTATTTTGATGGCAGAGGGAGAAGGCAATTTTCCACTGCGCCTTGATGAACAGACGGATCACAGGATCTACAAGGACAGACGTGTGAGGAACTCTGGGCAGGAGGTGTGGAGCAGGGCCCCGTACCTGTTGGTCTCGGCGCTGTATTGCCCCCTCCCCACCTGGTTGATGGCGCACACCCTGAACTGGTAGGTGCGCGCAGGGGTCAGACCTCTCACCAGTACCCGCGTCAGCGTCGGATTCACTTTGGGCAAGTAAATCTTCCACGGAGAGTCTGGAAAATAAACAGGGAGGGTTTCGTGTTCACGGGGGAAGGATGCACGTTTTTCACACGAGTCAATATCTGTCGATGACTAAAGATTGTGTATAACAGCGTAATGACAGTGCAGAGTAATAACAGCGTGTCAGTTTGTACAAATAGATAAACGAAAACCGAACAGGGCAATGCGATAATTTTGTCAGCTGACATTCCACCTAATCTTATAGATCCATGTTATTTTTGCATGTGTTCCTACTGTGATCTGGATTTGAGTCACAGAGACTATGATGTGTCACCCTTTCACCCTCGAAGAAGAGGCGAGTGAATAGCTTTGGAGAATTTCTGAATGAATTATTCATTTTCCAAAAATCCAACCAATCTGGGCCCCATGAGAGTGGGAAGAGACAAGTATTTTTTTCAAAAGAATGGAAAGTCATGTTTATTTAAAAAAAAAAAAATAACAATCACAAAATTGAATTTCTGTAGAACAGAGCTTTCCAATTTATCCGACACTGCTAGTACTGCATATATTTTAACAGACCACTATTTTAACCAGACAGCTTGCTACATATCTGCTCCCTGGCCAGAGCGTTTACTAGAAGTTAATCAGCAATTTATACAGAACCAGCATGTTGTGGAAAATTTAGTCACGCAACCCCTCTGAAACAGCTCAAGGACCAGCATGTAATTCAGATCAAAGGATACGTCAGAGGAGATCTTTCATTAACTGCAAATGAAAAAAGATCACTTAAATCTATTAAAATAGGGTAATTATAAATCACTGTGTCACATTCAACCATGGACAGTCATGGTAACGTCAGGCATTAAGTAAAACAGAATTAACCTTAAACTGGCCCCATTCTGAGGATAGATGTAATTTCTATTTTTTTTTTAAGATATCAGTTCATTTAACATCCAGACATTGTAAAAGGACTGATACAATCTGAAGAGCTTATATTGCACAACACTCCTTTTATAGACTGCTAATCTTTGTCTGTACACTTTCCATTGGTTCATACTGCCTCCCCGGTTCTTTCTGTGCCACCTGCGTGCCGTCGGGCGGAAAACTCCCGAGATCAAACGCTCAGTAGAATGGTTTGTAACCGCCACGGGATGCGGCTTCTGTGTTGCCGTGACAATGCTTGCCATTCCGTGCCGACTGATCGTCTCCAAACGCGACTTGCTTAAAGCTCCATTTTAACGGGCCGTCTGCGCACCTGCACGCCCGTGCCCCTGTCGACGCCCACAGCTATCGGGCAGCACGCGGCGTGTTAGTGGGGGACATTCTGCTGGCCGCGGGGCCCTGCTGACGTAGCTCCATGTGTCCTGATGACCAACGGCTACAAGCTCCTAAGCAGCTTAAGGTGGCAGATATATATATATATATACACAACTGCACAATCCGTTAATCTTATCCTCCCCCTAAGGCTTGGAAAATTACGTGCTGGATCTCTAGAATGCTTCTTTTACTTACACACAAACTCTCAGTGTTTCTCTTGTTATATCCGTCCGTCCATCCATCCATCCATCAATTTGGATGAAACTACTGTCTATCATACCTACAGTCATTAATGTACATTTGTTAGGTGCATGAATACGATAATAAAACTGATTCTGTTCCATGCTCCATAAGTGGCACATCATCACAATGTGTTATCTCTAAATGCAAAACATCAAAAAGGTAAAAACATATAAATAACAAACAAACAAACAACAAACAAAGCTTTTGCCACACCCTATGGGCGTAAGAGGGGACCATTAAGTCAGCTTGATGAACTTGCCGGTGGAGCGTAGGCTGTTATCTAGCCAACAAGCCCATATCTAGCCTAAAAATAACAAAATAAATAACGGTGTAATAAGAGGCACATGGGCGTTTCTGAGGTTGTCAGAGATCTATTTCCGCTCCCTCTGTTCCTCCTCAAATTCAGACACAGGTTTACTCCATCCATCCCTGAAGCTTCGTTTGAAGCTTACAGGAGGTCAGGCAATAAAGACAAATTCCAGGAGCGCCGCTTTCTTTCCGGAGACTGAGCCAATAAAACACGAGTATTTACCTGACAAGTTGGGCTTTATGTGTCACAACGTTAACAGAGCAGTTTTGCCAAAAGGATTCATTTGCACCAACACTAGGAGAAGCTTAAGTGCAGAAAACGGAAGAATAAAACATTTGTCATTAAACACGGCCTATGGAGAAAGTACTGAGAAAAGAATCAGAACGTTGCACATTCATCGAATAGGGGTTTTGGTGACACAAATGACAGAAAAAGGTGACTTTTATACAAGATGTGAATGTAATATTCTAGCGAGCACTGAAAATCTATTTGTACTGAGACTGAATACCATTTATAATAAGGACAGCACTGTAAATTCTACTTTGAAAGTGGGAATAAAATTAATAAATATACACTGTGCATGTAGGTCCCACTGTTACAGAAACAGAGACCATATTTCCATTGAACAGTGTTGCAACGGTCCTCATATTCTTCCTGGACTTTGATTTTGTGAAATTACTACATGATGAAAGCACATTTCTCTCTTTGGAAAGTCTTATTTCTGTTCACGCCCGAAGCTCTCAAACATAAGTTTGAAGCCTCAGTCACTATAATGCTCGCAAACTTAAAGGGGACACAATGAAATGTGTCGACTGCATAATTGTCCACTCCCACCAAATCGATATTTGCTGAAAGCACCTTTGACTGCAATTACAGCTACAAATCTTTTTAGGTAAGTCTCTACCAACTTTGTACACTGTCCCCTCCTCGTAGCACAGCCTCTCCCCCGACTCAGACAGACATGAGGCTCAATCGGGTTTATATTCGGACATTGACTGGCAATAGAAGTTCTCTCTCCCAGCAGTTTCCAACTGGGGGCCTCAGTGAGGAGCAAGGCGCCCGCACATTATTTCTGAAAAGCGTATAAAAAACACAACACTGCTAAAGCTAGCGCTGGCGATAATCTATAACTAGCTTTATGGCATATCGGTATTTTTTTTAAAAAAGATACAACACCACTTATATCAATATACTTTAAATAGGCAGTATAAAGAGGGCATTAGTAAATATTTTTAATAGAAACCTATAGTATTCGTCCCTTGTGCTAAACAGCACAGGAGTTTTTATTGTGACGTTACACAGAATTCACAGCTAAAACCAATTCATTGAGTTAGTGGCGTACTTCATTTAATTTTAAAACATTGAAAGAAATATCATAATTTGCAGTATTTGTTTTATGTTGTCGAAGGCTAACCCCTTAAAATGCATGTTTAGGATTTCAGCGCAAACACGGTTTCCTGGACACAGAGGGTCCTTGGATTGAAAGCTTGAGGACCACTGCTCTTTCCCATTCTTCAGCATCCAAGTTGAAGATTGTCTGCTTTGAATCATTCGCCAGCAGAGAGCTGTATTTTGAAACCCATTTGCAGCACAGGGTAAAGAAAGGGGCTTTTCTCCGGAATGTTCCTTGTGTATATTTCCCCCCTCCACTGCTTCCCAGTCCTGAGGAGACACACGCACAGAAGCCTGACAGTGACACATCACGCTTCACTGTGGGGACGCTGCCGTTTTTTTACAGCTCCCTTCCTGCCCGTCTGCCAAACAGGCTGGCAATGTGAACTGTTTTGGATGTTGGATACAGAAATGCAGATTAACTTCTTCCTCAGCCACTGAATTTCACACCCTTAAAGTGACCTTGCTTTACCAGAGCCCCGCTTAATGCTGGGAGACAGATCTTCTTATTGTGATACTATTAGAAACACTGTTATCGCAGACAGAAGTGTGACACACAGGATAAATGACTTTGTTAACTGGATATCTTCACAGACTTTCCTTTTTTTCAAAAGAAATGCCCTATCAATAATAACTGTTATTGAGTAAAACACTCGTACACTCTCATTCAACCTTTAAAATGTATTGTAAAACATCCCAACAATGACATTTTGCGTACTGAGCTGCCTACGTTTGCTGGTGTGTAAATAACAGCAAGCTGGTGCTATAGACCCTGAACCAGGAGAAAGGCCAGCCATAATATTCCCCATCCTGTTTAAAGTGTCCCTGTAAGGAACCCTGACGTGATCCTCTTAAGCTGTGAAAGACAGGAAGACCCAGCCAAGACCAGACAGAGCTGGTTCTGAGGACATGGCGAGTGGACAGGCCTCCGGGCCAAAACCATGAGGTCCGTCCGAACCAGGAAGCTCATCGGCAAAACCAAAGACATCCTGTGTCGCCCGGGGGTGCAGAAGTTTGGAGATGCTTGGTCTCGTAAGTTTGTGATATCGGAAAGTCTACGGTGATGCATTCAGTGGGAAGGAGGAGAGGCAGTCCGGCAAATTTCTGGAGAGTGGTCTCCATCCGGGCACTCACTGTTTTCAGAGAGCTCCACGATGTAGTGCAACAGTGGGCTGTTCCCGTCAAAGGGGCGCACCCACGTCAGGTCGACGGTCCGGCTGTCCGTGGCGTTCAGGTGAGCCTGCAGGTTTCGTGGGGAGTGAGGGAGCTCTCTGGGAAAAGACGAAGGGGGCAGACAGTGTAATAGGAGATAAACAGACTCAAATGTCCCGGGCCGGTGGAAATGCTGTCCAGTGAACCCAAACCCTTTTTGCCTAAATGTAAAAGTTGGTAAAGTGGATCAGAATCAATAGGAAGGGGTAGCTGTGTGCAGCGCTGTCCTTTAGTGTTAATTACTTCAGGCGAGGTTCACATCCCGTCAGGTCAACAAGCGTCTCAGCACCAAATGATCTATTTCCCCCCCAAACTGATGACATCACACCTTGCAGCAGGGGTTTAACCTCAAGACCCACATGATTCTATGGTCAGTAAGTCACATCCCAAATTTGCAGGCTTCGGGGTGGATTTATTTATTTTTCAAAACCATGCACTAAGGATGGGCCGGTCCACATGTTTTCAGTTCCGATCCAATTCCGAAACACATTACATATATATTATTAATATTGTTAATATTTTTAACTAGTAAATACAGATGAAAAATGTATGCCAAAAAATCTTTAATTAGGCTACTAGAAACAGTTCATTTGCTATATCCTCCAAGAGAGAATACACAAGTGGTGAATGCTTAAAATGCCCACTGGCAACAGTGTCACTCACACTTCACTGCAATAGCAGCCCCTCGTCTATCAGAAGCTGTAGCGAGTCCGCAAAACAGCTCAAGTTAGCGACTTCCAAACCATCCATTGCTTTTTAAATATTACTCGCGTTGTCTCACACAGTCGTGTGCACTTTGTTTAGTGGGATTTTCCACTAAATGCTACTTTTTACAAAGACTGCAAATCGCTGTGCTACTAGTTGCTGTAATAGTGCAAAATACTTCCAAATTGTTACCCTCTTATCTGATGTTCTTATGCTCCCCCTACTGCAAAGGGTACAGTATGCGCGTGACGTCACAGCAGGCCGAAGTCACTGCACTCACCCCACTGTGCAGTAAAATAACGGAGAGGCAGCGTTACTGTTCAGCTTGAATGCTGCAAAAAACATCTAAAATGGGAAAGAGCTGTCGTCCGATTGATTGTACAATCGGTTTATCATGAAATAGGAGCTATCTTTTTAGAGACTTCAAAAAATGAAATAAGTAAGTATCGGACGTGGATCGGTCACATGTGGCCGATACCCGATCCGTATAATAGGTTTGGATCGGCGCTGATACTGATCCGAATATCAGATCGGTGCATCTCTACACTCCACAACCCACAGACAACTGTCTGATGACATCCTTTTCTCCAGCAGTTGGGAAACACTGCTTTATGTCGTTTGTTCGTGAAAAGTTAAAGTCAGAACAACTTATGATCAGGATTCCACAGACAGCCAAAGCAGACAGGAAATTATATTTAGGAAAGCATCACAGTCTGCATCATTTACGGTAGAGTAACAGAGCAAACAAAATCAGCCCACAATCTCACTGACCAAACATACTAAAAAGTGTTTTTAATTACATGACGTTTGGTTTAGGATCTCTGCTGACAGAATATATATTTTAATATTTGCACTACTGAGAAATGTGTAACTTTAAAAAGAAGTTAAAAAGAAAACAGCCAAATTGGTAAAATAAAAAATCTAATTTACTGGCACAGCATTTTAACTCTAATACACATTTTCATATTTAATTTGAATAGTTTTAACTTGCCATATAAATATATTATAAGTGATTAATGCAATATCTACCTGTCTAAGCAATGTCTAACTCCTCAGAGATAAAGTTTAATTAAAAACTATGCTCTCCAACAGTAATTATTAATTTATGAAGCCGCTCTCTGGATATTGCAGAAATATTTTATTAAAAAGTGAGGAAGTTGCAGAGAATTAAAGTCCTCTTTGTCAAAAGGACTCATTGATTGACTGGGCTGCTTTCTGGGGTATGTTCTCCCAAAAGTAAAAGACTATAAACTAACTATCAAAAACACACAGACACAGGCACACTTTGTCCTTCCAAGGACAATTTTCAAACAGACAACCCTACATCCATCTTCCATAGGCACAGGGGCATAGCTAGCCTGTAGCCTATCCCAGGATGCACTGGGCACACAATGCCACACGCATGAACACATATGCCTTCTGGAAGACTTTCGCCAAACAGACAATCCTACATCCAGGGGAATAGGAAGGGGGGGATGTATTTCCCACAACATTTAATCTGGCTCCATTCCCCCCCCCCCTCAATAAATAGACATTTGAATTTAAATTATTAAGTTGTGTCCCCCCCAAAGTCAAACCTACGCCCTTGCCTACATCCCAGGTTTAATCCTATTACTTGTTTACCATCAATCGCTCCCTTAAAAAAAGGAGGGGGGGGAGATATTTTATACCACTTCATCCAGCTTTGTCTTCCTAGCCCCCCTCCCAATTAATTACGCTGTCTCTAGAAGATAGGAAACACATACGGGACGCCCTAATCGCATGATTTGGCCATTAAGGTGCATCATGTCATTGGCCGGCCAAGCCTGAGCTCGTTATTCAAGCAGATACAAATGAAATCAATAAGTAAACAGATGAAAACAAATCGGGCTACAGGGCATATTCTTCACATTACTGGCTCTCCACCAGAGCGCGCAGGTTGTGGGGGGGGGCATCCCGAGGGGACAGCCGTCCTGGCTTTGGGCCGCTTCCACGGGGTGGATGTAAGGGGTGACGGGAAGGGATCAGTTCCTCTGTCTCTCTCACGGGGCACATCTGTCCAGTGCCGAGTGTTAAAATGCAATTCTCAACCTTAAGACATTTATGCCGAATACAAAGCGGGGGAGATGGCTCTGCAGTTCATACAAAGAAGAGGTGATTACGCAACATGTTATATAACCCAAAAAGCTTTATTTATTTATTTTTGCTACGCTAAATTTTAAAACTTTAAATGCATTAACATGACACGTCAGATGCACAGCTAATAAGCTAATATTCACCAACGTTGGCTATCCATCCAGAGGTGCTGCTAACAATCTCTAATGTTAGCTACCCCTATAGACACGTAATTCACATTCTCCAACACCACCTACTTCAACTGACATAAGGCTAAAGTCCTTCAAAGCCAGCTACTCCTACAGACCAGGCTAATGTTCTCCAACATCAGCTACTCCTACACACAAGGTTAACATAATCCAAAGGCAGCTACTCCTACAGGCATGTGGCTAATGTTCTCCAACATCAGCTACTCCTACAGACCTAGCTAACATTCTCCAATGCTACCTACTCCAACAGACATGAGGCTAAGGTTCTCCAAAGCCAGCTACTTCTACAGGCACACAACTAACATTGTCCAATATCAGCTACTCCTACAGACATGAGATTCATGTTCTCCAAAGCCAGCTATTCCTACTGACCAGGCTAATGTTCTCCAACATCAGCTACTCTTACAGAGGCACAACTAATGGTCTTCAACATCAGCTACTCCTACAGACATACACCTATCCTCCAACATCAGCTACCTTTAAACACACAACTAAAGGTCTCCGACATCACTTTCTCTTACAGACACACAACTAACGTATTCCAACATAAGCTACTCCTACAGACATGAAGCTAATGTTCAATAAAACTGGCTACTCCTATAGACCTGCCTAACAGATACTCTCCCAGAGTTGCAGCTGAGTGTCACTGTGAGGACCCCCTTCTCCAAGTCAGCTACCCCACCGAATGCACAAGTAATATTTTCCAGAATCAGCGAATCCTCCAGATGAACATAAAAGAACGAGTCGTGCCAATAGGCACCGACTGGCATGCCCCAGAGCAACTGTAAGTTATCATAAATTAACTGGCACCTCAGAAGGAAAGTACAGCTCGCTAAAGAAATTCAATCAAGCTTTACTACCCACACTGGCCAGACTTAAACTGCTTCTTTGGTCCTTGGATATGGGGGCCAATTGAACTTGCAGTGAGAGGGTGTGGAGGGAGCACTGACACAAACAGCGTCCTCCACAACAGCGCGCATCACTGCCCCTTTAGGGAATTTGCTATATTGGCATGAAATAAAAGCGCCTCCCTGTTAACCCACAGATTACACATCCGCCAAAGAGCCGAGATGCAGTCTGAGGAAATATGGAAACAGGCGGGAACCTCCTGAAAGCGAGGACAGAGGTAATGGGGGAAGGGTGCTGCGTTCGGGGCCCAGTGGCCGTTCCGTGTAACGACTTAGATAAAAGTGCGGCATTCTGGTTCGGAGGAGGCGGGGCACGGGGAGTGGGAGAATGCGTGATGTGTGCAGCACAGCTTGGGTGGAAGCTAGACGCCGCCGCAGGACGAGTGTGCATCACTCACATGACCTCCAGACGGGCCGACTTGGAATCATTGCCAGCCTGCGAAAGGACCGTGCAGGTATAGTCGCCAATGTCTCCTGACCAGGTCTGGCTGATGTGCAGAGAGCCCTCCTTAAAGCTGACTCGGCCCCCGCCGGCCGGCCGGACCACAGCTCCATCCTTCTTCCACACATATCTGGGGAGGGCAAAGCAGCTCTAGTGGTTCAGGCTGGTTGGGGACCACCAAAAACTGCATGCAGAGGAATGCTCTGTAAATGACCAATGAGCATTTCCTTCCCACCTCATGGACACTCGTGGATCACTGGTGGCTCCACAGTCCAGCACAGCCGTGGTGCCCTTGATGACACGTTGGTCCTCCGGGGCTTGGGAGATGGAGGTGCGACCTGGAGAATCATGGGGGTAGACATCAGGGTGTGGGGGGGGGGGGAACCATCCTATCACTGAATATGAAAAAAAACCCTAGCTTCCTAAATTGCGGCTTTTAATGGTTCTCTGGAAACGTTCCAAGAGAGAAACTACAAGCGTGATAGACGTGCGTGGCCAAAAAACTGCGAAATACAGCTCCGGTAAAGAGAATGTATAATTCTACTGAAATGCCAGTGAGACATCAGTTGTCAGCATTAACTTTTTGGCCACTGAATTATTTATTCATTTGCACAACAAACAGCATTATTCAGATGTCTGCACGGGGCAGGCCGGCATAACCGACGCTCGGCCTGGACACACCGAGGATTCATCTCATTGTTTGTGAGAAAGCTGAGCACGTTAGAATGGAGGAAAAAAACGCAACAAAAGCAGCGGCGTCTCCATAAAAGAAGGAACGAGAAGAGCAGCTTCACAAAAGGCTTGTATCTGAGAAGCAGAGCAGCGTCTCAGCCTTTGAGCCCCCGGGACTCGTCACAGCCTTACTCCAGACGGTGAGAGAGGCGGTGGCGTTGATGGCGCCCTCCGAGTTGCCGGCGAGGCAGGTGTAGTTCCCCGCGTCCTGCAGGGAGACAGGCTCGATCTGCAGCCCCCCCGACTCCAGCAGGGCGAAGCGTGGGATCCGAACCGAGCCGCTGGCCAAAACCTGAGCACCTAGAAGAGAGGCAGAGGCAGAGTGTGAGGCGGCCATGACACGGACCCAGGCTGCGGTGGGTGTGTGCTGCCCCCGGTGGGGGTTCAGGGGAAGACATGCTACGGGGGCTTCACTAGTACACTGGGTCATTGCGCATACCAATATTTAATTATGTACTTTACAAGATAATGGTGATATATATAACACATAATTATGGATGAATTCCTCTGAAATACAAACATTGAAAAACATATATAATGTATATATAACCTATGGAAAAACTAACTGCTAATATTAAACATTTTATTACTGTAGATGAGCATGTATGATTGGAAATCTACAATTAACCAGGATAAAAACGTCCGTATAACCTATAACCGTATAACCGTATATTATTTTGCGCTTTCATAATTTCCCTGTGAAGGTAGAAGTGCTTAAAATACAAGCACAGTCCCACACACTTGAAGAAAAGCAGTGACCATATAAATCCCCAAATGGAAAGCGGTGCTGGCGGTGGGGGCCCGGCGGTGGGGGCCCGGCGGTGGGGGCCCGCCCAGCTGCGGCCTCGTAAAGCTGATCGGGGGTGAGCAGGTGGCTGTTACCTCTCCTCCAGGAGACGGCAGGTTTCGGAGCTCCGGAAACCTCGCAGCTGAACACGGCAGCGGCCCCGTCTGTCACCATGATGTCGGCGGGGCCCTTTGTGAAAGAAGGCGCTATACCTGAGGAATATAAAACAGGTTCAGGCTCACGCGGGGAGAGGAACACGTACAGAGCCAGAGTCCTTTTGGGTTTCCGTGCCATATAAAGGGTTATGCGATAAACCTGAAACCTTTAATCGAAATTAGCAAACTGCCTGCTCATTTTCCACTTGGAAACGAGACTGCTCTGCATAAAATGAACAAACAAATGTCACGTCTTCCCTTCAGGGGTATTTTTTTTTATAAATAACCTTCTGACAAAAGAGCACAGCTACTGAAAAAAGAGACGTGAAGGACAGGAATGGTTAGATGGATGAATGTGAGATTCGAGTTAAAGGATGCGTCTCTATCAAGGGAGTAATTATAGCTTTAACTACCAGACACCCTTATTCAAATCAAAGCAAACAGAGGTTATATGTACAGTTCATTGACAGGCACTGCCTGAGGCAGAAGCCATTGACTATATGACAAGATCATTTCATGCAGGTGGGGTAATGCAGATATAGCTGTGAACAGGGCCTGGGTGCAACTACAAGCTGATGTAAGACCTTCCAGATTTCTCTTACAGAGAGAAATACAAAGGGGCATGATATATGTCCAGGATGATGGACGGCCTGCAGTGTGCAGGACTGCGCGTACCGACTGATGCCCCAGCGATTTCAGTGCCCTGTGATCCGCATGGATCCCTCCGCAGTACAGATGTGAGGGTCTAAGGGTGCCAGGTGCTTAACGAGCACTTAACGTCGTGCTAAGAACCGGCTGGGGAGCACTCAGGATACAGTAATTAGATGAAGATACACACACACACAGACACACACGCCTGAAGCAGAACAGGGGTTTGAGAAGCAGTTTTTGACGGTCACTGCCACATGATTTGCTACATGATTTATTTATAATCTTAAAATATATCTAAGCCAGAAAATGAGGAGGCTGGGGAAACTTAGCATCACTCAGCGTTTTAATTATGCTAATCAATATAGCGTGCGGGACGGTACGATCAATAAGTCACAACAGAATACAAATCACGGCGAGACAAAAGATGGGCGAAGCATTTCTCAGAAGGGGAAGGAGCAGGAAAAAGTTGATGTGTCTCATTAGACGCGGCCGTTTCTCCGGGAATCATCTGCAGAATGAAAAACTACAAAAACGGCATTTAATAGGATTCGCACGGGACCCAACCAGAAATGATACACAGCGCTAGAGAGCAAACGTCTATTAAGCAGCACGTGGACAGAGATGCAGGCCGATTTGGCTAAGGGAAAATGAAACAGTGATTAAACCATTGTTTATCATTTTTTATTTTTTTTTTAGCGTCATGCGTTCCTGCAGGAAATTGAGAAGCTTTTTGCGGGAGAGTCACACGAGAGCAAACAAATATCCAGACTCAGTACTTTAGTTTGACCAGGGATTACAAATGATAGCTTCGTCAGTGCAGCTAAGTCTCTCTGGCCTGAAACAGCTGACTACTTTTCTATTTGTCGAACCCGAACAGAGCGGTTGACCCTTCTACTTGACCCATTGGTCAATACTTTGTGACTGTCCGCCCCCCCCCCCCTCCCCATTTATTTGTGCAATATGTGGATGCGGCCTCCCTCACCTCTGAAGAGAGGCCCTTCGACGACAAACTGCAGCGGGATCAAAGCCTTTGGTGAAATGCTTCAGTAATTACCTCAACAAAGTAAGGCCACAGCGGCACGTCTAGATACTCTACAATTAAATTTAACTGTATATTAATTGTATTCAATGTGACTGCTGAGCAGCAGGTGATAATACACATTGTATGATTTCTAAAGATTCCAATAATTCTTACAGATAGGAATGGGGTAGAAGTCACTAGTGGCTCTCCTTCTCGAAACTTCATAAAGGCTCGTATTCCGTCCCTGGAAACCAGTCTTATTAGACGCTTCAGAAACCCGGGGCTTAGTGTCGCAGATGAACTTACTTGTGACCACGAGGTTGGCGTGTGCCTGGGTCTCTCCGGCGGAGTTGCGGGCGAAGCACTGGAAGATGCCGGCGTCGTTGGGATGCAGCTTCCGCACCTGCAGGCCCGATCCCAGCACCTTATACCGAGGGTTGTTCAGCTTGCTCAGGGGCACGGAGTCCTTGTACCACTCCAGTTTGGGTGTGGGGACTCCTGTTGGCAGCCAGAGAGCCGCCGGCGGGGAACACACAGTCAGGGGCATGGGGAAATAATGGGACTGTGCATTAACAGCTAATTATAAAATAACCACATATTCAACATTTATCATTTACCAACTCAGTTCCAGTTAATCTGCAAAAAATGTAATGATCACAAATGAAATGCATCACTCCCTCCCTACACCATCCAAATGCGTATCCAGTACAGGGGGCCTGTAGGCTATATCAGGAAATACAGGGCACTAAGTTGGCATTTACCCTAGCCACGATGTTAGTAAGTCCCAAAGCTGGGGTACACCCTGTGCGGAGCATCACAGAGATGGGTTACACCCTGTGCGGGGCATCACAGAGATGGGGTACACCCTGTGCGGGGCATCACAGAGATGGGGTACACCCTGTGCGGGGCATCACAGAGATGGGTTACACCCTGTGCGGGGCATCACAGAGATGGGGTACACCCTGTGCGGGCATCACAGAGATGGGGTACACCCTGTGCGGGGCATCACAGAGATGGGGTACAGTCTGTGCGGGCATCACAGAGATGGGTTACACCCTGTGCGGGCATCACAGAGATGGGGTACACCCTGTGCGGGCATCACAGAGATGGGGTACACCCTGTGCGGAGCATCACAGAGATGGGGTACACCCTGTGCGGGCATCACAGAGATGGGTTACACCCTGTGCGGGGCATCACAGAGATGGGGTACACCCTGTGCGGGCATCACAGAGATGGGTTACACCCTGTGCGGGCATCACAGAGATGGGGTACACCCTGTGCGGAGCATCACAGAGATGGGGTACACCCTGTGCGGGGCATCACAGATATGGGGTACACCCTGTGCGGGCATCACAGAGATGGGGTACACCCTGTGCGGGGCATCACAGATTTGGGGTACACCCTGTGCGGGGCATCACAGAGATGGGGTACACCCTGTGCGGGGCATCACAGAGATGGGGTACACCCTGTGCGGGCATCACAGAGATGGGGTACAGCCTATGCGGGCATCACAGAGATGGGGTACACCCTGTGCGGAGCATCACAGAGATGGGGTACACCCTGTGTGAGGCATCACAGATTTGGGGTACACCCTGTGCGGGCATCACAGAGATGGGGTACAGCCTGTGCGGGGCATCACAGAGATAGGTTACACCCTGTGCGGGCATCACAGGGATGGGGTACACCCTGTGCGGAGCATCACAGAGATGGGGTACACCCTGTGCGAGGCATCACAGATTTGGGGTACAGCCTGTGCAGGGCATCACAGAGTTGGGGTACAGCCTGTGCGGGACATCACAGAGTTGGGGTACAGCCTGTGCAGGGCATCACAGAGTTGGGGTACAGCCTGTGCGGGGTATCACAGAGTTGGGGTACAGCCTAGCCATCATTTCAGGAGATCGTAAGAGAGTCAAATGCACACAGTCTTGACCCACACAAGCACACGTTATGGGGCAATTTCAGAGATGCCAATTCATGTGTTTTTCTAAAAACAAAGTATCCAGAAGGAACCAGTACAACACATGAAGAACCTGCAAGCTACACAGAGAGAGAGTGTGGGTGGGATTCAAACCGCCAACGCTGGAGATATAAAACTACAGTGCTACCCACAGAGGCACTGTGCAACCCGACAGACCAAACACACACGCGGGTATGTTTCTACACACACGTATTCAGGTATTACATAACACTGCACACATTATTCTAACTCATCATACTTTGATGACAATACATCTTGTGGTTTCTGGTGGACAAGTTGCCCAATCTTAGCAAACACCACACAGAGCTGTTATCGCTGAATGTTTCATGCGGCTGAATATGTAGGAAGTAATTACTACAGGAACTCAGCGTGTTAAGAAATAGCAGAAACGCCTCCAGCCGTATGTTTAGGTGAAACTACAAGGGGATATAAATTCTCTTATAATAAATAAGTGCTGCTCATCCCCGGTCGCCTAACCTAAATACAGTGTGGTGACAAAGCACACCATGACACCATGACACCATGACACCATGACAACACGTTGGGATATAGTGATACGTCTCCCCAAACACAATATGACATAAAAGCTGCAGATAGAGAAAGTTTAAGTCACTTCAGTTCTTTAAATGAACTCATTACTGACACAATTGTAACATGACATAACTGGATCTTATTACTCATTTATAAGTAATATCACACACACACACACACACACACACACACACACACACAGGATCGTAATTACATCTTTGTGGGGACTCTCCATTCATTTCTGGAACACTCTAATCCCAATATGACGACCTTAACCCCTACCGAGCCCTAACCTTAACCTTAACCATAACTAACCAAACAAAATAGGACACTTTTGGCATTTTTAGTTTCTTGCCTGCATTCACAGATCTTTGAGGGGACCTGAAAAATGGTCCCCACAACGTCAAAATAACAGGTTTTTATCATATTGCGGGGGACATTTGGCGCCAGGGAGGCTGCTTCTCCGCTACGGCTTTGTGGCACTCGGCAGACCCGGTCATTTCGTATGCCTTCCCCCTCGTCGTTTCCTCTCACCGTGGCTTAGAAGAAGCACCTCTCGATACAAAGCAATCGAGAAATCAATCTGCGGACATCCCGAGGCTTCTCACATTTAATTAAAAAGGCTCCGTGCCTGATTACCAAGGAGGTTCACACCAATTCACATGCTGAGAAAAAGAAAATATAAAATACAAGCTAACAAATGCGGACGGCAGATTGTCGGTAATAAGCTGTTTGACTGGGGATACATTCTGCTTATATTATGATGCAACATAAACGAGAGGGACACAGGACTAAATTACCATGTGCCAGGTCTCTGACATCATTAGGCATTATTAAAGGACACGGGAGGAATGTTTTCTTCTTTCAGATCCATTTTCACCCAGCTGCTCTCTGTGGCTATACAGTGTGAGACACGTAGAAAGATATAACCCCTGACCAGCCCCAGCTGAAAGCTGATTGGCCCTCTGAGTGCCCCCTAACCTGTCACTCACCGACTGAAAACCAATCATTGGCTTATGATAAAACCGGCCCCTCTGTATGGATTACATCACATCTCACAGGATCGGCCCTGACGCTGATATAAGGGGAAAAAACTGGATGCAGGACACTTTTTATTCATAGCGCTATACAGTTTCTAAGTTTTAGTGTTTACATTCTGTAGATGCAATTTCAAGGATACATTTCTGAGTATTAATTTTAAAGTACAGATAGACATTAAGTGACCACAAAAACTTGGTGCAACAGGTCCCAGAACCTAGGATGTTGATCCAGACCGTTTCAAATAAAATATGGTGAAAGACCACACATCTCAAAGTTCAATGCGTACTGCAGAGCTAAACGCTAATGGACCACCCTACAAGATCCTAGTGTAGTTAAAATTTCTTTTCAAAAACCTTTCAGCCTTAGAGCTGAGATTTCCTGAGCTTTCAGGGGTGTACTGCGGCTGTGATCATGCATTCAGCAGAACAGGGGCCGCGTGAGCTTCCTGGAACAAAGCAGATCTAGCGGAAAATACAGAGAGGTTAGCAAACCGTTCACCACCTCTCACTTGACAGTGGATGTCGACGTTTTTCTCCAATTCGCCGACGACCTTCCTTGCGGGTTCTGTGACAAAGTGTGGGCCCTCTGTCCAATAAGAGACGAAAAAAAAAAAAAAACACATTTAGTGGGGAAAAAAAAAACATTTGAAACTCATTTGTTAGGAGTTATCTATCACAAATGGAGCGAACCACAAACATCGACAGGCACAGCCTAACATATATCAAGAGGATTATATGTGGAACCGGGATCAAAGAGATGAAATATTGACATTGATTCGGAGAAGCTGAAGGCGAACATATGCTCCCAGAGCAGAAACTCATTTAAATGCAAAAAAAGCAGCTCAGCTGGAGTGCTACGCCGATGCAGACATCCTGTTTGTTTGCATGTTGCCAACGATGTTTGTTTATATTAAATGACTTCCCGGCGTAAGGAGTGGAGCTGGCAGACTTAATGCCGCAGGCTGCGTGTCGTTTTCTCGCCTCTTACCGATCGCCAGAACAAGAAGCCATTCCCAGGCTACGAAGCGCCCCAGGTTTTTTATTTTTTTATTTAAAAAAAAAAAAAAAGTGCCATTGATTTAAGCTATATGAGGCACTGTGTTTAAAGGCCCAGACTCATAGTGCCACTGTAAAAAAATTATTACTTTTCAGACATTCTCTTTAGCATAGGATTTAAGGTGTGGCCTATGCAGCTCAAACACACAGTGCCTTTAGCGGCCTGTGGCTAACGGTTAGCTGCAGAGCTCCATCACTGCTCCTGGGTGTGGCCTGTGCAGCTCAAACACACAGTGCCTTTAGCGGCCTGTGGCTAACGGTTAGCTGCAGAGCTCCATCACTGCTCCTGAGTGTGGCCTGTGCAACTCAAACACATAGTGCCTTTAGCGGCTTGTGGCTAACGGTTAGCTGCAGAGCCCCATCACTGCTCCTGGGTGTGGCCTGTGCAGCTCAAACACACAGTGCCTTTAGCGACCTGTGGCTAATGGTTAGCTGCAGAGCTCCTGGACTGAGTTCCTCTCCTTCCTTCTGCTGTGAAGGTAAGTAAGAAAGTTACCTGCAATGGAGAGGAAGGCCCGGGATTCGGCAACTCTCATACTGCTGTTGAGCAGGGTGGCTTCACACACGTAGAGCCCCGCGTCCGCCGAGCTTGGGCTGGCGATGGTCAGCCTGCGTCCGAACGTGCCCACCCCATTCACCAGCTTCAAGCCGTTCCGCTTCCAGGAGATGCTCAGTTTCTCGACAGGTCTCCACAGGGGCAAAGAAGAGATGTTATTTTAAAATGGTGGGGAGTCAGAGGGTGCTGTGGGTGGACACAGTGTCATGGTTCTTTCTTTAGTTCAAAGTGTTCCAACTGAGGCATTTTTAAGTGGTGTGTAAGGGTTTCATCTGGCTGAAGCTGATCCACTGACCCAGCTGGAGATAAACGGACAGTTTGCAGTAGATTAGCCCCTGTGTTCCCTCATTATGTCGTACATCATCTTGCAACACTGCGCACATCTTGAGTCATGTGACAAACTCAATCAACAAGCTGACATGGCTACAGGGGAAACAGAGCATCCACTTTTACAGTTTTGTATGGGCAATGAGATTTAATGACAAATTGATGACACTATATAAATGTTCCCTTAACTTCTTAAGTTTAAAGGGAACTTCGCAAATGACAAACCAGCAAAATGTGTTTTTAATTATATTCAGTCATCCTTGTTTGTTCATTTGTGTCATGGCCTCAGAGCTCCAATGAACTGTTTATATTAGAAATTTCTTGTCTACAAATGGTTAGAATTTTTCACAGGGCCATGACCAAGGCAGCAGAGCTAATTAAAGCTGTCTTGATGTCAGGTGTAACAGGAAGGATGAGCAGGCAGGAAGAGGACCAGCAGGGTCTTCAGATGTGAGGTATGGACAGGAGGACCAGCAAGTTCTCCAGATGTGAGGTATGACAGGAGGACCAGCAGGTTTTCCAGATGTGAGATATGGACGGGAGGACCAACAGGCTCTCCAGATGTGAGGTATGGACAGGAGGACCAACAGGTTCTCCAGATGTGAGGTATGGACAGGAGGACCAACAGGTTCTCCAGATGTGAGGTATGGACAGGAGAACCAGCAGGTTCTCCAGATGTGAGGTATGGGCGGGAGGACCAGCAGGCTCTCCAGATGTGAGGTATGGACGGGAGGACCAACAGGCTCTCCAGATGTGAGGTATGGACGGGAGGACCAACAGGTTCTCCAGATGTGAGGTATGGACAGGAGGACCAGCAGGCTCTCCAGATGTGAGGTATGGACAGGAGGACCAGCAGGTTCTCCAGATGTGAGGTATGGACAGGAGAACCAGCAGGTTCTCCAGATGTGAGGTATGGACAGGAGGACCAGCAGGCTCTCCAGATGTGAGGTATGGACAGGAGGACCAGCAGGCTCTCCAGATGTGAGGTATGGACAGGACAATAATAACTAACCTCGCATTGGCCACGCACTCCAGTGTCACCTCACTGGCACCCGCTACCACTGTGGTGTTCCTGGGTGGGACTACAATCACTGGGGGCGCAGTGTCAGCAGGGGCATCTGAATCTGTCCATCAGCGAGAGAGACAGAGAGAGAGAAAGAGTGCAAGATGAGGTAATGAGTCACAATAGCTATGACCCGAGCCACCAATCAGAGTACTGAGACAGAGCATCGTACCTGTGGTCAAAGGGCTTTGACGCCAAGGCTGCATACTGATAAAGGAGTATTTTAAAGCATTGCTCATATCAAAGAGAATTCCATGCAACTGTTATGTGAAGACGGTATTACCCTGAAATAAAACAGGGTCGAGTCAAACAAAGTCCCCTGAGCATGTACAGGCATGTAGTACAGCAGTATCGATGTTATTAAACCCATTTCAGTCGTAAAGGTCAAGATAAGCCACAAATCAGATTCAGGGACAGATCCTCCTTTGTTACTGCAATAATCTGAGGCTGCAGAAGGATAAATGGGACTTAAAGTGCAGCCTGGAGCAGCAGAGATTGTTTTAAGCACTTTAAATTAAAAAGGGAGATCAAAACCTAGCCAAAGTTACCAAGCAGGAAAATGTGACTCATTCCCTCAACAGGAATTGCTAAATCGGCGTGCACCACTCTGCAGGTTGCCGTTTGGATCAGTCTACGTTTCTTAACCCCCCTCATTAACCAAAGACCTCTTAAACGCATGTGCTCCTCTTGGGATGAAGGTAATCTATGGGAACACCAGGCACACTAAATAATTGATAGAATACTTGGCGGTGATCCTGAGGAGGAGAGGGGGCAAGGTAAGATCTAAATGTTTACTTGCGGATCAATGTATATCAACAAGCCTCGCTACAGACTGCTACAGAACATTTTCTGTTGACGTTCCCGAATTTGAAGAGAACTGGACTTGAATACAAGGCATTTTGAGTGCTCATGCAAGCTATTGCATTGTTTCTTTTTGTTTTTAGCTTCATTTCATCCTTTCAAAGGATAAACTTATAACCAAAGCAGCCCAAATGATATACGTACATTGCTGAAGGATAGGAAATTGGCAAGTCACTAACAGTTTCTTAGGAATTTAAAAACATGATAGGATCACGAAAATGAATTCCGAAATGTAAATCTGAAGTTGTACCATGTGAACCAAGCCCTTTGATGCATCTCTAAAGCATTGTTTAAAAGTAGCTGTTAGTTCTGTAATTCCTTACAAAAGATGAAAAGATATTACTTTGTCATTGGAAATATATATAGTGCACAAATAAGTAATAAAAAACAAAAGACTCCAGAGACGTTGAAATAAGCTGAGGCTAACAAAAACAAAAGCAAATAAACTAAAAAGTAATAAATATACAAAACAGGGCTGTAATTTTCAGAATTTTCATTATCTACTGTTGGAAATATAGTGTCCAATTTTATAAACACCTAACATGACATCTGATATCTTCCACGTTTTCATGTCCCAAATAAAAAACCCTAGATCAATAGATCAAACCCTGATCAATAAGCAGCTTTCCTAGCTGCAAAATACCACTGAATGGACAATAAAAAAGCTATTAATTGTTGGCCAGCAGACATACCATCTGCACCTCAGACTAGGTAATCCACCTGAAGCTAAGCGGGTTTGGGCCTGGCCACTACTTGGAGAGGAGACCAACTAGGAAAGCTGTGTTGCTGCTGGAAGAGGTGTTGGTGTGATCAACAAGTTAACCCATGCTGTCACTGTGAATTCCAGTGCAGTGACAGGGACACAGTGCTGTAAAAATGGTGCTGTCCTTCAGATGAGATGGAAAACTGAGATCCAGAATCTCTGAGGTCATGAAGAATCCCTGGGCATCCTTTTAAAGAGTAGGGGGTGGTATCCTGGCTAATATTGCCCACTGTGGCCCTTGCAGTGACACTTTACTTATAGCTTTAATCTATAATGCATTATAGATACCTTCATAATGCATTATAAACAGGGGTGGAGATAACTGGTACGCGTGCTTATTTTGTGCATTTGCGCTTTTACAAACAATCAATTGTCGCACATATCGTTCTTAAAGGTGAATGCGTACTTGCGTACCAGTTATCTGCACCCCTGATTATAAAAGTCAATATAAGAATGAAGGATGCTTTGTAGTGCATTATGAAGGTATCTACAGCGCATTATAGATGAGAGTTTTATAATACAGTCATAATGCATAATAAATATAGCTATAATGTGTTATGCCCTTTTATAAATATTTATAGCCATGTTTATTATGCTTTATGAATGCATTATAATGTGTTATGAATGTGTTCATGGATTCTTATAGACATGTAATTCACAGAAAGTGTTACAGTCTTTTCAGACCTGGTCTCCTAATCATCCCCTATATATAACTGGTGAATTCTCTCTTGACCTTTCGCCACCTTAGCTATTGTGTGATGAGAGTACTGGCACAGGATGGCTGACATCATCTTGTTGGGCTCGTGGTTGATGTGGCTCCCTGTTCTGTAAAGCACTATATAAATGTAGCATTCATTCATGAATGAGCGAAATCATAATACATTTCCATGACGATATTCTTGTTTTCAATAGTATGATAAGCACTTAATTTATAAAGCTGTTTATGAGACCTTCAACTCTCCACTGTGGCCCAAACTCCAGGCAATAAGGGATAATTCACTGCTACAAACGCCAGAGTTGCAAGGAGAAGTTCTCTCCACAGCGATCAGCGGCACACAGATCTCAGCTGCACAGCACATCTTACTCCGGGAAAAAAATTATGTTGTTGTACAACTACAAAAATATCAAGGCTATGTCAAGGATAAATTCAACCGCACAATTAGGCATTCTGACAGAAGCCGAACAGACAGTGTGGTGGCTTCAGGGGTATAGTCCTCGAAGAGAATTTAACAGAAATCCCACACGAGGGAACAAATCCGGAGATTAACGGCGCTAGCCAAGCTGCCGAGGAAGCCATCTGATAGATTTTAAAAAACACAGTATCGACATGCATTCTGTCAGAGATTATGGCGTGTTGAGACATTAAATTTCTCCATCAAAGTTGTTTTGACTGCTTTAAGCCTCTGGCCAAATCCAAAGAGGAAGCGGCGAGCAAACAAACTGTAGCGAGCGCGCGGATTTGCGGAGTAACCTCGGCATGGCTGAGCGGCCCCGTGATGAGACTCTCGCACACAAAGGCTATTCATAGACTCATCATGGCTGCTGACAGCAACTTAACGCCAGGCCTACAAACGCCACACAGCGAGCGCCAACGGGGACAGGGGCGGCTTTGGGGCGGAGCTCGCCATATGTTTCCGAGGTGTGAAGAACAATTAGAGGTTTTCACACGGCGCCACCACAAGGAGCGAATGGTAGAAGAGGCCCAGAACGTTCTTTCTGACTCCCGCGGCTGAGACCGCGAAGGGAGGGCACCCTCACACACTCCCCCCCCCCCCCCAATACATTTCCCCTTGCTTCGACAGAGGAAAAAGGGGAGAGAAGAAACCAATAATTTGATCTTGTGCACCGGTGATCTGGCTGACTCTGCTCATTAGTTTTCGGTGTTGACAGGCGATGTCATGCAGCATCCTTTAACTCAGGCAGTTTCATCTTTCTCCCCAGAATGCCAAAAAAAAAGTCGAAAAAAATATATAAAAACCCAAAAATGAGATTCAGAATGCATAACGGGGGGCGGGGGGGGGGGGGCTTTTATTTTCTGGATCTTCCTAGAAAGGCATGACTGTTTTGTATACTGAGAAATGGCTTACGGTAAGGTAAACTCTCTAGCCCGTGTCCAGGTTGTCCAGCGGTAGACACACCGCGACCGAAAGTGGTCACGGGAAAAGGAATAGCTGGAGGGAGCACTAGAGATGGCGGTAAAGCTGCCTATCGCGTTTCGAAGCCCTGGTAAAAATAACACACTGTATGGATTAACTGACCCAAATCAGGTCCCTCTATGCTAGATAGCATGAAGTTGGCTTTGATGGCAAAAGCCATCCAGAGGCTGACTAATGAGCTGGTCCCCGGAGGCCGTCTCTGCTATGTTCTTAAGAATGTAGACGTCTGAGTCTGAGTGGGGGCGTACACAGTAGAAAAGAACTCATTGTAAAACAACCAAGAAACAAATAAACCATTGGGATATTAACTGTAATCCTGTTCCAACTGACTCACATTATTGCTGGGACAATATTTAATGCTAATATCATTGCCATTACTTAAACGCACATGCTACTCTTCGCTTTTTTCAGCGTTTGAAGTCAGACACCGTACATTCACGCTACGGTGCCCAAGACACAGCCATTAAGCAGATACGTAGCATACCATGGCAGCAAACCAAGGCAAATAAAATGCTCTGAAGAATAAAATACATGCAGTGAGCAGAGTGGGAACGTTAATATCGGCTTTAGAAGTTTGCCGAGGACCAAGAGAAGGAAACGGCTTGGAGCCAGCAGATGGTGCTAAAGGAGAAAGCTGGCACTTGTGTTAGTGCTCTTTATAGGGCAAAACATTATGAACAGGAACATACGTAAACAGCAGGTTATACATTGGGATTAGATGCCCTTGGTTTAAAAAAATCTTACCAAGAGGTCCCCGATTCTTCTTATTTACTGTCCGGCAGCAGGGGCAGGAGAGAAAGAAAAAAAAAACAGCAAAAACTCTGTGATTCTAATAAATATGACATATTATGTCACAAATGGCATCCAAACATCTCAGCAACCCTAAGGGACAACTTTGTGTAGGACAACAGTCATGCAGACACACTGCTATATGAAACCAATCAAGATGTATAACCTTAAAGATTAATTAAAGGAAAATGACCTTTTAATAATTGAATTTTCATCGCGTAAAATAATTGAATTTTGAACGTGAAATAATGAAACAATCTGACCTAATGCGTTCAAGGAAAACAATGCAGCATCTACAGCTGATTGGTTGCCATTTTGAGCGATATTAGTTCCACCTGAAGTATAACTCTGAAACTGGAAGAAATGCGATTATTTGAATCTGTGTCACGGCCTTAATTTAGACATCGGCCTATTACAGTAATTCATCTGAAGTGGAAACGGCTGATGTATGCAGTGTTGCAATAATGCTGCCAGTCGTATTAAAAATACAGTCCGATAAACAACAGAGAAGCTTCCAGATCATAAAACAAGGAGCACTCAAAGAACTCAGAGTGCATGCAGATATTTCGGGAGGAAGACTTGCAGAAAAGAGCAGTTAGGCAAATGTTTGAGGCATACAATGTATGCTTTCAGGTGCGATAAAGGGTTGTCTACTACATGTCGGATCATTAATTTTGGGCACAGGTCAAATACAGTGGATAAGATGAGAGGTGCGAGTAAATTACTCCTGTGGGAGGCTGAGTCACCCTGGCTGGCTTGGCAATGTGTATTTTAGCAAATTTATTCAAATATGCACACAAAACTAATTCAGATATGAAATGTTAAGAAAAAAACACACAAGCCACAAATTAATTACAGCAAGAGAGGGCAATGTGGCAGCAACACGTAAGGACAGGAAAAGCAGCTAATGCAAAATGCAAGGCCATCACCCAACGTGACAAACAAGAGCCTATAATGTGGGTCATAGAGATAAAAGGCGGCCCTGTCGCTATAAAACAAATGTGACCCTGAGGTTTAATGAACCCACTGTGTACAGTTACAAAGACAGAGGTTGACTTTATACATAAAATGCGACACAGTGAGAAGCTATAGCCCCTCATGAGACAGACGGGAATTCAATCGCCGTCTCAAGAAACCCAAGATAAGGAGAACCCAGCAATGATGTCTGTCAGAATGTAGTGTGCAAAGTGATGGATTCATTTCCAGTCTCATTTTTCCATTCTTTGTGCATTTGTAAAATACTCTATATATTTCACAAAGCACATAAACCTTGAAGAGGTAATCTTGGAGATGGAGACAGAATTAAAAGTCGCAAAGTTACCAATCACAAACGGTACACCCAAACAGAAAGATAAGTCTCTCTGCAAGCCTGTTCCCTAAACACCAGGCGACGTTTTTTTCCTACTTTTTCTCACTTTGGCTGATTCCATCACCGTATTGCATGGAAAAGACAAGAGCGCAGAAGCGGGGCAGAGTCACCGTGACTGTAAACGGAGACTGACTGCCCATTTCCGCCACGTGTGGCCAGTACGGCCGCGCGGATCCCTGTGTCTCGCTCCTGTTCATCCCGCCTTGGTTAGTCTGCCAAGTGACCCCAGACAGTTTGCCTTATTGTCTGCCTGTACCCCAGACCTTGCCTCCAGCACCCTAGGGGCGGTCTCACGGAGCCAGCACATCCTCATTTAGGCACTCCCTACATAAATACTGCTGCAGGGAGAAGACTTTCCCAGGGGAGGGTATTAATTTCCGAACACCTTTTCCACGGGTCTGATTGTTATTCATGTATTCCCTGCTGTTTACCGGGCTGCTTCTCTGCTGCGAGTCGCCACGGTGCCAGGATCGGACCCGACCTGGTCACGGCACCCCACAGTCCAGATGCTCTCTGCTTGCGGAGAAGAGGGGTGCCTGCCAATGACCGTCCCCGACTGAGCAAAGGCCAACTCACACGTCAATGTGCGTCTCTCTTCAGAAGGCTACCGCACCCTGAGCCACACTCCAGCTGAAGTCATGCTCACACCAAGCACCCCGGTACAGTCCACACAGCCCCGTGAAAACTGCTTATAGGACAACAAATCATACACAGGTAATTCAGCAGCCCTGCTCTCTCATTCAGAGCCTTCAGCTATCACCATCACGTACCCTGAAAGTTCAGCCTAATCCATGTTCATCCAGCAAAAGACAACAGCGAGGACATGCATTATTATGGAGAGTTGGGCTCACGAATGTTTGATATTCACACAAGAAATGTTACTGTACTGTTGATATGAACAGGGCTGTTTTGGAAAGAGCCAACAGACACATCTGAAATTTGTGTTGTTTAAATATATAAGAGGTAGCTTAATCGACAAAAGATATAAGTATTTTCTGGATGATCTGTTGGAGTAAAAAGACATCCACTTATTTTACCATCCGAATTATGTGGGATGCTTAAAGATCGTGTTCTCTTAGCGACTGAACGTGTGTTACCAACTAGCATACAGGCATTTTAAGAATTATGAAAGAATAAATAAATAGCAGAGCGATTTTCCAAATGAAACAGTAGCAAACAAAAGATACAAGTAAATAAATGAACAGGTAGAGCGTCAAATAGTGTATCATTACGCTGAAAGAGTACACCGGCCGCACTGTCCCTGAAACGGATCCGGGCTGTCCGTCAGCAACACTGCTCGCGTTCACCCAGTCCGCCCGCCACCTTCTCCCGCACTGGGCCACCAGTTACGGCGGCATGAGCATATTCACTCTGCCTTAAATAATTAATGGCATCCTAAGGCCAAAGACTCTTGCGCCATTCACGAGTGGACCGTACCGTACATGCATTTTTAAACCCGTGTAAACACAATGGGATGAAAGTCAGGATCAGGTTCACAGTGCAAAGCGACGCAGGGGAGAATACCAAACAACGCATGGGACTCATTAAGGAACGCAGCGCCCATCTTGAGTTCCTGTTGTTTTTGCCAGCTTGCATCCCTTTCCTGTACCCCCCCCCCCTTCACACCCCCCACAACCATCAGGACACCCTCCTCTTGATTCCTTATTCAGCCTGCATGCTCCCGCCTTATTGATCAACACGTTCCCCTTACATTACTTATGCACTGACACATACACACAGAGGATGTCCATAAGGATGTACAGATTGATACTAAAAAAATCAATTGTTTGGATTTGAATGTTTCATTTTTCGAATCAATTCTATTCTTTTTATTACAGGGAACAGGACTTGAACTACTACTGTTTGACATGCATGAAGAAAACTACAGAGGGTGTAAGTGGTGAGCATCTAGGTGCCGGATGAAGGCATAACCAAGGCTTCTCATCGCAGAGCACAATCACCTGCTGACCTTTCCAGTTCAGAATGTCAATCACACTAAGCAGCAGCAGACAGGGATGCTATCAGCCTTAAAAGTTTTCATCATTATCCCTGTTTTCTGCCTCCAACAATCTGGCGATTTTTGCTGCAATTTACCAGACCAGCAAACAGGATGGTTCAGGGAAAGAAAAAAAAAACTAATTTTGCAGTTTCACTCTCCAAAATGAAATTGTACATAAGGCTATATGAAAAGCGTGTTTATGCTGTGAGGCTGCTGGTGATGGATCTTAAGAAAGCAGCCTCGCATCCCCACACCCCCACACCTCTGTTATGCTCACTTCCTCATCATCCCCGACTAACGACACGGGCTGTTTAAGGGCAGCTGGGCAGCAGATAAATATCCAACAGCAAGGAAAGGGGGTCTGAACAGTCTCTCTGAGTAGTATGGTCAGGCATGTAAATCTTTTATGAGTATTAGCTAGCTGAGAATATAAGTGAAAAAAATTCACATATTTTAAAGGGAAAAAAGTTGCGCAACAGCCGGTATTAAAAAATAATAGCCCCCTTAGCTCAGTAACTGGTAATGTCATCTGCAACCAGCCACTTCATGGAGCTGCTGATGAGTCTCTTACTGTGCTGTGAAGGAGTTTTTATCCAGGTCAGTTACTTGCTGGTTTACTTGTTATTTCAGGTCATGACATAGCATCTGTGATGCTTTGTTTTGCACACAGGCTAGACCATCCCAAAACAACAACACCGGCCCAAACTTAACAAAGTACCTGCAAGTTTTAACTTCGAAAAAATCGAAAAGATCCTATTTAATTTTGCTCACATACAGTATTATGCAAGGTGCTTCAGTAAAATGGAAAATAAAAATTGTGTGGCACATGTATTCTCAGATTTGTTTGGTCCTGTAGACCTAACTACTGCAGATATAGGGCCGGCCACTCGGCTTCACAAAGTTCTCCATCTCGCCTTTGATATATCGCCGCGTCGGCATATGAAATTTAATGGGATTTTTGGGAGTTTTTGGGAGTTTCCCAAAAGCCAGAAAACCAGAAGGCAACACACAGGTTTAGTAAGTCATAAACGCATAAAATATATATACAGCTTCTCAGTTGGGGTCTCATAGTCATCTTTGTATCTCGCGTTTCTCCCATCTTTTCGCTCTACTCGCACGCTGACTTCGCTCACTAAAGAGCTCAGGGGTACCAAAAACATTTTATGCAGTTTTTCCAGATCGTGGGGGAGGCAGGGGAGGGGCTACGCCCCTAACCCGCATGATAAGGGAAGGTCGAATGTATTTACATTTACATTCATGCTCATATTAATTTCATTGATATAAATCCAAATCCACTAATTCACTTGTTTATTACAGCAAAACTTCATTAGCAAAAACAGAGAACAGTCACAAATACTACAATATTCAACATGGAACTGCTTTCCGTGGTGTGTCGTGTAAGATGTTCTTAGGGACCACAAAAATGGCCACATCTGAGGAGCACAACATGGGCCAGAAGCTGTCAGCTTCTCTGGGCACGGTGAGGCGGCAGCGTTTAAGTATGAATGATTATGCTCATTTGAGAATGACTTGACTAATTCTGAATATCATTCCTGCAGTCGCTGCATGCGGAATTGGACAGACTGAGTAATGCTTTTTATTTATGTGATATTTCAAAATAAGTGGACAATCACCTGAAAAGAGAAATGTTAAATTATGTAATTTCCATGCATTCTTAGCATTATTGAGTACTTGTCTGGTCAGTGTTGAATTCTGGTCAACATAAGATGAGCAGTTGCTGAAGAAAATCTATTAATCTATCCAATGTTACTAAGGGATTAAAGTTGTGAGGAGTTAACATGCGTCGGCTTGCTGAGAACGCCCCCTTCACTGTCTCAGATGGTAAATAAGCCCATAGATGTTGGATTTACATCAATGAAAAACTGTCCAGAAGGTCCTGTCTTCAGTTAAGGTCTCCAGGCCTTTTAATGGTCTGGTCCACATTGAGATCTGAAGCTTTACAGTAAAAAAAGGAGATGAAATTTACCTAAAATAATCTATAAATCAATAATCTAAAAAATAATAATCAGCAAATCACTTGTTTCTCCTCAAATTCGCCTCTATGGAATACAAAATAAAATGATTATGGGCAACTAACTATGAAAGCTGTGTTGCTGCTGGAAGAGCTGCTTTTGTGGCCAACAGGTTACCCCATCTTGTGGTCAGTGTGGATCCCAGGGCGGTGACAGGGACACCGTGCTGTAAAAATTGTGTCGTCCATTGGATGAGATGTAAGACCGTGGTCCTGACTCTCTGAGGTCAGAAAAGATCCCTGGGCATCCTTTGAAAGAGTATGGGTGGTACCCTGATCTCCTGGCTAAAACTGCCCACTATGGCCCTTTCAAATTTGGCCTCCAAATCATCCCTATATCTAACTGGTGAATCCTCTCCTGCCCCTTCACCACCAGAACTACTGTGTGGTGATTGTACTGGTTCAGAATGGCAGTTACACAGTGGAGGGTGAAGTGGCTCCCAATTAGCCCTTTTGGTGTCTAGAAAAAGCACTACATAAATATAACATTCATCCATCCAGCCATCGATCATCTGTAATCTTGTTCAGGGTTGCAGGGGGTCTGGAGCCGATCCCAGAGGCTACGGATGCAAGACAGGGAACAACCCAGGATGAGGCGCCAACCCATCACAAACCTCATTCATTCATTCATTCAATCATTCATTCATTCATAATTTCATTCATTCAATCATTCATTCAAACATCATTGGCTTAAAGAGTCCATGCAGAACTCATGCAAAAGGAGTGGAAGTAAAGTTTAAACTGATTGAAACAATCATTAAAATTGCAAAGCTAGCAAATTTTTGTTCTCTTTTACAGAGTGAAATGTTTTAGGTTAACTTTCTGTTTTAAGTCAGCTGTCTATCACGGTCCTCGAGATGTGAAAAATGCATGTGTATAACATGCAATGTGAATATTAATATTGTACATTGTGTTGCTTTTTCCAGAATGATTGTGATTGGTGGCTCGCTGTGCATGCAGAGCCTACATGACTCTCACTAACAACAAATTCCGTGTATCCAAAGACCCGGAGTAACTTTTCTTATAGATCTGCCATGGAAAATGAGAACTGTGCAAGTTTTCCATTTGTATCAAACAGCAAAAAATTGTAGCATTATGTGTTTCATTTAATTTGCCTTGCATTGTGATTATTGCACATGCACATTTTGCGTTTATGAAGCTAAAACGATACATCGTGCAGCCCTAGTTTTAAACAAACACTGATGTTTCGGGGAAAAAAGATGTCATTGGAACATTATAATTACTGAAGTAACTTACTATTACTACATGTTCCTGCAAGGTCAAAGTATTATGGTGTCATGGTGCTTTACTGCAGTAAATCAGCTTATGCATATGTTACATTACCCTATGTATTTTTTGAAAACTCCTCATCAGTGCATCGGCTGTAAAATTGTCAGATTTAACAATGCAATTTTTAAAACGTCCACAGATCAGGAAGCGTGCAGTTCAATTCTTGTCGCTACACCGACCTTGGGCTGCTGGTGAAGCCAACAATATTAAAGTAAGTGCTTCCCTACACTCTGCCTTAACATCATTGCCTCAAATAGCATTTCGCTAAATGACTTACAACGCAGTATAATAAGGACAAAGTACGGGAGTTTTACTGAGGACAGTTTCATTAAATAATGGGAAGAGTGTTTTTAATAATTAACGTGAGCAAACGTAGATATTACGACAAAGTGGATATTACGTGATTGGTCAGTGGCACTGTTGGCTCACCCTGCAGGGTGGGGGTTTGAATCCCACCTGCACTGAGGGAGCGTCTCCCTGAGGTGTGTGGATTTCGTCGGGGTACTCAAAGGCATGCAGTTGGGCTATTGAGGGCATCTCCAAATCACCCATAAAGTGTGTGCATGTCCTCTGCAACACAATGCCCAGGGTGAACCAGAAAAACTAATGATCAAAGTTAAAATATTTGAAAAGGATTAACAGAGTTACAAGGTAAATAATTTGAAAGCGGATGACTTTCTAACACAGGGGTCTTCAACCCTTGTCAGGCGAGCGACCCCTTAGTGGACGGAGAGACAGAGCAGCGGCCCTTCTTTTCACATTATAAAATCACGTTGTGGGTTTGGCCCGGCCTACATTAACATGAGCATCAACTATATGCAACAACTATAAAAAGTACTGAGTGAGGCTTATAATTGTTACATTTCACGTTACATTTCTGATTCACTTCACAGATTATATTACATGTAAAGGCAATAAAAGAGCAGCCATATGGATCAAATAGGCTATGTAGCTAACTCTACACTACAGTGAAAGTTAGGGCAGCTTAACTGTTATCCTAACATTAGGAGAGCTTATTCAAGATTTTGGTAAGTAAGAAAACAAACGGGGCCAAGGACAAAACATACAAAACAAGATTATAAATGAGAATTTGAGTGACAAGGCGAGATTTATTTGTTCTGAGTTAGTTTGCAATGTGACCCAGCTACCAATTTTGATGGGTGACTTTGACAGATGATTTTAATGGTTGCTGGTATAATTTTAATGGTAATTTAAATAATGATTTTAATAACAATTAAAACCATTATTTAAATCATTTAAATTACAATTTAAATAATAATTTAAATGACATATTTATTTATTTAACACTTCATGAGTAACATAGTACGTGACTGTGTTCAGCGCACTTTCGGCTTACGTTATGATAGTCTGTATTGTGAACATAGGCTTACGTTATGTTAGTCTGTATTGTGAACATAGGCTTACGTTATGATAGTCTGTATTGTGAACATAGGCTTACGTTATGTTAGTCTGTATTGTGAACATAGGCTTACGTTATGTTAGTCTGTATTGTGAACATAGGCTTACGTTATGTTAGTCTGTATTGTGAACATAGGCTTACATTATGTTAGTCTGTATTGTGAACATAGGCTTACGTTATGTTAGTCTGTATTGTGAACATAGGCTTACGTTATGTTAGTCTGTATTGTGAACATAGGCTTACGTTATGTTAGTCTGTATTGTGAACATAGGATTACGTTATGTTAGTCTGTATTGTGAACATAGGCTTACGTTATCTTAGTCTGTATTGTGAACATAGGCTTACGTTATCTTAGTCTGTATTGTGAACATAGGCTTACGTTATGTTAGTCTGTATTGTGAACATAGGCTTACGTTATGTTAGTCTGTATTGTGAACATAGGCTTACGTTATGTTAGTCTGTATTGTGAACATAGGCTTACGTTATGTTAGTCTGTATTGTGAACATAGGCTTACGTTATCTTAGTCTGTATTGTGAACATAGGCTTACGTTATGTTAGTCTGTATTGTGAACATAGGCTTACGTTATGTTAGTCTGTATTGTGAACATAGGCTTACGTTATGTTAGTCTGTATTGTGAACATAGGCTTACGTTATCTTAGTCTGTATTGTGAACATACTGTAGGCTTACGTTATGTTAGTCTGTATTGTGAACATAGGCTTACGTTATGTTAGTCTGTATTGTGAACATAGGCTTACGTTATGTTAGTCTGTATTGTGAACATAGGCTTACGTTATCTTAGTCTGTATTGTGAACATAGGCTTACGTTATGTTAGTCTGTATTGTGAACATAGGCTTACGTTATCTTAGTCTGTATTGTGAACATAGGCTTACGTTATGTTAGTCTGTATTGTGAACATAGGCTTACGTTATGTTAGTCTGTATTGTGAACATAGGCTTACGTTATCTTAGTCTGTATTGTGAACAAAGGCTTACGTTATGTTAGTCTGTATTGTGAACATAGGCTTACGTTATCTTAGTCTGTATTGTGAACATAGGCTTACGTTATATTAGTCTGTATTGTGAACATAGGCTTACGTTATGTTAGTCTGTATTGTGAACATAGGCTTACGTTATCTTAGTCTGTATTGTGAACATAGGCTTACGTTATCTTAGTCTGTATTGTCCCAGCGGGGCCCCTGAACTGAATAACCTTTGGGCTGAATGAAGAGTCCTGATGACAACCAAGTGAGCGTGTTTAATTCAAGGAGCAGTTTGCAGTGATTATTTATCAGGGGTTTGACTTATTACTGGTTTGAGTTCATATAAAATTTAAATTCTAAACATATTTTGTAAAATTTCACAAAGTAGCTTGTCATTATATAATGATTCATAGACCCCCTGCAGTTCCTCTCTGGACCCCTTGAAGAAGACCCCTGTTCTAAAAAACATATGGACTGCCATACAATTCTGAGTAAGCAGTACAACAAACAAATATTTATGTTAATTATAGGCATGAAACGATGAATCGCGAATCGGTTAAAAATCGATGTAAATGTATGACGATTTAAACTGGCTGATGTGGAAAACTAATCAATACTTTAGGAGTACTTCACGGTACTTTACTTAACAGAAAAACTGGTGTAATATTACATTTAATTTCACTACATCAGTTCGACATCAGATGTCACTGCGTATTCACGTCGACATCACACTTTAGTTTTTGGTTTTGACTGAAGAAGGCAAGCGAATTTGAAATTGAGGACGAAGTTGAATGAACATTTACGTTATTTCCATGCAACAGCTTAAGAATCACCATCACTGCCTGAGCTCTGGGTTTTCAAATACTGATTAAACATCTGAAGGTGTAAAGAAGGGCCACCCAAAGCGTTACTCCACACTACCCCCTGCAGCCCAACCAAGTCCAGCACCCATAGCTCCCCAACAGCAGTTCCTCAAGCAGAGCATCTAGTAATGGTCCTGGACACCATCTGTGATGGGGCGGCTGAATCTGCATGGGCGGTGGTGCAGACCTAGGTAATCAAGGAGCAGTAGCAGAAGCTCCAAGGATCATGATTCCATTAATTTAGCTGACTGACCAAGCGACAGCAGCTCAGCACCTAACAAGGTACGGGAACGCTGTTCCAGCCAGGGTGCTTTGTCAGGACCTTATCACCATGCTTCCCATTCATGCCCTCTATCAATTCCCACGTAATTGCCTGAAAACATTTTCACCTGGAATAAATATTCTTAGAAGTTTTTGGAAACAAATGAAGCCAGATGGAACGTGAAATTAAAAAAAATAATAAAATCCTTCTGAGGCTTTCGAGCTTCTCAGATAATATTCTGGGCACACATCGCTAAGCCTCTATAATTAACTGCAGGAGATTAATCTTGAATATTTTAAAATACATACCATCTACATTTCCAACACAAGCGGTTATTTGTATAAGCATAGTGTAATACACAATGTAAGTGTATTATCTTTTATTCAAACATACACGTGATTAGTCAGGCTCCGAGTCGTTGGCTATATCACGCCAGTAGATAATACAGCCTCCTGTTCCTCGGTCGGGATGGTCCCATGGAATCAGTACGCAGCAACACCTATGAGCTTATTTACCATCTGACTCTGCCGACGCAGTGAAGGGGGCGTTCCCAGCAAGCCGGCGACACGCCGAGCGCATGTTAACTCCTCACAACTTTAATTCATTAATTATATTTGATAATTAATAGATCTTATTCAGCAACTTTTTAAACCTGCTCATTTCACTCTGATGGGCATTTTAAGGCGCTGTTGCAGGCACTCCCATTCAGGGAAGGGGTCCTTCTGATCACTGAGGCACATCTAACTGTACAGATTGACCTCTTTCAGTGGGTAACTTGAGTCTGCTCGGCCTCTGGGAGCTTCCAGTACAGTCTGTCTTTCTACAGTATAGAAATGTGAAATGTGCTCCGGGGACATGCGTTACGTCTGAGGAAGCGTGTAGAGAAGCCCATCAAAACCCCCATGGGGCCTAGCGGGGCCGGAGGTGGCGGCAGGGCGAAGATAACAACCTCTCCAGGAATCTGAAGGTCACTTTAATCAGAGAAATCCTCCCAGAGGTTCTTCCGAGGCATTTATCTGTTCCCAATTGCCTTCTTTTGTTTGAACAGTCCCCCACTGGCATTTAAGGATGTAAATCTAACTCGAGCAGAACCTGTTTGCGGATGAGCCAAGAATAAAAAAGCCTGTGGCCCCGAGCATCACGACCGGACGCTTGTGAGGAGGACCCTGGTCGATGGGGGTGGGGGCATTAAACGGCTCTGGGGTTCTCCACTAATCCTACGCAAACAACGGCAGCAGAGTCATCAGTGACAGGCGGTCAGCCGGAATAGCAGGCGCTCGGCCTGACCCAAGTACCGGAGCCTGCACAGAAACGCACAGTCCCCCCCGTTACCCCCGCACCGGATTCGAAAGCCACGCCGACGCTCGCTACAGGTTTCTCTCCCTTTTTTTGGGTACCATCTGCTCCTGGATGTATTCGGTCCAAAAATACCCCACTTGGGGCCAGCCCACTCAACCGACGTGGAACACGATGCGGAAAAAATAAACTCGCCTGAAGCTGTTGCAAGGACACGAGGGATTGCTGGCCATTCACCTCCGCACATGCAGAGGGGCCCCCGCCAGCAATCTTAATCATATCTCTTTAAAAAGCTTTTAGTTAACAATTCCATTTGTGCTAACAGAATAATTAGCTGGGCCCCACCTGGGCGGCAGCTCCTTGTCTTGCAGCAGAGATATACGTACAGGCTACCACAGACTCGCCATGGAGATGATGGAGAAACTCAGCTTAAAAAGTACTTGTTTTTCTCAGTCAAATACATTTTATCCTGCAATATCACTACTTCTCTCGGTTACTCTGAAAATTTCCAGTACACATTTGCAATAGTTACAATTTGGAGAGTCTTTCGCCAAATGCAGTTTCACGAATTGCATTGAATGTTGACTAGCTAGCAGGACTACTTTACGTGAAAAATTTAGTATAAAAAAAACTGGATTGAGCGTTTATTTATGAATGGGGGTACTGTAAGAATGTGATCATTGGGCCTAGATAACACACTGTTGCTTGCCATAACACATTCACATCCATCTCTAGCAATGAAATCCATCCTTTAGCGATACGCAATGCTCTTGCACAATTGTTCCTTCAGCCCTCCATGGCAGAAGATACCACTACTGTTTACGCATGACCTACTTAAATCTGCCCTGACACTCTCTGAATACAATCAGCATGTTTACGAAATTCAAATGATAGATTAAGTGACATAAGTGACACTTTGAATCAGATCAGAAGACACACATTTATCCCTTATTCCCAGAATTCCATCTTCAAAGCCACCTTTCACAAGCGAGTTTTGAAATTAACAGCAGGGAGGACTAAGACTTCTTCGCATTCAAAAGAAATAAAATAAGAACGAAACATAAATAAACTTACTTCTGAAAGCCTAAACTCACTATAAATAAATCCTCTTTAATTTGAGTCTTTTCTAATGCCCCTGATCTGCAGATGATACCAGATTGCATTATGCTTTCTGTAAGTCTGAAGCGAGTCACGTGCCACAATCACCAAAGGCAAGGCAAGCAGAGCGCTTCAGAAAGACTCAAAGTTTCACTGCAATTACGAATGACAAGTTAGCAAATCATAGCTACTAAAAAGTAAATACGACGTCTCAGGGGATGGCCGTGTGGAAAATAAGGCCAATTAAAAGCAGAGATGGATGTCGGGGGAAGGACCCCCGGCATTAATTCGAAGCTAATTTGATACTCAAAGCGCGCTGCTGTAAAGCATCGTCTGACTCTGTGAAATCAAAAGGCAAAACAAACAAGAACAAAAAACGAAGCACTGATACTAATCAGCATCAAAAACCGCCAAATCCCCGGTGACAACTTTCAGGGACGAAAAGCACCATTTGCCAGCCTCTGATTTGCCATCACAGTCCTACAGAAAGTTTACATCTTAACGGTGGAATCGGACACGCTGCAGGTCTTAACCTTGACATTTCAGATGTTTCCACTGTTGCCTGTTTGCTGTGCTTAATTTTAACAAGAGGTCAAACCGCCAGGTTCTAAAACTTCTAATATCCTCCATTCTAACTAAGCACACGTAAATGAGTTAGGCACCAGAGTTTAATATTTATTCAGTGAAAAAGGATAAGAGAAGATGCATTTTTAAACGTGCCCGGATTTTAGAAAAGCGATGTTTCATCAATATGTCCTGCGGATCCTGCCCCATAATTAGCTATTCATGATATTTCTGTTTTTCTCTCAGAGTATCAAACTCGATTGTTAGCTTGACAGGGAACATCAGTAGGACTGAGCATATTGCCTCATAAATCAATTTATAATGGGCTCTAATTTCTCAATTTGACAGAAATCAGATATGAGAAAACTGTTATTTCCATCCATATTTACTCACTTCAAATCATATGAAATATAAACAATACAGAATCCAACCTACACACACCTGTTTGTCGTACATTTTCAGAGGCGCTTTGAGACTAGCTGGATTAAAAGAGAATTTACTTTATTACTCCACGCTGGAAAAGATAAAAAAAAATTGTTTTTATAGCTAAAAAAAACATTGTGGGTATTAGAGACAAGGAACAGTGAGTTTCGTGATATAAAAAGGAAGTGGGGGGGGAGCTTGGCTGGAATGGGGGCATGACTCACCAGCGCATCTCTGCATTAGCCCCTCGTGCACACACCCTCAGTGCCTGGGACAGGGGACAAAGGACAAAAGGGGCGGAACAGCGCATCCGGGGTGAGACCCATGCCAGGCCGCTGTCAGTCCTCCTCAGCATCACGTCGCATGGTTTTCATCCGAGCAAAACTTTGCCTCCGAGGACACGAGGGGGACATCGCCTGCAGTGTCCATGTTAAGGAGGCTTTATAAAGGACACAAAACAAAGACCTCCTTCGCTAAGACGGCTCGAGCTCTGCCATTCTCCTTCTCCTTTCCAGAATTTCCCCTTTCCCCAGAGCATGCTGGCACTCTTCTACACCGCCAAAAAAACACAACAAAAAAAAACTGCCATTATTCTGGTAGCCGCCATCACTCTTTCAAGCTCCCGATGAAATATTCATAGAACAATATGCTGCTAAAGATTTCCGGAGCATCTCCGACAGCTGTAAGCAGCGTCACAGACCGGCTCGTCTCAAGCAAAACAATCATCCTCTTGATCAAGCTAGCCAACTTGCTAAGTAGTGTGGTTCATTCAGCGCTGTGGGGAACAGGCTGCCTATCTCCTCTCAGGGCTTAATCACTCTTCCTGTTTGATCATTACAAGGAAAAAAAGAAAAAGAATAGGTTTGATCACCGATGTAATTTAATGGCGTGACTTTTCCACAAGCATGGAACGGGAGTTGGGGAAAGTGAAGTCTTGTTGTAAATAGCTAATCATGCCTTCCGGCTCTGGAATTTCAAGAGAAACAAAAGCAACCTTTGAAAGATGTAAATTTGTGAGGCTCTTGTTCACAGAGACACAAGCAGGCATGCAGCACAAACGCAGTGGTACCCTGCCCAACACGGTAAGGGACCCTAGTTCAGGTTAGTCTCCAGGTAAATCACAACATGCTGGACAGACATGTAGGGGTGACGTTGGATTTTTTTAAAGGTGGGGGGGGATTATAAGAGGGGCCAAAATTCATACAGAGGAGCCAACCTTATCATTAGCCAATGATATGTTTTGAATCGGTGAGTGACAGGGGAGGAGGCACTTTTGGGGCCAATCAGCTTTCAGATGAGGCTGGTGTCTCTGTGGCCCCGCCCCTGTATACACCCCTGCAAGCCACAGAATGATCTTCATGGAGGAGGGGGCCGCAATTATGAGCAACCCAGATCATTAGTAACAACAATGCTATGACCGCCTGACACCGCGATGCCATTTCTTCAAAAGAAACTGGAAATACCCCCAAAAACGCCCCTCAAGGTTATATATAATGAAATGTCCACTGCAGAAAATTCAGAAACGGACCAAAACAAAGGCGCCAGCCGCCCAGACGAGCTCAAAAACGCTCCTGCACCACAGAGACACAATAAACTGAGTTAAAATAATCCTGCCTGTGTGCAAAAATATGTAAAATAAAAAAGAGCAGCCGGTTCATTTCCCCCTCAATTAAAATGCTCCGCTACCGCATTCCCGCACACTTCATTGATCCCATTGGTGAGCTTGACGTCACCACAGGCACCTGTCGACACCACAGACAACAAAGTTTGTTGACAGAGGCGGTGGAGAGGGGAGATAAAAGGGCGAAGGAGCTACTAGGAGCACAAAGTTGCCTCCAGACTGCAGGAGAGCCCTTCACGGTCTCCACGCAGCGACACCCCACAGCTCAGTAGACCAGCTAGGAGAGGCTCCCTCTCCGGCACCTGACAGGAATGTACTGGAGGCTAACGGAGATGCACTTTCAAGCAACAAGCCCCAAACGACCCCTGAAATCTGAAGTGCCGGCACAGAAATTTAATTAAAACGTGAAGTTTTTTTTACCTCAAACTGCTGCAGGCTGCATGTGGCCATCAGATGTGAATGACAACTATACCCAGAAGTCTTCTCTCAAACTGAAAGGAAAATATCTGAGAGCCGAAGCTTTACGCACAGCCTACAATGCGCATGAAAATTTGTTTATATATTAAAAGAAAAACAGACTTTGCATGTTGGTGTTGAGGCAATCATGAGACCAGAGTCAATGGAACAGCCTATCAACATCCAAGCCAGCAGAAACGGCAATCCACTACCTTACAGGTGTCAGCGACGGTCAAGCGCTAGGCCGTTGGCGTCTTCCATTTGAACCTCTCCTGACTTCAGAATATGAGAGAATCCCACGTGCCGATCCAGCTTCCTCTTTTAAGCTAAAAGCCAGCCCTTTGAATTCCAAGTTGTTCAAGGAACCTGAAGTTCAGCCCCCAGGATTAATGCGAAATCTAATTAGTGGCACGAGTTTCCTTCGCCTCACGGAGAATTTCCCTGCCGTGCCTCAATGCCTGGTTTAATATGGGGACTGCGTTTAAGCTGTAAGATTTTACTCTGTTCTAACAGGCGCTCCCATCTGAGCTGTAACTCTTTTAAGGATTCTAGCCCATCAAGTCCAAGGTTTCTTTTCAATACAATGCATTGTGGGTAGCTACGATTATAATTATATGTACTTAATGTAACAGAAAGGTGATCATAAGATTATTATAAAAATAAGAAATCCAGTGTCTATGTGGGTCAATTTATTTTAATTAAGAAAGATGGGATATGGAATAACAGCTGTCTTATTATGACATAACCATGAATTAATTTAGTCAGTGTGCAAGAGAGAGAAAAAACTGCAATATGAGCTGATAGAATTATCAGATGTTCTCCTAAAAAAATGCATAATGATAACAATGTAGTAAAATTAAGTACAGTCTTCACTTACCACTGACTCCTGCTTGTATATCATCATGAGCAGTAAAAGCAGTAGGCAAACTGACTACCCTGAACATACAGTATGTACCTCTAATTAGGAAAAATGTTACCAATATAGCTGTTATACTTTAGATCTCAAGTTTGCTAGGCCAGTTTGTTACCCTAAGTGTAGGATCTGAAAAACCAAATGACTTGATATTGCTCATTTGATATAATTTTTTAGTGTTACACACTAGCTAGGCCTCATTATTCAGAGGGATGCCATTTCAACTGTGTTACTGTGAGAAATGGTGCAAACCTCTCCTTTCCTCGGATACAAGCGAGTGAAGAGCAGTTCTGGGAAAAGCATAAATCAACTGGCTTCCTGGGGATGAACGGAAAGTGAGAATTGTTCCCTGTACCACTGCATGAAGAGCTATGATCAGATACTCAGCTGGAAGAAGAACGCTGAGGTGGAGATCATGGCCTGTAAGGACTTCAAGGTAATATCATCAGAATTTACTAGAAGCTATTCTATAAACATAAAGCTTCTGTATTGGGGTCACTGGCAGCTGTTTTTGTGCTAAGGTTGAATCTTCTCAGTCAAGACTGTAACTGATGCTTTTAGGATCTAACTGTGATAAAGTATACAAAGTGTAAAAGGTCACCATATTGAGATATACCTACACATTTTGATTTTAAAAAATAACAAAAAATACCCAGTGACATATTAAGATAATTTTACTTGCATATCTAATTAGTCTATTGTTCTACTTTGCTTTACGAAAATTAAACACATCCAAGAAAAATGAAAGAATGCATCATAATGATCTCCTGAAAATAGAGCTGGGCGATATGGCAAAAAAAATTATCACGATATTTTTTCCTGTACTGACCGATATTGATAAGTATTAATATTATAGTTTCATAATGCTGTTCCATGTAATAATGTAATAATCAAAATAATAATAAAAATAACCCTATTCTCACAAATAGAATGAATACATTAAAATAAACAATATTAGTAAACAAATACTTATTTTCCAACAAATTTTACTGTTTCCATACAAAATTCCCTTAAAATTATAAAAGGTTATTGATTTTCAAGTATTCAAAGAAACATAGCTCAAATTAACAAAACCATATGATAATGTAACAACGTGCAAAACTGTATAATATTGCAAATATGTTAAAGGGCAAACATAAAATAAAGCATGACAGAACGGACTGCAACAAGTACCTTCCTCTATTCTTGGTCTCTTAAAAACTTTTTTAAAATTCTGAGGTAGAAAAGTATCTAAACCAAACAAAAAACACTTACTCAAAAAAATGCCAAATCATGGTTAGATTTTTTTGTCCGGCGCTGCAAAGCGTCACCACGCGTCACCACGCGTCACCATGTCACATGGTACAAAATCCTCGCAAGAGCAAGATGACTTGAGACAGACCGTGCAGCACAAACTGGAACCACCTCCGTGACGACACAACTTTGCCCTTATTGGCTGAAGATTTTAGTCATACGCATGACGTTTGTATCCCAGGCAGTTCCCATGCGTAATCTGCTATTTCTCCCGAAAAGCACGTAAAGCAGTGAGAACTGGTTTTCGGTTCATTTACCTGGTAAAATAAAGTTTAAATAAATTACATAAATGCTGTAACAGTACACGTAAGTTAGTGGTTTATTTATTGTTAGTTACTGTAATGTTGCGATGCTTTATTTGTTTAATCGTCCAGTCTGTGAAGAAGGCATTCAAGTAAGAATTGCATTGTACTCTGTACATGACAATAAAAACTTTGAATCCTTGAAATACATGCATTTGATTTTTTTCCTGGCAGCTATCTTTTTACACAGAGCCACTATACACAATAGTTTTATTCACTGCTAACAGTTTGTATCAGGAGTTGGTTATTGTAAAAGACGTAATGTGCATGCAGGTGATATTTGTATAGATTTATCTACACCCTTCTGGCAGTGCTGCCATTGCAGTCAGGTCTCACAGACTACGAGGAGTAGAAGTTGTCCGACTTGGCTGCAGTCAGTTCATACTCCACCCCTGCAGCCGCAGCCAGATCGCGCTCCAGGAGCGCACCCATTGCTTCTTTACAGGAGGATGGGCAAAATTACAACGTCGTCGGTGATTGGCTGTTGTGCTGGCGTTCAGTAAACCTCTGCTCGATAGGCCATCGAGCAGAGGTTTTAGAGAATGTCTCAATGCATTCTCTAAAACGGAGCAAACTTGGTTGATCGAGTTTTATAGTCTGTGTGTATCATGTTGATCTACCTATGTGTGAAGAACATTGCTACATTTTGCCACAGCAGATGGGGAAAACAGGAAAGAAACGATTCAAAAGAGAAAACAGGAAGTGACATCATTTGTCCATTAGAATATCGCTACAATGCTCTGGGAGGTCATTTCCGGTCAACCACAGTGCCTTATCTGACCAGTATTGAAACGCTTGTGCGAATACAAGTCCAACTTTAGCTAAAAATCTATTTTTACTTACTTGCTATACTCAGGTAAATGGATGGACTTGTTTTGTTTTCGCCACTTCTTTCGTTTACTGCCTGGACGTAGTATCTTCCAGCATCAGGCGCAGATGTGGAGAGGACTACGAGTTGATTGTCCAGAGTTATTGCTCTGCAAGAAAGAGGCACCAAGGAAGAAATTAAGGTTAGTCTGAGAACAGTTCCTGCTCAGCCTGAACACAAAGCCATACCGAACGCAAAAGCAGTACCAACACAAACTAAATTCATGACTTCTAACATAAAGCATTTGTAAAAACTCAGTTCACTTGCAGTTTGCTTATTATTGTTATTATATATATGTACTTCACTGAAGCACCCATGGTTTGTCTCTGAAGCCAAAGCTTGCTTAGCTCTGAAATAAACTTGGGAAAAGAAATAAAAAATAATAGGTACAGACAGAAAATGAAGAAATGGAATGCAAATAGCCCAGCGTTCACGTCCAAGGGCCCTTTTTCCACACAAACAAGCCCCGTGTGTTTTCTGTGTCCCTGGGCGTGGTCCTCAACGGGTAACTAACACCTCAAATGTAAAAGGTGGGACACAGCTCAGAATACATAAAAAGTTAAATGAGTCATTTTCTATAGATGTACCAAGGAGACCCTCTACTGAATCCTCTGCTGTTCCCCACAAGAAATTTCACAGAGACTGCTGTTAGACCTCAATGAATCACACCTTCCAACATGTTACTTAAATAGCCCCTGTCAATGACTTCACTAAGCGCGACCTTAGCAGCCTTAGGCGCGGCACACAAACACGGACCAAACCACATGGCGATGTGCTTCTGTATCACTGACAGGAAACATCCAGCAATGAGCTGCTCTCCATAAAAATCCCCTATTGGACAGAAGCCCCATTGAACAGAACTGTAAACTAGCTCCAAAATCCTCACTGATTCCATTGACAGATTTAAAATATAAACCTAGTCTTGAATTTCTCTTAGCTACGGTCCGTATAACCAAATCCTGGATTTAGTATATTTTCAATTACCATTTTACTTCATATTAGAAAAAGGTGGCTCTATGCTATCCCTTCAGAATTAAAGAATGCTTTGTAGATCCTCCAAAAATTAAAGGTCTTAATAGTTACTGCAATCCATATTATATGCAAACAAAATCTCCTTTGTATTATGTGAGCTTCAAGCCAGCTAACCGCTAACTGTTTTCCTGTTCTCCACGATTAAATGAGGATTAAGGGAAAATCTATTAAAAGAAAAAGCAATTGAAGCAGAATCCGGTGCGGAGGCTTAGGTAATGACGACGATGATGTATTACTTTTCTGACTGCACTAGGAAATCTGGCTGAGTGTCTCATCTCGAAACAAGGAGTCCAGAATGTAAAAGCAGCCCATGTAGACACCAAAAACAGCTTGAAAAGGTCAAACAAGCCAGCTCTGATTAACTTTTAATTAACGACCGACGGGACAAACAAAAAAGGCGGCTGGAGACATGGTGAAGGAATAATCAGCGTTGTATTTCAATAATAATCATGTCACGCGGAATCAGGTGACACATAACTGCTTAACATCTACTAGCGTTACATTCTGAGTGGCGGTATTTAGTCTGCTGACTGCAGGTAGCCTATCGCGGCTCCATCGCAGAAATCCCAACTACGCAGATCCCGACGTAATGATTAGTTGGCTTAATAATGAATTAATCTAATGAATGGCTCCTGCCAAGCTCCAATAAATGCGGGGAGCACTGAGGGATAATGGGCCCCCTTGTCTCGCAGCCTGAGGAGCGCGCAGCCCTTTGATATGAGTCCAGTCATAATTGCGCACGCCGCTGGAGAGGTACATGCAATCCAATTTTAGTTTCAAAATGTGCCCGGGGTGACGTCAATCTGCAAATAGAAGGCTACTCCTCTATATCAAAAGCCTTGTCTGTAAGACAGCAACCTTCCCCCTCAAACTGATTATTTCAATTACACAATTCCTATGATTTTCATTATGACACAGGGATCAAAATTGTAGAATGCCTCAAACTCTGTGAAATATAAATGGATTGGGGTTTTTTTTCCCCTGATGTCTGGCTGGAGCCCTCTCACGACCACTATTGCACTGGATTGCATATCAAATGTGCGCTAAGCGAATGCACCCAAAATGCACCCAAAATGCACTCAAAATAAATCAAGGTTTCTAAGAGGCGGCAAGTCTCGACCAAGTCGGCGACGATGTATCATATGATTTCAGCTTTGAATGTTAATATGAGTTAATGTTCTAGCTTCAGTGTGAAGAGACAGAAAGAAAACAGTTTTTAGACACATGCAATACACATAGTAAAATACTGGTGGCCCGAGCGTTCCAGTTAATAAAGTCCATACAATACGCTGTGTCTGTCTTTAGGGGTGTCTGTCAGGTACCTGCACAAGTTCTCCTTCACATTATATCCAGCTTACACACCTGCAATAACAAAGTCACTGGCTCTCTATTCATAACATGGTTTGTTTGTTTGTCTTGGGCTCGGATGTTTAGTTCCATCTCTCCCCAACAAAGTCGACGTTGTTCACAGACTGCATCACATACGACACCATCTGGCAGAGACGCCTACGTTCACTAAACTGGTGGATTTTATAGTACCCTGACTGCTATTTAGCAATCTGCAGTGTTGGTCCCTATTGCTATTAATGCTGTAAAAGCCCATTTCAAAAATAAAAATTAAAGCGTTTTGCTTGGGACCGGGCATGTTACTGAGAGCACAATAACAGATTGTAGTAAATCTTGGAAAAAAAGAGAAACAATTAGGCTTATATTCCTAAGTATTGCTTGTGCCTGAGCCCAGAATATAAGCTCACTTGTTTTCATTTGCTGTCCCAAATCAATTCCGCTCAACAGGACCGGATTTTAGACAAAGTAATTAAAACGTCAGCAGTTTATATTGACTGTTCCTCTTACGTCTCAGTGTCACGATATGTGATTCTTTCCTTATACACTATGATTTATGATGATAATTAGGGTATCAGGAGAGTCTCAGAAAACCCAGTGAAACAGAAGTAGGAAACAGTTCCAGAACTTGCAGAAAAGTAAAAGCACGTTATGAAAGTCGCTCTTAATGTTTTTATTATATATCGGCATATCCTTGTATTTTCATTCCACCCTAGCATCGAACACACCAGTGAATTAATATGATTGGTGGTGCGCAAGTGCTTTCAGAAATGTCTCAGACTCCGAACAAATGGAAATGTAATTGCAATGAACGACCAACTGGGAGCAATACAAATGCTTTGTTTTCTTGTTCCATCTTTTTTCCCCCATTTCCATTCTTTTTCTTTTACCAAAACGTCTAAAGGACCACTCTGTACGCTACTAAGGAAACACCATTTTCTGTGTGGGCTCAAAGATCCATTCCCCATCAGTCGGAGCTTTTTATCGACGTTAACCTTATCTAGCAAACTGCTGCCTTTGCCAAATCTGATGGCATTTTAAATGGCATAGAGAGGATATTAACCACAGACAGCACCTACAAGCTTATTAGCAGTCAGCTAACTACATTTATGGGCCATTAAGAGGCTCTTGCAATGGAAGGATATTGCAGCATCTTCTCTGAAAGGTTCTGTACTAATTAAATAGTCGTTAATCATGTATGTGCTGAGAGGTATGTAAGTAACCAGCTAGTACTTTGTGTGACTCTTAAATTAATATGCATATTAATAATTGCCCTCTGATGGACTGGCATCCCATCCATGGTGTACCCAGCCTTGTGCCCTGCGACTGACTGGCATCCCATCCATGGTGTACCCAGCCTTGTGCCCTGCGATGGATTGGCATCCCATCCATGGTGTACCCAGCCTTGTGCCCTGCGACTGACTGGCATCCCATCCATGGTGTACCCAGCCTTGTGCCCTGCGATGGATTGGCATCCCATCCATGGTGTACCCAGCCTTGTGCCCTGCGATGGACTGGCATGCCATCCATGGTGTACCCAGCCTTGTGCCCTGCGATGGAATGGCATCCCATTCATGGTGTACCCAGCCTCGTGCCCTGCGATGGACTGGCATGCCATCCATGGTGTACCCAGCCTCGTGCCCTGCGATGGATTGGCATCCCATCCATGGTGTACCCAGCCTCGTGCCCTGCGATGGACTGGCATCCCATCCATGGTGTACCCAGCCTCGTGCCCTGCGATGGATTGGCATCCCATCCATGGTGTACCCAGCCTTGTGCCCTGCGATGGACTGGCATCCCATCCATGGTGTACCCAGCCTCGTGCCCTGCGATGGACTGGCATCCCATCCATGGTGTACCCAGCCAGGTGCCCTGCGATGGACTGGCATGCCATCCATGGTGTACCCAGTCTTGTGCCCTGCGATGGACTGGCATCCCATCCATGGTGTACCCAGCCTTGTGCCCTGCGATGGACTGGCATCCCATCCATGGTGTACCCAGTCTTGTGCCCTGCGATGGACTGGCATCCCATCCATGGTGTACCCAGCCTCGTGCCCTGCGATGGACTGGCATCCCATCCATGGTGTACCCAGCCTCGTGCCCTGCGATGGACTGGCATCCCATCCATGGTGTACCCAGCCTCGTGCCCTGCGATGGACTGGCATGCCATCCATGGTGTACCCAGTCTTGTGCCCTGCGATGGACTGGCATCCCATCCATGGTGTACCCAGCCTTGTGCCCTGCGATGGACTGGCATCCCATCCATGGTGTACCCAGTCTTGTGCCCTGCGATGGACTGGCATCCCATCCATGGTGTACCCAGCCTTGTGCCCAGTGATGGACTGGCATCCCATCCATGGTGTACCCAGCCTTGTGCCCTGCGATGGACTGGCATCCCATCCATGGTGTACCCAGCCTTGTGCCCAGTGATGGACTGGCATCCCATCCATGGTGTACCCAGCCTTGTGCCCAGTGATGGACTGGCATTCCATCCATGGTGTACCCAGTCTTGTGCCCAGTGATGGACTGGCATCCCATCCATGGTGTACCCAGCCTTGTGCCCAGTGATGGACTGGCATCCCGTCCATGGTGTACCCAGTCTTGTGCCCTGCGACTGACTGGCATCCCATCCATGGTGTACCCTGCCTTGTGCCCTGTGATGGACTGGCATTCCATCCATGGTGTACCCAGTCTTGTGCCCTGCGACTGACTGGCATCCCATCCATGGTGTACCCTGCCTTGTGCCCTGTGATGGACTGGCATTCCATCCATGGTGTACCCAGCCTTGTGCCCTGCGACTGACTGGCATCCCATCCATGGTGTACCCAGCCTTGTGCCCTGTGCAACTCCCCCCCCCAGCCCCCCATTAAACTTAAAGTTAAACGAATAAAAAAAGTGGGATATTAATGATTGTAAAACAGGCAGGGGCAATATCATTGACACAAAACTGATGAAAACAGTATTTTACCAGACGGTCGTCTTCATATATATATTTGCCTCAGATATTATGATATTTATCACTATATACAATTTATAGAGAGGTATTTATATCCTCCTGAGACCCAAGGAAAAAAGTTTCCTTCAATTTTAGGTTATTTGTCTTACAATTTAGATTTTTTCAAATGTATTTTTATTTTTAATTTCACAGCATGTCCTCTTTAGTGCACAACAGGAATAAATACGTTCCCTTACATCAGTGAAAAGATAGATGCAAAAACAAAATGTCCACTACAATGGACACAAATGAATGGGTGGGGTCTCAGGAGGATATAGACCCCTTGACTGTTGTCTTAGATTGTTATCAAATGTAATGCCGAATACCATAATCCACAATCTCTTTCACTAGCTTCTATTAACAGTTTTTAAAGAAGTGTTCTTCTGTTATCTGAGTAAACCCGCGAATGTCTAAAAAACTAAACCCAAACTAAATTCAAATAATCATTAATCGCTTTGTAAACCACTTCAATCACGGGGTGCAAACTGACCGACTACTGGCATACAGGCATGCAGCAAAGCCACCCTGCTTAACCAAAAGGACCTCATCAAAGTGTCCAACAAAAAGATCAGCGACTGTTAATGAAAAGACTGCAGGGCTACCTAGAGAAGCAGCGTGTTGTCAGCCATCGAAATCAAGAGAATTGTTTGTAATGAAGGTTTGCGACTTGCCAGAAAAAGCACACTTCAAGCATCCAGCAAGCCAGCGAGATGCACAGTTACATCACAGCAAGCTGGACTGTTGAGGAGCTCATTTTCAGCCAGATCATCTCAAGAGCTTTAGGAAAGCCTACAGCGATACTGAAATTCTCCCAGGGTGCTGTGAGGGCCACATGTTGGCGCTCATGAAGATTTTCATCAAAATAAATAAATAAATAAATCAAACTCAATTAAAAGAAAATATCCTAGGCTTAAAAGTGTGCTTTACTACTGCCATCATGAAAATAGCCGGTTATTTTTGAATCATGTTGGAAAATGCTCAGCTTGTTTGTTAGAACTGAAATTTGTTTTATATTAAACCAAAGGCCACGCTGGTGACTGCTGCACTGATTCTGTGTATCCGACAGAATCCGGGGGGGGGGGGACACGTATGAAAGGCCTTTGAGGATGGTCTGGGGGCACCGGCAGTTAGGTGTGTGCACCTAATAATCCAGCCACTGGGTTTATTTTATTAAAACTCAGCGCCATTCAATTAAAGTTCCCAGCAATGAAGTCCCTGAACTCATTAAGCCTCAAAGCCGTTAAAGGAACAGGGCTAATAGGAGAAACATGGTTGGGGGGCTCAGCTTAAAACCTCAGCCAAAGCATGTGCTTCAGCTGCGAAAGACGGGCCCTATGCGCAGCCCCTGTCTATGCGCAGCCCCTGTCTATGCGCAGCCCCTGTCTATGCGCAGCCCCAGTCTATGCGCAGCCCCTGTCTATGCACAGCCCCAGTCTATTAGCAGCCCCTGTCTATGTGCAGCCCCTGTCTATGCGCAGCCCCTGTCTATGTGCAGCCCCTGTCTATTAGCAGCCCCAGTCTATTAGCAGCCCCAGTCTATGCGCAGCCCCTGTCTATGCGCAGCCCCAGTCTATGCGCAGCCCCTGTCTATGCGCAGCCCCAGTCTATGCGTAGCCCCTGTCTATGTGCAGCCCCAGTCTATGCACAGCCCCAGTCTATGCGCAGCCCCAGTCTATGCGCAGCCCCAGTCTATGCGCAGCCCCAGTCTATGCGCAGCCCCTGTCTGAAACAACACCTTATTCAGCCTTAACTTGAGGCAGATTATTTATTCATTACTCATCTTTCAATTATCGTTATAATTCTCCTGCCGCTTCTTATTATTATGATTTCATCGCTTCAGTTTCTCTGCAGCTGAAAGGTTTAGTCGAAAGTGACTTCAAATTCAACCCATTCAACCCAGGTGATAAATTCAACCTATTTATAAAGCTGTATATTTCGCTAGAAAGATCCAGGTTACAAAAGACACTCAGTGGTCCAACAGCTGTCCTGCAATGCGTAGCATTTGCATCATTATTTGGTCCTTTTATTCCCATAAGAGTTGCAGGATCAACCCATAATCAGAACCTAGTTTAGCCGCTTGACTTAAAATAGTTTTCCTAGACTCCCAATAGCATGCTGCTTAACACAGAAAAATGAAAAAACAGCACGCAATGAGAAAAACAAAAGACATACTGTAACTCGGAGCAGTTAAATCAGTTAGGCTCCAAGTCATCAAAGGACTCTGGTGGTACGCTGGGTGGAACTGACAAAGTTGGAAATCTGCGTCAAATTTATAAATGAAATGGCTCCGCGCATCCAAAAACAATTAGGGCGTTAATCAGCCCAAATTGGCCTCGCTCACAACGGAACGAGCCAGCGAGCTTCCCCCGCAGGCACCAGTGGGGGCTGAATGTTTTAAGGCTGGGGGAGAGGAATGACGCAGGCGTGCAGCTGACTCTGCTGATCGCTAGCGGTGCTCTTCATGGGCCCGGGCGCCGTCGTAAGAGTCTTAAGCAGGCAGCAGCCTTTCTTTGCACGTCCTCTGTTGTGCATTTGGCAAAACTGCCAGTTGCAGAATGGGAGCTTTGCTGCATTGTTAAGGGCGCACGCATTTACAAGCTCACATCTGCAGAAAAAACTCCCAGAACTTTGGAGACTTATAAAACAAAGTTACGAGAGCAGAATTTTCACTAATTTCACTGCAAGCCTGAACAGGAAAAACGACGACAGTCCAAGGGCTTGCTTTTTATGTTAGAGATATAATTACTGGCATTTTTTTCTAGATTTTTCTATTTTTTACATAGCTGACAACTCAGAGCCTCTGAGACGCTTAATTACACCCTCGCTCAAGCAGATTATTGAACCTGAATTTCTCCTGTGTAAATAATATATAGTAAAAACATAAGCATGAAGATTTAATGAAAGTAATACAATTAGGTAATGACTTTCATCCATCATACATGAATCTTCACGTTTTTCAGTTTTACTTACCTTGGATTTTAAAGTGTCTGTTTAGAAGTATTAAAGTTGGGTCAGCAAATTGAACTGAGCAGATAAGGCCATTAGTTATACATATATACATATGTAAACATGCCATTTACCCTTACTAGGGCCTGTCTGGAATGAAGTAGTGCCCTTTTTGTAAGAGAACCCTTAAAGAACATTTGTTTTCTACCCTCACCAGAAAAATTCACTTTTTTCCGAGGCACAAATATCTGAGTTGATTCAATCTACACATTTCCTGTGTAACCTATTACATACTTCATTGTACCACCACGCAAGCGACCAGAAAGCAACCGAGAAGGTACCCGTAATGTGCTCTCAGGATTTACAGGGCATTTTTCATTAGTATTTTCATTTTAACAAGTCCTTGTTATTCAACCCTACACACCAAGCTAACAGGTCACGGTCTGTGTAAACTCTCCGCGAGAGTCAATTTTAACACCTGAATGGAAACAAATCCCAGGCAAAATGTGTGGATTTGTATATGTCAGGTTCCATCAAAATAATGTTAACAAAGATAATATTGTCGAAGAATGCTGGGAGAGGAAAGTCGATTACCAACAAATCCATGAGGAAATTGATGCAATGCCCTCCACGTGCCTGGAAAGATGAAGTGCTGAGATTTTAAAATGTCCGTTAGTGAGTAGCTGCTATATACATAAGCTTCTGTGCCATTTTGGTTGAAATAGCAAATAAAAACATCGCAGGAAGGTCTAATATTCTGTCAACATGAAGACACAAGGTTCGGGTCAAAGGTGTACTTTTCACGTTACTCTTCATGTGTACTTTTCACGTTACTCAGATGGTGCTCTGCTGTGCCCTCGCACCTCACACCATATAATATGAAGTGTAGTAACATAGTGAGCCACCCGTCCACTAATCCATCCATCTTCCATCCCTCTTATCCAGTATGGTTTGTGGTGACCCTGGAGCCCATTCCAGGCAGCACAGGACAGACGGCAGGCAGCACCCAGGCCAGGATGCCAGTCCACGGCGGGGCCCATACACCCAGTCAAAATGGGCGATTCACACATGCTAATTCACCAAATAACATGTCTTCAGACTGCAATTGGAAACTTGCACATTTAAGGGGAGAACATGTAAATCCCACATGCCCCGAGTCAAAAACAGAATCCACAGGACGAACATGCATGAACATATTTAAAAAAAACGGGCCAGAAAAAAATGGATTTACTTAAACCTGCTGCGCACCAAACAGGAATAAAGTGACATACTTTGAACTACAGAGGGAGGCCAAATTAGGAGACTAATCTGGCAGGAAGGATCCTCTCTCTGGGCTATTAATAACGAAATGGGAACCAGCGGTACTCACTGGTCATTAAGTGGATTCCCCTCAGGGGCTGAGGTCGCTGGCAGGCAGGACGCTGCCCCCGCAGCAGGCCGTCACATGTGAGATATGATCAACAGGAAAATACAAGCCCTTCTGTCAGGGCATCTTTATGACGGCACCGTTAGCTGTAATAAAGTGACCTTTAGACTTACACAGTGCGCGGAGATTTCCGACCCCCCGTGGCGCTCCTCGTGCCTGATGGAAAAACCTTCCGCTCTTTGACGTGACCTTGCATGTGGCCCCCGCACGTTCACGGCGTCAGACTCGTATTTTATGAAATTTGCATATACCCTGCCCTTCAAGCATGTACAGTACAACACGCATGTATTAACATGGATCCGCGGTTACACAAAGAGGCAGTAACAGCAGGTTATTTCATGGCAGCAACAGGATGTGAGTCTGCGAAGGAGTAACGAAAAAGTCCAAAAAAATTAAGCCCCCCAAGGAGGCAACAGGTATTCCACAGACCTCAAGATGGCGGCTTTCGCTGGACCCTCACAAACACAGCAAAACCCTGCCACACGACAATGAAGTTTAAACTGGCCCTCCCAAGTTACTGCTTATAATTCTTACTGTTAAAAATTAATTTTAAATTTGATCCACCACATGGAGTCATCACTGAGCATGGGGGCTGGGATGGGACCAATGCCGGTCAACCCAGGCAGCTGCCAGGAGGGGGCGCCACATGGGACTTTGACACCGGGTATGACAAATGACCGGGACACTGCAGATTTTAAGGTCCTGAACATGTGACCAACAGTTCAGTAGTTCAGGTTATAGATCTCACATTGCTTTAGCATTTAAAATTAAGATACTTAAATTAAAATGGCTCAGTAAAAACATCCCGATATAAAATGGTAAACAGCCAAATATATCAATTGCTCCAGAAAAAAAAGTTGTCCAACAAGGAACTAAATGACACATTTCCGGAATAATTACGCAATGCTGAATATCATGGTAACAGTGTAGGTGTGATTTTAACTCTTTGGTTATTTAATAAGCACCGGGTGAAACATCTTTATAATTGTGGGTGACTCACCCAGATGGAAAATAATCAGGGGGTCACAGGGTCCGCTGCTGGAAACCCCAGTGTTAACTCATTGGCATGTGGCCTACGTTGCATTTTAAATGAGGTCACAACTAATGGAGACAGACGTTTACTAATTGATGATCCATTGGTTTGCTCAATGGGGGGAGGGGTCTTTGTTTTTGTCCTACGTACTTTTTAAAATAGTTTTTAATGCTATCATTAATGCTATTATTAAACTATCAACCTTTATTTCAAATTCTGACCTGTACAGTGCTAAACCTGTGTTACACTGGCATGGATGTACAGTATATGTGGGCAGGACTACAGGGGCACTGACCCCAGCTGATTGGTCCCTGGAGTGCCCACTCCCCTGTCACTCACCGATTCAAAACATATCATTGGCTAATGATAAGGTTAGTCCCTCTCTATGAATTATGGCCCCTATGCATTCTAGTAGTTAAAGACGACATACAGTTGAACAGTGAAACTGAAACACTGGCCAATACAGTGTTTGAGTCTTCATGCCTATTTAGGCACGGCCAGAAGAGCGTAACGGTTGAATTAGCAGAACAATAGCACAGCTGTACATAAAATATTGCAGACCATATAACAACATAATGGGAGACATATCAAAGTTCAAAAAAGGACAAATGTCTCGCTGGTGCATCTGTGACCAGGACAGCAAGTCTTTGTGGCATATCGAGAGCCACGGTATGCAGGGTAGTGTAGTAATACCACCACGAAGGACGGACCACTTCCAACTGTGGACGCAAAGGGAAGCTATCTGAAAGTGATGTCCGGGCACTCACTCGGGCTGTATTTAAAATAAACATAAATCCACAGCTGCCCAACTCGCAGCAGAATTAAATGCACACCTCGACTCACCTATTTCCACCAAAACTGTTTGTCAGGAGCTCCACAGGGTCAATATTCATAGTTGAGCTGCTATAGCCAAACCTTTGGTCACTTGTGCCAATGCCAGAAATGGGTTTTAGTGGTGCCAGCAGTGCAAATCTTGGGCTGTGGACAATGTGCAACATGTATTGTTCTCTGTTGAATCCACCTTCACTGTCATTCCTACACCTGGGAGAGGTACAGTGTGGAGAAGCCTGAAAGAGGCTTACTACCCAGACTGTTGTGTATTTAGAGTGTAGCAGGGGGGTGCATCGGTGATGGTTAGGGCTGCAATACCATGGTACTCCCTAGGTCCACTACTTGTTCTACATGTAGATGGGCGCATCACTGCCAAGGACTACAGAACCATTCTGGAGAACCACGTTCACCCAATGGTTAAAACATTGTACTTCGTAGGTGGTGTCATGTATCAGGAAGATAATGCACAGCAAGACTGATAACAGAGTGGTTTGATGAACATGAAAGCGAAGCTGAACATCTCCTGTGTTTTGGAGGAGTTAGTCAGGAAACATTTTCCTCCACCAGGATCACACAGTGAGCTGGGCACTGTTCTGCAAAAGGAATGGCTTAAAATCTCTCTGGCCACTGTGCAGGAGTTGTATCTGTCATTCTCGAGACAAATGTGTGCTATATTGGCTGCAAAAGGAGGTCCTACACCATACTAATGAATTATTGTGTTCTAATACCAGTTGTTTCGGTCTCATAGGCCAAACCTTGTTGAACGTGTGTGAATACGTGAAGAACCAGTATCACTCCCGCATGGGAGCCGCAGTTTCTCTCTTCTGCAGTCGGCTGTGCCAATCCGGAGCAATCAGCTACGTCCAGAAAGGGGCGGACGGGCCGAGTGACCGCACGGCATGGTTGCTGGGACACACAAATTAAAGCCGCAGCAGAACAAAAGCGCCAGGGGTCTGTGTTGTATGGGGACATAAGGGCGACTGGGGCTGGGCATGCTAGCCACCAGCATTCTGCTGCGAGGCCTTTGTCTCCAGTTCACATAAAGCAGCTACCCAGGAGCTCCAGGAATACAAAAGTCCGCTGGTTCTGATTGCTGTACCTGTGGTGGGGGTGCACGTGCTGGTTATCACTGGGACCAGAATGACGAGTGTGTGTGGAAAGCCAGCATTGCTGAGCTGCCTCCAGTCTGCACAGCCAGGGACCGGAACATAATTAAGCATCAAGCGCATAAGAAATTGTAGCAGCCAAATAAGCAGGAAGGCCGGGAAGTCCGAAAGACAAAAGGAAAACCCGGCATCGGCATTCCGGCGCCACACCATAAACACACACAATCCTACAATGTTATGGTGTCAAATCAGACTCACCACAACCTGAATCTGAATTTATTTACCCAAATTTGAATGCGTTAACATCAACTTGAATTTCATTACCTGAATACCAGAACCTTAATTTGAATATGTTTTCCTGAAATTGAATTAATGAACCTGAAGTTGAATACGTTTAACCGAACGTGAATTAAGGAAACCGAATTTGAATTTATTACCCGAACTTGAATTTATGGTGCTTGTATGGTAATAAAAATTCAAGTTCAGGTTGTAAAATTCAGCTCTTGAAAATTCAGGTTGTAAGATTCGGGTTGAGAAATTCAGGTTCAGAAAAACAGAGAAAACATCCAGGATACTCAGAAAGAGCAAATGAGCGTAGATCTAATAGAGCATAATCCAGGTCACCTGTCATTTCGGATGGGGATTTGTACATCCAGCACCTTAATACTGTGTCTGAAAACATTGCAATCTCAGAAAACACTTACAAATTCTGAAAACACATGCAAAACTGAAAAAATCTGCTCCCAACACATCGGAAGTTTCCAGGAGACAATAAAACGAGACGGACCATTAGGGCTGGGAGGTATATCGAATGTTTACAGGATATTGATCAATTTTCAAAACGAGATAGTGGATGACACAATACCGTTTATATCGATATACTTCTAATGTGTGTCAAAATTGCTGCTCTAAAAAGGATTTTGAACACAGACCAAAAGTATTCCTTCCTTTTTATATGCAATGCGGGAGCAGTGGTGGTGGTGATGTTGCACAGAATCCTAGTTGTCACAGTTAAAATCAAGCCATTTAGTTAGCATCTCACTGGGAATTCGATGCAGGGAAAAGGCAATGAATCACCGTTAAATGGTTCATTGTGTTTTACATCTTTGCCAAACAGTTCACATGTTAAAAATTGGTTCACAAATTCAGATTAACACTTTCAAATTCAGGCAAATAAATTCAAATTCAGGTTGTGGTGAGTCTGACTTGACACCATACAATGTCAGCGAGTATATCAGCACACTTCCCCCTTGGTCAGCTTGGGTCTTCTTTGACTTATCGCGTCTGTGTTGCTCTCATTGGCAGTGTTCACCTGGTTGCCTGGCAACCCTGCAGGGACATGGTCTCCATTTGCCACTCCCTAAATAACATAGCGAGGTGCCCCTCAACAGCCTGCTGGGCGTTTCGAAGCAGCGCTATCTAAAGTTTTGAAGAATATCTGTACCATTAATTAAGGATGCACTTCCAAGGCCTGATTAAACGATTTAACCAATAACAGAACCTTCTTACGCTCTTTCTGCTAGCAACAGGGAAAGACCAAGCCATAGACAACAGCATCAAAATATAACCCGGATTTACTGTTCGCACCTCAGTTCAAACAGTGAAAAAGTCAATGTCTTTGTGCCAAACCTACAAACAGCGCTATAGCTAATTAACTTGATGGTTTGTAATTTGAAGGCCGAGTCCCACATTTGCTGCAGCCCTACTGCTTTTGTCAGTATTACTATAATTACAGCTACGCTATAATCACACGTAATTTATGGCCAAATCTGAAAGTCTATCATCTTAAGGTGAATCCGCTGGGAATGAGTGTGCGAGGGGCATCTGCAGTAAATATCCATTAAATGTCTATGTAGGAAAGTGCAGAAAAGTTGACCTGCCCCACATATAAAATATAATGATAGAGCATGACCAAACATTATGTCAATAAAAAATAAATCATTGACTAATTGCGCACTGATATGTACATCCATTATGTGTGTATATTACTGTACACAGGAGCAGATAGTATGTGTATACACACACACACACACACACATATGTATGTATGAGTCATAAATGGTATTTTCTAATGTTTTGAGTGTTCAAGTCACTTTGGCCTACATTTTCAAGGAAATGCATATTTCCATACAACGAAATTACCCCCCCCCCTCCCCCAAGTATTGCCCAGTCTCCTTTCAGAATTAAACCCTTTATGCCAAGAGGGGAAGAAAAAAAAAAATTCCCAATTTCTACACGACAGTAGACACAGAAAGAGAACAGCTGTGCTTTATGGGAATCCAGAGGCTGATCAAAACTCACTTTTCTGTAAACGCCTGGCATCTCGGGTATGTGCTGAGGCCCTGCTTCCATTGGGTAATCATTATTCCTCTGCACAGCTGCCCGCCCTGTAATGTTCCTCCCAGTCAATCACTCCCACTGGAGCGCGCCGTAGAGGGGGGATGTCCATTGAGAACGTGGTACAATCGCAGCTCCCCACATTCGCACGATTTCCGACACCATGCACTCCGAACCAATCACTCATTAACTCGCATGATCTCGCCACGTGGTGCCCAACACCTTCCGGCATTATGATTGGCTGCTGCAGTGACTGTGGGGAATCTTACCTTCTGACCCCTGTCAAACTTGTACGAATCAAACCTGGCGTCGGCCCCGTCACTCGGCACTGCCCTCTGTGCTCCCGCCACCATCACCGGTGACACCAAATCCACCCGGATCCCCTTTGTGTCCCCTGTCAGTGTGACGACGCCGTGGCATCCCAAGAATGACATTAAAATTTCATGTACAGCCATCGTGATCTAGAGTGTGAGAGAAATGCTGAAAGGAGGACATGCGGGTCCACTGTCACAGGTACTCCTACCCGCGACTGTCCACAGTCAGTGTGTCCATCATTACCCACACGCAGCAAAACTGAGCACAACCAGAGGGCGTGCGACATGTCAGCAGGAAGGTGCAGCAGCACAGTCAGCCAGAAGCTGTCTGAATGTTGATCGATACAGCTGTGGCCAAAGGTCACCGAAATCATTTTCTCCACGGATGTTATTCGCAGCCTTTGGTCCCGCGAAATCCCAGTGACCAGTTCTGAAAGGTACTGGGCGTGGCCCAATTTAGCCACAAGAACAGTGGCCATTCTGGATGCAAAAAAAGAGAGAGGAACTAATTTTACAATAGAGGAATCACACTTGGACTTTTACTACAGAACTGTGTAAGGAAACAGTCCACAAATACACGGGGGGTAGAAAGAAAGAGATTTATAATTTTGACCATGATTGTCTGGCTTTCAGGGATGTATTTTAATAGTGACTGATGAGCCATTTCGAAAACCTCAAATTTAAAGCATGCAGAATACAAACGGGAAGGATATTTCGAAATCAGGGCAATTGACACAGACTGTAGTTACTGGACAATGTCGCCCTGACCACGGCTCAGCAAGCAATATACAACCACAACGCTTCTACTTCCTCGTAAACTTACAATTATGGGTCCATTTAGAGCCACATAATAAACCACAATTTTCTCTAATCCACAGGCAGTCTTAACCATGTGGTAGACCCTAAAATTATTAAAATAAATTTGCATGCCTGTTGTGCGAGTCCTTTACGAAAACATACTGCACACATTCACACAGAGACGTAACACGCTTTTCCTGAAAGCCATAAACGGAAATTAAAAATTTCAACTAGTTAAAGGAAAATGGCACATAGTTTCCAGTAAACGACCACTTTGGATAATATGTCAAATACAATAAAAATAACCGCAAGCCAAAACGTTTAAGCTTAAACCGCTGTAATGTGTCCACAACTCACCGAAGACCATAATGAACTAGTTTTCCATACGGAGTCATAAATGATATACACAGTATTAGAAACAGGATGACTAGCCTTCTGCTGCCTGGGAAAAGCTTCAGGCTCCCCATCACTCTGATAAGTGGTTAGAAGATGGACTGATGGACTGATGGACCCCTTACTAGTATCAAAGTTAAGTCGTTTTCAGGAGTTAATCATATTCAAACTTGAACCTGCCAAAACGTCTATCTTCACTTTTCCCCCATAAATGCTGAAGCTTGTTCCCTTCGGTGTATAATTCTCGCAATATACTTCTGAAATTTGGCCTTTGTAGGAAACGTTGTCCAAGCATATGGTTCGATGAAGGAACACAGAAAGAAACTGCTGAATGTTGCAGCTGGGATCAGTGCATCGAGGCTCTGACCCCGGCGGCCATGGCACGGGGAAGAACACGGGGAAGAACACCGACATTTCCATCAGTTTAATTACGGAATGACCAGTGATCTGCAGTGGCTTTACCATCTTTCCCTTTACTGAAATTGGATTAGGCGGATAGAAATTTCATTTAACCAGATTAATAGTAAGATCATTCAGAGCCAATAACAGTCTCCGAGGAAGACGGACAAACTTTATGCCTTAATGAAATGAAAACCTGGACCCTCTTTCTAAACATGAATGACGGGTCCGATGGTAATGGCAGCTTCTGTATTTGGCAGGTACGTCCCGCTCGAAACACCGCCCGCGTTAGTAGCTGCTTAATTCATACGCAGCGTTCCTGCTGAAATCTGAAGCCCCCACCCCCCACCCCTCTTAGGGACTCGACATACTGCGGGAACAGGCTGCGTACACACAGCGCTGCCTTAACAAGCTCTCAGCCCCTCAGCTCGCCGGCCCCCATGCAGGATGCAGTTCCCTCCAACCGTCTCCATACCGTGTTTGTACAGGGATGAGGGTACAGTTACCTCAAAACATCTTGCTGTGTAGCTGGTGGATTTAAGCAAACCAAAATGGACCTGTTGAGTGTAGTCCCACATGACTAAACAAACACTGTTTACATCCATTCTGTTTACCCAGCTGCTTTGGGGTTTCTGAACAGCATCCTCGCTCGCGTAATGTGTAAAGAACTAATTCAGGTGACCAATCATGGAAAGAAATTAAGGAAAATAAATTAAGAAATTATAATAAATTAAGGAAAAAGAGTTTTACACTTTAAAGTAAACATACAGAGGATAAGAACCAAAAAATGAGAACGTTATGGTCAATATGCAAAGCCTAGCGTGTTTTCCAAAATTTACCTTTAGCTGTAAACATCGGCAATAGCCGTGATATTGATTAAAAGTCCCGGAAAGTCTGTCGCAAAAAGAACAAGCTAGCTAAACGCTGCCGGCATAACTGCCAAAGGATTGAGCCGCTTTGGTTGTCTGTTTAGCAGAATCGCAAAATGCAGTCTCGTTCTTTGTCCTTCATTCTTCCTGCTGGGCTCAGTACGAGGCCTTCACAGGCTCCACACCAGAGCAGCGCAGTCTGTGTGCAAACAGCGAGCGCCTTCACACCGGCACTGTGGGTGAGGGCGGTCCTGCCCTTCACAGGGCACCCCTGTCCAGTCACTGTCAGAGCGCCATCCCTGCCTTTTTCCTCTTGCTGTCTCTTACTGGCTCCTGCCAACCTTCTTTCACAGGAAACATACCGGAAAAAATTGTGTCTGAAGAGGCCTCCATATTGCATCAAACTGCTCCGTCATTTTGGCCAGTGTTTCTCAAACCAGTCCTTGGGGACCCCCAGACGGTCCACGTTTTTGCTCTCTCCCAGTTCCCATGGAGTTGGAAGGGAGCAAAAATGTGGGCTGTCTGGCAGGGAATTGGGAGGGAGCAAAAACGTGGACTGTCTGGGTGGTCCCCGAGAACTGGTTGGAGAAACACTTATTTAGGCTACCTGAAGGTAGACAGGGATCCGACAAGTGACTGTTGGAGATTCCCTGTGAGAATCAGGCGTGGGCGGGGGGGGGGGGTAGGGGGTGGCCGGGCTCCACACACAAGTGGTGCAGTGTTTGCGGAAGGTAAAGAGGTGGCGGTTATTTTCCGTGCCCGTTATGGCCGAAAGCCACGGCCAACAGGGCATTCAGCCTCCATCCCAGAATAATCACAGGCTTCACTGTGCACCCTGACATCTCCAGGGTGACATGATTTAAAGCGTGTTTTGCAGAGAGGGTGTTGTCAGTAAACAGTACTTCTCAGTCCTCCCTGCTGGACGACATAACCTAAATACGGCAGCAGCGGCGTGCAACAAATACTCAACCTCCCTGAAAGTTATCAGATTTTCCAGAATTACAACCGACGCATATGCATATTCTCCCTGTCAGTAACCTCACAGTGTCTCACAGTAAGTTTCCAAAATCAAAATGAATTATCTGTCAGCAAATCTTTTAACGAAAACTGAAAAATGCTGCTTGCGAAAGTATTCAGCCCCTCACATTAGTGTTTGTTAGACCACCCTTTGCTGCAATAACAGCTGTAAGACTTTTGGGGTAAGTAGCTATCAGCTTTGTACTCTCTTCAGGAGTGATGTTTGCCCATTCTTCATGGCAGACTTGCTCCAGGTCCTTCAGGTTGGCCAGACGTCGCTGTGACTGCAATTTTCAAAGAATGCCACAGCTTCTCTGTGGGATTGCGCTTTGCACTTTGACTTGGCCACTGTATGATGTTTACACTTTTCTTTTGTAACCATTCCTCCGCTGCTTTGGCCGCCTTTCCTGCTGAAATGTGAACCTTTTCTCCCTTCCGTTTTGAGAATATACCCAGATCCTGAAGAAGATACATACTGTATTACAGTCTTTAGTGCAGAGATACATTATTCACTATGTTATTCACTATTCGCCACGACTCACTCCTCCAGGGCTGAGGGTTCAGGTCCTGCCTCTGCTCTGAGTTTGTGGGGTTTGCATGTTCTCTCCTTGTCATGTAGGCTGGGTACGCTGCTTTCCCCCAGAAATCCACTGACATGCAGTTAGGCAAACTGACATCTCTTAAACGCCCATAGTGTGTTTGTGTATCTGCTCTGCAATGGACTGGCATCCCATCCAGGCTGTATCTCCGCCCTGTGCTGCCTGTGATTGGCTCCAGGCCCCACTGTGACCTGTGCTGCCTGTGATTGGCTCCAGGCCCCCCTGTGACCTCGACCAGGATAAGCAGTTAGAAAATGGATAGATTACTGATCAACCAACCAATTAATTAATCAAATTAAGTAATTAATTAACTGATGTCTTCCTTACCCGGATACATTATCCCGTTATCGTTTTAGCCGCCATCATTCAGGTCATCATTAGCTCATCTCTATTACAGTTTGGGGGTTCCTGAGGTGCTGCAGTAATTAATGCAGCATATCAGCAACGCATTTCGCACAGACCAGCGGCTTCTCTTCCTGTCAGGCTGTACCGAGGTTTTCATTCTACTTAAGCGCTTAATTTATCTAATTCATTCCTAATTAAAGTAAATTAGCTTTCTCTCACCACACAGACACTGTTATAATTGTAAAAAGAGCTGATAACACCAGCATATACACCGACTCAGTCAGGCTCGGCGCCGGTGACACAGTCCTAGGAAATAAAGCTGGATTCTAACACAATAAAAACTGCGGCAATAAAACGTGAATCACAACAAGCAGCACCAATTACAATAAATGCAACATTCTGTCAACTGATAAATGACAGAGGGAACATTTAAGAAAACATTTGGATATAAGAGTCGTTTTGATTATTAACGCGTTTCCATCAGTTCCCATTTAAGCTCTCGAACGCTCGCGGTCCAGATGTTTCCAGATGTTCATGTGCTTTCATGCAAAGCAGAGACGTCGGCAGATGGATGAGAACCCATGCAGGGTCTCCTGACAGTGCCGTGGGGTCCTTAAGATCCCAACAACTGCAGGCAGCTGCTGCGGGCAGCCACCTCCACCCCTGCACACGCAGCAGTATAACTAGCAGGACAGACCATTAAGCTCCGGAAGGTGCAAGACTACCAGCACGGGGAAACCGCAATATCACGCAGTTTGCAGGGGTAATGGCACGCGGAAGGGAAAAGACACAGACGCTATTTCCATGGATTGCACATCTATCATTTTAGGGAAAACACAGATAAATTCCACAGATTCCCAACATTGATCTAAAGTGAAAGTAGGTGCTTATTTGACTTGCCAGGGGATAGGAAGCAGCTTGCCGTGTGTCGACTTAACACCATATGTCACAGATTATCATACGTGTGTCATGTTCCATCCTGGTCCTCAAACTACCCTGTGGTGGCACTAAACAATGACCAAGAGAAGGTAAGGCAGGTCAGGATTCTGTTATTGTTTTTTGCTGTTTATTATTTAATACTGTTTATTACTATACAAATGTCTTTTTACTAAGTAAATGTGTGTATTGTGGTGCAATTTCCACTAAAATTAATAAAGTACCTATCTGTATGTCTGTGTCACAATACTGAGAGACGACTTCTTGTGTTTATAAATAAAAGCACAAACAGAAGGAAATAAGCCAGACCAAATTTATCTTACTTAATATATAACAAGTCCAGACAGAATAGCATTTTATTAACAGCCATTATACTCCCATATTTCATAACTACTATTATCATTTATTAGCAGGGTTATGATCATTAGTAACTTTTTTATTTCATGGTAATGTTATTTTAGAAGACCAAAAATCGCTCTGCACAAAATTGCTGCATATGGGTTTTAAAGACCTTTAAATGAGGTCTGTCCTCATCCAATCCCAAGAATCCTGGAAACAGGCCAACAGTCCTGAATTGTCGATCAGCTTTGGCAAAAAAAAAAACACCCCCCTCCCCATGTTAACGCTAGCAAACCACTCAGCCAAATATGTCCCGGTGTAGCCATTGTGCTTACAGGTGTACTATCGATTAGAAGAGGTAGGGGTGTGGGCCGTCACAGAAACCATTCTGGCCAGAAGAATCGAGTTCCACCGTAGGGCAGCTCGCCGAGACTCTAGACCATGATGCAACAGCGGCTGACATGATACACACATCCGCATGGTTATATGCAATCATCAGCTGGAGCAGTCAGCCGACACCCCGAGAGCAGATCCGGACAAAGAGGCTGGAGGCTAAGAAGGGGCCCAGAAGCAGGGCTCCGCTCCCTCCACACAGCATCTAGCCAACGGCGGCTCGCGGGCTGTCAGCAGCATCCGTTTGATACGCCACATAATGAAAGGGGAGCCCGTAGCCGATCCAGACTCAACACGGGCCTGTAAAACTGGAATTTAACACCAGGGAATCAAAGTTAATAACAATGGCGCACCATGAAATGACAGGAGCTTCAGAGACTGGTGAAAAAACTGTAAAATAAAGTGTCAACACGAGACTTATAATTGGGGGATCATTCTTTTATTGTTATTTAGCTGTTGTGTGTGCAGCACCTACAAGCACACACATGATACTCGTCGAGAGACATCTGAAGCAGACATAGTGAACGTTAGCGGATGTATTTTACCATGAGTGTGGCATGTAGCAAGAGCCCGAACAATCCAATCACACCGCCACTGTAGAGGTTTAGTTAAATACGTGTGATATTGCACATGCAGTAACAGTATATTTCATGTCTCTCTCATAATGATCGAGATACTTCAAGAATGAATTACATCATCACTGACGGATGTACGTTAATGGATACCTCTTAGTGTGTTTGTCTGTGTGTCTGTGTGTGTGTGTGTGTGTGTGTATGTTTAGGAGTATTCCCAATTACCACACACTGGCTTTTCAGAGTGGCAGAGCAACAATTAAGTAAGTAGCAGTAATTACCGACTCTGGTCCAAACATTGTGAATAGATTGTGAATAAACAGGTCTTGATAATCAGCTCATTCTGCTTTTTTTGACCATGTTTCGCTACGAGTTTCACAGCTTGATCTGCAACATGATATAAATGTTCAGCTGACTTGCTAGCATTTGTTCTGCGTTGACTGACTTTTGTGTGGGTGACCTGTACACTGACGTTCAATCGAATATTTCCTACAGTAGTACTGCTTAAGTGTATACCAGTTACATTCAGTTCGTGATTGTGTGTGTGTGTGTGTGTGGGGGGGGGGGGGGGGGGGGGGGGTCTGCACTGTGTAGCTTTTAAGGTAACATCTACAATTAAGACCCGTGTGAGGGATTATGCAGGATAGCAGATGTTGATCTATCCCATTTCCTGACCTCTTGTTTTTGAAATCAAGTGGATTTTTGGTACTTTTCTCAGTTATGTATTTGTATCCCACTAACAGAAGAAGTCACCTTCAGGCAGCTTCAATATAATGTCCACTCCAAGGTAGTCAGCCCTCTACACGCTCCGGAGCTTGACCAGCCTCGCATGCAGCGTGGCTCATGCACAGTATCAAGAACAAGCTTTCTCAATGGAACAAACAGGGCACAACCATTTTATATTACTGACAAAGGCGCTATTTTCTTTTATGCCTAAAATATGTGAAGTGGAACTAGAGTCATTAACTGATATTCCAAAAATGTGTTGACATGGTATTTTCCTATTGCTCAACTCCCGAATGTGACTTTTTGCTTCATAGATCCTTGAATAGGAATTCGAGGGATGAAATGAGAGTCACTTGTATGTTTCTGTCTGGCTCTGTCAAAGGTTATTTGGTTTCACTGGGAAAAAATACTAATCCGGCATTTCAGCAGTAAGCACAACAAAAGCTGACAATGTAGGCGTACTGCGGATTGTGAACAGTTATGTCACCATGCGCTTTGTTAGAACTCATTTCATAGGCCGACTCATAGCAATTAGTGCTCACTTAGTTCATAAAGAATAATAAAGATATGACCTGAGATAACCAATACTTACTGTCGATTCATATCTCCAAGCTCAGCACCAATGTAAAACCAAACAAATAAAAATTTCTAAATACATTAAAACCAACTGTTCAAACTTATTACGCTATTTATACATTTTAAGAGTGCCAAATGTTGATTAACCCAGCAGGAATGCATAAAAAGTACTTCCTTTCATTATTCAAACTAAGCAGTCTGTGTGTGTGTGTGTGTGTGAGTGTGTGTGTATAAAACCTTAATAATATACTTAATAACATTAAAAACATCTCCAAAATATAATCTGACATGAAAAAAACTATTTCATATAAGACAAATCTGTCATATTTATTTTTAATTAGAAAAAAGCAAGAAATGCAAGTTCTTAAAAAGAGTGCAAAGACCAACTGGATATCAGCAGTGACAGAAATAGCAGGACTGCAGCCAATAGCCAGTCAGAAGGGGCATTGGTGGGCTCTCCTCTCCAGCCAATAGCCAGTCAGAAGGGGCATTGGTGGGCTCTCCTCTCCAGCCAATAGCCAGTCAGAAGGGGCATTGGTGGGGTGTCCTCTCCAGCCAATAGCCAGTCAGAAGGGGCATTGGTGGGCTCTCCTCTCCAGCCAATAGCCAGTCAGAAGGGGCATTGGTGGGCTTTCCTCTCCAGCCAATAGCCAGTCAGAAGGGGCATTGGTGGGCTCTCCTCTCCAGCCAATAGCCAGTCAGAAGGGGCATTGGTGAGCTCTCCTCTCCTGCCATGGAGCATCCATAATGAATACTCTCAAATGCTATCATCTATGCTAAATAAGTATTTTAAGATTATTTTCAGATCTCCATTCATCCGTCCGTCTGTCTGTCCATCCATTCATCCATCCATCCATCCAAACCAACCAACCAACCAACCATCTCATCAGTTATCCTGCCTCAGGAGAAGTTTCCTTAAAATTTGGTATTGCTACTCTCTATCTTTACAGTGGCTATAATGCCAATACTTGTTGACCTCAATGCAACCTACAGATGAAGCTAGCCAAGAACTGGAAAATTTGCCACCCTAACTGCTTATTTGATGCTTACGCTGAGATATGCAGCTTGGCGATTCAGTGTAAAGAAAGTGCTCAAGCTGTCTGCAAGCATGCAAAGGTTTAAATATGATCCAAGGGGAGGGACGAAAAACAAAGAACAGCAGCTGGCAGCTAGACAGTAGTCCTCAGTAACTAGACGTTAAAGTTTGACTATGAACTAATGCAAATTACAGTGCTGCACCATTACTGCAGATTACACCACTGCACTGCCAAAAATGCAACGCTTCCTTTACTTGTATTTTTTTAAAGAATAACTTTACCTAAGGATTTTGTTTTGGGGTTTCTTTGAATTCATTGATTGAGACAAGTTTTGTGTCATTTTCATTCTGATAAAAGTTCTTTAATATATACAAGAGCTCAACAAACGCAACAATGAATATATTTAAGGAAAGAAAATGGCTCAGAACAGAAATATATTACTAGATGCTATCAGCACAACATTGTATTCCCCAGACAGCCCGATCAGCCTCTGTCCCATCTAATCCCAATTCCTCCCACATCCCCAAACCTCCATGTCTAGCCCCCCTAAATTTCACTGAACACCACCACCACATGATATTAAAAAATTACAAATTAGATACAGAAACAATATTTTAAAAAAATCACAACACAAAGCCCAACTTGGTGTTACTTGTCTCAGTCTAACAAGGCTCATCAGATCACCTATTATTTCATGTGACAACACTGAGCAGAATTAGGCCAAAGTGACAACTGACATGATTAAATTCCCCCACAATAAATTTTGCCAAGTGGTGGGGGTTGGTTTGCCAGCGATAAATTTTGCTGAACCAAAATACCACAGCATACCAAAAACAAGCCACAGTATCACCCAAGCCTACACCACCCAATCTCCACACAACTCCAAAAAATCCTTATTTTGGCCCAACTTTGTGTGACTTGTCTCAATGTAATCAGATTCACCAGATCTGCGCCTGTTCTTTTATATGCTTTGCATCATTTTAGAATATTCATAAAATCATCCCGCACCCCATAGTCTGATAGCCACTGACTTACATATTGTTACTGGGAAGTGTGGAAAAGATCTACAGAATACTTTGTTCACAAAATGGCATCAGCACCATCCCTTTCCGTCCGCTATAGCCACCTGGTGCTGCTGCTTCAATTTCTGGGTGATTCATGTCAGGTGTTAGATCTTCAGCTGTAGATTTTTATCCATATAATATTTTTGTGAAATGGTAAAAAGATCCATCAAAGATCAGACAGAGTAATAAAATCAAACAGAGTTAGCCTGTTCACAAGGTCAAGTGTCTTCTGCAGACACCCTTCTGTTTGCTGACACTAACTGCCATTGCTTCAGTTTTGGTGAGATCTGCCACAAGATTTGTTCACTTACAGATCTTAACCCATACGATGCCTGCAATTTTTGAAAGAGACCAATCAAATACTTTTACAGCTACTGTGTTCACAAGACCAAGTGTCTTCAAGAGCCTCCGTTTCCTTCTTTTGCTGCCACATAGCGCTGTCCCTATATTTTTGGGGAAATCTGTCACAAAATGAATGCTGGTGTAGATCATCATCCGAATAATGTTTTTGTGAAGTAACAATAAGATCCATCAAATACTTTTTCACTTATCACATTCACAAGGTCAAATGCCATCTGCGATCACCCTTCCCCTTGCTACCACTAAGCAGCATTGCTTCAGTTTTGATACAATCTGTCTCAAAATTTGATCATTTCCAGTTCACCCATACAATTTGTCTAAAAAATTAATTCTCCAGTTATCACTTTAACGAGATCAAGTGTCAAAACATTCCTTTTCTTTGCTACCACTATGCAGGGCTGCTTCAATTTTACTGTGATTTGTCTTAAAATGTACACATTTCCAGTTTGTCACCTGCACAACGCCTCTGCCTAGTTTGAAAGTATTCCGTCAAAATTTGTTTGCATTATCCTCTTAAATGAAAAAGTGTCTGAGGAGACAGTGCACCGGTCCCAGAACCATATGTATTCCCTGTTCGGGGAATACAAAGCAGAGTGAAAACATGGCAATTAGGGATTTAATAATAAAACACTAAAATCATGATTCTATGTAATGGAACCAATTTACAAATATATAAAGTGTTTATTTCTTATATTAGAGTCCCAAGGTGTGTGATTGCAATGTGTTTTATCCTATTAAACCTGTTATACATCTACACATCAGTGGACTGCAGTAATGGTTTGCTATGATGTGTAATATTTGTATATTTCTGGATATGTAATTTAATTAAATGCTGAATGTAATTTTAACTGGATGCTAAACAGAAGCTGACCTTTAATTTTAATTATGATTTGTGTTCTTTGTTGATATGGTTTATCCATCACGGTACAGAATTAGCGCCTCTGTAGACCTACTTTCATGACTGTGGTACTAGTTTGGATGGCAGACTTAAGCAAATCATGGCACTGTGTTCCCACATGTACACCAGTCATTTATGTCATTGGAGTGCATAGTGCATTTTCATTTTGAGATATGAAAATGCACTACCTCACTCCATCTACTGCCTTATGGGACACAAAAACAGAATATCTTATATACTCAATCGAGAATATTTTCTAACCCAAATGACAATTAAAGTGAATAATGTATTTCAGGATTAAAAACTTAACTTCAATGCTTAATATGTATGAATACAAAATATATGAGTACACAGTGAGATCCTGCACTGAATAATGCAACACCCGAAAACAGTGATGGCAAACTGACGGAAAAACTGACCAAAGGTCAGTGTCCCAGTTAAAAGTCTGCATTCATTAAATAAAGGGTAAAGCAAGCAGATTTGTATTTTTAAATGTTATATTTGCTCCTTTAAATAGAGACACTGGAAACAACATGTAAGCCGTCATATTGCAAGACATTTACTGCATTTTATGAAACAAATCACAAAAATATCTGAAAGGTCAAAAGTCGGGGAGAACCAGTCAGACGCTGCTCTAAATTGAAGGAAGCACCACACGATAACAGCCGGCTCGGTGCGGCATGTTGTACCGGCGATTCATTCAACCCACTGTGGCATGTGTTTAACTCAAACGGAGCTGGGATAATGTACCCTGGTGCCATTTAAATTACCCTCTGGTTTCAGAGGTTTCAGCAGCAAATGTACACACAGACTAACAAAACCTTCATGTGCTCACACATCCGTCTTCCCTGCTACTGCTCCAGGGAGGCGTCCCCAGCTTAAGAACGTCGTACTTACGAATGGACTGCCATCACGCCTATTGTATAAAAAAATTCGGTTAAATACGATGGTTCGTAATAACGAATGTACGTGTTACTTTGTGACTTTCATGAAAACATTGCGCGGCTTCAGCAGTTCGTCGGCTGCAGGTACAGTACAGCACCGTAGGCTTGTCTAGTTATTTTTATTATTACTGTAGCCAATAATAAGGCAGAGATACCCTGGGCTGGACGTTAGTCCATCAAAGGATACATATATGATTCGGCTAACTGCTCATCTTTAGACTGTGGGAGGAAGCAGGAGTTCCATGGGAGGAAACCCGCGAACAAAACCCGGGGAGAGTGCGCATACTAACGACGAGCAGCGGCAGCATTCGGACTCTGAGCCTGGGGGGGCACGGCGACACTACAGCCGGCCGAGCCCCTCCGCCGCCATCATAACTTCAGGCTGCCACTTATTCCCACACGCGGCTACCGCCTGACTGTCACAACACTTTCCTCAATTTCTGAGTAGCTAAACTGGTGAGTCGAGCAAATGAACAAATCAAATTTCATATTATATTTCATTCAAAGCAATTCTTTATCTATTGTTCTACACAGTTCCTAAATAACAGCTATTTAAGTAAACAAAGTCAAAGCATTGAAAGAAATAAACAACCATACATCTTACATCAATTTCCAACCAGACATACATCCAGTTTTTATGGAAAAACATTATGGTTTGTATTACTAAATCATACTTTGCGATTCTGATCCATAGAAACGGAAGAACTGCAATCACATTTCAAATAATCTTTGAAGCAAAAGAGTCACAGCACTGGGATAGAACAAACCATGCAATTTAGACATTGTCTTCTAAACATAAATTAGATTGATCGTCTCCACGGGCATGTAAGCAATCACCGACAGGGACCCTCATTGACAGCTGTTTATGATACCAGGCTGAAGAAAATCAATGTGTTTGAGCAGAGAAGCGCGAGAGCCAGGCGATGTCTGCGCAAACGGCTGACAGGAGCGGCATACACCGTCGGGCAGAATTAGGGGCTCCGCTAATGATCGATCTGTCAGCAAGACAGGTAGTTAAAAGCCTGATTATCTCGCAATTAAGGCCGTTTCTGCTAAATCTCACTGTTGGACATCTAGAACTGACAAAGAAAAGATGGGGATGTTTGTCCCTCTTACAAAGACTTTGGTGAAAACAGTTATTTGCCTGATGGTTGGATGATTATGTTAGATGTAGGCATGTATATGTCGTACATAAGCAGAAATTTCACTAAAGTTGTAGAAATGCAACATATCTAATATATTATGTAATAATTTAGGTAAATTTTAGACATTATTGCGCAGAAATGTCAAAAAATCTCAGATATCCAAGAAAACAATGATGTTCTCATAACGGTTAAGGTACAAAGTTCATGCCGTTAAGCATTTCAACCCTTCTTAGCATTTAAGGAAAAGTTTGAGTACTTCAGCTCATTAAAGCCATTGTGCTGATGTCTATTAGAGACCCTTTCTGAGCCTCTTTGTACTAATGCAGCACTCAGTGTCGCTTGGAGCACTGAGACTTTTCCCTATATAATTACCTGCAGGCCTTTCATGCTAAATAGCAGAAGTGATGTGGCGTACAGGAGAAATTTGAACTTCTCTACAAAAAGACAATGTGGACGTATTACTAACGCAGGGGTCCCCAGACCGCAGACCGGCCCCGGGGCCCCTGGGAGGCGGAGAGGTCAGGCCCTGCAGGAGAAGTGAGGGCGGACGAAGCGGTGAGGCAGGGGATCTGGAAAAGAGCCCAGCATCTATGAGGAGGGGAGACAGCAGGTGTAATGGATAATTATATGCAAGAATGTCAAACGCAATAAATTCAAAGGTGGCCAGGAAGGTGTGACATAGCTTATCTGAGACTCCCAACTGCAGGGACTCTGGATTGAGGCCCAGAAACTTCCCATAAAGGACAAGCGCAAAGACGCTCATTTTGCAGCACAAGTGACTAATTGCGCTCAGTACTCATAAGAGCACTACTGCAATACTTAAAGTTTGAATGAATGAATGAATGAATGAATGAATGCTGCATTTATATAGCACTTTTTCAAAACACCGAAAGTGCTTTACAGAAGCAATGGGGAGCCACTTCAACCAGCACCACTGTGTAGCCCCCACACTGAGCCATTCTGGACCAGTACGCTCACCATACAGTAGCTAAGGTGGTGAAGGAGCAGGAGAGAATTCACCAGTTAGATACATGTACAGGGGATGATTACAAGATTACCAGATTTTAAAGGGCCACAGTGGGCAATTTAGTCAGGGCATTGGGGACCCACCCCTATTCTTTTGAAAGGTGCCCAGGAATCGTTTATGACCTTGGATAGTCAGGACCTCAGTTTTTACACCTCATCCAATGGACAGCAGCATTTTTACAGCACAGCGTCCCCATCATTGCAGTGGGGCATTGGGGTCCACACTGACTACAGGATGGCCACACCAACAAACAAGCCATAATCGTAGCTGGCACAGGTTAGCCTTGGAATATTGTATGAACAAGAGCTGGAAAAAACAGACAAGCATTATTAAAAAGATGATCGAAGATGGACACTAAAATGCTACCGAAAGCAAAAGATGAATGATTATGACTGAATGAGGTAGCTATAGAAACGTAAAGATCTTCCTTTTAAGCAGAAAACCCGTTCCCAAAGGTACTTAAGACGGCAAAGCCTAATAAGCAGCAATTTCCTCAGATTAACGTCTCAGACAAACAATAGACCTCTAATTTTCAAGATATGGCAGGATGCTAAGAGGTCTGCATATGCTCTTATAGAGTCCTAGAATAAAAACAGAACCACTAATGGAAAAATTGCCAACACCCCCTAGGGCAACAGTAATGTGTTTATAAATTTGCTCGTTTACAAATATGTCTGGAAATAACAGGTTATTTAGCAAAAGGCCCCATTAAGAATATCTGCTGAAAATAAGCACGTGTACTGCGTTAGCAGCTCAGCAGGATGCATACACTAAACATAGAGATATGACTTTTTCATAATCACTTACATACCTGAAGATTCATGCTCAGCTCATGCATATCTCTGACAGGTGCTACGTCATTGGAGTTAAACATGATTAGAAAAACTGTTTTTCTGTCACGTTTCTTACATCTGAAAACCAGGGTAAAAGCCTGCCAAACTGTAAGGTGCACTTTCTTATTCATGTGATAGCTAGCTACTTCATGTTAACTTACATGAAGGACTCATTTATTCCAGTATATTCTGAACTAATATAATATTACGGAAGAATGATCTGCGGTATGAGTAAACAATTGTAAAAGATGCGGTTTTCTTGTCGTCTTCCAGTACCCAACCTGTTTTGATTTACAGAGTAACACCTTAGACTTTAAGTGACTTCAGTGGTATACTGATATATTTATTTATTATTCTGAGAATTAAGCCTAGCTGTAGAAGCTCTCTCATGCTTTCTGTTAGTAATACATTTTCTAGTTCCCTCTTGTAATCTATGGTGCTGCATTGCCAGCAAGGGATTCTGATAGGATCTTCACGTGACACAGGGAGTTCAGAGCCGACATGGGCTTTAAAGAGTCTCTTTTCAGGGACGGGCAGAAGCAGGGGGAAAACAGGACAACAAAAGGCCTTCAGAATAAAGAAATGTGAAATTGGCTTTTCAAGGGGGACGGCAAAAAAAGGGGAAAAAAAACAACGTAAAATCGCCATTTCAAAGGTGGAAAGAAAAAAAAATATGACGGCAAAGTGCATGTGTGCACCTCATGGCAGGTCCGACATGAAAGAGGGTGACTGTGAAAACAAAATGGGTTACGGGTACTGATGGACACACAAGCAAAGGGTCACCGTGAATGACGATCGCCCACATCCCGAGACCGCTAGGGACGTCTTCTCAAAAAATACATTTTATGGAAACAGTCAACAAAATGCTATAAGATCAGCCAAGGTGATTTGCTGTTAAATGCTACCTTTCATTTTTACACATAGTGGGAATGATTTGGAATTTATACAAAGAGCAGGACTTAAATTCATTCAGTGATTCAGAGAAACAGGCATTCAGCGGAGTGTCTTCTCTGGGCAGAGTTAGATTTTTATCACCTGCACGTGATTACTGTAGATAATCGGTGTCTATAATTCAGATGCTACGATATTGTACTCATTTAATTAAAAATGTGACTTGTGCCAGATACTAAACCAGCTATTTCAAACATCCACTTAGTGTTAGGACTAGCCAACAAGCAGTCTTTTTCACAAATGCACCAAGTCTGGCAGCTCGTCTGTCTTGGGTCTTTATGAAGCACACACACACGCAAACTCATATGGAAGCAGGGGGCAGCCAAATCTGTGCACAGATGATAAATTATTTTAAAATCCGGATTCATTTTTTAAAAGCCAGATAACATGTCTACAGTAAATAATAGCAAAAATGCACAAATCCAGGAGACAGAAAAAAACCCCCAAAAACATGCCTGTTTACATATTTAGGTCCAGATGGTATCGTTCTGGGTTATGAAAGCACTAGACCTTAACTGGCTTTGCAATATAGGTAGCAAACAATGACGGGGGCTTTAAAAAGACCGTCCATCACTAAGGTGAAATGTTCATATTGATGTGCATTTCGGGTTTGGGGTAAACAAATACACAAGTTCTATAGGCCCAATCATAAGGAGGCCAAAATGCCAGAAGGTAACACATCAACAAATACAGGTAAAAGTTCACATAGAAAGGCAGCACATGGGTCAGACGGGGTCTTTCCTGGGGATCTGGCATGCAGTGTTTACAGTTGATCGATAGACACTCCTACTTGTGCAGAGATTTTATTTCTGGTGTGAAACAGCATTAGGTCTACAGGGGACACAAACATATGCATGTTTTTTTTCCCCCGTGAAGCAGAGTAACAGCATGACCCGCAGTGAAGCAAAGCTTCCCCGTACCCAGCGTCCCACACGCTGATCCCGGCAGCGCTGATCCCGGCAGCGCTGCATGCGCATCGTGACCGCTGCTCGCATTCCCCGCTCTGCCTGCCTGCTGCTCTGCATAAAATTTGCATGAGAGTTACACGAGAGCATCGGCAATCGGTTCCAAAGACGACTGCGAAACTGAAATGGACAAAAGCTGTAAACATATTTCAGCCTGATAAAAATAGACAGGATGTGCATCTTTAAAATTAATGGTGGGGGGGTGGTGGTGGGGGGGGGGGGATAGGTGAAGCCCAGGGAAGCTGCCTGCAGACGGATGCATGTGCCAACATTCATGAGGAGCTGTGCCTCTGTGCATTTACAGCACTAATATCAGCTGATCCCACTGCTTACAGCTCAATCCAGGGCATCATTCCATCACGTTGTCCATAAATATACTTTTTGGCGGCTCAGAAAGTCGCCCCTTTCATTGCGAACAAAAGCATGACTCCTTTCTGCAATATGCGGCTGGTCTTGCCTGTACGGATTGGAAAGGCAATCAAATTTGCTGTTTTACTGCTGGGTGTATCATCTGCCTATTAATATTAAAAGCACTTTTAGAGGAGAAAAAGAAGCATGTACACCTGAGGAATGCTTTAACCGCCAAGCAAAGAAATGATCATTTGTGGTTTAATCAGAAAAAAGACTGCTGTGGCAGTATCCTTCCATCCATCTATCCATCCATCCATTCATCCATCTAGGTCAGGTTCACGGAGGGCCTGGAACCCAGCCAACACAGGGCACAAGGCATAAGGCACAAGGCAGATGCACCCAGAACAGGATGTCGGTCCATTGCACCAAACACACGCACACAAACACACACACACGCACGTCGGATAAACATATCTTTATGGGGACCGCTTATTCATTTCTATGGCAAAAATGCTAACGCTAACTAAGATAACCTTAACCCCTACCCAGCCCTAACCATACCCATAACCATAAGTAACCAAGCAAAATACAAGAGTTTTTGCATTTTTAGTTTTTTCATTGCAGTCACAGATTTTTATTAAATTGAGTTTTAAAAAAGGGGTATTCATCACGTTGTAGAGACATTGTGTCCCCATAAGGTAAGGTATACCTGCTCACACACACACACACATAAAACGAACAATTCAGAAACACCAATTATCCCACACAACACAGGGAAACACAGGGAAAGCGTGCAAACCAGACACCCACACAGCAGTGGCAGGATTCAAGAGGTTCGAGGCAATAGAGGTACCCACTGAGCCACGGCACTGCCTATGGCATCAATGAAATGTGTCACTTCTGCAGGATAATTAAATGGGTCATTTATAAACTGTACCAATCAGTTAATGACTGGGCATTAAATATATGCGACATACAAAACCAAGAGCATTTCCCAGCATTTTAATAAATGTGGCTCTTTTGAGGCTAAACTCTATATAGCGAATACACTGATCAGCCATATCATTAAAACCACGGACAGGTGAAGTGAATAACATTGATTATCTCATTAAAATGGCACCTGTCATGGGTGCCATTATATATTAGACTAGTGAACTGTCAGTTCTTGAATGTGATGTGTTAGAAGCAGGAAAAATGGACAAGTGTAAGGATCTGAGCGACTCTGACAAAGACCAAACTGTGATGGCTTGATGACTGGGTCAGAGCATTACCAAAAAGGCAGGTCTTGTGGGGTCTTCTGGGTATGCAGTGGTCAATACCTACCAAAAGTGGTCCAAGGAAGGCCAACTGGTGAACCGGCGACAAGGTCATGGGTGCCCAATGCTTATTGATGCGCATGGGGAGAAAAGGCTAGTCTGTCTGGCCCGATCCCATAGGAGAGCTACTATAGCAAAAACTGCTAAAAAAGTTAATGCTGGCTATGACAGAAAGGTGTAAGAGCACACAGTGCTTTGCAGCTTGCTGAATATGGGGCTGCATAGACACAGACTGGTCAGAGTGCTCCTACTGACCCCTGTCTTCTGTGGAAAGTACCCTCAAGGGGCACATGAGCTTCAGAACTGTACCATGGAGCAATGGAAGAAGGTGGCCTGGTCTGATGAGTCATATTTTTTGTTACATCATGTGGACAGCTGGGTTCATGTCCGTCGTTTACTCGGGGGAGAGATGGCACCAGGAACCACTATGGGGGAAGAAGGCAAGCTGGCAGAGGCAGTGTGATGTTCTGCTGGGGAACCTTGGGTTCTGGCATTCATGTGGATGTTACTTTGACACGTGCCACCTACCTAAAGACTGTTGCAGCTCAAGTTCACCCCTTCATGACAATGGAAATCTCCAATGGCAGTGGCCTCTTTCAGCAGGATAAGACATCCTGCCACACTGCAAAAATTGTTCAGGAATGGTTTGAGGAACATGAAAAAGAGTTCAAGGTGTTGACTTGGCCTCCAAATTCCGCAGATCTCAATCTCACTGAGCATCTGTAGGATCTGCTGGACAAACAAGTCTGATCCATGGAGGCTCCACCTCACAGCTTACTTAGGACTTAAAGGATCTGCTGCTAATGTCTTGGTGCCAGATACCACAGGACACCTTCAGAGGTCTTGTGGAGTCCATGCCTTGATGGGTCAGGCGCGCGGGGCATCTACACTGTAAGCCAGACAATGTTATTGTTGTGGCTGATTGGTGTGTATCACCAAAGAGGATCATGTTGGTCGAAGTTGCCAGATTTACAGAAATGCAGATCCTCTGATTGTCTAAACTCGATGCACTCAAATCAGATCACTTCATATAATCCTGGCTCTCAAGCCCCCTCTGTGAATTAGCACCCAGGTGACTAATGACAATGACAAAAACAGGCTATTCCTGGAAGATTTTTCCTCACTTCATCTTGTTAATGGGCCGGTTATTTTTCTTCTCGTCTCAGAGGGCAGAGTAATCAGTGCCCCCCCCCCCCCGTCAGGCCTCGGGAATGACAGGGCTGTGCCCCGCCCCTACATCCGGCCTGGGCGTTTCCATGTGTCAGGATCGGAGAGCTTCATCTCAGATCCTTGGAGCAGATCGGTGTGAGTTAGCCCACGTGCTGCTGTCACTCTACAACGCGAGGAGGATACAGGCTCCTCGCCGCATGACATCAGCCCAGCAAAGGAAGGCGTTACATTAAAGGGCTCTCTGTCACTACTGAGTCCCACTGGGTGAAGTGAGACAGGCGATATACACAGAGATGGCTGAAATCATCCCAATGGAGGCCCTGACGTAACACTATAGGGCCACGCCGGTGCTGATGACCCCGTCGATTTGTGTCACATAAAACCCATTTGGCTGGGCGCAGAAACAGAGCCAATAAAAATCACCAACGACATCCCTGAAGGTGTCACCAAGAGGACAGCGTTTGCCGCTCACCGAGAATACAAAAGGCACATAATAGGCACAACTCATGCAGACATCGTTAGAAGTTTCTGGAAAGCCTTTAGCCATACTGACCACGTATTTCGTCGCACTGAACCGACACAGCCGCCTCCACAGAGCTGCTCAATAAACTGATAGAGGAATGTTAAATCAAATTCACCCCACAATAAGATTTCATTCACCAGGAGTCCACCGAATTTGCCCACCCCCGCCTCCCTGCCCCCAAGGGGGATTCAACCTTCTCTGACAAAAACGCTGTTTTCAGGGAAACACATATTCATCCTCCAGGCTCTGGACTGCTTGTTGTTGTTTGTCCTTCGCAGAGCAGTAATTTACCACTATGAGATGAGATCATTTTTCTAAGGAACTTTTTCCATCTTTCTGCTGAGGTAACTTGTTGGCCGGCTTTGGCAAACAATGTTACCGGTTAGTGATTTCCGGCAGATAAACGTCCGGCTACAGATCCACCTTCTACACTAGCAGTTGGCCCGTTTGTCAGTCGTGCTGTCGGGCAGATAGTTTTTGCCCGTGGAGACCGCCACACCTCACGGCGTGTAGATGCATGACCAACAGCCAGGGAGAAGGTGTTTCTGAAGGTCCTTCTGCTTGAGCTCTCCTTCAGAGCGCGCCGGGGCTTAATTATGCATCTTTGTTTTTCCCCTTACAGAGGCGCTGGAACCACCAGGCCTGGGAACCTCTGATTCGCTTTCCTATACAGTACCGAGGCCTGTAACCAATTATATTGCCCTCGGACGTGTAAATGGTGCGGCAGGACGCCGCGGTCACTCGGCACGCCGGCTCCTTTCACGGCTGATTGTGACTTGCCGGGCCCGCGCCGCATTCGCGGCAGACGTGCGGCGCCAGCCCTCAGCTATTAAATAGGTGCCCCCGGAGTCCACCGGGTGCCGGCAATCATTTAATGAATGCGAATTTAAGAAACCGCTGCCGAGAAAATTTCCTTAGCGGGAGCCGCCGCTGCGGAAACCTGTTTACAGTAGTCTGAAGAAAGGCCTTCCCCGGCGCTAACTACAGTCACACGGGTCCCAGGACGCCACCTCCCGTGGTGACAATAGGGTAATTTATTTAAGAGTGAGGGTAGCAGAGGAAGATGAATGTGAACAGAGACCTATAGGGAGCACAGACCCTCCCTGTGGACACAAGGAATGACTGATGACGGCTCTCTGTAATTTACTTCCTAAGGGGCCATCAGAGCCGCCCAGCACCTTAAAATGGGCAACACAGAAATGACTTCTTGGGACTAAATAGCAAAAAAGAAAAAAAAAAAAGGCTTCTGGAGTAAAAGAAACCTTCCGCAGGGATGGAGAGACGGGTGCAAGTTGCCCTTCTCCAGCACAACTCCTTCAATGGACAAGAGCATGCTGACCCCCAGGTGGCAGTTAAGGAAACCAGACTGGAGAGCAAACATGGGCCAGAGGCTGAAATACAGCGAGGCAAGATGTGACTGTGAAAGCACTTTCCCCTAAGGTGAAGAGCAGGACTAATAAAACGTGCCTCAAGTGGACAGCAGAGGGACATTTCATGTAGCAGGCTCCCCCCACCCCTTCCCCCCCAACCACATCTGATGGTATCTGCGCCTTGTAGCTCCGTGACTGGAACACCCCAGCGATGCCCATCAGGGATGAACACAGATCGATTCACGCCAGGTATCTGGCTTCCAGGATGAACGGGAGACACCCGCTGCAGCCAAGAAGAGGATGCTGGGAGGGTTTTACGGAGAGCGTGCCAGCCAGATAGAAATGATTCCACACGTCAGCTATTCCCAGCTCTCCCTGGCGATGCCACCGCATCTGGGAAGCCGGCAGAATGCCGTTCCCAAGAGGTGCCGCGAATGAGAGAAACCGGCGGCGTGCGCGGCCTGCCGGATCCTGTCGCCTTCACGTACCGTAAACAGATCGCCAAAACATGGCCGCACCGGAGCAGGTGTTCCAACCAAAACAGTGAGACGCTAATCAGCCGAGCCGCGCCAGCCGAACAAAGCAGCGTTTATCTTCCAGCGGGGCAGACGATACATGCCCGTAAACGTCTAGAGATAGCTGTGGAGTTCCTTATGTTTACAACATCGAGTACATTCGGTCCTTCACCTCAAATCTTAAATGGCTGCTGCAAAACACAGAAGAATGTAAAGTATTAGTGTGAGAGATTTAGCTCACACACATGAATCAGAGGAGAGGGGAGTGTGGTGGCTTACCAGCATGTAGGTCAGGGCACAACTGGCAAAGTGAAGGGAAATCCAAGTCAGAGAGAGAAGGTTTCCTTAACAAACCCATGCAGAGTCCTATGGTATCAAATGTTGCTGTTTACAGCTGGGAGGGACAGCGGGTCCCCTAGCTGACCGCAGTCAGAAACCAACTATGGGTAACGACGCAACATTTTTGGTCGCTGTCATTCTTGTTTTTTAACTGGACCTTTCACTGGGCATAAATGCCAATTGTTGCTAGGCTTGGAAGAAATTTCGAAAACAGACAGAAGAATGTTCATTTTAAAGACTAAAGAACAATTTAAAGAAGGATTGATTTTGGCAGTGCAGTAGTAAATGTTTAAGAAAGAGTTTGGTAGAAAAAAAAAAGTAATTTATATGAGGTCTATAGGAAAGACAGCACAGAATGTAATAAATCAGCCAGCTGTAAATTTTTTCTTGGCGAAACTAAATAAAGAAAAATCAGCAAAAAGCTTTTCTGAGCTCTTAAACTCAATCTTAACAACATTGTTGATATTAGAGTAGAAATTAAAAGTCAGTAAAAATTGCATATACAGAGGTAAACCGATCCACAGCAACAAAGAAACTGCATATATCAGTGGAAAATGAACTTCACAATCAAAAAAAAAAAAAAAGCATATTGCCACCTACAGTATATTACACAAAGTAGCAGGGCATCCATCCATCCATCTGTCTTGGAAGCCCTTTGGAGTGCAGGGTCACAGGGCACCTGGAGCCGGTCCCAGGCAGCACAGGGTGCCTCTAAAACATGTCATATATATATTATATGACTCAAAGAATCCTTTTCTCAGTCCATTACGGCTGGAGAGATTTGATACGACGTCCGAAGCAGATTTGCAGAACCGTTGGCCACACGGGAGAACGCCCGGACCTGCCGGCCCAAACTCGCTCTGCCGGCGGGTCACAGGAAGCCACTCTGACAGAAAACACAAAACGGCAGATTCGGCAACAGAGGCATGTCGGGCGACAAATCTCCGGGATTCATTAGAAAATGTCATGGAAACCCGTGACTGGATTAGAGCATATGAAATGTTATCCTGGGATTTTTTTTAAAAGCCTCTGATAAAGTGCCACATAAGCGAGTCATGCTGTGGAGATTAAAGGGGCCGTTTAACAATGGATTTACACCAGGCTCTGAAAGAGTAGGAAGAAGCCATGCCATTCAGGAGCCCTGTAGGGGGGGCCCATCCGCCCATCCGCACGCCTGCCCGCCTGCCCGCCCCCTCCTGTTATGCCCTCAGCCTCCATGCTTACGAAGGGCTTGGAGCAAACGGCCGCATTTACTGACGATGCTGACAGGGATTATAAGGAAACTTTTAATGTGGAAAAAAGTTTGAACGCAACAGGGGAGCGCAGTGATTTCAGCTTTGTTAGGATCAAAACATTCTACCAAGTCAGCACAAAAAGCCTAATTAAGCATCAAGAGATAAAAGTATAGTGTGTTCTTCCAGAGAGCGGGGCAGGTCACAGGGACGACTTGGCTTGGATATGCTGGTGGCTTTGACACTATCTCAGGCAAACGCCACCCTCATCTCAATGAGGGCAACGGGAGAGTCAGCAGAGCTGGGCATTATCACGTCAGATACAGCGATGGATGCTGTCCCGATTACAGGCAGGTAGGGTTAGGGGTGGGCAGCTTGTTACTCAGATGCCCAAGTTCAAGATTGGGCTAATTGCTTGCACTATGAAGATTCTATTGAATCATCATGAAGATTAGAAACAGGCCTTTGTAATGAATGTTACCATTTCAAGGCAGAATCTGATTGTTGTGCCATTGAACTGGGTACTTTACTTGAATTGATCTAATAAAAAATATGTAAAAATGCAAAAACGATTCAAGAGCTAGCTAAGCAATAAAACAGTAATAATAATAAACAAAAATAATAATGCTAAATACCTGTCTGTTCTAATAGTCAAGAGTCTTTGTACTGGACAACAAACCATCTAGGCACCAAAATGAATCATTTACTTTATTTTCCCCATTGCATACACACTATGCAATTAAAATGATCAACCTGCTGTAAATGACGGTCATGTGACACTCAGGCATTGTGAGTGATATCCTTGGGGGGTCCCTAGGGCTGGCGTCATCGTAAAAGCAAGAGAGAGAGGAAGGTGAATCGAAACAGGTCATGCAAATAAAAACGTCGGTAACTGAGTGACGGCCCCGCGGTGCTCACTCAGGAGGAATCGCATCTGCTCCCAAAGTTCAGGCCCAGGTTACCAATTTTGATAATGCCGGCGAGGAACCTCCTACCCAGCTCTCATCCTTTTCCCCTCGGCTCTCTGGAAAGAAATCTGCTGCACTCGTATATCATTTTTCTTCATTTGACAACCACCTTTTTAACGTGAGGAGAAGTCAATTAGCTTCTCCGAAACAGATGGCTCAACAAAGCTTATTAGCCTATATCTATGAGGAAAAATAGGTTACTGTCATAATCCCCAGGTATATTTTTCCAGGTTCATTTGAAAGATACACTCAAGTGCCAATGTAATGGCAAAAAACTAAGCCAACAACCATATAGCTTGTCCACATCTTCGCACTGTATTAATTATAATCCATATCTGACACCAACTTATCATTTTAAGTCAGAAATCACAACTACACTAAAGCTCATCAGGCTAGGTATGTCCCCACTTGAAAAAAGTCTTACCTTGGTGTCAAATATGCATTAGTGAAATATAACACTCAGCTGTCTCTTAAACAGTACTATCATTAAAGATCTTTCACTAAACGATTCAGTCCGGGTTTAAAAAGTGAACAATTCCAGACCTTGATGTTTTTAGCCATTTTCAGCCTCTTAGACGCAATCAAACAAGAACTACAGCCAACGCTACCGATTGCATAAATGACGCGGCCAAAAAGAGAAGCTTCACATTGGTATCACCGTGCAGGCATTTTTAAACACGTCTACGCCTACAGAACCACCGCGCGTACAGTAATAGCCTTTTCCCAGCATGCTCACGCTAAGTGGTCATAGTGATCGGAGCTGGCAAGAGAATCTGCGCTTAAAATCTTTGGGAAGATGACCCACCCCCGTCCCCCAGCAGCTCAACTTAAAATAATTCCAGCCAGCATCTGCCTCCTGAACCCAGGAAGTGGACGTCCCCTCTGAAAACTCAGTGGAAGTTTGCCCCCAAACATAATTAATTCATAATTAAAAGCAGTTTACATAACTTTGAATAATCCTTAGTCTCTGAAGAGATACTGACATTTGAATTAAGTGAAATCTCTTGTACATGAAGTGGTTTACTGATTACCACAGAGTGACTCCTTCAGATAAAACAATGTTTTATTTCAAACGAGGCAAATTTGCAGTGGCATGCAAAGGATAAAGTGAAATGAGATGCTCATCGGAGAAACACTTTAAAGGGAGGCGAGAGGGGAACATGAAAAATAAAATCATTTATCGGCAGTTTTGTTTAAAACAGACAAAAAGATCACTGCACACAGGAATAACAAACGATCCAAACACTGTTCACAATATACTCAAATGATTCAGACAACTGACTTATCAAAATCACGTCAACTAAGAACATAATTAACAGAACCCTCTGAAAGCTCTTGTTAATACTTGTAAACCAGCGGGAACCATCCTTGTGCCCAACTTCCCACTGCTTATCCGGTACTGGATCGTGGTGCCAACGGAAACCAGCACAAGCAGCAGACTGGCAGAGAGGTGGCCGATTTTAAACGACAGTGGGCCGACGGTAAGTGGGCGGAGAGCCAGTGCCCGCCTCGCGGCATAGTGTCAGCTGAGCGTGTCGCACGGCACATGCAGTGAGCCGCGTCGCAGGGCGTTGGGGCTGCTTCTACAGTGATGTTTGCCGGATCAATAGGTCCATAAAGCACATCATCACGGTCATCATCACAGAGCCCTCTGGGGACGTACGCAGCCATCTGGCCCGTGTCTCACTGGACACAGATTAATACACTGCGGCGACCATAATCCGGGAAACGCGGCATGCCGGCAGGAGAGGACCTGTTCCAGAACCGCGCCTCTGCCACTCATCCTGGGGTGGAGCTCATGTCTACAGGGTCGTGTACTGTTGGGGGAGGTCATGTGATCTACGAGCCAAACATCCCCTCCCCCCAGTGTGTGGAAAGGAGCGACGGGCTTCAGCTTCCAACACACGGCTGAAGCAGTGGCTAAGCACAGACCCACGACCAGTGAGATTAATTCAAAGTCAAGTCTGCCGCGTTTATCGGGCTCACAAAACAATTAAGTGCAGGAGCCGTCATGTGGAAGGCTGAGACTGATCGCTGCTCATTCACCTTACTCTGAAATGCCTATTGATCCCATGCAGCACAATCGCTCACTTTTAATCTAGGCGTCTGCAGGGGCCGCTCGTTTCATCACCCTGTATAACTCATAAAGTACAGCACATTCCCCCGCAGTCCTGCAGCCAAGCCGCCCCTGGCCGCTCGCGTTTATCTGGCTGAGCTCACTGCACTGTTTCTCTTTTGCGGCAAACCCAATTAAGGATGTGACATCACGTCCAGGCGTGCGGTAATGCGCTGCCAAGCAAAAATGATGGAATCGCTTCCCCTCATCTCCGGCAGCCCCTTCTGTGGCTTCACTGCTAGGCTGAGCACCGCGGGCCTGGACCAGCACCCTGCGTATCTTCCACGGTTCCTTTTAATAGGGACCCGATTCTCATGCTTGCTAAGGTTCTGTGAAAAGCACTTGAGGCTTGCATCAAACCTGAAGTAAGATGACCACTGGATTTAGGCTGCCTTACGAGTGACCAGGAACCACCCCTACCACTCCTTCCTGGAAGCAATGTTGAGTGAAGGCAGTGGCGGTCTTTACCCCCACTCAAGTCATGCTTTTCCATGAGGCCCCCTGTTGGCCACAAACAGTCACTTCACTAAATATTAAATAAACACGTTTATTTGGGAGATGCATGTTTTTGCCTCTCTAGGGGGGGCCTCGAAGTGATTGGGGTTTGAGGAATAAACTCGGTGCCTCGTTGGAGTCGCTGCCTTTTGATCTGGGCTTTCATTTTCAAAAGAGGAGTAACTGAAGTGGCCAAATCCAGACCCAGGTGCTACTTTATTCACACTTGTGGGAGTCAGACTTAAATGCACTAGAAGCAGACAGTCTTCCCACAGTGGAGAAATGAGGTCTTCTGTCTAAATAGTCCTCGCTTCACCCAATATGGCTAAGGCTCCCTCCCTTTTATCGGTTTGTAAAGAGTAATGTCTGCTCATGAGGGATATCTCTATTCGAGTCAGATACTTTGAGGCAAACCGAAATTTCCTGCGGAATCGGACTGCATTATCTAGGCCTACTGTCAGCCACGTTTAAACAAGCCGTACCATTATGCTTATCTAGTTCCAACTTGACCTTGACTTCACTAAACAAGAGCTGCATGATTATGATCCGCAATTATGTATCTTAAAAGACAGATAATCTGAGTGTGTTTTCCTGCCAGACACACTGCCCTGCATTATTCCAGTGCAATACTATTCTTGGCAGAGTGGAGGCGATCTAATCGGCCTCTCGGGGAGACTTGTATCTACCAAAGGAAAACGGAGGACACCCTTCTGATTGGTCCGCGGTGCAGTTTGTACACATTCTTGTATTCCCAGTGCACTGGCCATCTGCTTTCCCTGGACATGCCCCTTTACACCGAGGAATCCGCCGCCCTGTCTCAGTCACCTCTCGGCTTACGTGGAGCTGGCAAATTCACCACCAACCCCCCCGCCCCCCCGCCCCCCCTCCACCCTCAGCTTTTTACTGACCTTCTCACCCATTAAATTTTTACATTAGCCCCTCGTAATATGGTGTAATTTCAACTTCCTCTTCCCAACAAATTCTCAGACGTGTGTGTGTGTGTGTGTGTGTGTGTATATATATATATATATATATATATATATATATATATATATATATATATATATACAAAGACGCTCCTCTACTTACGAATGAGATACGTTCCAAACGGCCGCTCGTAACTTGAAATGTTCGTAAGTCGTTATTCAACATCATTTTAAGGGTATACGCAAGTACAAAGAACTAGGATGCTGGGAGTACGCACGCTACGCTGTTGCACGGTGGGAATAGTGGCCAGAAGTCGTAGTAGGCGGAATTGGCGCGCAGAAAAAAAAAATTATGTTGCGGGCAGGAAACGGGAGCCCAATGAACACAATTTGGACTTACAGTCCTCTTCGTTCATAAGTCTGAAAGTTTGTAAGTTGACAGTTCGTAAGTAGAGGAGTGTCTGTATATGCATTTTTGTTTTTCAGATCAATAGAAAACCGTCCCGGGGGCAGTGAGTAGAGCCAAGCTGTTAAGTAGCCTACACAGGCAGAGGGACTGATTCTGGCCATCTCAGAGTAAAGCAGCCCTCAGCAGTCAGGAGGAGTCGGGCCTGCCTCGACGCCTCAGTGTGGCAAGGCTGCTAATTACACCAAAGTGGCGGCCGGCTACAGCGTTCCACATCAAAGGATGGCTGGGGGCCGCCCATTAATTGGCCCTTTCTGATAGCATTGTAGGAGAGAAGGAAAGTAGCCCATTCCGGCAATCAGTTGAATGTTCACAATCGGGCATCTTTTCACTACTGTAGTGCAAGAGCCATGGCACGGGGAGAGCCGGTCAGGGTGGAATGCGTAATCGCGAATGCTGACGGAGTCAAGCCATACTGATCAGATAGTGAAGCAGAGAGGGGGGATGACCACAGACCCCCGGTGCCCCAGAGCACCAGGGCCAGACCCCGCTAAGCGGTCACGGTGAACCTGACTCACACTCTCTCACTGGGGATGATCTTATAGCCATCCCGGAACCAGGTGACCTGAGGCCGGGGGAAGCTGCGCACGGCGGGGAGGTTGAGCACGGCGGCCTTGCCCTGCACCACCGACTTCCTCTGCTCCTGCTCCACGAAGTTTCCCATGTCTGCGGAGAGAGGAGAACAGCGCTACAGCAACAGACCCTGCTGAACAAAACAGCTTCCCAGCTTAAGCGGGATGCCCAGCGTATGATATTTGTCCAGCTTAAGGTATGTTTTTGCTTCATAATTTGATGGTTTAGCTGGTGATGCCACCTTATGATGGTCACTCTAACTGGTTTAGCTGGTCATACCAGCATGATCAGCTTGATTGGCTAGCCACACCAGCATGACCAACTGGTGACCCACCCAGCTGAACCATGAAAGAGCATCAAGAGCTGGGACATGACTGTCTAAGACCATCTTGGACTATCCAAGACCAGCTACCAGCATAAGCTGCTTTTAACAGTTTTTTTCCGCAGGGGAGTCATCAATTACGCTGGGATCATGTGACGCCAGGCTTTTCCAGCAAAGTGCATGGTGTTAAAAGGGTTTTCTTTTTTTGGTGGGAGACAAATAAAACATTTTTTGACAGGTAGAGAGTACATATAAGAACGATAAATTAAACAAAGCCATTCCATAATGATATTGCTTTATGTAACCCATATATCTTAAAAGGGGCATTTCTGTCCAGATTTGAAGCTTTAAATAATGTCACGTTTTAATATTTCATGCTCCGACGGCAATATAATAAAGCATATATTAAATGTTTGTATTTTTAGCATGTCTGAAATGGCACAATAATGGAAATGAGAGGATTGAGAGTGACAGGCAGTCCAACAATGTGAAGAAGAATGTTTGCTTTGCCAAAGACCATCCTGTACAAAGTGGATGAGCAAATGGCCAACCAAACGTCACCTAAATGCACTACTCACTGCTAATAGTGCAGCAGCATTCAGGAGACCTGACATGTGGCTGCCCGCCTGGCGTGTTTGCATGGGGCTGTGGGGCGGGGGGTCTGTCTCGGATGTGCCGAGGACTCAAAGGATTCAGTAGTTTTATTGTCATTTGTACAAGTAGGGTGAAATATTTGCTTGTGTAATCCCATGTGGACTTAACATATAGCAATGCAGAAAGATAAAGAGCAATGACAGAATAGTGAAGTATAACATACAATATACATACAGTATAATATATTAAAAGTACATTCAATATACGATAAGATCCAAGCCGGACAAGGTGCTGAGGGCAAAAGTAGACTTGCACTTACAGGCCACTTGCACTTCTGCCCTCCTTTGCAGTAGCGCCCCCATCCTGTTCCTGACGACGCACTGGTAGGACCCGGCATCGGCCCGCTGCAGGGACTGGATGGTGTACCTGGGCAAGCGAGGGCATACGTCAGCCAACAGGACACACAGTCAATAGGAGGCCCTCTCATCTCAAAAGCAGCCCATTCTGTCAGACAGAAGCATGGATCAGCCCTGTCCCATGAATCTTGTCTGTATTTGGCCAGCAGGTGTCACTGGCTATCCTGTTCCCCCCTCTGTCTTGTAGCCCCTCAGCCCCAGGTGTGTTTCCCTACTCCCTGGGCCACTGTGTGGCTTAATGGGCTGAGCGGTTGGTCATCATCCAAATTTCCTTTTTGGCTGTTGGTTAGAAGATGGCCAGACACCAGCCTCAACTAATTGTTATTTAATGCTTGTTCTTTTGTGTTCTCTTGGTTTCACGTGTGTTTTATATATTTCTGTTACAATCCCTTGAGTTTGCGCTCTGGTTGTATTATGTTCAGTTGTCCTTGTTTTTAGTGTTTTAACTATTGGATCTGTTAATAGACCTCACCTGCTCCTTGTTGCCCTTAGTTCTTAGTGCTTGTGCTTTTTTTTCCTGTGTTCCTAGTGATCTGTGGTTTTGTTGTTCCTGGTATTGCTCCCTGTCTAGTTGTAGTTTTGTGTCCATTTTCTTTGTAATTCATTTACAAAGTTCTCGTATTACCTGTTTTTGGTTTTGACTCCTTGTAGCCCTTTTATTTTCTGCTTTCCCCTTTGTGTTCTGTTCTATTTGTAAATAAACCCCTTTTTTGTTGAAGCTGCCCCGTGGATCATTCTTCTCTTTGCCACGCCCTGCCGTGACATCTACATTATACAAACCCATTACAAGCACTATTTTATTACATTTACAGAATATCTTAAACTGTCAGTAAAACATCACAAGATTGGCCATTCATGTTATGACACCCTGTACGCCCTCAGGTTCTCACCTACCGTCTCGTTTGCCTTTCTGCAGCATGACAATGCCAAGCACAAGGCCCCGTTTATCTTTAAAAGCATCCTGCGCAGCCAAGCATTCATCTGGGGGCTTTATCCTTGACAAACCCCCTAGTCCGCAGCTTGCATAACACCTCCAAACAACGAAAGTGGATGCTAGCCATTCTAAACGCAATTAGTACAAACAGTCTTAAACGATTCGGTGTGGACCAAGACTGTATGCCCAAACCAAAGAGGAGAGGTCTGTGTTACCTATTTTGAAATTAAAACAAATTTCCGTAAGTGCCAGGTGCATCCAGCATGTAAAATAACTGAAAGTATATTGATTCATAGTTTTAATGGGAGGCTTGCAGGCCTAGTGACCCAAAAGGTCCATGAATATGGACTCATTTGCACACAGCATGCTGGAGATACGGTATAAGTATCACCAACCAGATGTTCAGAGGATGCTCTCCATTATACACGTGCTTAGTGTAACAGAATTTAACATTAAGAGTCCTATACTTCTACATTCTCCCCTTAAAGAACTTTTTTTGTAATATCTAATTACTAATCTTTCTATGATATTGCTAATCAAATCATACCCTTCTGAGACTGGGACAGATTAGACTGGCACAGCTTGTTTTCATGAAGATTCTCGGCGCCCGAGAGGGTCTGGACTAAGGTTCAATAGCCCCATTCTGCTTATTACCACACGTACGACAGGAGAGGGCTCTGCTTATCTGGCCCATTCATTCTAATCACTCCCATTACGCATCATTTGGCCAGACGGGCTCCGCACCAGCCCACGGACCAGAACTTAAAGCGCACGAAACACTCCACACTCTAAAAACGGCTCTCCTTCCAAACGCAAATACAGTGATACTTCAGAGCTCTGCTCTTCCCGGAGAATAATGCATTCCTTTAATCACTGTAACGCCAAGACAGTAAATCAGACTACAGAACAACAGCTCAATTTCATATAAAGCCACTGACTTTAAATACTCAGTAGAAGGCATGTATTTCATTTCCCGGGGTTTCAATATACAGAATGACGGTATCCCTTAAAGGAAGCTGAAAAAAATCTTATTTCCTTTGCAAGTGCAAATAACTTTAACACAATTACAAGACTATGAAAGGCAAAGCATAAAATAAAGTGAGACAAAAATGCTAAGCAAAACGCAATGCTTAACTCCACAGTGACATTTGAAGTAAGCATTAAAGTACATGCATTTTAAGGCATATTTACCACAGATAACCTGCCAATTAATACTTTCAAAGACAATAGCGCCAGGGTGTAAATACAGCACAGTTACTGTCCTTTACCAATGACCTTGGCATTTCTGTTGGCATTTACATCCGCTGCTCACCGAGGGGTACTTGTGAAGTGACGCTGGAAAGCATCAGCGCTCAGCCCATTAAGTGCACTCGCTAACTCGGCTGATTTGTCGCATCAACAGGCAGATCCAAAACCTTTCAGAATGGAAAATGTTTTATTTCAGCTCTTTTCCAGCAATTCAGTGCCAGCCCAAATGACAGTAGATCGGCTCAGTCTTGAAAAGGCCAACAGAAGAGGCCGCGTGACTCAAGGCAGAGTGCGAGTAACACCTTCCAGAGGTAAACACTGCACACAACTGCACAGGCAGGGGCTAAAATTAGTGATACTCATAATAACACATTGAAGCCGTTGATTAACCATCTTCTTGAAATTCACTCCTGTGGGGGGAGTGTTTGAAGAGGTTGTGATGTCCACCTCCGTGTCGTTAGTGTGTCCCCCCGGCGCACGTGCGACCTTCACACACAGATGTGCACCGTGGAGACAGCCGGGCCAAACGATGTCAGGCCGGCCCTATTTTTAATACAGAAACAAACATTTCTAATATTGACTAGCCAGCTCTGACTTTGCTGCGGGGCCTGTGATCCTAATTTCTCCTGAACTCTGCTGGCCGCCACCTCCGGTGACTTCGTGTCCCTGAGCCAACCCTGCCCCCCCCCCCCACACACACACACACACACACACACACACACACGGGGCACGCTCAAGGTGTGGTCCACTTTCAGATTCCGTTCAGGGCATCCTCCACATACACTGTGAAATTTTATTAATTAAATCAGTTAGTCTGGTACGCAGCAGTGCATGCCGTTATTAAGCTACTTACTGTGTATAATGTAGCATAGTAATTTTATTTGAATTGAAACAACAGGAATGCCGTGACCGGACTCCGGGCCCCCCTTGCAGTCGATGCCCCGCGGAGAGCCTTCAATATCATTTCTTGGAAAACTTCATGGGCGATGCTTGTGTGGCTCAGCAGGTTAAACTGCTGTGCCCGTGTTTGGAAGGGCGCTGGTTCAAATCCTATGGTTGGCAGAGTAATTTCACCATTGGGCCCCTGAGAAAATCCCTTAAATGCTCCACGGACTATCTGACCTTGCTTTCTCAAAAGTCACTTTGAAGAAAAGCACCCGCTAAGCAAACTAAATGTAGCTCTGTGATGGTTTTACGCTGACGAGTCACAGCAGGAACATTCCAGAAGTTAACAAAGGGGCGAGCGCTCACTTGTACTCCGGGGAAAAGGGGGTGACGTCCGTGCCGTTGAGCATCCACTTGAACTCCAAGGGCCAGCTGCCCTCAGCCAAGCAGGTCAGGACCAAGCGGTTGCCCTCCAGGTGGATCTGAGCGGGGCCTGGCTCAGTCTTGAAATACGGGGCCACGTCACCTGGAAGACACAGGGGAAATCACGGGTTAGCCCCATCGATCCAGCGGCAGCGCTCTCAGCTACCAGCCACTCCGAGATTTTTCATTATTTAGACGGATGAATAAACATGGTATCGTCAATATAAAGCCCCCCGAACAAGAAATTATTCAGATTTTCCCCCCAGGTAAAGTTGGGGAGTATTGTGCTGGATGCCTGGGTGCCATCTACTCAGTGGCCTTCAAGGTAGCTTCTGAAGTGACCCCTCACCAAACAAATGTGGGCGATTTTCACCATTGTGATTCTTCCTTTTCTGTTGCTAAGCAGAGGGGAAATTGGAGCACACGATTCGGTTGGTATTACAGGCTGACTCTCTGGAAATGAGCTCACTCAGACATGGCGGGGTGGAGGGGGGGGGGTGGGGGGGATCTGCTCTTAAGCTTAATTTCCCTGAGAAGCGTTTCCACCTTTGATGATGAAATTCAGCTCTCCAACTTCTACCATCCCATAATTACTGCCAGCAAAGCAGCGGCAGGCTGACAATCCGCCAGGACTTGCTTTGGCATTGAGTAACAAATAAAATGTGTGGGCTGGGGGTGGGGGTGGGGAGGGGGGGTTGTGTGCCACTTTCATGAGAAGGGTACCACAGTCTAACACAAACAGGTAATCCTGGAGTTATAGCGGGTGATTTAATATTCCCCTTGCACTTGAGAAGACAGAATTCAGCGGGCTCTCACTAATCTAGACCAAAACGAGAAATGTCTTATTAAATATGTGCAAGAAAAAAATTAAAAGCTAAAAGCAGCCCTTTGAGGACGGAGCAGAGGATTGCACGGCCCACACGAGAGATTTCGTTATGACGGAGTGCAGTACTCCCGGCAGGCTTCCTCAATCTATGCCGGCCTTGTCATTAACTCGGGCCAATGTAACAGAAGAAGGACAAGTGTGCAGAAGAAAGATTAGTCTGACTGCCGGCATATGTCAATGGGCAGAGCTACTGGTACAAATTAACTTCAGCCACCTAGACGTGAACTGCAGCTAATGTCCCCGGGGAATTACAGCAGAGCAACTCTGCCCGGGAGAAACTTTAGTACTGCTAACCAGCACCAGAATATCTGATTCCAGAAATTCCTCTCACCGTGGAAAAATTACAGAATAATTAAACAATATTAAGAGGTTTTCTGTTTCAGCCTGACCAAAATAAAGTATTTATTTGCATCTCTCCACCAAGGAGTACTTTCTCAGGGTCTGTTCCACACTAGCCACATACCAGGCCAACTATGTTTTTCACTAAGGTGTTATAAACTTTTTTGAAACAAACATATTTTGAGACGATCCCTCCTGCCCGCTCAGATTCCCGGGATTTGTCCCCATGGTGAAAAAGTGTGAAATGGTCTGGCTAATGATATCGCACTCCCTGGGAACTGTACAAAACTGCCAGAGCAAACCATACAGCAGGAAACAAACATAAATCCGGTCATATTTTTTTTCTTGCTACAACAAACATGACGTTATTGATGTTTAGTGGATGTCCCCCAAGTATATTAAATACTAAGCACATAATATAGTGCTAATAGGACCACAATAATGTGCTCCCCTGCTTCTTATCACACATATTTGTTCCCTATAAGTAAAGTGCTCTCAGAATAGGCACCATGTACATGAAGAATATGTCGTACCTTCATGCAGGAGGCAGCTAATAGCAAGCCTCCAATCACAGTCTCTGAGCCTGGGCCACACCCACCATTAATTGGCCAATTAGAGCTGAGGACCCAAACCTCCCCGACCGTGACTTCCATAAAGCAAAACTGGAGAAGGGATTCACCGGGGCAACGTAAAAATAAAAAGACTGACAGTTGGAATTATTAAGCCAGTGTTTCCCAACCTGGTCCTCAGGAACCCAAAGACAGTCCACGTTTTTGCTCCCCCCCCCCCAAACAGTCCACGTTTTTGCTCCCCCCCCCCCAGACAGTCCATGTTTTTGCTCCCTCCCAGCTCCTGGTAAGCGAAAACTGTGGCTTGTCTGAGTGGCCCTGAGTACCAGTTTGAGAAACACTGTATTAAGCCATCATAATCAAAGGACGGGGGGGGTTTGCTCCTAATCTCAGCACGAACATGGAAGCCTGGGGGGGGGGGGGGCAGTTCAATTCCAGCTCTGCGGTGGATAACCTTTCCTGCTACAGATGCTAATGAACCCCTCCCCCACCCTCCCATGTGCCCGCAAGTTCTTTGGTCTCAGCACTCAGGGTCACAACACTCCATCTGAGATCCGGGAATCCCCAGTCCGTAAAAGTGAGAAACAGCTGCTGTGCGTGCAGCATTCCCGCATCCCGCATCCCGCGCCGACCACCTCCTCCAGGATGGATGGCTTTCCGTTCTGACTGAGCGGAGCGTCCCTCGTCACAAATTTACTTTATCTACTGGCAATCCGGAATATTGCGGTTAGACCAAAGCCAGACTCCGGGAAAGCAATCTGAAAACAGGCCGATAAATCAAATTAATTTGGCACGGAGACGCGGATATTTATGCAGTTCTACCTGAAGGAAAGTTGGGTTAGAAGAGCCTCGTCAGGACAGATTGAGTGTTGCTGCCAGCTCCCAATTAAAGGATATAGTGCAAACAGTCTCAGGCGTACATCTGTACTAAAGACGAAACGGCCAGTCAACTGGGAAGTGCAGTCTGCTCCTGCTGGACTCCATACATATGTACAGAAAGGCCAAAACTATGTATGGCTTTCAACTTAATCAAACTCCAGAGCCCCAAGCCCCCAGCCTGAAGGTATAAGCACAGCTGAGAGATTAGTCCGATTCCTTGGCTCCTTTATCCAAGGGGTCAGACATCCCTCAGGCTTTTCCTCAGACACCTATAAGAATGGCAGAACCTAATATGGAGATTCCCGTAGCTCTGCTAGCAAACGGCCCTCCGCCGTCACACAAATCATGGTAAGTCCCCGCCGGAGGAGGGTGAAAGCTCCATCAGCAGACGCACGGAAGACGTACATGCTTTCAGAGGAACACGCGCTTCTTAGGTAAACATGTCGCGCATCAGTCGTACCGATCATTTAAACGCTGGGCTAGATGCCGAGCATCTGAGGAGGTATGAATCTGTTACCTGAACATCCTGACTGTAAGCCGCCAGAGACAATATGTAGATGCCGTGCCACTCTCGGGAAAACCATCACTCGTTAAATATTACGCTTTAACAAAACGCAGACTCCGCTTCTTCCAGAGGCATTACAAGAATATGTATATAAAGAATATACAGTGGTACCTCAGTTCTCGAACTCATTAGAACTCAAATTTCTTAAGTCGAACCAACCAGTTCGAAAAAAAATTACCTAGAGCTCGATCTGAATCTCAGAAGTCAAATGAGTCACGCGGCACGTCACTCATCGGAAACAAAGTGTAATGCTTCAGTCTCAGCCTCGCATTAGCTGTGATAGCATCGTGCATGTTTATACTAGCTGAATACATATATTTAGACAGTAAAAATACATTTAGACAATGATAGACAGTAACAGTAATTATTATTATATAATAAAATACATTTAAAAATAAAGATTTCTTATTTATTATTTTAGTATTAATAATAAACCATTAATATGTTTAATTATAATACTATTGTTGTGCCGAGCAGGAACGGAACGGAGACAAAGGCGCAGACGTCAGGGTATCGGGGAATACGGGGTTTAATTACAGGTAAGGCAGGCAAAACGCAGACGGACAATACAATGACCAGACTGGGGAAACAAACTAAAACGTGGACGAAATACAGAGGACTAATGACAACAACCAAAAACAGCTGATCACAGGAGGATTCGAGGGGGCGTGGCACACGGAAGGAGCGGACGATCGGGCCAGGACACATTTATTTTCTTACTTTACAAATTACTGTTTTGATAAATGTGCTTAGATGTGTTTAGTACAGTATATGCTCTTCTTGTTTTATCCGGTTCATTTTGTGTTCAAATGCTAAAAAAAACACATTTAGGTGTAATTTTTTGGGGCCAGGAACCAATTAATTGGTTTTCCATTATTTCTTATGGGGAAAATTCGATCACAACTCGAACTTTTTAGGATTCGATCCGGAGTTCTGAACGGATTAAATTCGAGTTCTGAGGTACCACTGTATATCATACATTCATTTATATGTATGTGAAGAAAGCAGATCTGGAGGTATAAGCGGGTCCTGCCTAGTACTAGCTGGGTGTACCGAATGAATGAATGGTGACCAGTGGGTGTATCTACAGTATATACACATGTACAGTACTGTCATAAGTAGTCAAAGAAAATGATGTTGAAATTAGAGATGGGCGATCCACATTTTTTCAGTTCCGATCCGATTCCGATACACAACTGCCGATACCGATACAGATTCCGATACAAGAGCTCTTTTTACTTTGTTATACTTTATATATAAATTTTTTTAATCTGGTAAATACAGATGGAAAAAATGCATGACAAAAAATATTTAATTAGGCTACTATAAACATACATAACGTACTGTTCCACCTCGTTTGTTTTAGCGTTTTTGAGGCATTTGCAGTTCAATATGAATATCTTCAAAGCAAGTATACACAAGTGGGTTTTTCTCCTATTGGCGTCAGCGCAGTTATGCTTGTGCTCCAATTTCCCCTCTGCTTAGCAACAGAAAAAGAAAAATCACAATGGTGAAAATCGCCCACATTTGTTTGGTGAGGGGCCACTTCAGAAGCTACCTTGAAGGCCACTGAGTAGATGGCATCCAGGCATCACAAGCTGCAGCGAGTTCACAAAACAGTCCAATTAAGTTAGCGACTCCCAAATCATCCATTGCTTTGTTTTGTCTCGCAGTTGCGTGCGCTTTGTTAAATGGGATTGTCCATTAAACGCTATTCCCACCTCAAAACTTTATTTTACATAGATTGCAAATCGCTGCGCTACTGGTTTCTGTTAAAAGCGTAAAATACTCCCAGATCTTACGCTCCTCGTACTGCGAAGGGTATGCGCATGACGTCACAGCAGGCGGAAGTCACTGTACTCACACCCACTGAGTAGCAAAAAAAGACTGAGGGGCAGCGATAGTGTTCGATTTCTACGCCGCAAAAAAACACATGTAAAATGGGAAAGAGCTGTCGTACGATTGATTGCCAAAAGCTAAATAAGTAAATATCGGACGTGGATCGGTCACGCATGGCCGATACCCGATCCGTCAAATAGGTCTAGATCGGCGCTGATACCGATCCGAATATCGGTATTGGTGCATCTCTAGTTGAAATAATCTTCAAGTTGGAAAAACAATGATATTAGGTCTATGTCTGCCAAAGTGTGTAAGCTGAGCCATTAAAACAGTATTTGTAGTTATTGAGGATACCCATGTACTTTTTAACTCAACTTTAATCATCATGTTTGGCTAATCGACACTTGAGCAGAAATTCAATGAATACACGGAATGGTTGAGGTGCCCCTGAGGAGAGGTTTGGGAACTGAAGCGGTCTTCATCTAGTAATTCAACAAGATATCAGTAACTTTTTGGAGTACAGAAAAAAATCTTGTTAGTTCTTATTGTGTTACTGTTGATTTTCTGTTCCGCTGTTAAATTGTGTGTTTTTTTTAATCAAATGTACACTTACTACCTAGATCAACAGCTTTAAACATTTTCTCTGACTGCCTAAGACTACAAATAAGACAACTTAACCAACAAAGAGGCAAAGCAACAAATGAGGGACTCTTAAGGTTGTACTGTACTGTACTTCATGGGCCCAGCTACACCACCAGATCATAACTCCGGTATCTGACATGTTAGAATTAAAAATATGATCTGTATAGCAGCTGAAGAAAACTTGTCTGTTCGGCAAAATACAATCTGTATCAAGATCTGTACTGAGATTCCTGTAAAGGCTTCGGGTCATTTAACAACCAAGAAATAATACTGTACAGTAGTTTTGACTGTAGCCTTAGCAAAACGTTTCATGTCTCTTGACTATATCTTGAATAGAAAACACGGCTGAGATTTAATCAAACACTCTGCAGTCTGCACCATGCCCTCATCTACGTCACATGAGAGCTGCCTCCGCTGTGGCGCTCTATGGCCGCTCTTCGCTCATTCTTCTGGAGGAGACGTGCCAGATAAAAGTCGGACGACAGCTCACCAGCTCAAGGGAGATACCAGCCGAGGTGGAAAAGAGCATCACCATTTAAGGCTCTTATTCACGCCGCGATCAAAACACGGCAACCTCAAGGAGACTTTGTTTATTGTTACCCGGTGTCGACGTGCAGAGCCGAAAGGCGCCATCCACTGCGGTTAGCGGTGGCAGATGGGGGTGTGGGAGAAGCCAGCTGCTCAACAACTGAGGGGGGAAATATAGTCTACCATCTTTCTCAGCTTAAATGTGCACCACAACAGCTCTGCTACTCTTATTTTTGACCAAGGAAGCAGAAATTTCAGCTCTGGTGAGCCATTACCATAAGCCTTTTCCACTTCAACAATGTTCATAACAACACATCATACAAAACTCTCTGTCCAACAAGAAAAAAAAAAACATGATGTAGGGTGCAGTACCGACTTTCACCACTTATGGCAGCAACAGCAGTGTCTAAATTCCAATGTAAGCAAGGTTCATGAAATGGACCGCAAGCCCGGAGAACAGCCCTCCTATAAGAGCATTAAAGCTGCAGTGCCACCAAGGCCTTCAGCACGATGTCATAGCTGAATCAAACTGCAATACCCGACAGAAAGTACATAGTACCTCTCGTCAGAAGCCACACATTTCACGCAGGTCTTGTATGGATCATTCACATGGTATGTAAACGTATTTTACTGCATGCTCCTTCGCTTCATTTGTCATAACTGTTCACCTCCGCAATCCTTATCCCCTCTGCCTTGCATCTGGATAGATACCACTGGCTTTGGCATTCAACAGAACATGTCAAATTATACTGAGAAACTAAATTTTGTTGAATACTTGAGCCAACCCTTATCCTCTGTGTCATTTGTAATTGCTTAACAGGAGCTACTTCATTGCACTTGGCGTAATAAAAATCACCAAGCCAGCAGAACGGCAATAATTATGTTTCTGAAAACAATTTACATCTCTAAGCTGCAGCCCTTATATGATTATCTACTGCAGTCTTTATAATTGCGGATCTGGAAACATTACGTGGGGAAATGGCTGAAATCCTAACAGAAAATTATAAGCTGTTGCACATTACAAGATTTCCGTACTGACTTTGTAAATTATTGACTGAAGTGGTGTCATTGAAGAACAGAGAAGAGGTCCCCGGCATGTTCGATAGACCCATTCGATTCAGCCAGCATCCCTCTCTAATTCCCATCTTCCACACAACTGAATCATGGCAACTCACAGTAGAAAGACAAATTATGACGGTGGTAATTATGTGCAGTGAATACGAAGATCTGCCATCCAACGCAAAAGCTCAAATAAACATTAATTAAAGCGTCTTGGAGGGCAACCAACAGCCCCCAACAACAGAATTATATGTATATGCCAGTGTTTCCCAACCCAGTCCTCTGGGACCCACAGACAGTCCACATTACTGGGATCAGGGAGGGAGCAAAAACGCAGACTGTCTGTGGGTCCCTACGGAGCAGACTGGGAAATGAGGCTATATGCTAATATCTATTTTAAACACATTAAAGCACAGCTCAAGCATGTCATTCCTATGTGCCTTAGTACAAGCAGTTACAATCAGTCCATTCACTCCATTCAATCAGTGGTTACTCAAGAGTAAGTCTCAAATCTGAAAAAGAGGGCAGTGTGCAGCTCAGTAGGTTAGAGGTCAGAGCCAGAAGATCATGGGTTCAAATCCTGTAGCTGGCAGAGTAATTATATCAAGCCTGGGGCCTTGAGCAAGGCCTAGCTGCTCCAGGGGCTCGGGATGCGGGCAGACCCTGTGTTCTCCGACTGCAAAACCTGTTCTCACATGTACTTACGCTCACTGGCCGCTTTATTAGGTACACCAAGCTAGGACCGGGTTGGACACCCCCCCCCCCCCCCCCCACTTTGCCTTCAGAACAGCCTTAATTCTTTGTGGCATAGATCCAACATGGTGCTTGAAACATTCCTCAGAGACTTTGGTCCATGTTGTCATGACGGCATCATGCAGCTGCTGCAGATTTTTCAGCTGCACTTTCATGATGCGACTCTCCCGTTCCACCGCATCCCATAGGTGCTCTATTGGATTGAGATCTGGTGACTGTTGAGGCTGTTTAAGTGCAGTGAACTGTACTGACGTGTTGAAGAAACCAGTCTGAGATGATGTGAGCTTTGTGACATGGCGAGTTACCTGCTGGAAGTAGCCATTAGAAGCTGGGTTCACTGTGGTCATAAAGGGATGGACATGGTCAGCAACAATACTCAGGTAGGCTGTGGTATTTAAATGCACAATTGGTACTAAGGGGCCCAAAGGGGGCCAAGAAAACACACCATTACATCACCACCAGCCTGAATTGTTGGTACAAGGCAGGATGGATCCAATTTTGGTGAGCCTATACCCACTGTAGCCTCAGTTTCTTGTTCTGAGCTAAGAGGACTGGCACCCGGTGTGGTCTTGTGCTGCTGTGGTTCATCTGCTTCAAGGTTTGACATGCTGTGCTTTCAGGGATGCTCTTCTGCGTACGTTGTTTGTGATCAGTGGTTAGTTGAGTTACTGTTGCCTTTCTATCTGCTTGAACCAGTCTGGCCATTCTTCTCTGTCCTCTGTCACTCACTGGATGTTTTCTCTTTTTTTCGGCCCATTCTCTGTAAACCCTAGAGATGGCCGTGCAAGAAAGTCCCAGTAGATCAGAAGTTTCTGAAATACCCATAAGAGCCTGTCTGGTACCAGCAGCCAGGCCACGTTCAAAGTCACTTAAATCACCTTTCATCCCCATTCAGCTGTTTGATGTGAACATTTACTGAAGCTCCTGACCTGTATCTGCATGGTTTTATACATTGTGCTGCTGACGTATGACTGGCTGATTATATATTTGCTTCACTGAGAAGTGTAAGTAGCCACTGAGTGTACATTTGTCTGGCAAGACGAGGTTTGAGGAAACTACAGTATTTCCCCTCGGGATATAAAAAGTACCAATATTCTATTTTAGTTTAGCATTGAAAGGGATGGTGGTTACAAAAAACATATTCTGTTCACTTAACCCAAAATTGTTAATCAGTGATACTGATCCTTGAGCGCACCACAAGGGGAGAGCAAGACTTTCAGCCTTGTGGGGGTGGGGGGGGGGTGGTGTCCTCCAAGAAAAGAAAAGACAAGAAACGGCACTCCTGAATAAGCTGGAAATTTATTCTAGTTTCAGAAAATGGCAAAACACACCAAAGATTCCTATTGGTGACAGTTAATGGACACTTTCAGCAGCAGTTTCCAACCATGTGCAATTACACAATTTCTAAATCAACTGAAAATTTACTCTACTTACTAAAATGATAATCAGCCTTGGTACTGTGCTGTCTGAAAGCTTAAGAATATCAGACAAAGACTAAACCTACTTAAAACAAAATTAGCCTCTATAGCAGGTTACTGGTCTCAACTACGTTATTAAAGACCCAATCAGTCTGAGGGTGTAGGAACCAGGCAGGATAGGGGGGGAACCTGCATCCACTCAATATTTAATTTGACTTCATCCCCCCTGCCAAAAAAAAGTTGTGTCCCTCCAATACCAAACCCTCCCCTCAGTCATTGCTTAAGGTTGTCTTTCTCTATAGATATGACTATGTATCAATGTCAGCTTTGAAGTCCGACGCGTGCATAACGTTAATCCTAGTTCCGTTTTTCTCTTTTTAATTAGGGATAACATGTCATTGATGTTAAAAGCCCAGTGTGTTTTAGACCACATGATACTGTGGGCCAATCACATAAGGTAGCTGGCTGGCTATTTTGCTCTCACCTACTGCTATAGAAGTCGTGAACCTTTGGCCTGTAACAGCGAAGAAAGGGGGAAGCCGCACAGACATCTGGGAAATGCACCATTGCTTTAAATACATAGCATGCCTAACATTGCAGGAAACCTCTTTAATGTGAATACATTTTCAATACAGTCAAATAACACACAGTGCTCAATACAGTGGTTGAAATCACTATGGTTTTTAAACCAGTAAGACATTTGAAAATGATTTGTCCTCAAATTTTTATTACCAGGCAGAACAACTGGGAAAAGGGTTTAGAAAATAGGATGCTGTCTCATAAAGGAGAGCCCATGTCATTTTCATCACACAGTGAAAAGGTTAATAAAAAAAGACTAGTTTTCAACTCATGGTTAGGCTTGTACAAGTGGAACCCAAGAAAAATCATGAAAATACTGTAATATGATAAAATCATTTATTTATATTTCAAATTTTATGTATTAACTTGATATCAAGTTTGAGCAGGTGTCCAAGCAATGTCTGATGCATTGTAGCCAATGAAATGGTTATTTTGCGAAGGCTTTCATTTAGAAAAACTAACTGTAAAATATATTTCTTGGTTGCGCAACCTGACATTTTTCAGTTGCTGAAAACCTTATCATTCACCTTTCTAACAACTATGGATCTAACCACAGAAAATGATGATAAAATATAGAGGGAACCAAAAAGTGTACACATCTACTCCTTGCCTACAGCACAAAATAGTAATACTGGTAATGGGAAGAGTGCCATAAATCTCAATTATTGTTTCCTATAATAAATCCTGGCAATGATGCACAATTTATGCTGCTTCTGGGGGTTTTCAAAGAAGCTCGGTCAATTACTTAAACTCACGGCCATGATCTCCAGCCTCCACTTACCTGCTTGATGTCTGATGTCAAAAGGAAAATAAGAAATAAGCACAAAAACACTGAGGATACTCATCCATAATTCAGGCCACCAAGCACCGAAATGACGAGCAATAATGACGCTGTCTCTGTCGCTGTCTTGGTCTCACTCAAAGCCGAGATTGCTCCGGGCATGACGACGTGACCTTTACAGACGTCTTGGTGCTTTTATAACCCATGAGAGTCTCTGGCTAGTCAATGCCATACATTGACTATAAAAGTGGTTATAGTAACATCTGATTAAAAGTTTAACCGAAGGATAGCAACAATGACAAAATTCGGCCAGACAACATAACCAGACTCTTGAAGGCTTTCGGAATCAAAATGCCCACACAGAAGTATGCAGATGCCTTCCAGACACAAATGGCCAAAGCAGGATCATATCTGCATCGAGACAGTAATCTCTTTCACATGGGAATATCTGTGCCAGGAGACATTCCAGAGAGCTGAGAAAGTAGTAAGTAAGAATTCCCAAGCCTAGTACCACACGATCTGCGTCAGCCAGGAGCACGCTTACTCCCCTTAACTGCAGAGCGCACTCATGCAATATTCATCACAGTCTAAACAAAGTGAAAGTGTCACCCGCTGATACGCCACTCAGCCTGCTGCGGCTGACATGAAAAGCAAAAACCAGATCCTTCAAAGGATCTTGCGTGGACATCACATAAGCAAACCTCAGCGTAGCGTAACAGCAGAGCTAAATTCATAAAGGTAATACCTGGTGTATCAGAAGATGTGACATGTTTTTAGCAAGAAGTACTGTAGCTCAGGGTCCTCTGAACACAAAGATCGGCTTTAAATTGTATGAGCAACAATTAACAACGGATGCACTGCGGAATTTATGTCTTCCTCATGATAGAAAGACAGACAGACAGACATCATTAATCCCTGGAGTAAATGCTTTATCTGCTAAAATTCAGTAACATACAGAGACAATTTTTATTTGTTCAAGATGAGTCTGAAATAAATGGAAGGCTCCATTACTCCAAGAGCACACATTCCATTAATCACAAAAAGAACGCAGTTTCAGATCGGAGAAGAAACGGTGAGAAATGTTGGGATACTTAACCCAACCATCAACGAGTGCTAACAGACTACTTAGCACGTTAAGGTGGATTTGTATGAAATTAGACGAGAATGTGTTTTTATCAAACACTCTGAGGAAGAAGTTTTATTTAGTTTTTTAAAAAAATGAACTTTTATACATCACTGACCAAATCATACTTTTTTCGCGTCCATCCTGTATTGTGTATTTAATCAGACTGTTTTTGTTTACCACTCGCTGTGACATCAGCTGGAGTTTGTCCTTATTGAATCACCTTATTTTTAAACATGATTTGGTTCTGTGGGTTAGGACTCTCTGCCAGTGATGTCACCGCTGACCCCTTGAGTAAGGCCCTTAACCCCAAATACTCCAGGAACACGGGGTGACCCTGTTCTCTGACCCTCACTTTTGACAAAAGCATCTGGTAAATAAATAAACAAAATGTAAATAAACTAAAAGTACATTTAGTTGCCCTGACTCTTAAAATAACAAACAAGCTATCTGTCATCCATAACTGATTTGGTCTCAAAGGAAATTTATAATGGATTCCAAAGGACCATTTGCCCCTGGTTCAGATGCCATAGCAGCCCTCACGAGGGACCTTAAATGTACATGACAAGGCCGGGCGAAGCTGGCCGACACGGACTGGAGACAAACACTGCTGTAGGCCTCGGTTTGACGATTAAATAGAATATGCAGCAGTCGGTGGAAGCTGTAAGTCAAGGAAGCAGCACAAACTGCCTGTCAAACCACTGCTTCACCTCCAGGAAACTGGTCAAGTGTCATAATGTGTGCTCATATCCAAAATAAATAACATTCCCCAGCTGTACTTGGAAAACAAGCCCTCGCAGGCTGGCTCCCAATCACCAGTGTAACACGAGTAACACTTTGGGCTGTATATATTATGTGTCACCATATAAGATGAAGTTTATTGATGAAATTCTTCATTCACTAAATGCTCATTACTTTTATTCTGGAAATACTGAATGAACAAACTTATTTTTAGCCTTCAAAAATTCAAACAGACTAAACAGAAAATTCTATTAACTTAATATTATAATAATCCCTGTCATAAGACTGTCTTTCTATGATAAATCATCCATAGTCCAGGCAACAATTAGGTAATAGTAATCTCTGATGCTAAGTGTTTTCACACGGAAATCTACATTTTGAATTGGCTAAATGCGTGATAAACTGCATTTGCTATCATTGGTTATCATATGTGAAAAATATGTCCGTGCGTCACCCTCCACCCCTTGTCCTAGTTACTTATGTGATCATGCTTTAGTGGTATGAGCTTTAATATCCCTGTCCTACACTATTAAAAATGACACTTTTGTGTTAGGGATTAATGCAAAAAAATATCAAAGTGAGGTGAACACTGAAAACGTAAAATGCAAGCGACGTTTAGGAGATTTCACTGACAGGAGGTGTCGCTGTGTCAGTAAGCCTTGGCAAATAAAACTATTAGCTGTTAGCAGCGAAAGAGCTCACTCCGTCACACTTGACGGATCCTCAGCGCCACCTCTCAAAATACAGGTACCTCTCAGCTACTTCACTCTACAGCTGTTAAGGGGACAAAAAAGGGTGACCCTGTTGGACATTGGTGTGGTCCAAATAGTTACACCTTTTACAGGAAAGCTTTACTAGCACTATGGGAATAGCAGCCCTCATTTCCCATCATACACACCACCAACTTTGCTAAAGAGGAAAGCTCTAAGAAGATTATTTCACTGGCGAAAAACACAAGTGCTTCACTCCCAAAAGATCTTTGTTAAATACTCTGTTTCATCTGCTGACCTTAATCCAGACCATTTTGCAGAAAATTATGAACATGATAAATGATCTATTAAATGTTTTTAATTGCCACAGTGGATGTACATCTGTAAAGTATGTTCAGTTTGTTTTTATAGCTGAGTAAAAGATGCTTTATTATTAAGAGATTATTTTTAAGAAGGCAGTGATCAGTGGGGATCGATAATCCCAGCAGGCTTTGAAACCTCGATTGTGCCATCAATAATTCACCCTACAGGAGACATTTTAACAGGCGACATCACGCAGTCAAAATTCGTCCAAAAAACCAATGTCAAGGTAGAGGGAGTCAGGAGCATTCCCACAGTTCCCATTATGTCAAGGCAGGAGTCACCAGTTCACATCAGTTATGCTACTGGACTGAATGTCTATACAGGGTCAAATGAGAAGAACAGTGCCATACCACACATGTAAGCTAAGAGTACTTGTAGATACTGCTAGAGCAAAAGAGGTTTCTTAATTCGACAGTTTTAGAAGCATCATCTTTTGCTATATTTTTCACTAAGAATTTCTGAAAAATATAGCAGAAGATGATGCTTCTTCTAAAACCGTCGAGTTAAAAACCTCTTTTGCTCTTGACTTCCGATGAATGACTCATGCCAAACCTGTTGAACATTTCCCGTTCCAAGAATTTGATACCCATATGATGTGCATTAGTTCATGTAATCAATGAGCTGGTTCCTTTTATTAAATAATACATTAAAAGAGCAGCAAAGTGATTCATCCCACTGGTCAGTCCCGGTCTATTTCAACCTATTTAAGAAATATTGGAAACAGTAAAACCGTATTAAGCTTCAGGCACTTCCACGCAAGGATGGGTTTCTTATGAGCCATTGCAGGCCAGACCAAGCAGAAGAGCAGATGGAGGGGTAACATTCACGAATGACACAGCCTCTGTTCTATGTTCATGCATATGGATGGACAGGCAGCGTGTCAGGATCCATGAGTTAGTCGCACGGTAGAAGCAACTACCTCTGAACGAGATAATCTAAGCAGGGAGACCACACTATCGGGAACGGCATGTGACTCGCTAATACGGCATGTAACTAATAATAAACACTGCAGTGCAAAATACAGGCATTCCCCAGGTTAAGAACTTACAGACAACTCATACTTATGAACGGACAGCTGTCAAGCAAGCCTATTATATAAAAAATTGGAATTAAATATAACAGTTGGTAATAAGGAACACACACACTACTTCGCGACGTGCATGACCATATTGCACGGCTCCAGCGGTTCATCAGCTCCAAGTGGAGTTCAGTACAATATGTAGTTGCGTTTATTATTACTCTATTAGGCTTACTGCTATTAGATTTAACATGTGCTGCATTATTATTGGTCAGACTTACCAACAAATTCTGCTTAAAAGACAAACTGAGGGAACGGCTCTTATTGGTAACCTGGGGGCCGCCTGTATGTCAAAGACCTACAGAGGTCCAACATCTCCCTGGTAGCTGTGCTATCATTTTTTTGTCCAGTTTTCCAGCACCTGAGCAGCAAAACACATCCTCAGACAGGTAAGAGCTTAGCCAGGCTGGATACAAAGAGCGTTTGGTGACATTATCAGGACGCACCCCCCCCCAACACCGCATGGCTGCCCCCAAAGATAAATCAACAAGCCATCTGACCTGGAATGACCAGACATCTCACTGCTAATGAAAGCAGGGTGACGTGTGTTTGGGAACTGCCTGCCACCCTTAGCCTTCATGAAGTACATAAAATCAAATTAAATTAATTTCAAACGTACACGTTTTAATCCAATATTTATGCTACCAACACACAACACGCATGAGCATATCTAAGGGTAGACATCCGTGTGCAGTGAGTCGTTAATGCCGAGATCGAGCTGAATTCATAAAAGTCTGTTGCATTTTTCAAGTAATTCAGGGCTGTCCTGAACCAACAGAACATTTACTTATTTCATCAATTTAAAACATATTCTAATCTACTTAACAAGAGAGATCATAAGTAATTTATCATATAATAACCTATACGCACATACATGAAGAGGCTTTGAGACATACGTGTTTTGCACACCGGGAAATACGATTAGAAGAATTAAATCCTGTGATGAGTTACGGATGCCCAGTGAGACAGTGAAAGGAGGAACGCAGACCAAGCACTGGATTTTATATTTATATTTTTTATCTATATAGCAGATAGCGCTTCCGAGCTGTGCAGATCATGCTTCTTTAAAGGTGCCCAGCTGGCTTGAGTTGAATTAATTGGACCGGGACTGAGATATATATACGCCTAAGGGAAGGGGGGGGCAAAGGGGAAGAGATCAGTGGAGGAGGAAGGCAGAACGCCTCACAGATTCACCGACAGCAACTTGTAACCATGAAGCGAAGGTCTTCCTGTTTTTCCCTGTTACTCTGGTGTTGTTCATTAATAACATGGTTCCTCAGTGTCCAACTGAGTCCATAATTTTTTAAAACAAACAGAAAACATTGCCATTCAGACACATAAATTTGTTTTCGCTTAGGTTCTACATAAAACGAGTTACAATCCCATTTCAGACAATGCAGAAATAATTCCTTGAGTATGTGCCCGACCTTTCAAAAACCATTTAGACGATTTTTCGTTTTGACTTACAAAACACACACTCAGTGGTTCAGTGAAGCCAATTATGGCTGCAGATAGAAACACTGGCACTGTCTCTTCGCCTACCTAGAGTAATGGTCAGTATAACCTCTCTCATTTGTGATTTCGATAATTGCAGCTCATCCGAGGATCGTGGACGGTGGAAAAAAGCCGTAAACATCATCGGCAACATTGGGTAGAAAAAAAAACATGTGAAGGGGCTCCATCTCGATGTGAGCCACATTGGATGTGGAAATGTCTCTACGCTGCAATGTTTACAGCAGCTAAAGCAGGCCACATCTCAACCAATTACACATTGTGCTACTTTAAGCCATCACGAGGCATGCAATAATATGCTATTTCCTTGGCAGGAATCTAACACACAATGATGCAGGTACATTCATAATGGTTTAATTGGGCTGGGCGATATTTCTCACAGACGGAAAGTCTTTAATATTCAACGGAAGATAAACAGCTCCCCGTGGCTGGTTCCTGTTACCCCCCCCCCCCCACCCCAATCCACCTACCTCTCCTCTCTCCTGTTCATTCCGACACAACAAAAAGATCCCACCTCAGGTCAAAGTTTACAAGCAATGCAGCTGACCATTAATCTGTCATGATGTACTGGATGAAAGCAATTTCATAATTACAAATGAGTCTTGGCTACAAGTTACTGTAAAATATACTTGAAACTAATTTTCACCCCATAATTAGATGATCTTCTGCTGTCAGTAAATTAGAACAATGCAAGGAAGAAATTTAGTTCAACAGTGCACTGGGATTAAACCCATCTATTAATTCAGAGTATTTTTTAAGATGTTGAAAGCTTTGATGAGTTATGATTTTTTTTTAACTTAGTGTAAGTGTGCAATGTTACAGTTTTTACTTCTAGCATTTCTTCTTCTATACTGCAGTCACTTTTCAGAATTCTTCACACAGTCAGCAGACTAAACTATGGAACGCTTGTCTTTAAGTATTTAGAGCCCATTTTGTGCAATATCGCATAGTATTTCCATAACTGTTAAAACATGTTATAAACTGAATTAGTGCAATTTGTGTCATGTCCTGCCCCCCCAGATCCCGGTGTCTTACCTCGGTTCCAGCCTTCATGTAATCCACTGTACCTGTCTCTCATTGTTCTTGCATATAAGTGCTTCCCTGTCCTGTGAGTCACAGGTCCATCATTAATATTGTGTTGTGTTGTATGTTCTTGCCCAGATTCTGTCCCTTGTGACACCCTGTGATCTGGTTTTGTTTATACCTTTAATAAATCCTCTTTGCTTGCCCTGATACCCAACTCCATGTTCTCCGTCTTACCTCACTACATTTGCTACATTTCCGTATTGAAGGGAGTGAATCTGCGTAAGTAAAAAAAAAACCAAAACGCTCTTTTTCAATCTTCATTTCCTAAACTAAAATAAGAAATTGGATAATGATGGGTGGAGTGGTGGTGCAGTGGTCAGCAGTGGTTAGTGCCTCACACCCCTGGGGCCTGGGTTCGAGTCTCTGCCATGGCTCCATCTGTGTGGAGTTTGCATGCTCTCCCTGTGTCGTCATGGGGTTTGCATAGGTGTGCATGTGTGAGTGCACCCTGCAATGGGATGGTGCCCCATCCTAGGTGGGTATTGTGGACCAAAAGCAACAGTGACTATCCCTGGCCTGAGAGGGGCAAACATCACAATATGTGCAGCATTATCCTGTGAAGGTCTGATGCTGCATGAATCAGTCATTGACCCATCCAACATAGTTCCTATGTGACCTATAGGGATATTTCTCCTTTGTTAGCAGAGGAAAAACAGCAAGTGAGAAGACCTGTGCCAGGCTGTGTTGCTGTATGGAATGATGTGGCATTTCACCACTCTGCTCCAGTCACAGAATGCCTTGCAGCACCTCCTGGGATCTCCTCACTTTTCCCGCTACCATACTCATCTGTCCTGCACTCAAAATTGAGAAATTCCTCTCTGCATGGAGGTGGAAGGTGTAGTACCATCACCCACATGACCAAATGTTACTGGATGCTGCCTACATAATTCTCCTAAGGAGTGCCAAGGCTGGATTAGTCATGCTAATGTTTTCACAGAGGTATGGCCAGAGAGTACATTAGACGTGACGTGAAGACCGGGGCCAGATCCAGAAGACAGGTCTGACTAAGAGCAGAATATTTTCTATGGAACATTGATTTAGAAGAAAACTGAAACATATTTCAAAGACACAATAATGCATCTTTTAATGCTTCCTGTTAGTGTCCTAAATGGTCATTTTATGTGTGACAAAGCATGTTTGTTGGGTGAGACCGTGTGCCAGTGTTTGGTGTTTCAGGCATGTATGAAGTGGTTTGGTGGTTTTAATACATTTTGGAGGTGAGATACACTGCTGGGTCGAGTTGCATTTGGTAATGCAGAAGAAGAAGTGCCTTTAGCGCGGAGAAATGCGTGTTAGTGATTATAAGACATATATCTACATTTTGTACAAAATCAAACTTAATGTCACACATAGAATGCATGTTGATGTTTTGGTCAATGACGTCACAGCGCGACGCATTTCTCATGTGTTTGTGGTGATGTTGGTGTAAAGTCTAAACTGACCTGCACTGCCAGTTGTATAAAAGCATGGCACATAGGACTATGTGCAGCACATAATACTTGACAATAACAAACAACTATGTTACTGGTGTATGCATTTGCTATACTGTATGTTTTATCATTATTTTAGTATTCTTTCTACTTGGGGGAAAAAAGTTAATGGTAAAACAGCAGGCTTTACCATCTAGGTTTGTGTAAGTTCACTCTACGATGTTTGCACCTTCTCATCAATACACTGTTCATAACTTAAGCTTAAAACAATTAAAGCTTATCAGTAAATATGCCTATGCCTTAGCCTGCTCGATTATTTATACTCTAAAACAAAAGCAGAAAACACAGTTGCAGATCATTCAAGCATATCCTAAATGAAGAATTCACTGATACCACTCAAGCACTGTGTCTGCTGTTCAATTTTTATTTTATATTATAGCTACTGTGCACATCAATTGTAAGAGAATGGAAAATGTTCAGGCTTCTAATCTTAAAGAATTTAAACGCTTTGATATTCAGGTTAACTCAACAAACAATGTATTTTATTTTAATATTGGCGACGAGGAAGGACTCAAGGTTAAAGCCACATTTCAAAATCTGCTGGTAGATTATGCCTCAGAAAGATCCCTTTGACTATATTAAAGGGACATTACATGATTCATCATGCAGTTTTCTTTATCTTTTTCCAACCACTACAGGGCCACACGTGTCTGTTTAGTCAAAATATATTCTACTAAAGCCATCGGTGCCTAAATTCAGCTCCTGTAGCATCTGGACTGGTTCCGCCAGTAGCACAAGGGAGCGAAGCTCGCAGGTTAGAATACATTGGCACTTTCACACAGCTGAAAAGATCTGGCACAGTATTTAAGTTCCCGTGACATTCCATGGCTAGAAAACGTTACGCTATGTGTTACAGCTATGAGTCGGCGGCACGTCAAAGACAGAAATATCCCTGTGCGAAACCCTCTGTGCTCTACAATATATTTTTGCTGGAAGTCTCATATACTTCTTGTCTAATTAGTATTTGAATGTGACCTGTGTAATTATTTTGGCAATGTTGTTATTATTTTTGGCACCTTGTTTTACTTTGAGTACTTGTCCTCTTAGGTAGTTAATTATCACCTTTAGCTGGACACATGATTGCAAAATCATAAAAAAAACAAACATTAAGTCGTTATGATTTGCATTTAATTAATGGTAATGAAGGTAACAATTTATTTTCTCCTAATGTATATACAGCATGAGGTCACTTGGGGATTAGGCTCAGTACTCGGCAAGGGCAGTGTTACTCGCTGCTGGAGTTATATTCATTTCATTAACTTTTAAAGTTCGAATTTCTGTCACTTTTATTATTGGTAATGGGCCAACATTTCAGTTTTGCGAACGATTTAAGGCCGTCTCTAGAAGCATGACTGGGGAAAGCAGGGTAAAAAATAATAGAGACACGAGCTTCTGTCAGTGGGAGAGGAAGGCTTGGTGATGGGTAATAAGCGATCTCTGTGTGGCAGGCCCAACTCGAGACGGTCACTTTAACTCCACACAACTCCCCCATGTCTGTGACAGATAAAAATCTGACGCTTCCAAGCTAAATTGAGCAGCTGGAAGCTTGTGATCTTCCGGCTGCTCAGCATCGCTTCTCTGCGGGCTTAATGCCAGGACCATGCCGGATTCGGATACAGCCTGAAACTGAGCGCAACTCACAACCTTCAGAACCTTGACAGTATTTAGGTTCATTATGGCAGCGCATGGGAATTGTCGGCAGAGCAAGCTTGCTTGCAATCCAGAGGTCTGGAACGTTCCAGAAAATATGGGCCCGGCACCAAAGCACGGATCAAATTAAACCAAATCTAGAGGTGGCCGAAGTGCATCAGGGTGACCTATAGGTTGTTAGACCAAAGTTTAAAGAATGGGTTTCCTTATGATGTTCTGCTCACTGAGCCTTAGTTACCAGTGTGGGTTGAGGAAACATCAACTTAACACCACCCAACTGATCTCTGGGTCAGGAGCCTTTGGGTCTGCAGTGCCCAATAGCACCTCCCGCAGCAAGTGACGACTGGGGAAATGCTACAGCAGAAAGTCAAAAAGCACCCTCTTCAGTAATTACGAAAATAACATGCAGAAGATTTGATGATTTGAGCCTAAATTGATTCTACTGAAAACACTGGAAGCAGAATTAAATCAGCGATTATGTAATTCCTAAATATCAGACGGATAATAAAGTCTTCACTCTCCTTCTTTTGTAGGAAGAAAAGCACAAAAACTATGTTGCTCTTGTAATTGTCTTAACTCATTACTGATGATGTTCCTTTCAATAAAAACATCCTAAAAACATTCTTTTTATAACCATAGGGTTAACCAAATTTCAGGGCTGGACATAATCAAGCCCCTACAGCTTCTGTTAACCCCACAACTACTATAACTTTGAACTTCCAGGTATTAGATGTGATTGGCAAATTCATTTCCTTTTAATTCATTATTTACTTCAGATGATCAAAACCCCTAAAGCCAATTTTTATCTTGGAGATGATGCTGATAATTCAGGCTACATGACAGAAGAGGATGCCAGCTGGGTTAATTCAAGAGACACTTATTTGACCTAATAGTTCACCACTGTCTCTGAATGAAGGTTCAAAGTTTCCGCTTATCACAACACGCACATAGTTGTAGCAAAGTACTGTCAGTAGTAGAGAATCATACGAAGATGAACTTAAGATATAGAGGGATCCTGGGAAATTCCTGTCTGCTCATGCCATGTGCCTCCTGGTTGTCTTTGAAGGAAATGCAGCTCAGATGAATCTTAACCGCTAAGAGCGGGACGACGGCAAAGACTTCTGAGGGAACGCAGGATCGTTTTCCTCAATTATTCATGGTCTAGGGAGGCAGCAGGGCAACAAATCGCACGGGTAAATGTAATGTTTCATCAACAAATCTCGAGCTTCACAGATGTAGGTCTGCAGCATGGCTGAGAAGATTGAGGGATCCAGTGTCAGACAGGCCCACAAAGAAGCTTCTTTTGGCAAACAGATCCCAGTGTTCCTTTAGTCATTTATACAACTTGAAATTTTACTGTTGATATTTAGAGTGTTCCCCTGCTTTCGGCCTTTGGATGGATGGATGGATGGATAGATGGATGGATGGATGGATGTCCATGCCTACTGTGAGAGCTCCTCCCAGCATGAACAACATTTCATCCATTAGATTAAATTTTATAACAGACCGATTTCAGGTCACTGACGGCACTTGAGCACCTATTCCTAGCTCTTTTAAGTGCTTAGTTAAAAGGCCTTGCTGACATTCAGCTCCAGACGCGAAGCTAAAATGAGTTTGAATGAGCAGGGGATCTCAGTGCATTTTGATCCCTATTGCAGCAGGACCATGGTAAAGGACAGCAAATTGGTCCTGCAGAATCCTGACCATGGGAAGGATGCAATCACCCCACAGTGTTCTCTGGTGCTCACTGCATGAAGACACAAGATCTTAGTGGAAATGCTCTACTAAACAAGACAGATCCACACCAAGCACAGGTGGACAGATGGTCTTTCTCCTGAAAGACTGTTCGACAGCCCATGCTTGACGAAATCATTCATATCTATGCAACACAAAACAGTCAGTGGTCTATGTGTCATTTTCTGTAATAGTATTTTCAGTATTCTTCAATATTTTGTTGGATATGTTTGTAAATGCAGAATATTTATTATAATATTTTCATAATAATACCTCCAAATAGAAGCATCTAAATTCATTGTCTGCCAGACGAAGGACTAAATATCTCAAGAATTATTTCTTCCATCATGTACAAGATAAACAAAGATAAAGTATTTCAAAGAAAGAAAAGCATATTTACATATGGCAACCATTTCCACTGAAGGAAAAACGTGATTGTTCTCTATGAAAAAAACATTTTAATGAATATAAGGGGCTTGCCAGCTAACTACAAGAGTCCCCAGCAAGAGAGAGAGATTTTTTCTAGTGTGAGGAATGAATTATTCCAGCAACAGGTTGTTTGGAAAGTATGAGATTAAACTTGACCACAAGAGACAAAACACTACAAATCTATAAGAGTTGTGTTTAAATCATGTTTATGGCATGATTTCGATCTTCTGGTTGGAAACAACTGTCCGCTGAGGAATGCTAAAACTAGCGTGCTTATAGTAATTCAGAGACATAATATTTACTGATGGATGCAGAAATATTTCAGTGGAACTTCAGAATACTTAGCAGTTAATTAATTACAGACATTTACCTGAAGCTGCCCTGACAGGACAGATTACATACGCTTGGCTCTGACTAAGCTACCTAATTTGAAAGCTACTCAGCTGTACTGAAAGAATACACTCTGCCATATGTATCACCTATCATCTAACAGAAAGTTTATAAAAAGCGTAACACTAGATAGGCAATCTTAATGATGAAAAGCATATACCTTCATCTTGTATATTAATGTTAATACTGTATAGTAATTTCTACTCTAACACCATCAACATAACATATTTAGTAGGGTTGGGTATTGTGACCAATTCCGCGATTCGATTCGATTCTTATTTTTATGGTTTCGATTTGATTCGATTTCGATTCGATTCGATATCGATTAGCTATCAATATTTCATTTAAAATGTTAGTTTTGCAGACATGGGATCCATATTTTGATATAAATGCTGGTAACTGAAACTCTCCTACTTAAGTTTATTACTGAAATACACATCTACATTAATAATAGGGTGCACACAGTTGTTTATTTTAAACAAGTTTTATTTTAAATGAACACTGTAAAAAGAAGTCATAAATATGTGACACCTTCAGTGTCACGCCCCGCTCCGTCCGCTCCTAATGTGTGCCACGCCCACCTCATTACCTCCTGTTTCTCCCTGATTGTTCTCACCTGTGGCTCGTTACCCGTAGCTTGTCTGTTGTATTTAGTCCTCGTCTGAGTCAGTCTTCCCCAGACTTGTCATTAATGTTTGCTGTCGTGCTTCCCCGGTCCTGTTGTCCGAATAAATCCCCGTTTCCACCTGACTTCCTGGCTCCTCTCCCCTGCTTCCCTACTCGCCTTCTTGTGATCTTGACATTCAGGACGAGAGCTGAATATTCATATCCTCTTACATGAAGCACGCGCATTAAGAATCGATTCGGGGTTTTCCCGAATCGATATCGTTGCGTTAAACTGAAGATCGATTAAAATCGGAGAATCGATATTTTTTACCCAGCCCTAATATTTAGACTACGAAAATTAGGTCTACAACATTCAGTTATTTATATATACACAAGTCATAAAATTGGTAATGACAACAATATGTAATTTTTATTAAATTAATAATTCTTCCATCATGTACATTAACACATTTTTATATATCGTGTAAAATTAGAAAAATACAGCCATTGAGTGTTGCATTGTTTTTCTTGGAATATTTGATATGAACATGCATATATTCTGTGCAATACTATAAACTGTTTATTCATTATCAGTAATGCAGTGCTGGTGTGACAAATGAAAGCCGCTGTGATTGGTCGGTTGACTCGGCTGTCAAAAAACAAAAAAAAAAAAAAAGAAAAAGAAAAGCTACTCGACTCCTTCCAGTCCAATACGGCGATAAAAGCCTGCTTCATCCCGAGTCAAGCCACAATTTCAGAGCCGAGCAGGCCGCCAGTAACCCGGGCGTGCTGCACTCGCTGGTGGAAGCTTTGCAGAGCCGTAATTCATGTCCCTTAGGAGGTACCTCCCACCTCGGTGCACCAGGCAAACAATGTTCCTGATTGTGTTTTAGCAAATAACCAGTGGGAGCCCAGGGAAGAGAGCGGCATATCCATTCACACTACCCTAATTAATTAGTGAACTCCACCGCAGTCTGACTCTAAATTACAGCTGGCAATTGTAATACTCCGCTGTTAAGTACTACCTCACTATCAATGAGGTGGAATTAAAAAACTTTGAGCGGCATGGCCACGTTACCTAACTATCTGGGGTCACACCTTCTGCACACGTCCCCTCACTGCCAGCCTCCTCTCACATCCCCTGAGTAGCTGTTGTCTCCTCCCGCTCCCCAGAGCACTGTGACCGCAGCTCAAGAGGGGCGACGGGCATGTTTATGCGCACAAAAAAGTACATGAAAATAAATGATTTATCTGAAGCCACTGGAACAGCTGCGTGGCCAAACAATCAAGTGATAAAAGCAGTGAGAAATTATGATTAATGTCCAATGACAAAGCACCGTGTAATACTGCCCCTAACAGAAGTAATGGTCTTTGTTGGTTCATTAAAAGAAGAATTTTAAAGAGGATCTACAGGAATAGAGCAAGTAAATAAAGCTAAGCTTTAATCTTCTTTAATCTTAATTATCTGGAATATTAAAATATAATTATACAGGCATAGGTCTCCATAGACTGTCCGTAAGATCCATCTTTACTCATGCATCAGTACTTCCTGTGCCAAACATCATGTCTCCCTGTGATTTGATTATATACCAACCCAACAGCACCTTGCCTTCCATTCAACACATTAACATAGCAGCCCCGCTATTTATGGGATTTCATACTACTGCTGTCAAGGCTTCACTCGAAAATCAAGGATACGTGACACCTGAAAGGACGACCATCATGAAACATGACATACACGCAGTTCACTGTAAACATACCTCCCCCGGTACTTTGATAGCTAACAAACACAGAAGTCTGCACCTTCCTTGACTGACATCCCATCCAGGATGCTCCCTACATTGTGGCCTGTGTTTCCTTTTTACTCTATTCCCAATTTAGAAACCCCCTACTTGTGCACAGATATGATCCAATCCCCATATCAACAACACTTCATAGTTATGCGAAGTGCTTACAGCTCTCCGTGCTACAAGTACTACTTCTCCATTGAAATTTGGGTAAAAAGGGCTTAGTTTGATACCCAGTGTCTTCTTTTCGCTCATTTTGTGTTCATATTCAAAAAAGCAGGACAATGCGGCTACATTAATACAGAACCGTCCATCATCCTGCACTGCAGTTACTGTACTATACTCAAGATCCTCTCTCTAACTAAAAAATGTACGGCAAAGATATTGATTTGTTCCCGCTGTATGATGAATGTGTCAGATTACAAGATGAAATGATGCCTTCGAGTTTAAAATAGTGTGGTCTTGGGAACTTGTAGGAAGGAAAGTTTTTGGCTTAATAATGATCAGTACCTCACGGAACATGGTGTCTAAGACACGGTGTCAGTTCATATGAGTGCATCAGAGAATCCGTCAAAATTCAGAGAGGAACTCCATGAAACCCAAGAGTGTAAGAACACTTGTGGTCTTTGTTTGACTCAACGGCATCGACTGTGTTCTAAAGTCATCACGCAAGCATTTGCCACGCTACACCTCTTCATGGCCCAAACTCAGCGATCTCTGTCTCTGCCACCCTCATAAAAATAAGGCTTAATGCTGGAAACAAGGGGTGTAATTAAATATGGAAGAAGGCAGGGTGGCATAGATCTATATTAGACTAGTTAATCACACTCTGAACTCAAATCAATGGAAATGATTTAATTTTTCCTGACCTTGACTCCAAATCATTGTGCTTTAATGAGCAGTAATTCGTTCACCAATACCAACAGGATTAGCCGGGAGCCTGAAAGGAAGAAAGGTCTCCGAGGACACTGCTGCATGGCTGCTGTAATTGCAGCACATGGGGAGTGGATGAAAGCTCCCGGGCCACACGGACCTCGCATCTCAAACCTAACATCAAGACCTAAAGCCCGGAATTAGGGGGCAGCAGCTCCAGAGCACTTTGATGGCCGGAAAAAAGAACAGCAGTAACTGGCGAGTGGTAGAGTGACGACGGACTCAAAGGTGGATTAAGTGATCAAGTGAAAAGGTAGTTCCTTAGGGGTTGTGTCAGCTCGTGGGAGTTTTACTTACACAAAATTGTTCTGAGGACAAAATGAAAAATGATTGGTTCAGAGAGATAACCAATCACATTGTAGAGGAGGTGGGTCCAAGCAACTAGAGGAGGCAATTAAATGTCTTGGTCCAGCTTCCTCTAGTTGCTTGGACCCGCCTCCTCCACAATGTGATTGGTTATCTTTCTGAACCAATCATTTTTGTGTACATGAAACTCCCACGTGCTCTGTGCTGGTTTGGGGAATTGGGGCACTGCCAGCTGAGGTGCCACAGAGGCGGAAGTCTGGGAGGCTTTCTGGCAAGTCTACTTAAGCAGGCTTTGGTATACAAGTATACAAATAACATGTCGTATATTTATGGTAAGAAAATGTTCTGATTAAGCATTTAGCTAGCTTAGCTGCCGGCACCTTGACCAAAGAAGTAAGAATGATACGTCACACACTCCCAGTGACCTGCTCACTCTCCACAAGCTTATACTCTCTTTGAGGAAACTACATGCAGTCTTATAATCCTTCAGAATCAGACTCCAATTGGCCAGCATTATACGAGACGTTTTTATGTACGTGGGAAATGAAGAAAATATGTGAACTATCACTCAAGCAACAATTATTACAACAGAGCCTCTCCCAGGGTTACAATCGTAAGGCAAAAATATTGTAAGGTGAAAATGCATTTTACTACAGTACACCTACCCTAACAAATATTATGGACTAGCCTAGCCTACATTAAACATGCTCACTTAAAGTGTTGAATATCTTATGTAATTTCTTGAATAATCATACCCATCCACGCCCAAGTCGAAATATCAAAACACGGACCACTGTAACCCAGGGAGCATCTGTAATGAATTTCAAATCAGTTACTCCGTAGTTATTGCTGGCTATCAGATGAAGATTTGCCATGGTGAAGAAAAGCAGAGCAGAGTGCAGAATCCTACGTGGTATGAAAGCTGCCCCTTCTGGCGCAGGAGCACATGCTTCCCGAAGCGCCGTCCAGCGGCCAAGTGAGGCGTAAATTCATACATCGAGGAACACTTAACGTCTTCAGCTTGTTATCTGACTGGACTGCGTGCACAAATATTGAGTGAGCTAACGTCCACTCATACACCCTGGAATTAAATACGATTACAATCAACAGCCAGACAGGCACACGCCTAAACAAACATATCAATTAACTGTAAAAGAAGAGAACTAAATTGGCCATTAAACACTAAAACTTACACACTATTATATTATATTATATTATATTATATTATATTATAACCAGGGCAGTTAACACCAACCATATGGCATTTCAACATGTACAATGCAATGCGGAAAAGTCTTAATAACTTGCGGCAAAATGTTTGAATGATATTATGCGCTTTTTCGTAATCCACACTTTCTGCTGCCAAACACACAGCTCTGTGAGCTCCCAACAGCAATATTTATCGTATCACTGTTAACATCCAAAATAATTAAGAGAAAGGGAAACACAGAAGGCTGGAAGAAACTGTCCAATTAGCACCCATACCAAACGATGTTGTGTACAGTGTATGGCTATTGAATCCATGGCTTTTACATAATCCAAAATGTAATTTTATTTACTAACTGAACACATTCAAAGCACCCAAGCCGATAATGCTCAAAAACCCTTCACATAATCTGTTCCTTACATTTCTTAAATGATAATTACGCCTCTCTTTTCCATTCATTTCATGCTCGGAATTCAAACTAACGGTAAATGTGCTCCTGCAAGCCTAATGGGACTGGCATTTTGATAAGATGATTGACTTCATTATTAATGTAAAACTCTGGCACCTTTCAAAAGCAGCGTCCATAATATCTGACATGAAAACGGCCCACTGCTCTAAGCAACACTGCCACCGAAGAGAGACACACGAAAACATAACATGCTTGTAAATGACGTCTTTATTTTACTCCGAGTTCTGAATCAAACAGCTAAATGAGACCATCACCTTCAAAGTGGCCATATCAGCATTAAATCACAAAAAAGGCTGTCTAATACAAACCAAATACAGTCTATTCTTGAGTTACTACATTACCAAAAATGCTAAACCTTGAAGAGACACATGCAGGGTGATATAATATTTTTTGGCAGGTGGGGGGGGGGTTTACCCATGTCAGTCATGTTTACATAGTTAATGTTAAACTTTAATAACATTTATAAACGTGTTTATATAAAATCTAAACGTTTTATATGTGTTTCAAAAGCAGGAATAATGCACAAGGTTACTCTGTTGGAAATCTGCTATTCAATTCCTCAAATATTACTAATATATAAAAAGCAATGACATCATTAAAACAAACTTGTCCACACCATGTTTCGATGACCAATACCACGTATAGGAAATATACATTCTGAAATAGTATTATATAAAAGATTCTTCATGCATCTTTAGTCAATCATCTCAAACTGTGGAAAGCATAAGTACTGTACTTTCAACACATTATAAATTATTTAAAATCCTTGTTCCCGCTGAGGATGGTGTAACATGAACTGACTGGTTGCCTGCTTTCCCTCTAGACCTGCCTGCCTATCGAGGCGTCTGGCTGTATCCTAGCCCTTCAGGTTTCCTGCTGGAAGCTTGCCCTGTGGTTTCCTTCTGATGGTGGTCATACTGAAACACGATTCCTTCATGGTCGTCCACAATCGCTTGTCCACAGACTGTCATGACCACAAAACAGAGGACCTACTGGAATCGCAGAGCATTGACACACAGCATGTACACACAGCACTGACGTACAGCACTGACGTCACTGATGCACAGCATTGACACACAACACTGACACACCGCAGATGCATAGCATTGACTTGCACTGAAGCAGAGCACTGACTTGCACTGACTTGTGGTCATACTGACGGATATAATTCCTTCATGGTCGTCCACAACTGCTTGTCCACAGACTGTCACAACCACGCAACAGAGATCTTACTGGAATCAGGATATCAAACAGCACTGACACACATCACTTAAACACAGCACTAATGCACAGCACTGACACACAGCACTAAAGCACAGCACTGACAAAGAGACTAACAGCACTGATGCAAAGCACTGACAGCAGTGACACACAGCACTGATGCAGAGCACTGACAGCACTGACACAAAGCCCTGACGCAGAGCACTGACAGCACTAACATACAGTACTGACGCAGAGCACTGACAGCACTGACACAAAGCCCTGACGCAGAGCACTGACAGCACTGACACAAAGCCCTGACGCAGAGCACTGACAGCACTGACACACAGTACTGACGCAGAGCACTGACAGCACTGACACAAAGCCCTGACGCAGAGCACTGACAGCACTAACGTACAGTACTGACGCAGAGCACTGACAGCACTGACACACAGCCCTGACGCAGAGCACTGACAGCACTGACACAAAGCCCTGACGCAGAGCACTGACAGCACTGACACACAGTACTGACGCAGAGCACTGACAGCACTGACACAAAGCCCTGACGCAGAGCACTGACAGCACTAACGTACAGCACAGACACACAACCCTGACGCATAGCCCTTATGCACAGCACTCAGATCACTGATGCACGGCACTAACAGCACTGATACATAGCACTGACAAAGAGCACTGACAGCACTAATGTACAGCACTGAAGCAGAGCACTGACAGCACTGACACACAACACTGATGCATAGCACTGATGCTCAGCACTGATACACAGCACTGGTGCACAGCATTGATGCACAGCACTGACATCACTGACACACAGCACATCACCAGATTCAAACCTAAAGCCTCCAGAGATCTCAGCCCATAACAGCTCCCTTCTGTGCCACCACTCTGCCCTCAGGAATTAATCATTTAAATTAAAAATGACTGCATTTCCCAGAAGCCCAACAACACTTGGGTGACTTCATGTCCTTCTGCGAGTTTCTAATGTGAGAAGCAGACATGCTTAATCGATGGTGGCAAAGCAAAAAATAGTACTTTTTAACCAAAAAAAAAACTCCTCAGCCCTTGTGCTACATGAAAAACATAAACAGCCAAGAGACTTAAGCAAGAAAACACACAAATGTATCTCAAGACTACTAACCTTATGTACAAAAAAATAAATACAATTAAAAATACATTTCATGCATTCAAATAAAGCACATAAAAGCATCGGGGGGGGAAAATCCTTTTTTTAGAGAAAACCAGAGACCAAAAAACAGCTCTTCAAGACTGAAAATAAAGGAAAAACTGAGCTAGCTCTCATTTATGTTGCATGGACTCTGCAGCTATTTACTGTAACCCCGAACGCCATGTAGTGTCATTAAAGATTCCCCATGAATCAGGCCATGAATTTAGCAGAAGGCATTCGGATCACTGCTGGCAGCTGCCAGTTTCGCAGCAGCTGGGTAATGAAGTGTCTCTTCGCGTGCACAGCTAGGTGTAACCATGCTCTTTAATTCCCCACAATCTTCTGCACAACATAAAACCCTCTAAGGGGCAAAGCTGAGACACTTTCCAAACATGTTAACCCGTAACCGTCGACCGATACCTGCCATGTGCCGTGATATATACAGTAATATTTATATATTATATATAACTGTTCAATATGGAAGTTTATTATTAAAATACAAACGTCTGCCCTCATCTGAGGGATGTGCCACAATATCAAGCGCAAATTCAGAATAATAAAAAAAAAAAAAACAAGAGATATCAGTATAGTAACACAGGTGAGGGGGATTGTGGGTAACAAAATAACTTATAATAATAAGAATAAGCTTATCAACGTGTTATCAAGAAGCCACTTATAAACCCACTGATATTACTTAAGGTCTGTCAACCGTGATCAGAGATTAAGATATCAGCTGGATATGAGTGTTTTCTGACGTAGCTACTTCAGTTCCAGACTGAAGCGTACAGCAGTACGAGACAGCAGGAGTATCTGATGTGTGAGAGCCAACAAAAGTATGAGCGGCCATGGCTGGATGCTGTATCACCTGCTAATGTCCGCTGGGTCGATGTCCCAGATAATCTCTACCACATAACCCGGTTTATTTTTGGTATATTTTCAACTGTCTTCATGCATTTGCCCCAAAGCACTTTGATGCTTTGCAAACAACAGCACAGATACATTACCAGCAAATAAATAAATAAAAAAAAACATCATATACAGGCAACACAGCAACAGAGGGATATGGAATGAATGAATGCATAATGGAAGTACATAGCAGTAATTACTGCAGTTATGCATTTCAAAGGTCTTACTAAAACATAAGCGCATCACTTACATCAACAGCATAAGAATATGCGAAATGCCTGATTTTACACCGTAATTATGCATATTGAGGCATTTCACTATTTGCTTTCTTTTTTCTGTATTGCCTGTATTCTGTATTATTTATCAGAAGTGTGGGGCCAAAGTTCATACAGCAGCTGAGGATTCTGAATTTATTTCACAAATTCAGGTCAGAACCACATAACTGGTCAGGCTGAAACATTGCACAGCATTCTTCTCCTTCGAAAAAATCGCCCCCCTTAGCACATGAAACAATGTTATAAACTCAGAATCTGTTTTTTTTTTAAATTATTTTTATTAAAGAACTGTGCGGGGCAAGTAGCTATCATGAATATCTAATAAAACCCAAATGGGAGGGGGGGGGGGGGGGGGGGAGAGAGATAAAGAAGCTGATTTGGAGAATATGGCATTTTCCAAAAAGACGCGAGACAGATGCTGAATGTGATGGAATGTTTGTTTTGGGAACAAAATTGCATTAAAGGGGCCGCCTAATCTCATATGGAGAAAGGGTGAAGGAGCTAAAGAAATTATATAAAGTTATTGGAAGGAGGAAGAAAAGTAATTTCACAGCCCATACGCCGCGGCCCCTCAGCGCATGCATTCTAAACAAATACAATAAACACTATATAAATACAAATGCAGGCCAAAAGAGGCTCGCACAGCCAGATGCCGAAAATCACAAAAGCAGCAACAGAGTAATATCTGACCGACTGGCTGATTAATGGGATCTTAATTCTCTAATACGTAAATGTAGGCAGACAGAAATGGATCCCTCCTTATGGCAATGAGAAGCAGCAATGTGGCCACAAAAACACATTTATACTCAACTACAGACAATAGTATATGGGAATAAGGTGTGGCTGAAATTACCCACAACGAGCCAAGAACGAATCTGCACTATAAGTCAAATAAACTGCACAAAACAGAAAAAGATAACACTTTATTTGAGGGGCCACATATAACATACTATTATGGTCTTACTTATGTATTAATTAACCACAAATTAACACAATGATCTTATATTTGTCCATCATTAATGAAGCGTGACTCGTCTTTTATCTCAAGCAGTTACTAAATTTGTTAATATGCCTATTAATTCTGTAAACCTTTGTAAACTACTGAAGGAACAAGTAACGAGTAACACAAGTGAAATTCTGATCTCATGTTTGTTCATCATTTATAAATCATGACATCTTTTATCTCAAGTAGCTACGTTTGTTCATGATTTGTTCTGCAGTAGTAACTGAGTTATTACTAAGTATTTGTACCACTTCAAGTTGTGTTACCCCCCCCCAAAAAAAAACAAAAACAACTACCAAAACAAATGAATAGCATTAGAAGTAGCCCTGTATCCAAACACATTAACCAAATCATCCCAAATCATTTTCATTATACTAACGAATAAGGTGCCATGAGAAGGGGCTGACAGTGGATATAGAGTATACTGTATCTAAGCTTAAATATCAGTCACATAAAGGTTGGCAATGTTGGGTATGACATACTTTCATAGGTGAGTTGAGATGTAACGGCTAGCAAGCAATGCCTGAAACTGAAGGTAAAATTGGCTTAATTTTTGTCATTTTGATTCTGCCGCAAACAAAACATGACCAGGGCGCGTTGTGGATCACAGCTACTGTATAACGCAGACACCATAAATTTATGGGCAGCAGCCAGAACCGTCTGTGGAGCACATCTATGTGCGCATAGGCCCTGGCCTGCTTCCAGCATTCGCTGAAGAGGCCTAATTACACATACCTTGTAGTTTTTACGTTTCTGTACTCGGCCTGAGCATATTGATTCGTCACGTCGCACAGTGTATTCTGTGCGGAAACTGCGAGCCCCTGCTAATGGCTATTGATGCTGTATGTAATTGGCTTAAAGTCCTTTGTTCTGACGAATTGCACAATGGGAGATTACAGAGCAGGACTTTACGGGTCTATCTAGGCGTAGTATCCTTTGTTGCAGTATAGGAAATATGCAATGCTAACAAGACCTCGCCTGGCACCTGTTAGAGTGTGTACGATTTCATACAGTAAAGGTACGGTCTTAACCTTTTTACAGTGAGACTTATTCGTGTTACGCTGGCATTCATCAATAACGCCAATCAGCGCAGACCGGAGCTATGTGCACGACCCCCAGCTTTCGCATGTCAGTCTCCTGTGTCGGAAATCGATTACCCTGCGGCTGTACAGTACAGCGCTGCAGTCAATGACCTGTTTGTATCTCCTGATCTGCCTTCTAACATGAAAGCAGCAGAAGCACTCGAAACAACTTCGCAGGAAGCGGCTCGAGACTCGTCCTATCAAAGAGCCCCTTTTTAATGCGACCTGACAGTTATTTCCTGGTGATGACAGCCAGTCAGATAACGGCGGAGATGCTTCCCCAGGCGAGAGGCACCGGACAATCTGCCGGGGTGACAGGCAATCACGGCAGACTCCCAGCTTCATCCTGTCATCCTGCTGCCTGGGACGTGAAGGACAGATGCTTGATGGTCAAACATCTGGGGCTTCTCTCGCGTACCCAAGCTGCCTTCAGGAAGGAACGTCATGAAAGACAAGGATAGGAGTCGACTTCTCTGAGACCGGCAACAGATTGCTAATGGATCACTGTTTTAGAGTGGGGGGGTAGGATGAGGGCGAGTGACGCAGGAAATGGGTGACAGTCACCAATGAGGATAAATGGAAGAAGCAGGTAAACAGTAAAAAAAAAAAAACATTGATAAACCTCATACTCATTAGATTAGAGCAACTACCATTATAATAACCTTAATCTTAATCTTACCACTGGGTTTTTCCATCCAGAAAATTATTATATCTTAACACATTCATAGTACATTAACACCGTTCCAGGTGATACAGTGTTTTTCGCAGAGATTTCAAGAAAATGTTGCCCAACGATCAAAAATATCAGGATACAGGGATGCATAATTATTCTGCTAGTTACACATGAAATACAGTACTGTACACAAATTATGTTTAAATGATCTTCATGTTGGTGTAAAACTGTCACATTATGTCTATCAAAGTGGACTTGCTTAACCAAAGGTTTCAAAACCTCTCCTAGATCACCCCAACCCAATCCAATCCAATACACCACCCCATGTGGCTAATCAATTCTTTAATGACATTTAAAAATAATTCAATTAATTAATTAAGTGAGCTGGTTGTGAAATCTAACAAACACACGGAAGTGGTGTTCATCTAGCCATCCAACAAAATATCAGTGAGTTTTTAGAGAACAGAAAAAATTCTTCATATAGTTTTATTGTGATACTTTTAATTTTGCAAATGTCATAAAGTTCAATTGCATGTTTTGTTCTGAACACATACACACTTATTACCCAGATGTTAAGCTTCGAACAGAAACCTTTGCACAGTGCTGTATATCCCATAATAACCAGGCACTGTTAGCATGCAGTGACATAGGTATATATCGTTTATTTGAATTCCCTTTTTAAGCGGCTGGGCTGTTAGTGTTCCGTTTCACTGCCATGCTGCACACTACTTAAAACAAGCCCTGATCTCTCACTCTGCCACTCCAGCACAGGGTGTGTTTGTGTGTGGCTGACTTTATTCAAGCCTAATTAATTATAATTGCTTTTATTTCACAGAAGATGCTAACCACTGTCATAAAAAAAAAAATAAAAAAATAAAAAACAACTACAGTACAACTACATTCTGGCAGTAAAGGGCGGCTTTCAAGAATCCAACAGCGGCAAAAAAAAACAGTTATAAAAGCAAGAACAGTGATTAATCTGTCAACATTTCATGTTACACGATGTTAGCCAAAACAGGCTTTATTTTCACAATTAAAACGAATCTGAGCATAAAGAACTAATAAATATAATGAATGTTAGGCTAACCTGGCTTGTCAGGTTCAAAGTCCCTTCAGAAAAACTCGCCCCAGTCCATCCCTGACCTCCGAGCGCCACCAAGAACCGCCCCGGAGCCTCAGCAATACTCTGCTCTGAGAGGAGGTGGAAGATGATGCCAAGCAGATCTCAGATTCATATCACCTACAGCTTTGAAGCACATAACAAAGGCTTCAAATGAATCCTCAAAAAAACAAAAAAAAACAACAAAGCCATACAGATCAAACCAATTTCGCCAACACGCTCCTTTAACCGACTGAGGTACAGTATAGCCAGGGGCCACAAGTAATGGGCATGTTACTTTTTGGTACATTCTTAGTCATAAATCAAAATACAGCAATACTGACTGGTGATACAATTAGAAAGCGGACAGTTGCTACAAAAAAATCGGACACGTCACGATACAAATCACGATAACACTTCAGGATGTTAAACATCATTTCTGCTTTCTTGATTAGGGGGGAGGGACAAAATCAGCAATGGAGCGCTGTCCCAAAATAGCACATTATGTGAGTAGCTTCTGTGAATCGGCCTGCATTTAAGAAAGACCATCTGTGATCAGGACATCTTACACTGACACGCGGTTCATGTGGAGCCTGATCCAATATTTCTTTCTTTAAATTCTGTTCATTCAATTTGAAGTATTAGGTAAACGATAAAATATAAAACACACACAAACACACAACACATACAAAAAAATTGAATGCAAGAAATTACAAAAAGTACAGAAAGTGTGAGTATAGTACAGTTGTGACGAAATGTTTTTAACAATATAAAGAAAGTGTATTCTATCCTCTAACAGTGCAATAGCTAGTGGTAAACGAATTCAATGATCTTCTTCATATACCATAAAGAGGGGCCCAGCTTCTGCAGTATTTTTCTGTAGAGCCTCTCAAACAGTACTTCATTTCTTCCAATTTTGAGAAATATAGGACTTCTTGGATGCAAGCACATAACCATCCCAGACCAGCTTCATTCCCCCAGCCCTGCGGCCTCTCTTGAACCTACAAGGCAAGGAAACGGTCGACAGAAGTTGGGTGACGGAACGCCGTAGGAATTTGCGGGGACGGCATGCCGGTTACTCCCAGCCGGTGTAACTAAAAAAAATAAATAAAACAAGGCAACGCAACATACGGCGATGCAGGCTTCGGCCTGATGAGAACCCAGGAAACTTTTAATGAGGCTCGCCCCATGAATATTTAATCATGCCTTCACTCTCCTGCTCGTGCTACACGAGAGTGACAACGGCTTTCAAGGTGAACGGCGGGATCTCACGCTAGAGGAAGCCTCATCGTCATGGCGGGCATCCTGCATATTTTCCAAGAGCAGTCAATTTGCTCAAAAGCCAAGAAAAACTCATTAACCGGGGAAAGAAATGAACACATTCAGCATAAAGTTTTTTTAGCAAACATGTTCGGGCGCAATCACCGTGAAGAAACTGCCACTTATGAAAATGCACTATGAACTGAAAAGATGAGCTAAAAACAATAAAAAATGAATTCGATTTAAAATAACATCTCAGTCTTACACAACTTTATTTTAATTTGGCTTGTTTATCTGACAGGCTTATCCGAAGAAACCCATTTACTCCGTTTTTACAGATGTTATAGCACCCTATAATTCAGGTCAAATACTTCAGCTACACCACCTTCTGTCGTGCATGAATACATAAATATATGTGACCTCATGTCGTAATTAATCTTTAATAGAAAAGTTAATTAAATATGCAATATACAAAAAAGTCATTGTCCACCTGCACACAGAAATTATAGCACGTCTGGTTCAGTCGATAACGCCACATTTGGATATAGGTGATCACTCTCAAAGGATTAACAAAATCCTTAGACAGATCATGGCCGCTTTACAGCACACAGATGGAAAACATCTCCTGGATTAAGTACTAAAAAAAGCGTTTTCAAAAGCGGCACAAAAACACCACTTACCACAGAGGTCTTGTTCAATAACGATGACACATTTACGCTAGAAGATGCACCTTGAACATCCACTGAACGCTATCATAAAGGTCGGCATTTTGCAAATTCCATCGGTATGTAATTCATACCCGTCTATAATAATCCTCCTGTACAATCGCGTTCCTCTCCCTTTCATATCGCAGCCGTCACATAATCCTGTCAAGTTTAATCACACATGTGAGAGTCCCCCCCCCCCCCAATATCCGGAAAAGGAAACAAGACCGCTGTTAACCTTCTTTCCATAACGCTCTGCTTGCAGCTTTGTCCATAAGGGAGGCGTTTTATCTTTATAAAATCACAGACGGTAGAGTTTTATTAAATGTACATCTCAGCATAAGTCATGACTTAGTCTACAGAAAAGATATGAAGCTTATATTCTACCACACTCTCTGCTCATAAATTCTTCAGGTTAGTAGTACATTTTTTTTTCCTTCCATGATATGATTAGAAACTTTTAATATGACATTAATATCATTACACAAGATGCTTGCCATTCACTGGCCTGACCATCAGTGCCCATCTGACAGATGACCGGAAACCAATTAAGCTACAGCTCTTCTCTAACTCTATCCCACGCACTCTGCATACACAAATTTTAATTTGATCCTTTACTGATTTTCCATTATGTTAAGAGGGGATTAGAATATCATTTTAAAATCTTCCACAGTCAGGACAATTACATTCAGCGATTTGCATTCACACATTCAGATTCCGACTCAATATCCATCCATGAGATGGAAACCACGTACTGTAAACAGCCACAGTGGTCACATTTTTTCTGATATTGCACCGTCAGTTCTTCAGAGGTTTTATACATATGAAGTTTAAAGAATTGCTGAAATGATGCATACTGGTCGTCGTCATATAGCCATGGGCATCAGCCAGTAATTACATCCTACCAGGAAGGCAGGATGTTTTCCTGAAGCCATAAACAGACTGACGGCAAATAAATACCCAAGACTGCCTCTGATTTCAAGGAAAACCTAACAAGAAAATGGATTTTTGTTGCAGAATTCCAGAAATCAGCTCCAGCAACTTGCTGGGTTCACCGTGGTAGGAGCCTGAGACACGACTGAGACACGACTGACTCACGACGACCCAAGGAATCATGGGACAGGTGAAAGTGCTGGAGGATGGAGGATTCCGGGCCACAATGCTGGGCCATAATTGTGTTAAATACCATGAGCGCATCCTCAGCCAGATGACTCATTCACAGAATCATTATACTGTACAATGCCCAGCTTTTACGATCAGGTAAGACTCCTCTACATTTACAACAAAAAAGAACCAAAGAAAATCCTATCAAATACACAAGTCTAATTTGCCTCATTCACCATCAAAGTGGTTCCATTTGCATCTTAAAAGCCAAGCAAGTCCAGGCAGGTCTAAGAACCATGTTCAACCACATCAAAACATGCCCCTTATCCAAATAGCTAATCTAAAAGAAAACACGAAACTGAGTCATTTGGTTCAAAATTTCCGCCCAACGTCTAAGAAAGGGTTCAGGTATATAAAACACTCATTGGTTTAAACTAGGGGGGCTTAAATGGCGGAATATGGTCACAGTTCGTCCATTCGGACCGAAATACAATATAATTCAGACTTTGCAAATCCTCCCCCCCCCCCCCGAACCAGTCACATAAATCTACAAAGGAACCCAGCCACTGACACCCCCAAGTAGACCTGTGGCTGGCGGAATTTGACCTCGAGGAACCATGACAATTAGCATGCAGCTCAGTGGGCTAAGACTGTATGCCTGTAATCACAAGGCCCCTGGTTCAAACCCAGCCTCAGCATGTCTGCAGGTCTTTGAGCAAGACCCTCAACCCCCAGCTCCCTGGGTGCCGCTACGGGTGGCTGCCCTTTGCGGACAACTTACTCCACAAAGAGCAAGCGGAGGGAGGCGTAAAGACAATTTCCCCACGGGGATTAATAAAGTATTGATTATTGTTATTATTTTGCAATCCACCAATCACAAATTGAGATGTACCCCTGCATACAGTGTCCTCCACAATTATTGGCAACCCTTGTAAATATTTGTAAAAAGGGTTAGAAAAAATCCACCTGGTGAAGTAGCTTCATGTCAAACTGGAAATATGAGAAGATTCCAACCTTTCATTGAAATAAATTTAATCAAAGAAAGACTAATCCTTCATCAAGAAATAATTATTTTCAACAAAGAAATTTGTGCCACAATTACTGGCACCCCAGGATTTATTACTTTATCTAACCTTCGTTTGCCAGTATAACAGCCCTGACGTGAATAAGAGCTTGTTTTCTGAGGGCAATAAAAAGTGTCATCCGGAATGCTGTTTTATATACAGGGGCCAACCCTGAAAATCTTGAAAAGAACAGGCACTTGGGTTTTAAACGCCTTTACATCAATCCCCAAAACAAGGCAAACCATTTCAACACTGATGCCATTTAAGAGAAGTTTGCTACTGGAATCCACCTTCACCAGTGCATCTGAAAAGGCAAGGCTAGTGGAGAGAAGATAGGCACACAGAGAGCAGATGTTCTAGGAGCTGGGAGAGCACTGCAACATCTCACTTTCCTACACTCCGCAAAACAGGCGCTTTCATTCCGAACGATTCACATCAGGCTACCCAAAGCTACAAAAGCATCCGGTGAGTGAATCCGGATCTCTCTAACATTATGGGTGTTTTTTATTTCACTGTATACAATCCACTTAATTCCACAAGCAACTCTCATTGTGATTGTCTTGCTTGCTTGCTCTGACCCATAAGTACGCCTGTGAGTCGGGTGCGACATCACATTTGGTGTTTGATCTACTGTTTTCTACTTCCTCACCGGTCCATGGGTCTGAACATTTTTCCCTGGCAGCGGTTCGCAGAGAAACCATGTCAAAGTAAATTCTTTTTTTCCTCAAAAAAAAAAATAAAAAATCCACCATAAATGGCCCCCACTGGCTCCGGCTCTGCCCGTGGTGGCGTTGCACCTGGCGGAAACACAGTCGCAGCCAAAGACACGACTTCCACAGCAAAGAGAACACATTACACGGCGCCCTGTCTCTCTCTAACGTATATATCTCCTGCCTCCCGTAGCTCGATCTCCAGCTCGGCAGTCCCAGATGAGCCACGTCAGATGTAGGACTTTGATGGGATTGTGCGCTGTACCGTGCAGACTCAGGGGTGTAATGGATGGGCCAAGTCAGCCCCTTTCTGCTGGCGTGTCACTCGTCCACGGCCGCTGGGAACAGGCCCCCCGCTGGCTCTCCCCGAAAAGCCGTGCTCTGCCAGCAGCATCCAGGTGGCGGGGGTAAGGGGGGGTGCCTACAGGTTGGTCCCAGGTGGAATCAACCAAGCGGAGTAGCGCACGAGAGGCAAGTTGAGACCTGCTAGAGTGCTGCTGCCTGTAGAGCAACTATAAATGATTTCTGTTTGGGAACAGGGGGTGTGGGGCAGAAAGAGCGTCTGGAGGCTGCCCCTGATGTGCATCCACAGATCTCCACGGACCACCCACGCAGCCCTGCACACGCTGAGCTCCCCCCAGGCCGGAAGCTTGCGCAACTGGGTGCACGCCTGGATGGTAAATCAACAGCTCTCGGACAAGCGCTTGATAGGATTTCAAAGCCCGGTGAAAGGAGTTTTAGCGTTACATTAATAATGGCTCTGATTATGCGCAGACAATGGGTGCTCTGCTCTCATGGTACATCTCTCAACACCCAGGTCTGAAGTGTAAGCCACACAGCATATTTCCGGATTTTTCCACCAAAAGCTTTTCTTCGTCTCATGAAGCCCTAATCAAAAGCAGCTTTGAGGAATTTAATTATCCTTATTCATTGTGTCCAAGGATAATTGAAGTAATCTTGTCCTTTAGATGGGCTTTCAGAGGCATCTTCCGAAACACAGACAGGTCGTATAAAAAGTGCCACAGTCGCAAGCCTGTTCTTACAGTCTCTCCTAGGAAACTGTCTGTGTGTTAAACTGAGGCAAGCATGATGGTTGCCATGTTTTAAAAAAAATACCTGAAGACATGCCGAAGAGCTGTGAGTTGATAGCCTGAGAGCGTCTAGAAAAAGGTCAATTTTCTGCGATACCTTTTGAATTTGCAGCTCCTCGTTTAAAATAATGATAGGTTTCGGTAGCATTCCTGAGGCCCACAATTCACTGCCCATTCATGGAGCACTTGGCTTGACAAATATCATATATGAGCCGTTTGATATCTCCCCAAAAATCCAAAATACATTTCATCCAGTAAACAGTTCCATATCTATCAAAAATAGGCTTTTTACACCTTTCATAAAATACCAGTGTTCAACTCTCCATGTTAATCCTCTGATGTTCTCATTAAGGGCAGCTCAATAAGGCCTCAGTGACAGATTGCCAGTCCAGAATGATCAAAGGGAGGCAGTGACAACTATTTTGTGCAGGGAGTAAATGACTGCAGTAACCAGAATACCAACAAAACAGAGTGCACTGAACTCAGAGAGGATCTACGCTGTTCTTCTGAAACATGGTACCACACATCCATTAGCTAATGCTCCAGTTCTGGTTCTGGTTTGAGGTGGATGCTGCTTCAAACATCCCTCCAGACACTGAATGTCAGTCGGGTGAGTGAACTGTGATGCTCACTCCAGACAGGTGCTAGATTTCACCCCCCTCGATCTTCCATTTGACCACGCATGTTGACATGTGACTCTACACACACGCGACGTATGCTAACGTCTCATTAAAGCACCCCAAAGTGAGGACAGCCCGCATTGTTGTCATAGTCATTAAACTGACAGTGCATTAGGAGTGACCTGACCAATCTACGGTGTGATATTCATGTGTTTTCTGTATGCTGATGGAGGACCGCTGGGCAGTCCGGGGCACACACTTACAGCCTGAGCGTCCTGGTTTCGAGGGGCTTGAAGTGAAGTCTCTGTGGTTTTCATTTTCTTGCTATCATGTGGCTCCAACCAACCAAAACACGATCTTCAGCTGAATATATGAAACATGAGCCCACAGAACTTCCACAAAGAGACACACATCTTTCATTAACACTCTGGGTAACATTCTGCTTCTTTCTATTGGTCTGATATCTATGTTTGTTTGTAATGAGAACCAAACTGCATTCAAACAATGCTCTGCAGCTGTTACTGTAAATTATAAAGAAAATAGCAAAATGACAGAAAATTATGGTCCTCCCCCCCAGCTGCCAATAACTGTCCTCACATAAGGTGCAGAAATGAAAACCAAAGATTCTGTCTTTAAAAAATTACACGTTTTGCCTTCACTCACACAGATGGTTAAGGAAGATAAAGCAGAGGATAGAGCTGATATCCATTCTACACTGTCCTTACACTTGATCGATTTGTGGGGGCAGTCATTAATGTAATGGTCTTTAAATGCATACGTATACCACCATAACAACGCGCCGATAACTCAGCCCCAAGATCAGGCAGAGTTTTGGTGGCAGCATTTTTTAAAACTTGACAGGATTAAGCGATCCCCTTTCTGAAATGTTTAAAGCTCCATTAAGCCACCAAGAAGCAGAAAGATGACAGCTATCATTAGATGAATAAAAGGTCAATATATACATTATATCATATTGCCAGCAGGATTTGTCATGCGTCATTTTTTTTCTGAGGGAAAGTCACAGTTATAAAATGGTACCTGGTGAGTTAAAATTTAACATGTCATGGAAATGAGGCATATAGTAAATGAAGCCTCAGAAGACAGAGTCAGCACACTTTTTAACCAGCGCGCCCCTCGGAACAACCGTCTTCATGACCTGCTAGCTGCAGAGCTTAGACGAGCCACGCATGTGGAGGTGACGCACAGGACGCGGCAGATGCGGGACGGCAGTTAAAGAAGAACAGAGGGTGGAGGAGGGAGAGGCCAGGAGCTGGGCTGCGGGTCGCGGAGGACGTGTGCATTCACAGAGCAGCTTATCCACCGCATGTTTACAAGGGGGACACGGCCCATCCGCAGCGTGTCCCGCCGCGCTCCAACCAAGCGTGAAGAATTTCCCTCAGCACTGTGCAAATGCATAATTGCAAAAAATACAACAATTTATACATATTCCAGCATGTCATCTGCTAAACTTCAATTACTTCAGTGGATATCATGCCTGGAGATGAATATTGAACAGTTAGTAGGAACTGCTCCAAATGGACTCAATTTAAAATGAAAGTGCCATCTTCTACTGCCTAATCCTTTGTTCTGCAAGGGGGAGGGGGGTGAATTTTCAGCTGAATAAGCAAAACATTCAGCAAAGTCATTATAAGTTAGGGGGGGATCACTTGCTATCTAACTCATGCAAGCTCTTGGTTCATTACTGCTAAGATTGGATTTAAATCAAAGGGTAATAATTAAGTAGGAACAAGGGGGAGGCTTGGCCCATAACCATCATACATCTGTTACACCCAGACTGGTCTCCGAGGGGCCTGTTGTCACCAAGGACAAATTGTTGCAGTTTTAAGACTGCAGGGAGGTGGGAGTTAGAGTGTTGGCAAGGCTGTGTGGCTGGCGTAGATGTCAATCAGGGAAGAGGCCACAGCGATGAACCACACACACACACACACACACACACGCATACATACATACACACACACACAAGTGAAAGGTCACGTAGAGAGCTACTCGCAGCCCGCAGAACTTGTGCTCACACAACAAACAACATTTACTGATGGAAATTACAAACCAGGTAACCAGAGGAGGAGAAAGAACGAGGAGGACAGACAATCCTGATAGTTAAATATAGATAAAATGAAACACCTTAGCATGCAAAACTAATAACACCACATTCTTAATAGGGTCTGGGATACTACTTTACTGTAAACAAAGGACACTATTGCTTTCTCAGGTTTCTCAGTTCTTGTTCACCAAGACTGCATGCTCACACTAAGCAGTATGCAACACAGCCACCACTGCTAAACTGCTGGAGATGGATGTTCAGCATTTGCATTAATTAATCCAGTCATGCAGTTTAGTCTGCTGTAAGCAGCAAGACACTATTTTAAACCATTTCTTCACAATTTACATTAATAATGATTCAATAAATTCAATATTTGTGTCAATAAGCCAAATGATTAATGAGGAGATGGCATTTAAAATGAAATGCGAATGACAAGACAGCATTTGGAGAGAAATGCAAATTAGCATAAAATGCAACAGGAGAGACCCAACTAAACTTTAAAGTGACTCAGTAGAATGTCAGGAATCACAGACCATAATAAAAAATAACAGCCTATATGCAAATCATAACTCTAATAAAACAGAAGGAAAACAGGTAGGTAGGCCGTCAGCACGGAAGGATGACTTTAGAAAACTGTCAGACTGATTAAAGGACAAGCGCCGCTGAAGCAGTCACACAGACTGGTCTGCAAAGCTGAGAGAGCAGGGTGTCTGGCATCTAGGTGACCTTCATGTGTGAGAACCCAGCCAGCCCTGATCTCACCTAGATGCCAGATTACAAGCTCTGAAATCACAAAACAACAAATTCCGATACCTAGAAGTACCCGAACACTGGCGTAGGCCATGCTAAAATGAGATGAAACACTACAGTTGAGTAAACAGAGTGTTATCGCCTATGGTCAGAGGTGTAGCTAGGGAAACTGTTACCTTGCCCCCCGTCCAATTTTACGTAGAAATTTACATATTGAAGGGGGCCCTGTGAGGTGCTGGGTGTCCACAGCCCTACGGTGCCCCTGCCTATGATAAACGCAATCGGCTTAATGAAGACCAAGACGGCAGATGTTTCTGTCCTCTGGGTGCACAAGCTGGGTCCCTCATGGCTTCTCTGACAGCTGCCTGCCATCACATAACAAGCGTTTTCCACGGGCCTGGCCAAATTCACGTTCAGGGCCTCCGCTGCTGAACGCAAATGGAGAGCGCTTCGACTGTCTGTTCCGAGACCACTTTTAATAACATGAGCGCTGCAATAAAACACAGCTTGTGGGAAGAGTAAAGAATGTACAAAAGTAAATCAGGGTACACTTGAGAGTTACTCTTTACTCCAAACGGTCTAATGACTTGTTTCCATTGTTGAGTCGCTGTGATTCATACCACAAAGGTGTATTGTTCCACTACAAATTTCCATGTGATTGAGTGTGAAGACTTTTACCCTATTCCATCGCTAAATCGATCAGCACAAGACGGCCCACAAAGACGCTGCTCAGTGAAGATTATTTGGGTGCGTTGTTTTACAAAAGGGACTCAGATTAAGTTTAATTTAACTATCAGTTTATATGTCTGAATTCCATTCTGTGAGTAATGTTTATTGTGGTTTTTATCTTCCAGTATTTGGTGAGGTTTTAACAGAGTCAGGCCCTGGATGGTCGTTGGGACATCGATGCTTTTACACCTTTTACAAAATCCAGGTTCCCAACTGTAACAGAGGGACAAGTAAATTCTTCCTGCCTCGTCCTCATTCACATTTGCCCTTGCTTGACACGAGGGGGGGGGGGGGGATGTGTGTCTGCAAAGCCTGACTGAGACAGAGTACCTGTATTCTATACCTCTGTCCATGGTACGATTATCGTAGCTAAGAACAGCTGGATATCAGCAGCTAATTTTCTTAGTTACTGCTGGACATGCTGCAGCTGACAAGTGGCTCAGAAAAGGTCTAAGTCTAAGGTCTATGTTTATTGGATTTCTCTCTATATATCATAAAAGTAAACACATGCAGTGCAGAACACAGACGCTCCTCTACTTACGAACTTTCAACTTACGAACTTTCAAACATATGAACGAAGAGGACTGTAAGTTCAAATTGTGTTCCTTGGGCTCCCGTTTCCTGTCCGTAACATACATTTTTTTTTCTGCGCGCCAATTCCGCCTGGTATGACTTCTGGCCGCTACTCCCACCGCGCAGCAGTGTAGCGTGCGTACTCCCAGCATCCTAGTTCTTTGTACTTGCGTATACCCTTAAAATTATGTTCAGTAACGACTTATGAACATTTCAAGTTACGAACGGCCGTTCAGAAAGTATCTCATTCGTAAGTTGAGGAGTGTCTGTGCTGCCGTTCTTTTTCATTGTCCCCTTTAGAAATACCTTGAAATGTTACAACGGTAGCCATTTCAGGGATTTGCTGCGGTATCGTACTGAGCAGCGAGTGGGCAGCATTCATTTCTGCCAGAATTAAGTTCTATTACGTAGTGATGAAGAGCGAAACATTTCTAATCAAAAAAGCAAGCCTGCCACGTAAGACAGGAATGGATCTGTGGAGCTCGTGTACTAATCCTGCGGGATGTGCAACCCAGTTCCAGTAATTTAACTGTACAAATTAGTCGTCTGCAGTGTCTAATGTTTATTGAAAAATACATCCTAACCCGCACTGTGTAATGACGCACACTGGAGGGTAATTTACTGACAAGCAGCACAAGCTTAACTTTAGACTCACAGAAAGGCATTCGCTGAGATCACAGCTGTACATCCAAATTCTCATCTTTTGTGCTTTTGTGCAATTTTTCGCATCCACTATTCCACCCAAGTAATGGCTCACATTAATATCCAAATACTTCCTTTCAACTTCATAATAAATATGTACAGTACATGAAAACACAGCTCACCTCAGACACGTGTCTCATCCGAGCGTGTCTTACATCCCTATTTCAGACAAGGTATTCTAAAATGGTTTTCTTTTTCCGTCTCCTGCCCTCCCTGGATGCATTCTGGGTCAGTGGCAGAGTTACTTCTTTGGTGAGAGATTTGAGTCAGACAAGCTGACATTTCGTCAGTGGACCACCTCTGTGGCCCAACGCCTAAAGACACTGACTGTGTGCACACTGAAGCAGGAAGAGAGAGCAAATCCCACACAGGCAGAACACACAGGAGACTACAAATGCAACCTGGCCCTGTGTGTGTGTGTGTGTGTGTGACTGTGTATAAATGCATATACTATCATGTTTGACAAATGCAACACAAAACATTGTCATACAATGTAATACAAGTATAAAATTATTGTGCTATACCTGTAAAGCTTAGTAAAACACACATTGAACTTTATTGCATTAAGTAACTGGCTTGGGAAACCCCTCCCCCCACCCACACACACACACACACACACACACACACACACAGTTGTGTAATCATATCTTTGTGAGGACCGCTCATTCATTTCTATGGGAAAAATGCTAATGCTAACTATGACAACCTTAACCCCTACCCAGCCCTAACCATAACCATAAGGAACCAAGCAAAATACAAGAGTTTTTGGTTTTTTCATCGGAGTCACTGATTTTTATAAAATAGAGTTTTCCCATATGGAAACTGGTCCCCATAAGGTAAAAAAACGGGTATTCATCACATTGTGGGGGCATTTGGTCCCCACAAGGTAAGGTATACCTGGACCACACACACACAGGACCCCAACAAAAAAAAGGGACTGAAACATAGCAGGATGGATGGATGGAATCGTGCCCTGCCATGATCTTTACCTGTATTTTTCATATTAACATAGCACAGATGGACACCTTATTATAGGTTACCTATTAAAGTTTTATGAAAATCTCCAGTTCCAAGGTATTCCCCTTTAATCTCAAACACAGTGGGTGGAGACATTTCTTGCTTTCAGACAAAAACTGACACTTTTCCAAGACTAACATTTGTACGTGTCCAGCTCACTTATCAACAAACATCATCTGAGTCATCACTTCAGCGCCAGCCTGAACGCGACACACAGTACTGCTACTGCGAATACTGGATCATTCACACACACACACTCAGTACTGCTACTGCGAATACTGGATCATTCACACACACACACACACACACACACAGTACTGCTACTGCGAATACTGGATCATTCACACACACACACTCAGTACTGCTACTGCGAATACTGGATCATTCACACACACACACACACACACAGTACTGTTACTGCGAATACTGGATCATTTAGCCACACACACACACACACACACAAACACACTCAGTACTGCTACTGCGAAGACTGGATCATTTAGCCACACACACACACACACACACACACACACACACACACACTCACTCAGTACTGCTACTGCGAAGACTGGATCATTTAGCCACACACACACTCAGTACTGCTACTGCGAAGACTGGATCATTTAGCCACACACACACACACACACACTCAGTACTGCTACTGCGAATACTGGATCATTGAGCCACACACACACTCAGTACTGCTACTGCGAATACTGGATCATTTAGCCACACACACACACACACACACACACACTCAGTACTGCTACTGCGAATACTGGATCATTGAGCCACACACACACTCAGTACTGCTACTGCGAATACTGGATCATTTAGCCACACACACACACACACACTCACTCAGTACTGCTACTGCGAATACTGGACCATTTAGCCACACACACACTCACACACTCACTCAGTACTGCTACTGCGAAGACTGGATCATTTAGCCACACACACACACACACACACTCACTCAGTACTGCTACTGCGAATACTGGATCATTTAGCCACACACACACACACACACACACACTCACTCAGTACTGCTACTGCGAATACTGGATCATTTAGCCACACACACACACACACACACTCACTCAGTACTGCTACTGCGAATACTGGATCATTTAGCCACACATACACACACACACACACACACACACTCAGTACTGCTACTGCGAAGACTGGATCATTTAGCCACACACACACACACACACAGTACTGCTACTGCGAATACTGGATCATTGAGCCACACACACACTCAGTACTGCTACTGCGAATACTGGATCATTTGGCCACACACACACTCAGTACTGCTACTGCGAAGACTGGATCATTTAGCCACACACACACACACTCACTCAGTACTGCTACTGCGAAGACTGGATCATTTAGCCACACACACACACACACACACACTCAGTACTGCTACTGTGAATACTGGATCATTTAGCCACACACACACACACACTCAGTACTGCTACTGCAAATACTGGATCATTTAGCCACACACACACACACACACTCAGTACTGCTACTGCGAATACTGGATCGTTTAGCCACACACACACACACACACACACACTCAGTACTGCTACTGCAAATACTGGATCATTTAGCCACACACACACACACACACTCACTCAGTACTGCTACTGCAAATACTGGATCATTTAGCCACACACACACACTCAGTACTGCTACTGCAAATACTGGATCATTTAGCCACACACACACACACACACACACACACTCAGTACTGCTACTGCGAATACTGGATCGTTTAGCCACACACACACACACACACACACACACTCAGTACTGCAACTGCGAATACTGGATCGTTTAGCCACACACACACACACACACACACACACATTCAGTACTGCTACTGCGAATACCGGATCATTTAGCCACACACACACACACACACACTCAGTACTGCTACTGCGAATACTGGATCATTTAGCCACACACACACACATTCAGTACTGCTACTGCGAATACCGGATCATTTAGCCACACACACACACACACACACACACACACTCAGTACTGCTACTGCGAATACTGGATTGTTTAGCCACACACACACACATTCAGTACTGTTATTGCAAATACTGGATCGTTCAGCCACACACACACACACATTCAGTATTGCTACTGTGAGTACTGGAACATTCAGCATGGTGAAATCTCACTGGCCAGCTGCCGCACAGCATTTTATGGGAAATCACAGTTAAAATCGAAAAACACACTGCACTGGCAATATCCACATTTAGGGCTCATCCGTGCATCTGCATAGCTTTGTGGGGTGAGATCTGTGCCTGTATCCAGAAGGTTGTGGGTTCAATCCCCATAGCTCTTGAAAAAGGCTGTTAACCTCAACTCCTGGAGGGATGCTCTCTGACCCAGCTCTCCTATCCTCACTTGTGGGTTGCTTTTGACAAAAGCGTCCACTACATAAATACATGTTAAATGTATGCAGGAGCTCACAGAAAATACCACTACAAATACCAGGCCAGCTTGCACTGTTACCTTTACTGTTGTTTTGGACTGTCCACACCATACATTTAGGTTTATACAACTCATTATAAAGACACACACTGCACTGCTGAAAAACACAGAACCAGGTCAACTTTAGATAGCAAATAAAGCTTTAATACATTTTATTATAAATGAGGTATTAAAAGCCAAAGGCAAAATTCACAGCTAGTCAATAAATTTTCTCTAATGTGCTTTCGGTAGTAACATAATCATGTTCCATTCGTGCAAAATGAAATTTGGAGCCGCACGTTCAACTAGTTTAGCTCTGTATTTCTCACCTGCCGTCCCCACCCCCTCCAGCTGTACCAACTCCCTGTTAGAAAGACGAGTGTCTCCCATACATTAGTGCTGAAGCGAGGGCCACCCAGTAGGGGACAGAGGAGGAGTTTCTGCGTCTGTCCGTGGTGGCCTATCTGCGATCGTTAGGTGACGGGGAATCACCACCAGTGGCGTCTGCAGCAGCTGCAGAGACCTCAAAGAGCACGGATTATCGGCAATTGCTATGGGAGTCGTGCCTGAACGCCCTCTGGGGCTGCGCTTTCAGTCTGATCCCGTCTGCTCCGACGTAAGGAGGGACTGACGCCCTCCACTCCATTCCGTCAAAGGCCTTGCGGACGAAGGGCACATGTGACAGCTCATTCACACCGGCACTCTTCACACCGGGCCTGATAAGAGGGACGCACAAGGCCTCGTCTCCAAGGCGTCGCTCTCACACTCTCGCACCACATCCACTAAATCCTTTGATGGAAATGTAACAGCTATCTCATAATAACAGAAAATTCTGGGTGGAATTAAATAGCGGAGGAATCGCGCGGGGCATGGTATCGATTAAACATCGATAGCTAAGTAAGTAGGCTGCCTTAGCATACGAGCGCTTTGAAAGTGCGGAAATTTGGTAACGTGATCTTAGCTCGCCGATCGGCTGCACACCAGGGACTGCAGCGAGAGAGTCTCTAAGAGGCAGGAAGATAGTACAATGTCCTCTGACTAAAGATGGGAACATGTTTTGTCAATTCAATGCAAGTACTATGCAAGTACTTTGCACTCCTTGACCCAGATTCCATTGAATCATTATTCAGACACAATCGGCAGATAAAAGTAGCAAATGAGATTAAACTTTCTGAATAAGTGGGCCCATGGCCTTCTCAACTTGCTAATATAAAATAGTTATCATTTTCTAACTATATTCCATGTTTTGCCCAAATCATTAATTTCAAGAGCTATTTGTGCTCTTATCTTCCCTGTAACTCTTTTATTTTGCAGAATTTTTTTTTAAAACACTTCAGAAATTTCAAGCTCCGATTCACAGGAACTTGGCTTCCTACTACTATGTTTGACCACCCTGAAGTTCTAAATTCAGGAGTAGTACTGATCATCTAAATGTTCTTCTCAATTATGATAATTATAGCATTTTTCTATAATACACCACAAAATAATTTCAAAACACATTTTGGTAAACATTATTGTGAATCTGGAATCATATGAAATCTATAACGCATAAATTACATTTAGGCATGCCAGCATTTTAAGAGCATCATACGTCTGTCTGTGCTTCCCCCTCCCCCCCCCACCTGCCCCAAAGCCCTTTGTGATTAGCGGAGGGGGGTGTCTTGGATCGTGAGCTGAGCTCCTGTTCCAAAGAGCTTTCTTTGCACTGATCGGGATCAATAGCAGGCAGATGGTGAGGGGCTGTCACGACTTATCAAGCACCCTCCCGATAAGGTCACAGCATCTGCCACGCGAATGATTAGAAGATGATGTCATGGATATAACTCGACCGCCGACGGATCCAAGATCGAAGACGCGGTCCCAACTGACAGAGCGAGTCTCCAAAAACTCCCTGAAGACGCTTCCGATTTCCTTGCCAGATCGTCCTACTGGAATAGAAGCACCGCGCCCATTGTTTCTGTGGTCAGTTTAAGATTCTGACTGACGATAATCCATTATTCTCCGGAAACGGCTCTTCTGGAGTTCTCTGCTGCCTGGCGCGACAGGTTCAGATTGCTACCCTACGGGAAACGTAAACTACCCCTCCCATGACTTTCTGTCTCTCACCTCTGTAATGAATATAGCAAATCAACTTTTTTCCAAGCCACTCCATTGATGCAAATTACTGGGACAAACATAGGGAATACTTCAAAAGGCAGACTGAATTATACTCTGAGTAGCCATTACACAGCGCTCTCTAACCCTAATACAAACAGCTCCGCTCCTTTTATCAGATGAAAATGGATTAAGAAGGGTATCAAAATCTGTCAGCCTCGTTGCTAAAGGTCATGCCATTATTACACATTACAATGCGTAGTAAATGTGAATTACACAGTCTGGAAAAAGTCATACTGAACCTCAGGTTTCTGCTAATCTTAATTAGCGTAATTATTGCCCCGATGACCATTATGACATATGAATGAATAGTCTTTTTTTATATATATATTCTTCACCTCCTTTGACTTCTGCAGATGGTTTGAAAGTATCTGGATGCCCTCTGCTTAAAGAAACCAAATTCTCACTAAGTGACGAAGGGCTGCACACATAGTACAATTAGTAAGAGAAATGATAACGAAAATAATTAGCGTGGCATGAGATAATGAAGGAAATGAAGGTACTGAAAGAGCACGTCATCCCTCTCTGGATGAAGAGGAGAGAGAAAGCCAGAATTGTTTCATCCAGCTACTCATTAGTATCTTACACTCATTCATTGAGTAAAAACAAAATGAAAAGTGAGACTCTCTAGTTGTCCCTGTGAAATTCCTATACTCTTACCACAGCTTGGCATTTCTTTACTTTAGATTGACCATCTACTGATCTTTTTGGAAACATGGTCCAATTTCCCCCCTTTCAAACTCTTCTTTACTGCAGTCAAAAGGAAATTTGTTATGCCTCTTAGAAGCTGAGCTGGTTTGTAACTTTAAGCCAACAGCTCCCTGTGTTTGTTTTCATTTGGCTTGTGTCGGATTTAAGCTGCAGGGTCTGATTTTTTTGAGCAGTGGCACAGAGGCTCAATCTCAGAGCGTGATCATCTCATGCTTTCAGAGCTCCAGGTTTGAAAACAAGGCTCATCTGCGGACCTTGGGGCCTCGTGCGTTATCCAGGTTCACTGAACAGGCCACACTGTGCCACGCAGCCAAGGACGTGATGAGTCTACTCATCAGAGGCAGCCGAAAATGTCTATTAACGCTACAACCATTAAAAACACCAGCCAGAGACTAGAAGTCATTCAGGAACATCTGCGGTTTCAGTCCTAACGACAGCAGCTGAAACTGTTAATATATCACATTTCGTGGTAGAGCGAATCTGAACCTTGTATGCTGCTATTTCCTGTATTGCGCCCAGAATTCATCTGGTGTCTCACAGGGACTCATCTCACAGGAGTGACTTCTGTCTTACCCGGGCGAGAAACCCCGCTATTCCGAAGCGTCTCCTGTGTGAAGCTGCCGCCACCGCCGACGTCGTGGTAATTGAGGCCGTCCCATTAAATGCCAGTGTATCATGTGCCGCGTTAAAAATGCCCGATTTGAGCGCAAGCCTGGAATCCGAACAAGCCCAGGGGCTGTCTTTCACCGGAGTACAGAAATTAAATGCTCTGTTGAAATGTCTCCCTGTCAGGTAAGTGAATTAGAATGCTAGGCCTGCTTTTAAATTCTGCCATTTCCTGTAAATTGCAGATAATTATATTGCAGAAAGTCCACGATCCCAGGTCAACTGAAGCGATACATACACTGTATGAAAAGTCGGACGGAGCATTTATTTAAAAGGGAACACGTAGTTACTTTAATGGTCACACAGCTTTTCCTGTTTACCGTGTTGTTTACATGCTCTTCTCTGTTATTCATCAGGCTTTAGTTTCCAAACAGAGCCCTTCAAGTGGGAGATAACTCAGACATTTAAAATAGGGATTTTCAACTAAACCACCCCCCCCCCCCACAAGAGCAAATGAAAACAGGGCAGAGCTCGGAACCCCCTAATGTGTGATCACATAACTAATGAATAAGATGGCGTTGGGGGGGCATTAATATTTTTTGCTCTCAGACTGGGAAGTAGTTCTCCCTCTTGAATATAAATGAAAATACCAACATTTCTTATGTGACCCCCTTGCAGCTGCCTTACAGACCCCTGGGGGGCAGGGGGCCAGGAAACCCAGGTACAGAACCACAGTTTTGACAGAAAGGCATTTTTATAGGTCACATACGCACAGTATACAAAATATTTGCTAGTACATTTCCAGCATTTCACCGTAACTTTAGTGCATTTCCTGGATGCTTGGACAGCGTTCTATAAGAGTCTAAGCTGCATATTACCAATGTGGCCACATAACCACTGAAGCATTTGCGTTAATGGAACATTTCATATTATTTTGTAAGTTCTGTTGCATTTCCTAATAAGTGTATATAATGTTTTAACTTTTTAATCATCAGTAACAATGTAAAGCAAACAAAAACAGAATGTTTCAAATACGCTTCAGAATCTATGTTTTGCATATAATTAACATCCCTGAAAACCAGATGCAGCCACTTCACAATAATGTACTTTTCAATCTCTTGCTTATAAGATCACATTCTACATTTGTATGCAAATATGTCTTTTTATTATGGAAGGCAGTTTATAGACAAATATAAAGATGCTGAGATGTTAAGGTAAACAAGAAAAATGGCAGCCGAAAGCCTCTGAAATTCATGCGAGACAGTAATGCATTTGTCCACAATGCATGAGATTCTTGTTCATGTTCTGACGATATGATCTTTGCACATACCCTACCAAACAATTTCAAGGTAAAATGCTTTGTTCTTCCCACAACCCTGGATAAAGCTGTAAGATGAATAAATTGATGCTCAGGTCTTCAGGAGTCAAAAAAGAACTCAGATTTTATTATTTAAAAAACTAAGGAAAGAAAAGGTATTCATAATAGAGTGGATTGTAGTAAGCTCTCTTAAAACAAAAAATAAAATAAAAAATATCCTTCTGCTGTAAACAGACATGTTCTTCTATGTTCTTCTTGGTTTTTTTTTTACTGCTTACTCAATTCCTCTTCTCCAGCACCAATAGGATATTAAAAAGAAATTCTGCAGCAATTACTTGGAGTAGAATTGGACTGTGTGAGCTCACAGAGTAAAATATTCCAGCTAATTGGGACCCAGGATAAGCACTATGAACTTTGTACACCCTCTCATATGGCACAAAGGATTAGATAACCAATCACTCACCCAAAGCCTTTACACCTTCTGCTTAGAATATGGTTGGAAACCCGACTGAGGCAATAAAACTGTTATTGATGGCTTTTCTGGTTCACACCAATCTCTGTGTAATTACAATGTAGGCTCCACTTGGGCTGCATTAATTGGTGGGTGGGTGGGGCACAGCACTGATACAATTCAAGGTTAATTTCGCAGAAGGTCCATATTACCCCCCCCCACACACACACACCTTCTCACAATCATGCCACCCATGGAGGAAAAAGTTCCTTCCTTCAACCTTTCTTCTGAAATGTGGAGGTAATTTCATTTGATCATCCAGGAACCACAAGGAAATGCTGCAGAAACGCTTCACGGATTCACACGGATCTCACAGCTTCCATTTCCGCGTTTAATTTCTGCTGGCGTGCCGGTAGCTATCGGCAATGAGGCACGGACCATATGACGCATTTCCCCCCCCCTCCATCTGTGCCTGGTCAATCCTGACAGTCACTACTCAGCTAGGTAAGAAAACAGCGTAGCTTACTGCCTCATGCCAGGGAGTATGCCACGCTCACCATTTTTTCTTTGCCGTGGATTATTCAGTGCAATAATCGTAATCATTTCCCGGGGTCTTAAATGAAATCCTTCATCTGGACAGAACATTACTGTGTGTTGGCGCAGTTCAAAACAGGGCCCTGCCTATAATGGAAGCTTGGCCTTTGATAACATCTCACACAGAACCGTCCACTTATTCAACAAAGGGATTAATATAATGGCGGCATTCACGTCTGGTAGATTTGCCCGAATAATTTATAGAGCGGCTCCTCGGAATCGGGACCGCAGAGACCGAAGGCCGCATGTAAATGCAGGTCGAGACCCAGACGGGGGCCGAAGAGGCGAGGCGACCCCCCAGCAGCCGGCCCCCGCGGCGGGACACTGGCCAGACGCTGTCCCTCACACTCACTATCAGAAAATTCACGGGTTGAAACCCTATCAATTCCCGCATGACGGTGGGATCAGCCGCGGATGCACACCTGTTTTGTGATGGAGTGGGGCTTCCATGCACAAGCAGCACTGTGTGTGTGCTCTGCAGCCTTGATGACCCCCCCCCCACACCCCCCCACAGACACACACACCCGGCTCCTGCCTGCGGCTTCAGACCAAATGGAAGCTAAATAATCTGTGGAAAAAAGACTGACCCCGCGACCACCATCCATCACCACCATTATCTTCACCTTTCACGTCCGCCAGCCATAACTGGACGACAGAATCCGTGCAGAACCGTATCCCATCCGATATCCCCGACAGCTATAGCCGGCGAGGATTTGACACGGAGCAATGGAGACTTTAGGGTCACGCATTATTTTGGGTTAAAGACGTGCAGATGAAACCTGGATGCACTTTCCATCTAAATGCTACACTTGAATAATCTCCTTCAGAGACACTTACAGAAGGAATCGAAATCTATAGAGAAGGCAAATGGATATGTAGGGGAAAACCAACCTCAGAAGAAAAAGTATAACACACTGCTTAAAAAAAAACCTAGCCCATGGCACATATAAAGCTGAAAGATCTGTTTTTTTCCCTCAAAGGGGAGTCATGTGGAAAAATGCTAAGTGAATGTTATTTCAATGGGTTCCCCTTGAAGACACCGATAAAAAGTATATTGGGGGTATCTGACCGCTAGCCGAGCCTTCAGAGGCCTTCTGACGGCTTTGAGAGAGCGACATCCTCATTTACGGACAGCGGAAACAGCGTTTTAGGAGAGGTTGGGGTCGCCTTGAACAGGAAGGCAGGAGGTAGGACCATGTCCTAGCAACTGTGCAGAGAAGGTGGTACTGACATCCAACACCTTTAGACAGTTGATTTAAAACCAGTCTGCTAAGTGGTTTTGACACTACACAGGAAGTACTTCCATTAAACTGACTTCCTACTTAGAATGTAAACAGAACATAGGTGATACCAAAATCAATCCATGCAAGACTTTTACTACTATAAGAGTGAGAGAAGCCCAGACTGATTGGTACTCATCCCTGAACAGGGGAGAATCAATTATGTGACTGCCGGATTGATTAATAACGCAATAGAAGGACATTTTCTGTTAGGCTAGGATTAGGATAAGCTGCTTGAGGGAACACTGGAGATAAACCAAAGGATCACAGATGAGAGCCGGGGTGAAGCTGTAGAAGCATGACCCCCCACAGCGCAGTCCAGCATAATGCATTGGTTCATCGCCCCAAAAAAAACTGCAGCAGAAATCTGAACATAGAAATAAGACTAGATGTGCTAGAAATACACGTGCTATAAATTCATCTGTATTTTAAGTGGGATAATTTGACACAATAAGATCAAGCTAGAGATTATATGGGAACTTAAACTTCCATATAGTATAACAAGTACTGCTTTGCCTTATTGAATTTTATAATGAGTAAACTTTGTAGTACAAGCCGTCGGGAAGCCAGAAGCGCCATAACGGGACATTATGGAGGATTTCTGTCCTGGAGTCAGCGTCAACTCAACATCAACAGAAAACTTCCTAGATAAAAACGTTGTAATTTCATCATGGTACTTGTCTTAATTCCTCTATGTATTTTTTTAAGAAAACAGTGCCAAAGCACAGTCCTTTTTCTTTTAAAGAAACAATTCATGTAAAGAAAATGCTTTTTTTCACCCAATTAAATTTGAATGCCTTTTGTACTAATACTATTATGTTCTTGTCAGATGCCGTAAAAATTGTATCAATTTAAACAGCTGGCTACTTTAATGGGAACAATTTCAGCTAATTTCTGTGTCACCTGCGGAATGTTGACGTGCCAACCCTGTGGTCCTTGGAAATGATAGCAAAACAAAGCGGGGATTTATTCAGCTTTTAAACACTCTAGCAACTTATTTCATAATTGACTCCTCCCACCACGGCTGCAGTCAAGGCACAGTTAAACCTCTTCCGTTGTTTATCCTCCCTGCCAAACAGCCATCCGGTACTTAACGTGCCCGATGAGTTTCCACAGATACTGGACCAAAACAGAAAGCTCATAATTATGTCAAAAAAAATCAAAGCAATTCAAGCTCACTTTCAAATCTGAGAAAAGCCAGAAATCCAACCGGATCATTCTGAAACTGCACACGCAACTAAGGCGGCCAGACAATGATAGTTTGCCGCGCGATAAATACGATATCCAAACGCCTGGCTATCTGTACATCATGCGTCACGCTAGTTGAGTCTGGCCCCTGTAATGGCTGCCTAGGGCTATGCAGAGCATAAACTGAAATGGCTTCAGTCTGCTAGGGAAGAGCACTTTAATTTATTCTGAAAGGCGCAGGACCACAATCGCTAAATAGATGTATAAACACAGGCAAACAGTGAAACACGTTCGGCATTCAGCAGAGTTTACACCGAGAGCCTCATTAGAAAGCACTTTCTTCATTAGAATTTATTCAATTTCCACCTGACAATATGTCCAGACAGACTTGCCCCCCTCTGCCCCCCCCCCCCCCCCAGACTCTCAGCACTTTGTTGATTTTTTCCTTTAAAAGCTGACACACATTGCGAAGCGACACGTTACCTACCATTGGCGGAAAGTTTCTGTGCCATTCGCATAAAGAACAGAAATGTGGCGAAACTTAAAAGAGCGCAGGGATAGGTAAATAAAGGGCAGCCCCGCATCCGAGTCAGCGTCTCGCATCCTCCCTCATCAAGGGCCACGGAGAACAGCAGCTCCACTGCTTGCAGACGAGATTCATTGTATTTATCTTCTCATTAGCAGCCGGGGCTGCTGGTTCTGTCAAGGCGGCCCAGTCAATTGGCAAAGATGAGAAGCTCTATCGAGGCGGCCTGGAATTATCTCCGTCGAAGTGCCTGATTACACGCCGTAGCCAGCATCTTTGTGTATCTCTAAAGGTGTCCCTTTTGACTTTTAAAAACCCAAAGTAACTTGTATAAAGATGACTAAAATCTATAATTGGTTTGTGAGTAACATTTTAGATAATGAGTGCATAAGGAGTAGTAGAAAATGAAGACTAAATGAAATAAAATAAAGAGACCCTCAGACCTTTTTTATTTTCCATTGAATTGATGATAGAGATGAAAGATTATGCAGTTATTCACATCAAAACAAGAGCTTCAGTGTCACCACTAATAAGTCACGCAGACTAATGAGCATGATATCATCGCAACAAAAATATCCAAAGAAACACATTTAAAATACAGGTGTTTTCCAACAAATGAGGCAGGGTGTGGCTCTGGGGGATAGGACTCTGTGGCGATGATCAGAAGGACAGTGGTTCAAATCCCCTATCCTGTTGGGCCCCTGAGCGAGGCCCTTAACCCCCAATTGTTCCGGGGACTGGCTGTTCCTGCTTTCTCAACTCTGTGGCACTTTGTATAAAAATGCCTGCTAAATGAATGACTCATTCGTGGTTTTAATAAGTAGACCTGTATGATAGGTGTATAATTAACATTTTTATAGAATGTCACATACATCAAATGTCAATAAACATGGGATGCTTCCCAAGTGTTATATGCTCTTCCGAAGAGGAAAATCCTGAATATTCTCACTTTTACAGCAGATGATAACTACTCCGTGGCTGAGCAGTAAAGCCAATTGCATCTCACATAGGACGAAAGCAAAAATAAAGGGTTTAACTCCGTGGTTCTCCACCGAGTTAAAACAACTTGGACCTAAGAGACTTTGTAAGTCTTGATGTTTTCACAATCACAATTCTGCGAGAAACAAGACTGAAATTTGCTTTACCTGCAATTAAATACTATATCTCTGGTGGAGAACCACTCTACGGTCTACACATCATGCTGGAAAAGTGTAAGACTTCAAGTCAATAGACAGCTGTTTCCTTCAAACCATCACAGAGAATTAAAGAGAAGCCCTGACAGGCAGATTGGAAAGCTTTCAGTCAGAGAAAAGGGAAGCGGACAAGAATGTGTGAATAGCCAATGTCCCTGAAATATGTTCACAGATTTAGCTTGGTTGACTTGAAGGTCACATTTCTAAGTGACTTCACTGGTCAGCGACTGAAATACAGTGGTGAAAAAGTGCTCAAATTACGGGGAATTCAATAAGAATAAAGCTTTGTTTGGAGAACCAAGTCATTTCTGGGTACACTGGAAAAAGACTGACGATTTCTCAAGATTTTAGAAAACAGATTCATCTGCTCTAACTAAAACTGCAGAAGACACATGCACCAGTGAAGTGAAAAGGACATTACGCATTGTTTTATACTGATAAATATACATTTAAGGCTTAACCATCAGAGATTAAACAGGTACGGAAAATTCAAAAGTTACAATACAAAATGATACTAATATTAAATATAGTTATAAAGACCATGCACTGACTCCTTTATCATCTAACCCAAATAGCTTTGGATAGTAACAGAAAATTAATAAATTTGCCAAGATGTCTGTTGACAAACCATCCAAACAAATAAGAAAAACAGAAAATAAAGTTGTTCATCTGAGTATTTCTCATCAACACCTCAGGAAAGCAATATTTTTTGTTGTTACAAATGCCAGGAATATTATAATGGATTATTGTCATATATGTGTGAAACGCCATCATCCAACTTACACAAATAAAGACCAAATCATCACAAAACTATCAAAACAAACATTTGCAGGAAATTTCTGGAACAAACTGCTCATTATAAATGACATTTAAGACATTTCATTTTTTTTATCATATGAAGAATTCATTATCATACTGTAAAATTTGTTGATGTTAGTGTGTATTAATGACTTCAACTCTAAATACCGTCTAGACCAGAAAATGTGCAACAAATGATTTTATGAATTACACGCAGCATCCCCTCAATTTAACGGACCGTGCTTCTCCGAACCATCCTTTTTCAGAATGAGCCTCCATCTGTCAGGTAACGCTCACTAAACACCAACACCATGATTTCGACCCCTTATCAAACCTCGCTGAATGCAGTCATGTGCGACAGCACCCCGACTTACAGCACCTGACGGAAGAATCGCGTTATTCAAGGAAACGATCATTTTGATAATCAATTAATCATGTGATCAGGCTATAAACCGATCGATTAGCAGAGGATCACTATTTAAAGTGACATGGAATATCACTGCTGTACGTGACAGCCGACTGAGACCATCTGCAGCCACAGACAAATGCAGCATGTCGAGAAGTGTCCACGCACACAACCACGCACACAACCACGCACACAACCACGCACACAACCACGCACAGATCATGCCGAAAACTGGAGTATGAACTAGGCTTAACAGAGGCTCAGCAAATTGCAATGCCAAGATTTCAAAATACCGCGGTATAGTGTGACCTCAATACCGCCCACGCCTGGTGCCATGGTGTCACGCTTGGGTGGGCTTGTTGCCCCCCTTGTCCGCGGTGGGGGTGTGAATCCCACCCTTGCGTATATGTCCCATGGTGCAGATGAACTGGCAGCCATAACTGTCCCACAGTGTGTGTGTGTGTGTGGGTGCTTGTGATGGACTGGCATCCCAAAGTAACCATTTGCTCTGGCAGTGCCGAATCATCCATGTCTTTTCTTAATCCAAAACTGTTCTGATGCATATACACAAAAATACACTCTGGAATTGGAGCAGAAGTGATTTACATTTTCATAAATACGGTGTCTGAGTATTTCAGCATGGTGTGACATACTGTAAGCCAACACTGTACCGGGACATTAATTAAGAAGGTGACAACTGCCTCACTGTCAAACTATATGTCCCAAGATGATTTAGCAAACAATCTGTCCACCTTCCCACTGCAGAAACGATAAAAGCCCTCGGTGTGATTGCAGAGCCGTCAAAGACTGAATCACTGCTGAACTTCCAATCCCTGGTTAGACAGCCAAAGAATTCATGGATACATTCAATAGAAGCTCAAATCGTCACCCAAAGACGTTCAACACTTTAAAATGCTGAGACCATCTGTGCAGTTTAAATTTATCTTTAAATACACAGTCTACACATAAATATATGAATGATGGGAAAACTTTATGCTAAACATATCAAAGAAAACAAGAAAATACTATGAACCTTCTGCCATGTGGATTACGACCAATAACTTCTTGCTTTAAAAAAAACTTATGGAAAGTCTACCAAACACTGGCAATATGTTCAAAGTTACTTACTATCCTGTCACACCTTGTACAATGCAAGAGGCACTGCACACAGCATTCCTGGCTGCCTGAGCCCACACCAGTAACACGAGATAAAATAATTCATGTTAATCCCGCCACTTTGCATAAATAATCCTGTAATTGTTCTTTTTTATACAAAAGCTAATTTCAAACCCCAAAAAGAGACTCTGTAAATGTGACATTTAGCAAAACACATTAATAACTTTTTTTTCACCTTTAAACATATCAACATATTAAACCTACTGTATAAACATTAATAGAGTAATGCAGGCAATTGGCTTTGCTCCAGAGAATGAAGATATCAAGAGTCTTCACTCATACCAGAAAGAAAAACTACTGCTCTTACACGCACTAGTCTCTCATAGAATCACAAACTACTGCTCTTACAAGAACTACAGTCTCTCATAGAATCACAAACTACTGCTCTTACACGCACTAGTCTCTCATAGAATCACAAACTACTGCTCTTACAAGAACTACAGTCTCTCATAGAATCACAAACTACTGCTCTTACACAAACTACAGTCTCTCATAGAATCACAAACTACTGCTCTTACACGAACTACAGTCTCTCATAGAATCACAAACTACTGCTCTTACACGAACTACAGTCTCTCATAGAATCACAAACTGCTGATTGTTTTTCTGATGTAGTTTTTATTATTATTATTTTTTTTTACTTTTGCACGTGACAATATCAGAGGACGCGTCTAAGAAATTTTCCACATTAAGGATTCCACAGAGCTCCATACGCATGTATGATCTAATGTCACTGAGCCGTGCCATTCTGGAACCTGTACATCCACTTCTGCTATTCCCAAAAACAACAAACAGATTCAATGTGAAACAGACGGTTATATTTATGTAAAAAATATGAATAAATAACAACGGTGTACAAGAAGAACAGGATCCACAGCAGAAAAATAATGCTTTGGTAGCAGATCTGGGGATGAGACCAAAAAAAAAACTTAGAATAAAACAATAACTTGAGAAACATGAGAAGACATTATTTTGACAAAAAATGCATTATCTTGATTGCTAGATCTTGCTTGCAGAAAGTAGACCTTCCGTCCAGAATGGGGAATTGAAGTACTGCCGCCAAGGAGAGCAGTAATGATTCCCGGGGTCAAAGAGGCCATTTTTCCCCCAAGCAAGATCAAGGGGGGGGGATTATGCTCCCCTAAATCACCCCCTATGTACCAACATGACTCGCAAGCCCATAAATCAGCTGATCCGTATGTATCTGCTCAAGCATCGGTTTGTAGTGCCGAGTCCCAGTGGCGTTATGATGCTCACAATAAATCAGGTCCGGATGGGAGCCGCTGTCTGTGGGCGCATGCTGAACAAACGCTGAACGTCACCACAGGGACTAGAACCGCATCACACTTCAGCAGAATGACACTGAATGACATTACATACAAACAGAAGTGCTCATAAGCATATGTCTTGCATTTAAGCAAGAAGCTAGTTAATATAAAATCATGACATGCCATGTAGTAAATTTAAATGAAAGTCACAAGTAAATTTAATTATGAAATCTGAATTCCTGGTCAATTCTTTTTATTTTTATTTTGGAAAATAATCTGAATACAAAGTATTCAGGGATCACTTTATCAGAATAAAAATATAAATAGAATATATAAAGCAGGTAATGATGACATGAATAGCAGCCTACAGCCAGATACAACCTTGAACTGCAGTAATTTACATTTACCTTTGTTTATTTAGCAGATGTGTTTGTCCAAAGCAAGGCGAGGAAAACTTGGGGTCAGACAGCAGGGTCAGCCAGCATCGCTGGAGTAATTGGGGTTAAGGGCCTCACTTAAGAGCCCAGTGGTGATATCAGTACTCAGCTGGCTACAGGATTTGAACCCACAACCTTCTGGATACGGGCACGGATCCATAACCCACTGAGCCACACTACGCTGGTGATGACACCAGCACTTAACTTTCAGCTGAAGAAAATTGAGATGCAGATTGGAGAGCAGATGGGGCCAAGAGGAAAATATGTAAAGCCTGGATATTCTGTTGGAACGTCACGGCCTTTAAAGCAGAGTCTGAGTGTCAGCTGGGGGCAGATGCGGCTTGGGCTCTCTGCCCCGCTTCCAGCAGCGGTCTATGCCATCATCCCCTTCGTCGGCATCAGTGCACCGATCCATGAGGGCGTGCGGAGAGATCCATCCCAATCCGCCCATTAATCCATTATCACGAGACACACCATTCCCAGTGAAACCAGTAAGTGGTAACCATCACTGTCACACGACCATGAAACATAGTAAACTAAATGTTACTTTTATAAATATTACACTATTTTTTGTATGCTGCAATCAGCTTTCACCCCCCCCTTAAAAGTTTTTTCCCTCCCCCCCAAACAAATGTGTATTTATTGGCTAAAGTCATGAACAGCTTCTTATATTACATACATCTCCTGAATATAACTTAACATGAATTACATTGTCTAAATAAAGGAATTACTTTCAAAGGATTACAAAGAGCTGACAGAAGCTTCCAGCTCACCTGGTTCGACAATATCACCGTGGCAACACCCCGCTTCACTACCGCCCGCCTTCATTCGTGGAGGACCCCATGGACGCGAGAGCCTCAGCGATAATGAAAACCCGGAACACGCCACTTAGGAAGGAGCATCCCGGAAATGCAAGACCACGGAGGGATGAGGATTCCTGCTGATCCGGGGCAGAGCGAATGAAATAAAGGAGGGAATTGGGCAGGAGCTCTTTAATAGCCTCACAGAATACAACATGGATACATAATTGTTCTGGTAATTAAAGCACAGAGCAGGGTACCTGATATCTGGGGGGGACTGACACTCAACACTCTTAAGTTTGTACTTTTTTAATAATAGTCTTATTAGGTCCGTGCTTAGTTTAGTAGGTGCTCTGTTGCTCCTGCTTCAATACAGCTTACACTTGTACCTGGACTTTCACTGGAAGCTCAGACATACCCATCAGAAAGACATACCCATCACACAGACATACCCATCAAACATACCCATTAGACAGACATACCCATCAGACAGACATACCCATCAGACATACCCATTAGACAGACATACCCATCAGACATACCCATTAGACAGACATACCCATCAGACATACCCATCAGACAGACATACCCATCAGACATACCCATCAGACAGACATACCCATCACACATGCCCATCAGAAAGACATACTGTACCCAACAGAAAGACATACCTATCAGACATACCCATCAGAAAGACATACCCAACAGACATACCCATCAGAAAGACATACCCAACAGAAAGACATATCTATCAGACATACCCATCAGAAAGACATACCCATCAGACATGCCCATCAGACAGACATACCCTTCAGACAGACATGCCCATCAGACAGACATACCCTTCAGACAGACATACCTATCAGACAGACATAGCCATCATACCCTTCAGACAGACATTCCCATCAGACAGACATACCTATCAGACAGACATACCTATCAGACAGACATACCCATCAGACATTCCAGAAAGACATACCTATCAGAAAGACATACCCATGAGACATACCCATGAGACAGATATACCTATGAGACATACCCATCAGAAAGACATACCCATGAGACATACCCATCAGACAGACATACCCATCAGGCATACCCATCAGACAGACATACCCATCAGACATACCCTTCAGACAGACATTCCCATCAGAAAGACATACCCATCAGACAGACATACCTATCAGACATTCCCATCAGAAAGACATACCCATCAGACAGACATACCCATCAGACAGACATACCCATCAGAAAGACATACATATCAGACAGACATACCCATCAGACAGACATTCCCATCAGAAAGACATACCCATCAGACAGACATACCCATCAGACAGACATACCCATCAGAAAGACATACCCATCAGACAGACATACCCATCAGACAGACATTCCCATCAGAAAGACATACCCATCAGACAGACATACCCTTCAGACAGACATCAGACAGACATACCCATCAGACATTCCCATCAGAAAGACATACCCATCAGACAGACATACCTATCAGACATTCCCATCAGAAAGACATACCCATCAGACAGACATTCCCATCAGAAAGACATACCCATCAGACAGACATACCCATCAGAAAGACAAACCCATCAGACAGACATACATATCAGAAAGACATACATATCAGAAAGACATACCCATCACACATGCCCATCAGAAAGACATATCCATCAGACAGACATGCCCATCAGACAGACATACCCTTCAGACAGACATCAGACAGACATACCCATCAGACATTCCCATCAGAAAGACATACCCATCAGACAGACATTCCCATCAGAAAGACATACCCATCAGACAGACATACCCATCAGACATTCATACCCATCAGACATTCCCAGACATACATATCAGAAAGACATACATATCAGAAAGACATTCCCATCAGAAAGACATACCCATCACACATGCCCATCAGAAAGACATACCCATCAGACAGACATGCCCATCAGACAGACATACCCTTCAGACAGACATCAGACAGACATACCCATCAGACATTCCCATCAGAAAGACATACCCATCAGACAGACATTCCCATCAGAAAGACATACCCATCAGACAGACATACCTATCAGACATACCCATCAGACAGACATACCCTTCAGACAGACATACCCATCAGAAAGACAAACCCATCAGACAGACATACATATCAGAAAGACATACATATCAGAAAGACATTCCCATCAGAAAGACATACCCATCACACATGCCCATCAGAAAGACATACCCATCAGACAGACATGCCCATCAGACAGACATACCCTTCAGACAGACATCAGACAGACATACCCATCAGACATTCCCATCAGAAAGACATACCCATCAGACAGACATTCCCATCAGAAAGACATACCCATCAGACAGACATACCCATCAGACAGACATACCCATCAGACATTCATACCCATCAGACATTCCCAGACATACATATCAGAAAGACATACCCATCACACATGCCCATCAGAAAGACATACCCATCAGACAGACATGCCCATCAGACAGACATACCCTTCAGACAGACATCAGACAGACATACCCATCAGACATTCCCATCAGAAAGACATACCCATCAGACAGACATCAGACAGACATACCCATCAGACATTCCCATCAGAAAGACATACCCATCAGACAGACATGCCCATCAGACAGACATACCCTTCAGACAGACATCAGACAGACATACCCATCAGACATTCCCATCAGAAAGACATACCCATCAGACAGACATTCCCATCAGAAAGACATACCCATCAGACAGACATACCTATCAGACATACCCATCAGACAGACATACCCATCAGACAGACATCAGACAGACATACCCATCAGACATTCCCATCAGAAAGACATACCCATCAGACAGACATTCCCATCAGAAAGACATACCCATCAGACAGACATACCTATCAGACATACCCATCAGACAGACATTCCCATCAGAAAGACATACCCATCAGACAGACATACCCATCAGAAAGACATACATATCAGAAAGACATTCCCATCAGACAGACATACCCATCAGACAGACATTCCCATCAGAAAGACATACCCATCAGACAGACATACCCATCAGACATTCATACCCATCAGACATTCCCAGACATACATATCAGAAAGACATACATATCAGAAAGACATTCCCATCAGAAAGACATACCCATCACACATGCCCATCAGAAAGACATACCCATCAGACAGACATGCCCATCAGACAGACATACCCTTCAGACAGACATCAGACAGACATACCCATCAGACATACCCATCAGACAGACATACCCATCAGACAGACATCAGACAGACATACCCATCAGACATTCCCATCAGAAAGACATACCCATCAGACAGACATACCTATCAGACATTCCCATCAGACAGACATACCCATCAGACAGACATTCCCATCAGAAAGACATACCCATCAGACAGACATACCCATCAGAAAGACATACATATCAGAAAGACATACCCATCAGACAGACATACACATCAGAAAGACATACATATCAGAAAGACATTCCCATCAGACAGACATACCCATCAGACAGACATTCCCATCAGAAAGACATACCCATCACACATGCCCATCAGAAAGACATACCCATCAGACAGACATGCCCTTCAGACAGACATCAGACTGACATACCCATCAGACATTCCCATCAGACAGACATACCCATCAGAAAGACATTCCCATCAGAAAGACATACCCATCAGACAGACATACCCATCAGAAAGACAAACCCATCAGACAGACATACATATCAGAAAGACATACATATCAGAAAGACATTCCCATCAGAAAGACATACCCATCACACATGCCCATCAGAAAGACATACCCATCAGACAGACATTCCCATCAGAAAGACATACCCATCAGACAGACATACCCATCAGAAAGGCATACATATCAGAAAGACATACCCATCAGACAGACATACCCATCAGACAGACAAACCCATCAGACAGACATACATATCAGAAAGACATACATATCAGAAAGACATTCCCATCAGAAAGACATACCCATCACACATGCCCATCAGAAAGACATACCCATCAGACAGACATTTCCATCAGAAAGACATACCCATCAGACAGACATACCCATCAGAAAGGCATACATATCAGAAAGACATACCCATCAGACAGACATACCCATCAGACAGACATACCCATCAGACAGACATTCCCATCAGACAGACATTCCCATCAGACAGACATTCCCATCAGAAAGACATACCCATCAGACAGACATTCCCATCAGAAAGACATACCCATCAGACAGACATACATATCAGACAGACATTCCCATCAGAAAGACAAACCCATCAGACAGACATACATATCAGAAAGACATTCCCATCAGACAGACATACCCATCAGACAGACATTCCCATCAGAAAGACAAACCCATCAGACAGACATACATATCAGAAAGACATTCCCATCAGACAGACATACCCATCAGACAGACATTCCCATCAGAATGACATACCCTTCAGACAGACATCAGACAGACATACCCATCAGACAGACATTCCCATCAGAAAGACATACCCTTCAGACAGACATCAGACAGACATACCCATCAGACATTCCCATCAGAAAGACATACCCATCAGACAGACATACCCATCAGAAAGACATACATATCAGAAAGACATTCCCATCAGACAGACATACCCATCAGACAGACATTCCCATCAGAAAGACATCCCCAGACATATCAGACATTCCCATCAGAAAGACATACCCATCAGACAGACATGCCCATCAGACAGACATACCCATCAGAAAGACATACCCATCAGACAGACATACCCATCAGACAGACATACCCATCAGACATTCCCATCAGAAAGACATACCCATCAGACAGACATACCCATCAGAAAGACATACCCATCAGACAGACATTCCCATCAGAAAGACAAACCCATCAGACAGACATACCCATCAGACAGACATACCCATCAGACAGACATACCTATCAGACAGACATACCCATCAGACAGACATACCCTTCAGACAGACATTCCCATCAGACAGACATACCCATCAGACATACCCATCAGACAGACATACCCTTCAGACAGACATTCCCATCAGACAGACATACCTATCAGACAGACATACCTATCAGACAGACATACCCATCAGACATACCCATCAGACAGACATACCCATCAGAAAGTTCCCCATGCTCCTCCAAAGTTCGACTGAAGAGTTCTGTTTTTATCACCTTGTTTTTTCATGCTGTTAATCTCAAGCTGTCTCACAATTACCATGGTGTGTCGTAGGTGAAGTTTCCCTCACCGGCACAAGTTTCACTACACCATCGGCGTTTTATGACCTATCTATCCTGTGGGGAATTAGAGCAAGAGCCTCTGGTGCCATCATCTCGTACAGAAGGCTATCGCATACATCGTTCATCATTTGCATGTTTTATTCCCATCGCGGTCTCCTTCCAAAGGCTCCCACAGAGCAGTGAGACTTACATCTGACATGTAAGTCTGCTATGAGTGTAATAAACACATGCATCTAACCTCCTGGACTCCAAAGTCTACAAGCCAAACAGAGCAACTATGGTCATTAACAGTGGGACAGCTAAGTGTGCACTGTGTGAAGGTAAGCCACTGCAATCTGATTCCACAGCCCAACCGCCCAACACTGCAATTTTTCCCACTTTCGAAGATGTCATTGCCCTCAAAGCCTTGCTTTAAACTCCACCTGAGCCCAGAAATAATGAATGCACCAACTCACACTCCATTTCACACATAGAAAGTCTGTTTACTGTATAGTATTTTTCTTTAAATTATATTGCAAACATTTCCTTGCACTGGAGAGCAAGCGAATCTGCAAGAGTGCAATTCTGCACTACGGCAACATAACATCTCTCGGTGCCCGGGCAGAATAGGGCAGGTCAATTCATTACGTCCCGCTCAGCTAATTTATGTCACTGCCATCTTTCGGTGGCAAAACTCCACGTTGGATTTTCTCCCCCCCCGCAGTTTCTGAACTCACCCTGCTTCTAATTGCAGGGGAATACAGATGCGTCAGGAGGGGCAACCTCTGTTCTCCTGCGAGATAAATGAATATAACCAGGCTAATACAGCCACAGTCCAGCAGAGTCCAAGAGTCTCTATAAAACGGTAATCAGCAGAGGACTCTGCCCTCCCGCGTCATTCTTTAGGGGGCAGAAAGTGGAGTCGCTCCGTTCACGCTGAAATATGGGAGATGGAAACAGCTGGACGTGTGCATCAGTATTCTGGAAGGTCTAGGTGGCACAGGCATAGATCTTGGCAGGAGCTTGAACAGCTTCAAATCCAATTTGCAGTCATTTATCCTCCTCCTGTTTAATGCCCCAGCTCTGTCTCTCTGAGCCGCGTCCTTATTAGGCGTTGACAGTTTGCTTTATGATTTTAGCATTATACCGCCAATACATTAAAAGCACCTTTACCTAACAACAAGGCGAGACCCCCCCCCCCCCCCCCCCCCCGAGTGCCTGTCTAGTAAAGTCACCGGCACTCTGACTATTATCGTCGCCAGCTAGCGGCAGGCGTGCAGATGTCGGATTTTATTGTCGCATGAAGAGCAGGGCGGCATGGAGAGAAGTGCGTGTCCCCGTCGGCGGGGAGACGGCCTGCGAGGCTGCGAGGCTGCGAGGCTGCGAGGCTGCGAGGCTGCGCGGGGAGGGAACAGGCCGCGCAGCACACGGCATCTTCGCATGCAGATGATGCAACAGAGAGGAAACGACACGCGGAATGTGGCCCGATGACGAGCGCCTGAGCGCCTTCAGGCCTGCAGATGCCCGGGTCCAGCTCACAGCAAGAGTGCAGCAATTACTGACCCTAATTACGCTAACAGTTGTACCTTATAAGGTCATACTAGAAAGGTCCCATATATATTTCAGGTACAAATAAAGAATAGATATGTGTGGTGTATATACTACAGGATATACAGTTCATACATAATAGGAGTCACAAGGGATGTTTTAAATGTACCCTAATTAGTTTAAACAGTGTGTTACCATTCATTTTCATTAAAATCAGACTGCCTAGTAAAGGCTTATCCCCCTTTTCATAAAGCTTAAGTAAAGCCTCTGTCATACATAGAACACAATTCCAATAATATTTGCGACATATATGTCTTACTTAACTACTTAAGAATTTTAATTAGATAAAGTTACACATCTGAGTAGAACTACGCATGCCTTCGTAATAACATGACTGTCAAATCTAGGCCTTGTTCTGCTTCACAAATTACATACTGGGGGCATAGTCATCAACCATGGCCACGCCCACCACCAGACAGAGCCACGCACAGATTCACTATAAACATATTTACAGTCCTTGTGGTGAATGCCTGCTCAGTCCTGAATTTGCTTACTCCTACTCAGTCTTGGCCTGACTTTTGGCATGCATATCCTGTCTCAATTTCCTGTCGCTTTTCTTTTTGGGGGGATTGGCAGGCAGACAACTGCAAACACGTGTGCACAGTTCAGGGCGTGTCCTTTAGCCACTGTCTCTAGTCCTAGGTTTGTATCTTGTTAATAAAAATATACAATTAAAGATACTTAATTAATGATACTTCTCAAAAGGGCACGTGTTTCATAAGAAGTAAGGTTTTTTTCCTACTTGCTGTGCCTGGCTGGTCACAATTTCTAAACAAAGGAAAGATACAATCACTCACTCAACATGACTTGATAACAGATTTCCCAAAGTCTGCTTTTAAATTTAAAAGAAACAGCTTCACTGCCCCTTCGCTTTACAGGCTGACCCTAACATAAAAAAACAGACTGAAAATCTAACGAGGTTTCGCTTGATTTCCATTAGTCTCTGGTCAGCAGATGAAATCTACAGAAGAAGCTGCCGCAGAAGATAAAATGTCCTCCTTCCATCTGCTATCACTCTAAACAACAGTAGAGATCGAAAGGCGGGAAAAAAAAGTGCGAGCTATTTGATAGTGTCAGGCTCGAGAATAAAGATAGCGGGAGGTCATTTATCTCAATGGATCTGAAACGGCCCGGGTCCTGCCACTCCCCAGAAAGCAGCGACCTCGCGAGATTGATCCCCAGCGTCCCTACCTCCGGTCCAAAGGGGGGTGGGCTGTAAGGCGTGCCAGCGAAAGCAGCGTCCCCTCACCTGAGGAGCTCACGCTTAGGCAAGATCTGACAGACTCGGGTCTTAATTTAATACCCCCCCCCCCCCCCCAGAGCGCAGTGGTGTGCCGGCCGGGTGAGGCGAGGGCTGCGCTCATACCCGTGCTCTCTAATCAAGCGCCCGCTGGCCGACAGCCTAGCAGTCTCCCAGCCCGCGATTCGCCGCAATTACAGCCAAGCAGCCCGCCCCCCCTGTCTGCCTCTGAGACCTCCAGACGACAAATCCCGAAAGTCACAGGGGGCCGGGCGAGGTGGGACTGGGGGGGGAAATCAGCCATCAGTCCCGGGGGCAGAAGGGGAGGCGATTCAGGTCGGCCTTGTACTGCACCTCTGATCCTCTGGCTTTCCTTAGCACCGATTTAACCTTTTAATAAGCAAAGTTTTAAGCATTTCATTAACTTTGAAAAAGTTCTTTGGTTTTCCCCGGGGCATTTAAAATATGCAGTTTCATACAGATATCACAGCGAATTGTTGTCTTTTGAAACGCCACAGTTTAGTTAGAATCTTACGTTGTACATGAAGATCAAGGGATTCCTACAGGTCCAGCATGACAAAGGGAAAGCACAGTAAACGAGACACCCCACCACATCCCTCTATAAGTACATTCATTTAAATGCCAAGTCTGTAAACCGCCCCTTACACAAAACCACTACTTACCAAAACCAGCCAGAAAACAGCATCTAAAGCATGTTGAATTCACAAGGCTAATAAAGCAGCCTCAGATCGATCCAGCCCTTCAAACATATTCAAGCTTCAATGCTGACATTCCTGTAAATGGTAAAATACTGATATTCGTGGAGCAGTTTTGCTGTAGAACAGTGTGTCGATTTCTCTTTAATTTAGATGCACCAATTAGCCTGACTGCGCATCTCTGAACTGGGAAACCAGAGTTCCTAGAGGAAAGCCACAGAGATACTGGGAGAAGAATCCTCACACATACTGAGCAGAGGGGGGAATCAATAAATAACTCTTGATAATTACTAACCTTAAGACAATAAGTCATAACAGGATTGTGATTTAAGGTTGTAAATAAATTTAGTTCATTTCAATCATAGGAGCAATACCACAGGTGCTGTGGGGAAAACTCAAACACACAATTACACTTTTAGCAATTCATTTGATATTAAGGTTTATACTAGCACCATAGGGACAGAACAGACAGATCAGTACACAAATGGGCATTCACAGCTCGATATAAAGTCTCTTCTTGCTGGGATTACCCCACTGCCCACACTGGCTCCAGTGAGATTCTCAAAGAGCAAAGCCAGACAAAGAGGCGAGCGCAAGGTCAAGTTTATTTACAAAGACGATTCAAATGTGGGCAGCCCCAAGGTGCCAAACAGTTCCGGCATATAAAAGCCTCACGCCTCCTGCGCAGATGTACGGTGAACAAGAGTCATCCTCCACGGGGTGTGCGCTTGCATGAGGAACGCGGCAAGCCGATGTCAGCCAGCACACAGACCTTCAGGAAGGGAGCCGGCCAGGGTGAAACGGCCAAAAGCGGACACTGCAGAACCACTACCATGCTTAAACAGGAGGAGTGAGAAATTTCCCATAATGCACCACCCTCCTATGCAGATCTGTGTATGGCTTTCTGTCTATCAATCTGTCTGTCCATCAATCAATCCATCTATTCTAGTTTGTCTCCGTCTTTGTTGTCCGCTTCTGTCTGTCTGCTTGTCTGGCCGTCTCTCTGGCTGTGCCTGGCTCTGTTTGTCTGTCTATCTGTTGCTCTGTCTGTCTTCTATCCGTCTGTGTATCTCTCTCTCTCCATCTACCAATAATATTAGCACACAACAACGAGCTACAGTTGCTGCTGAGACATTTCCCACTGGACATACATTCCCTTTCTCTTGTTTACTTCTGTTAGACAGGACTGAGATGGGTGCAACACGTGGTACAATCGCAGGCTTCTAACAATCCCTCCGCCACCCTCCATGTGTCCTCCTCTGCCCTCTTAAGTAATGCTGTTCCTCAGTTTCCATATAACCCTTCAGCACGCGCCCAGACTGGGCTCATTCTTTCCACATATGGTGTTCCTCCAGCCATGTCACTTTCTCCCTGTGCCAGCCCTCGCCTGCGCCTGCCTGTGCACACCGCTAATGCGGCAGGATCTCACGCACCGCCACTGGCACGCCAAAGGAAAAGACACAACACACACATACATTATTTCCTCGAATATTGCCAGTAGTTTGCTGAAAAGCACAGTGTTAAAGAAATATACAGAAGGCGTTTTTCATGGACGCTGACATTCCCTTGCACGTTTACTCCTTGCGCGTCGCCATAATTCATAAACAACGTCATCAATCTCTGCAAGATATCAACTGTGCCGTGCTGAAGAAGGACAGTAGCCCCCCTTCAGGTGTGTGTATGTGTGTGTGTGTGTGTGCATATGTGTGCGTTCGTGTGTGTGTGCACGCGTATGTGTGTGTGTGCGCGTTCGTGTGTGTGTGCACGCGTGTGTGTGTGTGTGCATGTGTGCGCGTTCGTGTGTGTGTGCACGCGTGTGTGTGTGTGTGTGTGCACCTGTGTGTGCGTGCATATGCTAACCTCAGTATCAAATAAAGATCTCCCACTATTCCTACAGTGCTGCTTGGCTTTACTAGCATCCACATCAAAACTGAATATGGAAAGAACGCTTGTAATTTGCAAATGGATGGCTGCATCCTGTGAAGCTGACAGCTGTTTACCCTGATCCTTCAGTCTTTCAATCTCTCATAGACAACCTGTGACAGATGGCGCAGTCATTCATAACACAGCAATGCCCGGGACCCTTAAACACCACCAATATAAAGGACCGGGCTCAGAACGAGAGTAATATCCCCCTTCCCCCGGCACCTGATGCGCTTTGGAGGGAGGGAGGCGATATTCCAGAGGGATCCCTGTTCATAGAGGGACTCCAGCAAGTGCCTGATGCTCCCCCTGCGGAGCAAAGACCCAGGTAATGCCACAGGAAGCCTCACATGGACACGATTCATGCACAAAAGCAGGAGACACATATGGAGCGACTTGTTCTGCCACTAGGAGGCAGTCACTTCACCCCTTCGCCCTGACCGCCAGTCACAGACGGCCTTCTGCAGCCTTGCCAAACTTCAACACTCGCGAGTATGAGACGGAAAGTACTCTGTGACCTTCATCGACCATTGAACTCCACGCTCACTGCGCTCCAATTCTGCGGCACGATCCGGAAAATGTAACGGGGAGGCTATGCTACATATCACCCCTTTACTTACAGCAGAACAACGGGCGAATCCAGACCGGGCCACTTAAATGGAACCGTCTCCCTGAAAGAGAGACTTGGCCACAAGGCACGTCGCCTGCAGATATACACCGAACGAGACGGCAATGGGAGAACATGCCAAATCCAGACCTACCATTAAAGTGAGAGGAAGAGAGCGTAACAGCACAAGAGCAAAAGGGACCCAAATGCTCTTTCAGGCGAGCTTTCATAACCCTGCTCCTCTGCTGACCTGTAAGGCGCAGTTTTCAAGAGGTTCAAAGTCCTCTGGATCAGAGGACTTCAAACGGCCCCCTGAAGCGGCACTCGTAACGGTAGCGAAGAATTGCAGTTCCGCACGCTGGCATTAAGTAATGCCCGCTGTTGAAGTACATGATTATTCTGCTGCTATTCGAATTTGCAATCCCACGACTGCTCAATGTAACTGGACACGACACACAGATCCTATGCTATTATTGGCAGCAGGGATATACTTACTGCATATATTACAAACGGTTAGCAACAAAGCAATGGCACAGGATAACTGAAAAAGCAGAGGTGGGACAAAAATGACTAGTGTTTTCATAAAAAAGCTCACTGCACAAATGCCCTTAGCGGAAATGTAGCCACCTGAAGGTATTCCCTGGGCTGGAGGACTGGAGGTTCTGGTCCATCGAACTAATCCTGTGGCCTGAATAGTGAAAATGCGACAGGAGGAAGGGCTGTGTTCTGGAAGATTTATGCACATTTCAAGCACATGGAGAAACAGGAATAAAAGAATTTGTATATGTTTAAGAAGTTCCACTAATCAGACAAACGTCGACTAAACATGGCCCAACAGCAAGAGACTGGAATCAACAAAGACCTCCATTTGAATTTACGGACTCTTGCTGATGCATTGTCTCAAGAGGACACAACCAAAGTATCTTATGGTGCGAACGCTTTGGTGTCGTTGTTTCTAAGGAATCAGTGCGGCACGGAGTAGCTACACGGAGCCGAAAGGACAAGTCAGCAGATGAAATGGAATAAGCTTTGGATCGTAATCCTCAAAAAGTTCTGTGGAGAACATGACGCATCTACCGCTCCACAAAGAGTCTGCCTGGATCATTCCGACATGATCAAGCTATCTACGGAAGAACAGCTCTATAGGAATATGGATTCCAGTGATGCTGCATATTAAAAAACATACGATTTTAGCTGACAAATGTTTTCCCACATAATCATCCCTTTAAAAGATGTCTACAAGTTTTAGTTTAGATAGCTAAGAACAGCACAGTGCAGCACAGTGTTCCTGTGGTAAAGAATTAAACCATTAATTTTGGACAGATTAGAAAAAGCTTTACTTTCTGAATTCACTACTTGCAAAAAGTCGCTATAACATTCCTCAAATTAAACTTTGCTGAAAAGTACATTTAACATTTTGTCTTTGTATTTAGTACTTGTTCTCTTACTCTTCTACAATATATAATTTATTTTTATGAAAAAGAAAAACACCAAAGGAGAGAATTATTTTCAGGAACAGCAAGCCCTTTGACTCCACATCAGGTATTCGTCACGATAAAAGTAATCAGTACATTCACTAATTCCTCAGGAGATCTTGAGATTTAGCGCAATAATAGACCGTGTACTACTGCGAGCCAGACTTGCTTCTCAGCCCAGTTAATTCCTGAAAGGCGATTGGCTAAGATGATCACACACAGGGAGGCAATGCGGCCTTCTGTGAGTCCACAGTCACTACCCACAAATCATAAGGCGGCAAAAGCGGCTCATATCTAAAAACCCCAAATCCAATTGGAGGGCTATTCTAAAACTCAAATCTATTTCCTCCACACTAGAAGAAGTACTTTAAATATTCAATGACGTATAGTGCCAGCCATATCATTTAATTGTTTTCAAAGAATTCAGTGATTCAGTGAATTAATATGCAAACAAATGTTAATAGATTTCAGTGGGCCTGCACCATGTCCATGAAAAAGAGGCAGAGGTCCCAGTTAGAGGTCTGTCACTGGATGGTGTGCCCAGAAGTGAGCTGGAACTTTCCAAGAGTTACCGAGAAACCAATAAACATACTGGTAGAGTGAGAGAAATGTTCTGTGCATGATGGAAAGTACAGTGAAGAACAGCAGACGAATAAGCCAGGCCTTGAAAGTGCTGAGAGCCTCATCGCCATTCACGCCATGCGCCAGTTATAAACAGCTGGAAAATGACAATCGATCTGCGAGAGATTCCTCAATGAACCGGGCTGCCATTTTATTTTACCCCGTGACCTTTCAACAATAACCTAATCATTACAATCAGTGTGGATTAAACTCCCTCGAAATTCTTCAGCAAGGTGCCAAAAGCAGATGTAAAAGTAAAATGAAATGATTATTTATATATAAGTACATTATAGTATTATATATAAATACAAATGAGTACAATTAACAAACATTCTTAAAAAAGATATCAGATGTAGTTGGGGTGACCAACTAATCCATGTCAGGGAGGACACTGTGAGCGAGGACAGGATTTGTAAACTACCAATATCAATCAAAGGGATGGATTTCACTTAAGCGCCGAGTTCTTTCTGTGTGCTGTTTGGTCAGTCTCCTATAATCAAACATATGTCACTAAGGAAACAAACTAATGAATGCAGAAGAAGAACTATTTAGCCAAGCAAGGGAGCTTCTCAGTTTTAAAGAAGTTTGTAAAACCTGAGGTAACCCATTGTGTTCCCCCTGATGTGGATTATTAGATAACCCTAGATATGACGCATCCCAACAGATTTTTAGTGTTTTTCGAAGGTTGAAATAATCATTAGAGATGACAAAGTAGCTCATTAAATGCATTAAATAAAGGTGACATCAAAGAGTCCCAACGCCCCTGGTCGATTGCCATGGTGATGTTCCCAAGCCAGACAGCACGCTACGGTTCTGCAGTGAATTTTGTCCTCTTTCCTGATTGGAGGCCTATTCTGTGGACAAGTTTCAGTTCCATCCTGGACCTCGCTAGTAACATTTTATTTATATGGAAACTGTCATTTTTGCCCATCCAATCATACTCTCCATGACACACCCAGATGCATACACAGTGCAGGGTTGGCCAATGGCCAGCACCCTTGGAGAAATTGGGGTTAAGGGCCTTGCTCAGGGACCCAACAGTGGCATCACTCTGCTGGTTGTGGGATTTGAACCGGCGACCTCCCGATCACGGGCACAGAGCCACACACCTGTTCACACAAAGGACATGGCCAGTCGTATTTTAATGATTGCTTTCCTGCTGCCTTTAATGAAATCCCATTAGTATTTTGTATTTACTTTAGCTTTTCAAAAGCACAAAGGATTCACTAGAAACTTAGAATGTTAAACAAAAACATTTAAGGGAAACATTTAAGTCTCTCTGCTCTGTACGGCAAACACAGTGAAGGCGAGACAGTTAACTAACAATGACATAAAGGGGCTGTTGTTTGAAAAAATCCTGCAGAGAGACAAAATACAGCCTAAAAAGCAGAATGTGCAGCTGTCAGTGGACAACATAAACCAACAGGACTGTCTTTGATCCTCTATGTTCAAGGTGAGCATAACACAATTTCCATCCTGTACAACTTATGGGAGTAGAATTGTAGGTTTAAGAGCTTACAAGGATTAACTGTAAGACAGGTAATATATTATATTACAAAACAGGCAGGAAAAAGTAAGAATCTTCAAAATAAGCTCCCATTAATGTAAAAGTATTTTAGAAAATTTAGCACAGCTTCAGTAAGTTTACAGTACAGCTTGGATCATATTCTAATCTATATATTGTATATATATTCACAGAAACAAAATGCAATGTAAAGAAACCAAATTCAGAGGAACACAACACAATTTAAGTTATTCTAATTTCAAAACATTCCCACTTTCCATAAATTCCAAAAAAATCCCCTTTTCTTGATTTCTGGAATTGCTAAAATTGTTTGAGGGAAACATAACGATTCTGTTGAGTTCTAGAAATTATAAAAAAAATGGGGGAAAAAATGACTGCTGCAGGGCAGCAAAACCATCACACATAACAGCATGACGTGTGGACTCCCATGCTCAATTAAATTACTGTCAAACACCACAAAAGGCTCAATGTCTTGTCACAACACACAGGTCCCTCATTATAAACAAGCCTCGCCATCCCACGCTCAGGCTCACGCCATAGTGAGGAATCAAAGCATGCATTAGAGTTAGAGCAGTGCTTCCCAATCCGGTCCTTAGTGACCCACAATCGATCCAGGTTTTTGCTCCCTCCCAGCTCCCTGCCAGGCAGACCACATTCCTGCGCCTTCCCAGCTCCCCAAAAACATGGACTGTCTGTAGGTCCCCAAGGACCGGTTTGGGAAACACTGCCCTGATAGAGAATAAATGCTGTTTGGCGCAGTAGCGCCTCCTACACAAAGGCAGCCTGAAAAGCAGCCGATTCATCCTGGGCGCACTGATTAGTGGAGACACTCTGGGCTGCAACAGACGGCGGTGGGAGACGACTCCTCTCTCGCATATGTCACGTCTCTCGTACCGTGGAGGCTGTAGTTATGTGAAACCACAAGGATCTGTCTGCACGCCTCCATCTGCCGCTCGACGCGCCGGGCTGACGCCTCGCACTGCGTGGTAGTGGCATCTGCCAAAGCCAACCTGATCTCACAGGAGGTTACTGGAAATCAGAATCAAAAAACGCGGCGCAGGAAGGCCGAGGTGAAAGACGAGCTCCCTCTCCCACGGGCCACTCCCATCTCCCTCCTCAAACATTCGCATCAGAAAGTCTATTTAGGTGCGAAAACACGGACCCGATAGCCTCTTCTGGGACGGCCGCTCAGCCAGCACCTCAACCAGCGCCTCCCAAGGCCCATCGGAAACCGAACAGCGCAAAGTGGGGCCTTCCGGCGTCTACATCAATTCTCAAGAACTCTGAGCTCACAGGCAGCTTGACGCAATCAAAAGAAGCTTCCCTTGGTTTATGGTACGAAACCGTCTCCCAGGGTCGAGACTGAAGACGACTCTGCTAGCAGTCTGAGTAAATTTCACAGCCAATGAAATATGCATATGCAAATACAAATCCTCATACTATCCTCAAACCCTGACCGGCAGACCGCACTACCTGTGCAAAGCTAATAAAGTCTCTAGGTGCAGAATAACCCATAAATATGAACTGAACTACCAAAAAAGGCCAAAACAAAACCGATCCATTATCAGTGGTGGTTTCAACTATATGATTTCAGATTCAGCCAGAAAGGTTTTAGTATTCTTATTTACTAGCTAAAAGGTATTGAAGTAAGGGGCCGAAGCTGGAAAAAATGGCGCGCAAATAAGCAACATGGAGTGCTGGAAATGAAGGTGCCTGTCTGTCCTGTTGTTCAATGTTAGCCACACATACCTTCCTTAATTCCGTCTGAGAGGGCCTGGAACACCTATACATGCCTCTTCAGACCTGTCCTTTATAAAACCAGATCACTCTTTGTTCAGCTCGGCTTCGCAGTCCAGACTGCTGTAACCATCTGCTCCCAGGGCAACATAACCAATATGATAACCGTCTCCCTTATGTGTGAGTAAGTGTAACTATTACCTGAGATTTTTAAGAAAACACCAACAAAGATCCAAACCAAGCCTAATTGGAGATCAGCTGATATATTAAAAAACATGTCCATATGAACAAAAATTTGGAACTGATGTCTGAAAAAAGCTTAATTCCAGCAGCCAAAACCAAGACCTGTAAGAGAAAACCAAAGACTTTGAGCTAAGTCCCTTAAGAGATTTCAGCGGGTATCATTTTTACAGTGACTTACAGATGGGTGGCAAGAATCTTAGGAATCGCTATCTATTATTAAACAGCTGCATAATATTATACTTTAATGGATGTGCATTTATGGATTTTATCCTTTATAATAAGGAGTATTATAAATGAAAATGTCACATGCTTGACGTAATGACACTGGCTCTGCGAGAATTAAGAATGCACACAGAAAATTGTTCCGCTTTGCTAAACACAGGTTGTACAGTGACAAAAAAAAAACATTAATATAATTGTAATCTATAAAAATTCCAATGCCTCAGCAAATTAATATGGCACACCTAATTTAGACAAAAAAGACTGATCAAAGCAAGAAGTGGGCATACCTTAAAATGTTTATTTTTATATGTAAGCCCAGACCGCAATAAATCAAACCTGTCATTTGAAAAATACATTTCAGAAAGCAGAACAAAGCAAGATTTTTTTTTATTGGGAAGCAATGGATCAGAAATAGAAGGTGCGACTGGGACTCCGAACTTGATTTTATGAACAAATGAGTCCCTTAAAAGTTTTCCGGCGAGTAATTGTTTTATCGGCCATCCGCGGCTAATTTCCTTTGATTTCTTGGGAATGATGACACATCCATGGATTGCTTGGCAATGAACAGGAAAATGAGAGAAACACAAGCCAATTTAAACAGAAAAAAACACATGCTTTTAAACTGCTTTTAAAATCCTTTTAAAAAAATCATTTTAAATCATAGAATTATACTCTAATCCAGCTAATAACTGTACATTCACTAGTAACAATGCTCTAGAAATTAAAGTTCAGTACACATATGAGTCAGTATGGTCAAGTCAGCTAATGCATTCACAAATAAATACAGCCCACTCTGCTCTGCCCTGCGCAGGTAATTATTTACAGTGGTTTAAATAAAAACTAAAAAAAGAACATACAGTTTTCTTATCTAAGGTACAGAGATAGCCCATATGTTTTCAGGAGACATTAGTTTAGTTTTTATAAAATCAAAATAAAACATAAACCCTTGGAACCAAATAGTCGCTTAATGTTTCTCCTCCATTCCGGTGGGGATTTTAGTGTGGTCTGATTTATCTTTTGCCTGATTTTGTTAGTTTTTTTGTGTTTTTTTGTTTGCAAAGCAAGAAGTGGGCGTACCTTAAGGTGTATTTTTTATATATAAGCTCACCTTTGAGCCAATTAAGGTTTGATTTCATGCAGAGCAAATAATATATACGTTTAACAATCGATAATGATTCCACTGAAATCTTTAGCTAGCAGTATTTGATGTACAGTAGAGTAATACTATAGCGTCTCCCCAATTTATCTTAAAAACCTTGGCCTCTATACTATGATTCAATGTCCAGTACTACTCACCATGGAAGAGGACCGCCAACTCGCTAGCTAAACTCTCAGCCAGAAATCCCTTACTAATTATTGAAATACATGATGAAAAATGATGTTCCGGGGTCGCTTCTCTAATCTTGTGGCAAAGCAGTCTTTACACGAGTGGCGCACAACAGCTTGCAGAATTAGACGCTTCACAGAGTATAAAAACTGCACTCTTAATATTGCAGAATAACATTGCTAATTCTTTTATCTGCCAACCACCGTTAAAACCAAACACATAAAAAAGGGAACAGTAAGTAATAAATACAGTGCCCTCCAGAATTATTGGCACCCCTGGTAAAAACGAGTAAAAAGAGACTGAAAAATACGTATTTATGATCAATTAGCTCAATCTGAAACTGAAAAAATCCAGCCTTTAATTGAAGTACATTAATTCTAGCAAAGGAGCATCCTCATCAAAAAATATTTTTACATGCCACAATAATTGGCACCCCTGCATTTTGTACTTTCTGCAACCTACCTTTGCAAACACAGAAGCACTGAGTCTGTTATAATCTGAAGAGCCATAGGTCCACTTCTGTTCGCTGTGCAGGTATTCAGTGAGGTTTAGGTCAATACATCTTTTCATACCTTATTTTTTTTTTTACTCAGTTTTAACAAGGGTGCTAATAATTCTGGAGGGCAGAGTATTCATGGTCGCACAGCGATTTTGAGCTTTATTATTCTGATGGAAACCTCCAGCTTAGATTTCAGTCTGTTCAACAGCCCATTTTAGCTGAAAAAGAACAGAGTATATACAGTATACCCCCAGGAATCACCTGTAAAAATGAAGTCACACATTAATTTGCTACTGACAGAAAAGACTAAAATGTCTAAAATAAACTCTAAGCAAAGGTCACCGTGTACTAATCTGTTAGCGCCGTCTTCATTCAAAGTAAATTTATAATAATAACATTTTTATATCCCAATATACTTTGTGAAAGGTTTTTATATAACGAGTTTTGCATAAGAAAAGTGAACACATTAATTTTAGAGATTTTTAAGCTCATTGTTCTTACATTTGAATTTGATTTCAGAGGTTTAGAAAAACACTGGGGAAAAACAGACAACCAATTAATTTGTTAAACCACCCTAATCCTAACCATAGCAAAATGTCTCAAAGCCAGGTGCAGAAAACTACGCGCTTAAGGCTATTGTGTTGTTAATACTCAGAATTTATTTACAATGCAATTTAATTTCCAAATTAATTATGGAAAAAGGCACAGATTAGTTTTAAAACTTACCAGAAAATGCACATTTTCACAGCGCTTAAACCATTCAAAGGATATATTTAGACACATTTCCAGCAATACAACCGTCATGAAAGCTACTTCCTGAAAATGAATGCACCCTAACCAAATCGGAGTCCAATAAGCCAATTTACAATGTTCGATTTAATTCTTGAACAGACACTGGATGCCAACTGTATATGTGGGGGGGGGGCAATAAGAAATGCAAATGTAGGGTTGAATATTCACTGAACCCCCATGCAATGTTTACGGTTACTTTTTATCAGTCTCATTACAGGAAACGTAGACTTGCACCCTTCATCACATCGCAGCTAATTGTGTTCAGGGACATGCAGGTATCCCATTAACACTGTCAGAGGCCTGGGCATGTTTACGAAGCATGACATGAACTAAACCAGGCGGCCCCGGGAAAATGGAGGAAAGCCAGATTATTAGCCTGGAGTTTTAAAATCCCAGTGCGGCTCCCGCTGGAACCTCACGGGGAACGACATCGCTGCCAGAGCGCTTCAGTTAGCAACGTAGCTGACACGAGGATACGGGTAAAGCCGTTCATTTCCGATAAGCTTATCGTTAATGTAGGAGCACTTCGCAAATACTGTTAGCAATTCTTTGGCACCAAATTATGCAGGTTTTCTTGAGAAGGAACTTATTATATATGAAGAAGGTGCCTGAAAGGAAGGATTGTAAACAGGCAGATAGGCAGAAGTCCCCATACTCAAAATACATGCCATACTCTTCACAACATATACCAATGTATGTGACCCCATGGGACAGAGGGTGCCTGCAGATTTACAGCAGCAAAGCATGGCTCCGTTCCTCTTGAGTTTGGTACTCAGGCTTAGCCTGAGTAGCTTCTATGCGTCTTTTACCATATAGACAAGTATGTTCAATAAAGCATTGGGAATGAAGATCAGAGGTGCCAATACAATATTAAAACTGGTACAATCCTACTGATCAGTGTGTTTGATTATCAGAATTCAAGCTAGGCAACAGGGAACAATGGTAATGACCTTGAACTGTTTCACACAGCCAGGTATCTCTGACAGGATTCGTCAAATCATCCCAATTATATTATATATGATGCATTTTTCATGCCCAGTTATGCTGTATCATGAAATCCAGGATGGATGGGGCGAGACTGCCCAACACAGACTGGATTTACCGGATGTGCTTAACCTTGGCCTGCTCTTAATAGAGTTACTACGGTTATTCAAGAATTTCCCCCTGAGATCAGTAAACCTGATCTTATCTTGCACTCATCTGTAAGTCCCTTTGGACAAAAACTGGTATGCTGCTTATAAATGTTCTATGAATGCATTATGAAGGTGCACTCACTGTTCTATGAATGCATCATAAAGGCATTATGAAGGTGCAGTAAATGTAACGACAGAAATGTGAGGGCTAACAAAAACAGTGAAATATCTAAAATCTGATACAAATACAAATAAAAATAGTGATTCATACATAATTTATATTAACAACACCCTAGAAATTCAGTGACAGGGTCTGCAAATACTGCCACTAAAAAATTTTTTTTGAAAGGATTTACTCACATTACATTTTATATACCGTCTAGAGCACTCCAACCACTGGAAAAAAAAATCACACTGGTCCATTCGGACTAGCGTGGTGCTGAGATATCACCTGCCACACGGTTGCACTCGGGGTCTCATCCCTGAGGTGGTTCGTTGTGTGGTGGGTGCAGGAACGCACTGTCAGCGCATGCTTCTAACCTCTTGAGCAGTGTTTCCATTATCCAGTCCTCAGGGACCCACAAACAGTCCACGTTTTTGCTGGGAGGGAGCAAAAATATGGACTGTCTGGCAGGGAGCTCGGAGGGAGCAAAAACATGGACTGTCTTGTAGGGAGCTCGGAGGGAGCAAAAACATGGACTGTCTGGCAGGGAGCTCGGAGGGAGCAAAAACATGAACCGGTTGTGGGTCCCCCAGGACCAGATTGGGAAACACTGGTCTAGAGCATCTGATTCATGCAATAGATGAAAATATGAATCTATGCATGGGCAGTAACAGGTGAATCACAAGGGTCATTAGCTGAGTCAACATAGGCAGGTGTAATCAGGTAGCTAAATAATCAGATACGAAGTGAGCCAGTTCAGCTAGAACCCTCGTTACTAGGGATGGCACGGTTCATGAAAAAAAACCGAACCGTTCGGTTCGCTTGTCTCGGTTCGGAGCATGCATGCGTCGCACGGTTCGACGGTTCATGACATGCGCAATGTAGCCTTGTGCCCCGTATGTGACGTCAGTGTGTTTCCCTTTCGCGCGAAAGAATAGGCTATATGCACAGAGCGTTGTGACGTAGTTCCGGTAAAAGTTCAGCCAGCTAAGTAATTTCCGGTAGCCTTTCGTTTGCTGCGTTTAGCTCGTGTTTTCGGCGTTACCACCGTCTCTGAAGAAAACGTTTAAATTTCAGCCAACCGATAGCACAACATCTGAACACTGTTGTGCGCCTTTGTTGTGTGACTTTATTTAATGTGCGGTTAGGCACTTTGTTAAAGAAAATTAAGTTATCTGTGACAAAGCACTCCAGTGAGTGTCATGCCTCGATCGTCCGCTCTTTCCGTGTGCCACGCCCCCTCGTTAACCCTGTGTGGATTCCCCGTGTTTACCAGCTGTTCCTGATTGTTGTCAAATTTGTCATTACTCCATTGTATTTAGTCCGCGTTTCCGTTTCTTTCTCCAGTCCGGTCATTATATTGCAATTCTGCTTTACCGCTCGTCTGTGTTCCTTTTGCTCATTAAACCCCGCATTCCCCCGATCCTAGGTCTCCTCGCCTCTGCTTCCCCGGTCAGCGTTGTAACAGTGAGCCTGCTTCCATGCTGCAATGTGAACATTTGCCATGTTCCTAAAAATTCTGTTTATTGCAGTGTCTGACCACACAGACCTACAGGCTATTGCCAGATGATCATACTAGACATATCAACTGGACATATTTTGAACTATTACAGATTGATGTCTGTAATACACAGAATGTACACAGAAACACAGAAACTGGATTTTATCGATTACTCAAGAACATTCAATATAATGAATACCAATTTTTTTCACGTTATATATATATATATTTATATATATAACGAACCGAATCAGGCTTAATCAAGATAGGTGATTTATCATTTTAACGATCCCCAATTAAATTAACCCCGTGGACCGGACAAATACAAAACGAATGATTAAACATTATATGCGTCTCTTTTTGTATGTTTTCTAAATAAGACCGCATGCCCATACCCCAACTGTAATAGCGATTAAAGCGATCTATTCTTTTAGCATTTATGTTAAGGCAAGACTTTTATTTTATTACTGTTCTGGGATTAATAATGTTTAATAATTTTAATAATGTGCTTTAAGTCAAGTCAAATTCAGTTTATGCATGATTACATGATATAGCTTTTTTAATACTGTATCCTAAATTGTGGATAATTAAGCTATATATCATATGCTGAAGTACATTTCTGGAGTGTTAAAGATTAAAAGAAAAAATAACAAGAACCGTACAGAACCGAAAACCGTGACCCTAAAACCGTGATACAAACCGAACCGTGGGTTTTGTGAACCGTGCCACCCCTACTCGTTACATATATGTAAAAAACCTGCTCAGATTTGCTGCACTTAAATAGGTTGGTGTAAGAAATCATGCCACTATTTAAGGAGACCTCGGGAAGCACATTTATATGACAACATATAAAAATGCGATAATACCTAAATATGGACATCCTGAAAAATGGTCCAATGACTTAAAAAATAGGGGACCGCCAAAAGAATCCCCAGAAACTCTGATATTCATGCCTTAGCAGTACAATACAAGCTAAACTAAGGTTAGCAGGGGGAATCCTTTGCTCTCAAAAATAAACACCGTACGTCCTCTCAATACTGGTTGATCCTGTGGATTACTGGAAGAATGTTCTACTTTTGGCTGAAAGCTACTACTACCTGCCAGCAATATATTCCTATACCAGCTGTCAAGCTTGGTAGTGGGAGCAGTGTTGGACTACATTCCTATTCTACCTACAGATCTTTTCTGCCTACAGATCTGGACGATTCACCATCCAGTGTTCTGTTCTTGGAATGGTTCACCAGATAGGCTCAGCACGGCCACATTTCAATCCAAGAGCTCCAGGCCAATTTCTTTATCACTAGTCTCATACAGAATCATACATTTTTAAGTCTTCCATTCAATTTGTATGGGACACCAACAGATGAAGATTTTATCAAAATATTAATATTGGATAAAAAACTTAATTTAATTTTAACATCCAACTGACTATTAATTGTCACCTGCTGATGCAACAAGACAGGGAAAAGAAAGCCCTCTTTCAAAACCTGTAATGGATTGGCATCCCATCCAGGGTGTCCCTCAACCGTGTGCCCTATGCTGCCTAAAGGAAAGGCCCAGCCCAAAATAATCCACTGAAAGATGGATGGAGGAATACTTTCAACAACAAATGGAGAGGTAGACATACTGTGCTTATTGCAAGGCCCAGTGTCAGGCGTGGGGGAAGTAATCAGGGTAACATAATCAGTCTGCTGGATCTTAAATTGTTGTGAATAAGGAGTAAGTCTCAGGGCACAGAAAGATTACTGCTTCCATTTTGTTAATCTATCCCAGGCTCATTATGGATAAAATATACTGTCAGAATCACTTACTGTGTGCTTGCAAATAGCAACACAGCCCAAGAGATTAATTTATTGTCAGTGAACTGCTATCATATAATTATCATAAAGTCTTATTTGAGGAGATTAAATGAATAACAGGAATGCCAACTACAATACCCAGCTACATGTCACGGCCTGTTTTCTCTCTCACCTGACGCACCTGTATCCGCACCCGCCTTTCCCATATCAATTTATTATTGAGCTCTCAAAGACAGTATTTAACAGGATTAGATTTAGCTTGATTCTAATAACAAATTGATTGACTTCAGCTAGACCGCTGTATACATTTAGGTCGTAATTTAAGGACATACAAAGGACTGCCTTCTGACTGATTAAATTATCATTGGCCAAGGGGAGAAATGACGTAAGGGGCAAGGGGGGTAGCAGCAAAAGGTCCTTTGTGTTTGATAAAGGATGAGGAAATGTCCATGCAGTCATGTAGGGCCAGCTGGCTTCTACAACATTTGTGGCTTTTGATATCAATACACTCACTGGATGTTTTCATTCTAAGTAAAAGCTGAATGTTTCCTACTTCCTCCATGCTTTCTGGTCTCCTGAGATGCATTCTAAAAACAATTCAAGGTAACTACATGGTTTTTATTTTTTTATTTTAAAAAGCAATAAGGGATAATTTCTTTTTAAATTATGTTTAAACCTAAAAAAATTAAAAACCTAATCCTAAACTGTATTCATTGCCCCTCTAAAAGACTTTCAAAAAAACAAGTGATTAAAAGTTTTAAGGAAATTATGGTCCGAAAACATGCACAGCCACAATGCCAGCGATGCCCCCTTCCCACACAGTTTTGCATGTGATCTTACATCATTAATCCTCTACAGGGCATCAGCGCAGAGCAAGATATTAACCCACTGGTACTGGTGTCTATATCACACATGTAAAATCTCTCATGTCCTCTAAAGCGCATGAGGAATACCTGAGCCCTGATTAACCAACGAATTAGTTCAAAAGACACGCCCCAGCAACAGAATAGTTCCAATTGGGGAGGGGAGTTTGTGCAGGATTCTCCATTAGCAGACCAACTGCAGGAGAAACTCGTCATGATTCTCTCCCAGAGACTGACAGCATGTTTAAAAAAGCCTCAGGATATTACATCAAAAGAGGTTTAATCACTGCTGCGTTTCCTCAGAATTAAAGACAGCATATGCTGATCGAGCTGGACGCTCTCAGCACCAAACCACTCAGCCGCATCTCTCAGACCACCATCACTTTGTCTACTGCAAAATATGCCGTAGAACTTCCCGGCAACAGTGTATCATGAAGATCTCACTGCTTCCACGGTGATGCCAGATGAATCCAAGGGTGGAACAAGATGACCTATAACTATCTTTTCCTTGTGTAAACAAAAGCAGGCTGCCAAACTGTAAATGAACAGTAATTTTGTGTAATCGGATGATTGCACATGAACGGACAATGTAGTTCCAGTTACACCACACACCAAGTAGCTGCCGTTCTTAAATATCTAGACATGTAATTTATACATCAGACAATGTAATGTATTCATATGTTGCCCCTACAGTTCTTTGGACATTTTTCCAGTTTGCATCTCCTGATTTTCTTCAATATTCCGCAAAGTTACAAACACCCCCATAACCCTAACCCCACACTGATATTCCAACAGCATCCATGGCACCTCCAAGCAGCAAATGTATCACTGGGTATTTTGCATTGCTACAAGACCTTGAGCGTTTCCACACCCGCGTCGATATTCTCTGGCAAATGCCCCGGGTCCCAGAGTGGCAGGAATCAGAGGTGTCACGACACTGGAGCAACTGCCTTCTTTAAGGTTCGTGTAGTCAACCGAATAAAAAAAGAACTTAACAGGGGCTCTGCATGTTGAAAAACACAAAAGGTTAAGTCAGACATCCGTTTCAAACAAAAAGGCTGGTGCCAGCTGTGTCTCTCACCCTTTTTATAAATGCCCGCAGACAATACGGGCTGAGTAACAAACACTGGGAGCCGGGGAACAAAGAGCTTAGGAAGATGGAGTGGCACGAGCAGGGCATCATGGGAGAAACCTGCTCTGTCGCTCCTGCTTTTCTGTTGAAGTGTGTCTGGTTGCTGAATAAAAGGAGAATGATAACACACCTTCCTTTATGCTGGCATAAAACTAGAATCAGGGTCCCCATCACCACCACCCGGACCAGCAGAAGTAGTTGGAAGATGGATGGAAGGAAATTCTTTATTAGCCATTTGCACAAGTTCATTGGAGTGCTTCTTTTCACATATCCCATCCTGTTCTCCTTTGGTACATGTTGTTAGAGCAAAGCTTGGGGTCCAAGCACAGATATCTGGGGCCTTGCTCAAGACATCTGGTTGGTGGGTTCTGGGCTTCAGAAGGCAGATATGTGCTGATCAGATCTATCATATGATTTGCTGATAGTCCATCTAGACATTTTTATTGGTCGTTCAGGAAAATGATCATCAGTGTGGGAAAGAGGGCAATGTGGCATAAACATCCACCCAGTTTCCACCTAACCTACATATTGGTAACTGCAAAATAAAGGTAATGCCAAGGAACCTTGTTTTAATAGGGCACCAGGCTACTGTGAGCTTACAGTAACTGCACTGAAGTTCCTAGTCACAAGCTAAACATCTCTCTGCTCATAACGGTCACAGCCACAAACTGCTGATTGTCATTTGTTGCATCTTTTGATTTACACTGCATTTCATTGGACGACAGTTTCAGCCATTCCAAGCTGACGTTGGCTCAGTGACACGAGGAAAAAATACAAAATAGTTCGTATTAACTCGCCGGCTATAAGTGAAGAAACATTTCAGCTTGGAAAAAAAGGCTATGGCAGCCTTCTAGCTAGTTAGGAAATGAGAAATGTTGCCACTGAGCGAGCTCCTCTTTCATTTTCTTTTTGGTGAATTATTCATACTGATTGGTGGGTTTATCCATTTACATATATTACCTTAATGGCTGATGTATACAACCCACAACAAAATTCAGTAATGTTAGGGGTGGGGTGGGGTGGGTATGGCTTTAATGTTCCCTTTCCTTCCATCAGCATTTCTGTGCATCGCGTAGTTGAACTTTCACAGATACTCCACTGGGATTTAACAAGGGAAATTTTCACATGTCAGGAACAGAAAAAGGGCCCTGTCAGTCAAATCCAGGCCAATAAAGTTTTTATATAATGCATTTACAAAAGAATACATTTGAATGCTGTCGCCTTGACAATAACAACAATGTAATTCAATCTCCTCCTTTAAGTACACGCTGATTGCTTTTATGTTGCAGATGTCACCCAACATGTGACGGCCGGCTTTCAGGCAGGTTTCTGGTGGAATCCATATATATGGCGATTTATGTTGCCAGACAACCACGGAGCACACCAGCATTGTCACCACGCAGAAATGGGATAATTAAATGAGCTTGGTAACCCTCACAGTTAATTAATACCCAAAGCAGAAACATCAATACCTTCCAAAAGATCTCTTCCCCCCGATCACTTACCAGCTGCAGTTTATACGTAGTACTACATTTATTTTGTGCATCCTTCACTATTTGCCCCATTGTGTTTACTTGGCTCCTTGAAATGCCATCCCGCTCCTTGTCATAAAACAGTGATGTTCTCTTTGTAATCGGCCCAAGCGGAGTAAACATGCCACTCATTTTGACTTTTGCTTACCTGCCAATCATACAAGTCAACGCATGACTGAAATATTCTGATACTTTGACAGAAGTCAAAGGCGGTTTTCATACATGAACTCCAGACGTTGTCTAGAGAATCAGGTGCACACATTGTCCGGATTCGCCCTTTCACACGTGGCACACAATCAAAGACTCTCTTCGCACCCACTAGAAATACTCCGGTTGACTTAGATGAGAGGCGGCGTTTGGGTAGAGCATGCAGGTACCAGGGCATGACGCAAAAAGTACACTGGAAATTGCAGTGTTTTGTTTACAGCATTACTGACAGAAATTCCCAAATCTCGCCGTCTCTCCAGCTAGCCATGTTTGTTGCTGTCTCACTTGTGTTGACCCTTCTTTTTCACCCAAAGGTGTTTGTATTCTTCTATTTTTTTTACACACCAGTCTCATGACAGAAACATCATCATTATGCCCATTAGTTCATGGTGAATTTCCCAGAATTCTTCCTACTCCATTCACATGTGGGGGTCAATTGGAAATTACTTGGACTTTGTACTAGGGTGCTGGCAGGGTAAAATCCATTTAATGTCCGGTACAACTGATTCTGACATTTGACTTCACGCATTTAGCCCATCTGGGTATCGCCTAGAAAAATTCAGGGTGGTAGTGCATGTTTGAAGGGGGCTATAGCGAACTGCCAAACAAAATCTCCGATAGGAACCTGTTAGATAAAATTTATTAATCAGCTGATCAAGAAATTAACAATTAAAAAGGCCTTACCCATTTAATATCCACTAGCAACACTGAAGGATTTCAGTACATTTTGAATATAAAAGCAACCAGTTTGTTCCAGCCATTCACTGTAAGATCACTAGACAAAAACAATTATGTTAACGAGTAGGACTCAACCGGAACTGAGATGGAATAACCAGAATAATTTTTCTTTTCAGATAACAATTCAAAAGCAGCGTATTTTAACTGCACAAAGGAGGAAATATCTGACGAGCACATCTCACATGCCAGTCTGGCAACCTGTCAGAGACATCTTCACAAGCTCCTTTGTAAAGTGTCTTATGCCGGCTTTATGTAACATTTAGTGATACCTGTGTCATATCAACAACCATGAACATTTTTGTCATTAAAGCTTTGTGAACTGTTTTCAACCATGCTGACTGAAAGGCATCCTAGGCTAGATAACACCTCATAGCAGCAACTCTCTGAGCCAAAAAGTAATTCAAATATACTTTGGAGAGAAGGCTTTTGAAAACAAACGCATTTCTATTTACTAATGCCATTAAGTCTGTTGCCAAAACAAAGCTTTCTCAGCCAGCATGAGGGAACTTCCGGCAATCGTGGTCCAAATACGATGATCGTACTTGAAAACACTCTGCGCATCATATCTGTCCTGTCAAGAGCACATTAATTAGCCACTGAACAGCAGAAATTTTATCATGCTTAATCCACAAGGACATCTGTCCTTGTCCTCCTTTCTTACAAAACTACTAGCAAACCTAAGTATTTTTTACTCATAAAAACACCTTGCCCTTCTTTCTGAATACAGATATAACCAAACCAATACAGACACAAGTGACAGTTTCCCCAAGTATAATCATTGGAGCTAAGCTGAAGCTAAGATACAGTATGACATCATCAAACGGCGGTGACCTCATAGATCAGGTCAGGTGGTGTAGGATTGCAGACCGACTGGATGCCAATCCTGAAGCTCACCCAGAATGCAACAAAAAAGAAGAACAATCCCCCAGAAGCCCCAGAAGTTTACCACCCTTGGGTCAACACTAGAAACTGGTTACCAGACAATGATTTGGAAGTGGACTCCAATGCAATAAATTGTCATACTTCTCTAGAGGACAAAGGTCCATTATAATTATGTACCCACTATGAGATACGCATGGAAATTGTCTTACCTGCTCAAAAGATGCCAGGATTGTCCCAGGGGTCACCGGGGAAAAAAAGAGAAAATTTTGGTGAGTTTTGCATTCAATATGATTTTCTCATTAGCTTATTTAATTAAAGAGTGTCATATTCATTTATTCACTGAAAACAGGCATTTCAAAATGGTCATTTGTTTTCCTTAGTGGATTCACAGATAGTTAAAACCGGTATTTTATTCAGAGGTCTACAGTATATTGAAATCTCTGAGGTTTTATACTGCAGAAATCACTGGCCTACGTGCGAGGCATTGGTGTGACTTTCTCAGTTTTTCGTAAATCATTTTCATAAGCAAGAATGCCAGAGTAACACACTGCAGACACATTTACTGCCATTTGCCACACAAAAATAAATGAGGCTTCTCAAACAAAATTTGGGATTTTAAGGAAACATCAAAATTTCACTAGTAACAAGGTATGAGAGGTATAACTTCAATAAGTCTCATAACCTTGTAACTAGTAAAAACACAGACCAAGACTTAGATTGTACGTCCCTTTTCTCAAATGGAAACAGCACACACGAGACAGGGGATTCAAAATGGCAGAACGTGAAATTAGACTGCCTGGGCATGTTTCGACGCAAACAGCCAACAGTCTCGAAAGAAATTGGCTTTTTAATGGACTGTTCAGTGAGTGCTCTGTTTCTCACAGGGTCAATAGGGTTCACTTAGTTATGTGAATCTGCCGCAGTACGCTGTAGGTAAGACAATAGGGAACACAATTCCACACAACACCAGGAGCTGACCTGATCATTAATCTCTTCTTCATCCCTAAATCTTACGCAAAATTCTTCACAGATTATCTCTCAAGAGTGCCTGACATCCCTGACATTTCCAGTAGACTCTTTTATAAAGCTGCCAACGTTACTCGCTCAAACATGAACCAGGAGTCTCCAATAATGACCATGTAATAGCATATACCTACATAGTGAAGTCAAATTAGTCAGTCAAACCAAAGCGATTTCACTTCTGCACTCCGCTCTCCTGATTTTATTTTCTATGGAATCATAGAAGCATGAAAATGGGATCCACTAGAACTTTCTGGCCTTTTAATAGTGAAATTTCAACTATTAGTGAAGGGCAGTGAAGAAGGACTGTAAAGCAGGTGCTGAAAGAGTCATTTGTGAATGAAAACTCTTAGTATTGTTTTCAGGCCTATGTTAGCCATATATGTGAGGAAAATTATAGTTTATATTATTATACATCAACAAAGAACAAAAAACCCTTTTGTTTAACAACGGTACCCGGTTTTAACCATTTTAACCACTTTTTAGCATCCCATCTCTGGAATGAAATTCAACCAGCCGTCACTCCATTTTCCAAATGGTTAAGCTCACAGGATCATGGTGAGACAAAGAGACCAGAATGCCCACAGTGGGCTGTCCCAGGAGTGCAATGGGTGAATGCAAGAGGTTTAAAAATTCAGTATATTCTTTTTAGAAATGAATGTTATTATCTTTTTTCAATACAGTAAACCATTCAAATTGGATTTCTGGTTCAACTGAGTTTTAAGCAAAATTTGACTATGAATTAATCCAGAATTATTTGCTCATAACATTACACAATGCCACAGAAATGGCCAAAGTAGGTCAACTGTCAAAATACTGTTATATATTTATGCAAAAACCAACAATTAATTAATGCATAAAAATAAATAAGCTGCTTCTACAGTATTTCATAATTATTTACAGTAATATTCCACAAAACCATGCTATCCGTGAAGGTTGTGCATCAGAGAACTTGGGTTGGTTGCTGTTAAAACTGTTTTTTTTTTAGTCTTGAGTAGGTTGTTTGTTCCATCCAAATGGCTCTTACCCAAGTCAAAGGAAACTCCTCAACAGGCTGGTATCTTACTATCAAAGATAGGTACTTTACCCTGTATAAATACAACATTCATAAACCTCCAGAACGCAAATGTTTGAAAGATTCTGGTCAAGGTTACATAAATCAGGTCTATGAACAGCCTTTAAGACGCAGACATGACCTCGAAAACATCAAAAATCCTATATAGAAGTTTCTATTGTCTGTTTAAAGCTCCACTTATACATTTATGCAAGCCTAATAAACATCCTAATAATTATACCCTAAAAAGTGACTCTGCTACACTTGGTCCAAACATCTGGACTTTACAAATCAGTGCTAAATGCTCAAATAAAAAATATATATTGCTGAATGAGTGTACTGCAAAAAAAAAATTGATTTATGAAATAAAGGGATTATCCTCTACTAAAGAATACAACTTTAACAATAAAATTACCCTATATTACAGCACTGCAATCTGTATTGACCTGCTTTTTATTTGTTGACATGCCAACTTACATGCACAATGCTCTCAATTAAGAAAATGTATGAAGTCTCTGTAGCAATTCTAAATAATTGCAACACAATTACACTTCTAAGAAGCTTCTTATTTACATAAAATGAATATGTTCTTCAGTGTATGGTAAACTGTAGCTAGCTATCTGTGGAATAGAGTCAGAAAACAGTTGGGAATGCTTGATAACACAGTAACACAGCGCTACTTGCTACACAATCTTTACGTGCAATGAACCACAGGAACCCATCTCTCGCTTTCTGGCCACAGCGACGGAGGAATGTGGATTTAAGTCCATTTTGCCACCATAGCCTAGTCATTAAAGGTAATTTGTGACACTGTGCCTGTCAGTGGTAACTCTCAGGAATTCAATGCCTCTAAGAGCTATAATTTTTTAGATCGAAAATGCATCACCATCAGGCCTAAAAGCAAGGTATAGTCCGTTCATCAAGATAAATTCGGAATCAAAACAATACAGCAGCTGAACATAAAAGTTTTGTTGCAGGAGGGGGTCAGATAATCTGTCTGTAAAATTCAACACAATTAGTGACAGGGCAGCAGTCTGAAAGACTGCACAGAGAGGTGGACATAGGCTCAAAGTTACTGCTTTAGCCAGCGTCAAACCTGGCAATCAGAATGAAGTCTTAAGGTGGCCCAGCAGCGAGGACCAGCACACTTAGGAAGTGTTGGAGGAGGGAATTTCTGCACTGTAATCGATCTCATGAAGAGGGATTTTTGTGTCTCTACAAAAACAGGTGGAGGATATCCACTGGTAACGCTACTAAATAATGTGTCTATTTACATTTGCCTCCTGTACAGTACAATCCAGTTATAACGGACTTCAAGGAACCTGGCAAAACAGTCCATTATATCCAAAGTCTGTTAAATCCAGAGTTGCTGTAAGCCCAGAACACAAGTACAGGACTTTTACTCATGCCACACCTCAGCAGACACACTTGTGGTATAGATTATTATATTGTACATGTAGTAGTAATCTGTAGTTTACATGATTCACCTCAACAAGACAGGTGCAGACAATCCAGTTTCGACTGCAATTCCTATAAACCAATAAGAGACTGGCTGATCTGCAATCGATTTAACCAATGTCACTATACTCTTGGAGATGACAATGAATTATAACATAATATCATGGAAAAATAACCATCTGCATCCATCTGGTAAGCTGAGAGAAGTATAGACATTCTAAGCATCGTTTGTTTGTTTTCCAGCAGAGATACATCTATTCCTAGAAGTGAAGATGAATGAAAAGTGATGAAATATGAACCATCTTCTGGGACTTTTATTTTTCTAGGACTACAATAAGAAACTTAATGAGACGGGAGAGTGAAGCCAATGAAACCAGCATAAATACATGTAATTCATAAAATTACTTTAAATCAGCCAAAATAGGGGGAAACTAATTTATTTAATTTATTCAGAGACCGAGTGTCGTCACTGATTAAATTCCAGAATGCAGAACGTAAAATACGCTCCTGTAGTGTTGCAAAGAGTTAACGACATCCAGTGTTATTGGGCTGACGGCTGCATAGCACCCCCTACAGAGCTGTCAGATGTCTGACAGCCTTTACTGGTTTCAGAGACACTACCCCTTCATTTGGGAGACAGTATACAGAGAGCCTTCGAGGTGTGCATGAGGAGGACACGGTGAACAACACTGAATACAGCTGGTCTTTTGGTCCAATTCTAACAGGTCTCCCGACACGAACGCAGCGGGTGTTAAGACGAGCGCGAAATTCCTCTGACACACACCATCATGCGGCAGCTTCTTTTCAGTCCATATGCCAGAGGCTTCATCAGACGCTGAGACACCCACAAAGCGGAGCACAATTGTACCCGCAGAACTGCAGGCCCCCAGCTAACAAAAAGGTTTGTTGCAGATTAATGAGAGAAGGGAACCCAGGCATGCTAGCCCCCCCCCCCCTGCACCACACCCGATTTGCATTCTCTATGCTTCCTCACAGCACATAGCTAATGTGGAATACTGGGTTTCAAACTCAAATCTCTCTGACAAACAATGTTTTGACTGGCTCATCATTAGAAGGTCCCCAAGCACCAAGGTCTTCTTTGTGCTATTCTTGTAATATGTAGAACAGTTCTCAGTGTGAGCTGGGTGTCCGATGCTACTATATTAGGAAGGAATGTGTAATTATCCCAAGACTCATCATCCTAGATTTCTATTTGGTCGTTCTGTTTTTGTCATTGACATTAACTTTGCAATAACCTTGTAACAATCCGCTATGAATTATTACCATAAATAAACGGGAACGATTCAACAGTAAACAGTGATAGCTTTTACCAAAGAGACCAAAGAGAAAACATCAATAAACAAACGGGTAACAGTTTTCCAACAGATATATTGCTCCCCAAACCCAAATACTCCACTTTTCACCAGCACACAATGACTGTCTCTCGGACCCAAAGTCTCATACGAGCGCGCACACGCATGCAGTATCCAGTATCCGTGCGCGCTCTCGATGCGCTTTCACAGCACAACCCGTGATCTTCACAAACGCAGCGAAGCAGCGAAAAGAAAAAAAACAAATCAAATCCAGAAAAAAAACTCCGTGACAAAAAATACAAGAAAAAAACTCACAAAACCAGTCCAGATAAACCGTATACAAGTATGTCCTGTGTTCTGCAAAAAATCAAAAAAAAGAAAAGAAAGCGAACCCTTTCAAAAGAATGGAAAAAGTCCCACAAAAATGAAAATAAACAAAAACCGTCTCACCGGCTTAACACGGCTCTGGATGGTTGCGTCCTGTGGCTCCGGTAAGTTCGTGCACTTTCATGTTCTTTGCAAAGATAGGAGTTTCTTTAACAGGTCCCCCATAGACTCCCTGTTTTACCCCCCTTTTTAGCGGTCTTCTTCCCTCTTTTTATCCCATTCAAAACCGGGGACGTCATTCTGACCATTCAATCAGCTGACTCTGATGGGGTTTGACAGCTGCTCTGTCAGCTGATCGCTACACCCCCCCCCAAGGATAACAGAAAAAGGAACCAGTATTAAGGTTTTAGGGCCATTACTTTACCATTAAAATGGGTAAACATATTTAGGATAACCCGGTGAATTACTACGTTAATTTTTCATCTTGCCATATATACCCCAAGGGAATCCTGCAACTTATGTGGTGGTATCACATAGACCCTCCCCCCAGCCAGAGGCTTCTACAGTTAGATACCAAAATATTTTTTAATATTTACCACATTTACTGTATCCTGTTTGTCAGGTGGGTTACTCCATTTGACCTTATAATTTATTGGCCCTAATTTTTTAATAATTGTTGCTGGCCCTTCCCACCTAGGCGCTAGCTTGGCAGAGAACTTTTCAGTGGCTTTGGAGATAGGATGTGTCCTGACCCAGACTACGTCTCCCGGCCTAAAGTGCGCATCTTTACGGCGGGTATTATAATACCTAGCTTGTCTGGCCTGGTGTATTCCTACTCTCCTTCTAACCTCCTCCGCCATCTTCTGCTGTCTTTCCACCACATTGTAGGCTGCTGGTTGACCAGGGGATGGTGGTTTCTGAATAAGCCTCTCCAGAGGGCCCTTCAGATTCCTACCAAGAGCAAGCTCTGCAGGCGTCCTTCCGGTGGTCTCCTGTTGAGCTGTATTCACAGCAAAGCGGAACTCCGGAAGCCACTGGTCCCAGGTGTTGTGATGCTGTCCTACAAAGGATGCAATCATAGTTTTCACAGTCCGATTAATCCGTTCTGTAAGATTTGTTTGTGGGTGATAGCTGGTGGTGAGCTTTTGAACTACCCCCCATGTCTTGCAGAGTCCATTCAGGAGAGTAGAAGTAAACTGAGATCCTCTGTCTGACACCAGATACTGTGGCACCCCCCAACGGGTGAAGATCTCTTCACGGAGGATCCGGACAAGACGAGGGGTGGTTCCATCCCTTAAGGGAAATAATTCAACCCACTTGGTGAAGTAGTCCACTACCACCATTAGATAGGAATTTCTTTTTTTGCTTCTGGGGAAGGGACCCATAAGGTCTACCCCCAGCATCTCCCCTGGAGCTTCTACCATCGTGGACTGCAGAAAACCAGATGGCTTGGTGTTATCAGCCTTATACTTTTGACATGTCAGACAGGCCTTGGTATGCTCCCACACATCTTTCCGGACGCTTGGCCACCAGGCTACCTCCAGAACCCGCAACAGGGTCTTCAGTCGTCCTAGATGTCCCCCTAAAGGATTATCGTGGAAGTACCTTAAGAACTCTGGAACCAGAGTCTGAGGAACAACCAATTGGTACTTTTCCCCTTGGTCTGCGAGAGGGACCCGACGATACCACACTCCTTGGTGGACAACAAAGCTGATGCGGTTAGAATGAGGAGGTGATTGCAAGATATCCTGCCTCAGCTTACCCATTTTATGGTCATCCTCCTGAGCCTTGGCAATTTCTGCCATGGTGACAGGCAGGTCTGAATGACTTTTGTAGGAGACCACGAGGCATGGAGATGGTTGAATGCAAAGAGGCTCAAATGACCTGGACAGGGCGTCTGGGGCAGCATTAAGGCAACCCTTACGATAATGGACCTTGAAGGAGAACTGCTGCAGCCTGAGAATCCACCTAGTGAGACGCGAGGAGGTCTTTGGACAGTTGAAGGCCCAGGACAGCGCAGCATGGTCAGTGAAAACCGTAAATTCCACGCCTTCAAGATAGTGCCTCCACTTCTCCACAGCCCAGACCACTGCCAGACACTCTTTTTCGGAGGTTGAGTAATTCCGCTCAGGACCTCGGAGCCCCCTGGAGGCATAAGCTATCACCAGCTCACCTTCGGATGTGTCCTGAGAGAGGATGGCCCCAAGACCCACTTCGCTAGCATCTGTGTATATTTGAAATGGCAAAGTTAGATTGGGCTGAGCAAGTATTGGCGGACTCTTCAGAACCTCCTTTAAGGCATCCATACTGGCCTGACACTCGTTAGTCCAATTCCACACCACTCCCTTCCTCTTCAAATGGTTCAGAGGAGCGGCCAGGTCGGCAAATCGTGGAATGAACTTGTGGTACCAGCCCGCAAGTCCAATGAAGCGTTGTAAGGCCTTGACGTCTTGTGGCACAGGGAAATCCGTCACAGCCTGGGTCTTCACAGGATCCACCTCCACGCCTCTACCTGAAACAATGTGGCCTAGAAATTTCAGCTCCCGCTTGAAGAAATGACACTTCTTCATGTTCAGGCTGAGGTTGGCTGCCTTCAGTTTCTGAAACACAACTGCTAGATCAGAGAGATGTTGGTCACGTGAATGAGAATAGACGATTATGTCATCGATGTAGACGAAACATATTTTTCCTCTCACCTCTGCCAAGACCCTTTCCATCAACCGTTGGAAAGTGGCAGCGGCATTACGAAGGCCAAACGGCATACATTTAAACTGGAAGAGACCCAGGGTAGTAATAAATGCAGTCTTCGGTTTACTCTCTGCAGCCATGGTGACCTGCCAGTATCCGGACTGCAAATCCAATGAACTGAACCAGGAGGCGCCTTCCAGAGATTCAAGGATGTCATGAATGATCGGCATTGGATATGCATCTGGCAAGGTCTTGGCATTCACTCTTCTGTAGTCTACACAGAACCGAAAGGATCCGTCAGGTTTATTCACAAGGACCACAGGGGAGGACCATGCTGACTGGGATGGTTCAATGATGTCATCCTTCATCATCTTCTCAACGTGCTCCTCTATAATTTTCTTTTTCAGAGGAGACACCCGATATGCCTTGGACCGAACTGGGACTTCATCTTGGAGGAAGATGGTGTGTTTCTCCACTGTTGTCTTCCCCAGTACCCCAGAGGTGATAGAAGGCCAGTCCCACATTAACTGCTGGAGCCCCTCAGACCAATCTGCGTCATAGGCTGTCAAGGTATCCGAGGCGGGAGTGGAAACCCCACAAAGAGGTAGCTCACCAGGCAGTAGAGCATAGTAGAGATGTACTTGGGGTTGAGAGGTGAGTTTGGGAGCTTGATTACCCCGGGTGTTGTCGGTCTTCGGCAAGAAGGAGAAATAAATGTAGCCCTTATCAGTCTTTATTCCATAGGTGTTCCTGTACAGGTTGAGAACGGCCCCCGACTGGGACAGGAAGTCTAGTCCTAGAATCAACGGGAAGGCAAGATGGCGGTCTTCCATAACATGGACTTCTACATGGCACTGTCGGCCATGCCAGTCCAGGCCAATGTTTTTCTTGCCCAGGGCCGGGTGTACCGTACCATCTGCCATGACAAACCTCTGTCTCTCTGCAAGATGGAAAATTTCTTCTGGTTGAGCCAACTGCATCCACAGGCTTTCCCTCATCAAAGTAAAGGTACTTCCCGTGTCCACTACTGCCTCCTCTTGGTGACCTCTGATGTCGATGGGAACCAATAGGAGACTCTGTTCTTTCCTCTTGCAGGATCGATGTTGAACCACACTGACCTCTGCAACCCCCCGGTGGGGCAGCTTCTTGTCTGCAGCCTTTCTCCCCTGTTTATCAGAGCTTGCCTGGACCTTCTGCCAATACTCCTTGGAGCCAGCCCAATCTTTCTCCACCATGGAGCCCACCTTCACCAGCTGTGTTACTGTATCTATAGTACCCCGTAGACAGCCAGCCACTTTGGGGTTGATGTTATTGAGTATTCGCCTGACTATCTCCACCTCTGGCATATCACGCTTCCACTTTAGACAGAGGGCCTGATAATCATAGGCGAAGTCCCTAAGGCACTGGTCTGGTTTTTGAACCATGGCTCTTAGCTTTTCTTCAATTTCACTAATGTAGTCAGTGGAAAGAAAGGCAATCATAAATGCTTCTTTAAAGGATGCCCAGTCAAGGACTTGGTTTTTTGTGGCCTTCCACCAACTGAGGGCTGGTCCTTTTAAGACCGTTGACAGTGCACCTAGGAGCTCATGGTTGGTGAGGGGTCTTAGCTCCAGGAAATTCTCACACTGCTCAATGAAATGGATGGCATCAGAAGACTCACTGGTGGGGTCAAAGGTCGGAAACTCCAGCCGAACAGGTGGCTTAGAGTAGTAGGGGGATGCTCCTGGCCGACTAGACAGTATAGCAGGGGAAGATAGGGAACTAATGTCAGTGGAGACCGCAACGGTTCTTTGTACTAAGGGTGTACTGGTGGACCTTAGCTTATGGATCTGTTTTTTCCATTGTGCATCCCTACGTAAGAAACAGTTATATATGTCCCTTTCCAGCTTCTCAATACTCCCCTTTAACCACTTTTCTAAGTTGTCCAATCTACCCTCTACATGCTCTCTAAACCCTGCCTCCCTATTTATAGAACTGGTCACAGAATCTCTAAAATCTGTTTCCAGTTTAATCACTTGCTCTTTAAGAGAGGTAACATTGTTGGTTAGGACATTATAATCAGATTGCCCAGCCTGAGAAATATCATCTCCCTCATCACTATTTTCGGGGCCTGTGTGACTATCTTCCAGTTCATTCCCACCCTCAACATCATCATTATCATCTTCAACATCATCACTTTCAGGATTTTCAAGGTCATCATCAAGAAACAGTGAGCTCAATAAAGATGTTATTTCTCCAGTTGCATTTCTCCTTGTAACAAAAGGCCCAGCAGTGAAGTCGGGGTTCCCCACTACTGGTCTAGGACTAGGAGTTGAATCAAAAACATCGACCCGCTGTGTTGCAGACATTTCCCCAATAACAGACACAGTTTTGTAGAAACACTATCATATACCATCAAACCGTCCCCATACGGGCCACCATATGTAACAATCCGCTATGAATTATTACCATAAATAAACGGGAACGATTCAACAGTAAACAGTGATAGCTTTTACCAAAGAGACCAAAGAGAAAACATCAATAAACAAACGGGTAACAGTTTTCCAACAGATATATTGCTCCCCAAACCCAAATACTCCACTTTTCACCAGCACACAATGACTGTCTCTCGGACCCAAAGTCTCATACGAGCGCGCACACGCATGCAGTATCCAGTATCCGTGCGCGCTCTCGATGCGCTTTCACAGCACAACCCGTGATCTTCACAAACGCAGCGAAGCAGCGAAAAGAAAAAAAACAAATCAAATCCAGAAAAAAAACTCCGTGACAAAAAAATACAAGAAAAAAACTCACAAAACCAGTCCAGATAAACCGTATACAAGTATGTCCTGTGTTCTGCAAAAAATCAAAAAAAAGAAAAGAAAGCGAACCCTTTCAAAAGAATGGAAAAAGTCCCACAAAAATGAAAATAAACAAAAACCGTCTCACCGGCTTAACACGGCTCTGGATGGTTGCGTCCTGTGGCTCCGGTAAGTTCGTGCACTTTCATGTTCTTTGCAAAGATAGGAGTTTCTTTAACAGGTCCCCCATAGACTCCCTGTTTTACCCCCCTTTTTAGCGGTCTTCTTCCCTCTTTTTATCCCATTCAAAACCGGGGACGTCATTCTGACCATTCAATCAGCTGACTCTGATGGGGTTTGACAGCTGCTCTGTCAGCTGATCGCTACACCCCCCCCCAAGGATAACAGAAAAAGGAACCAGTATTAAGGTTTTAGGGCCATTACTTTACCATTAAAATGGGTAAACATATTTAGGATAACCCGGTGAATTACTACGTTAATTTTTCATCTTGCCATATATACCCCAAGGGAATCCTGCAACTTATGTGGTGGTATCACAACCTATTGGGGTGGTGTGTAGCTTAGTAGATTAGACACCAGAGGGTCTGGGAGGTCATGGGTTTGAATCCTGTGTCTGGCAAAATAATGACATCACCACTGGGCACTTGAGCAAGGGCCTAAACCCCATCTGCTTCAGGGACGCTTGATGCTGGCAGACCCTGTTATCTGATCCAACCTCTCCTCAATTGTATGTCCCTTTGGAGAAGACGATCTCCAAAATAATGAAGTCTTTACACAAATGTTCATTTTCTCAAGCATGAAGGAGAAGGTAAAAATAAGGTATCGGTCTAATTTTGTATCTCAGCCACGTTCTAATTCCAGACGAGCCGAAAGCTTTTCACATTAATTGCTGCAGAATCTCTGCCGATTCTTCTACTTGGTGGTTAATCTGAATCTTTTTGTCTTTCCTTTTCAAATGCCAAAGAGAACCGCTATGGCTGAAACTCACAGCCAGATGCTTCCAGTGCTGAACCGCTTCTTGTTGCCTATGCGCCTGCTTTAGAAGGATAATACTTGTATCATCATTTTAAATGCTTAGCACTTCTTTCATTAATGCACTCAATCCAGTAATGTATCAGGAAAACATTCATACTGCCCGGGGCATCTCATGCCTAAATACCTCATTTGGCTATGACTTTGTTCATGGCATATTCATGCCTCTGGGGTTTTGGTGCTCAGCAACTTGTATTATTGTTCTCACACAGCGAGACTAACGTAAATGGTTTTAAGGGACTTGTTTGCCTGTGTTCATGCACTAGCAGCAGTCAGCTGTGGAGTATCTAGAGATGCAGTGCTCATCCAGTGTGGATCGAAACCAACGCAACATCAGCTTTCCCAGAGGTATGTAGCTGTCTGCCGGCACAGTATGGAAAGCTCCCTGGGCACCCCAAGAGGCAAGAGAGAGAGAGAGGGAGAGAGAGAAGAGCCTGTTCCACGTGTACAAATTCAACATTAGAACTCTTTGCAAGGAAGAGTCAAGGAGCCAGGCATCTTTAAAAGCCCATACACCCAACAAGAGTCAGGGAACAAACATTGATGATGGAAAGTGAATAGAGGCACATGATGGAAAGTGAATAGAGGCATATGATGGAAAGTGAATAGAGGCATATGATGGAAAGTGATCGGAGACATATTGCCTTAATGGGGGGGGGGGGTGATAAAAGACAAAGGTTACATGGGATGTGCGCGGAGGGGTACAGCCAGGAATGACAGAAGTAAGCAAGTAAGCTAAACTGAATCTAATATACAGTAATGAGCGAGAACAAAGAGGCACTATTTTTTTTTTTTTTTTGAGAAAGCAAGGCCAGCCAGTCCCTGGGAGCCACTGGGAGCTAATGGGCTCAGTGGTGACATTATGCTGCCAACCCTGGGATTTGAACTGGTGATCTTCAGAGACACAGCATCCTAACCCATGGAGTCACAAGCCTCAGGGGAAGTGACCATTGCAGCCATTACACCCTGCAACTCCTGCATGGGCACTGATGGCCTTAGTGGCGTCCCTCACCAGCATCATTCTGCCCTCAGTTCACTCTGTTTACCCAGTAAAATGTGTGACGAACACTTTTGCAAGGCGCTGCATTTGTACTTTCGAAAACCAACTCAATTAGCCGTGAATGCATATAGCTAATATTAGAATAAAGCAAATGTAAATAAAAAACAAATTAGATTCATTTGAAGTCTGTGAGGAGAACGCTTTTGAAATGCTTTTGAAATGCTGAGTGTGTACAGCGTGATGAAAAAAAGAGAAATCACTCTCAGGGCCTTAGCTTGTTTGGTTTCAGCTCCTGAAATGTCCTCACGTTGACTTTTTACGTTAATGGATTTGCCACCTGTTCATAAACATACTCTCAACAGAAATAAATAAAGGCCGCTCGGAGCCAACGGGCTTATTGTTAAGTCGGCGGCCCAAAACACACTGAAAGCTTCTCCTCGGCTAGATTCGGCTGGCTCCCATCGCCTTAATCAGGGACTGGAGACAATAAGAATCACCTGTGGCACTGGGAGGAGAGTGAGGCCATTTAGTGAGGCAGAAACGGGAGGGTGTGTCATGTTTTGGTGTCCCATTTCATTGGCTGCTTTTCTACATCTATGAAATAAAGCTCCCATTGTTTTCCCGGCTCCCACCTCCCTTGGTGGCTGCTGGCCAACCTTTTGGCGAGACTTACTGGTGGACTTACCCTGGCCTCAGTACTGCTTTCATAAACGTGCAATCAGATGGCGATCGCTAGGCCTCTACGCAGTAAGAATTGAATATATCAACTTTTGTATGCTAATCTAATGAGTTAAGGAATATTTTAAAACGTGAATTAATTCCTTTCCATTACCGCTCATAAAAGTTAGTTAAATTTTTTATTACTTACCCTGAAATACCGCCGGATTCCTTTCTGTAATTCCCCATAGTAATGCGGAGCCTTTCTCAATAGGTTAGCATTGTTACTAGCCTAGCTGGCATTTCAGTTTACCATGTTAGAGGTTACATGAAAAGTGTTTATTTACTTGGGCAATCTTAAATTTTTATGCATGACAAATGCAGTGGTGTGTCTTGCTACAAAAAAAAAGGATTATCTTGAGCTTAGCTGAATGTTTCTGCTTGTCAATTTTATGTTATTACTACATCAGGAACACACGATGCTCTAAACCAATTAAAGTGAAAAATCAATTACTTTAACAATCAGTAAAGCTATTTTTGGAAGGGGGAGGGTTCAGATGTAATTAAGCATTTAATGTGTATATTAGCTACACCATTCAGTCAAATGTCAAACTTGCAGTGAGATGGTGACAAAAAAAACTGATAGCACTGAACTATTCTCGCTTTGCATTCTCTTATTCAAAGCATTAAGGTTGATCTGAACAAACAATTCCTTTCTTAAACAACCCAGGAACATTTAAATGACAATGCAAATGGGGAAAAAAACACATGGTGTCAGTTTGCTAAAAGCGTATGCATTTAAATAGGAGCTGAATGCAGTGTGAGCTTAACAAACAGCGTGTAAAAAAAAAACCTGAACCACTCCCAGGTATATTCTTTTTCGTCTGCACACTAATTGGCCGGAGAGCTAATATACAATCATTACTTGACTTAGAAAATAATCACCTGGAGAACAGCTAGTCTGGCTTGTGGGCAGGTCACTCCGCAGGTGCTATTCTCAGAGCAAAAGCCGCCCCGCTCAGCATGAGCAAACCCACACCAATTCAGAATTAGCCTTCCGGAACATTCCTGCAAGGCTTCCGTGGGCACACCAGGCCCCAGTCCGGACCCTCGCTGAGCCAGGGCCGCTGACCTCGCTTCCAGCCTGCCGGGCTTGCCCATTATGAGCTCGCTCCTCTCTCCCTAACCCCGCCCCATGCCCGGATTTTCACGACCTGATTGTTTGCGCCTGTGTGTGTCCGCCGTGTCACAGTGGCGAGTCGGCGTGAATGCCGGATGCACCCGTGAGCTGCCCCCGTCCCCTCAGAGACGCCCACTGCTACACGTTACGCATGAACTAGCAGGAGAACCAGCACCGATAAGGGGAGCAAGTCTCAGTGGCAGCTGACGGCGAAAGAAAAACACGCGTATCGCGATGAAACGATGATCCCAATTACCTTCAATTCGATCTCACACAAACGCACAGAGACACTCGTGAATTACTTCAGAGCTAAGATCTTCCCCGTCACTTTCCAGATAGCAATAAGCTAATGCGCTCATTTTTTTTGAGAGAGCCTGACGACTTGTTTGCCGAGCGATGCGAGAGTTTCCGGCGTCTCGGCACCCAGAAAACACGGCTCTCCTGACAGAACCATCTGCTGCTTTCGGGCGCGTGCAGTGGGGCTCGTTTCACCGCGTAACCGGCCCGCTGTTTATTTCCAGCCCTGCTACTCCTGGCACCCTGTTGGTCTCCTGACTTTGGCTCCACTATTAAGTCAATCATCAGAAGTGGCTGGTTCATAATGAACAGAAGGTGCAGCACCCTGTGGACAGAAAACACCAGATGCCGAACCAATCTTGGCACCTGCTTGGACTAAACTCCACTATATATTCTTCTTGGAAATGTAGTTTGTTTGGTTGGAGGTTAGGCAGTTGGTGGTCTTGGTCTCCTGGGGTTCACCGTATCCTCCCAGACTTACTCCTTCTCTGCCTGGCTCTTGGTTTTTATCAGTAGATTTGGAGAACACTATGTTCATAATTACTTAAATAAATTCAAAAGTGATGTGTGAGATCAAATGTGAAAAGCTCTTTGGCAATTCCTTAGAAATTGTGTTATATGAAATGTACTGCTGAATTTTCTATTCTGGTAATATTTTTATAACAGTCTCAGGTGACACACCAATATAGCATTGTGCCCTCAGAATGTGGTAATGAAATATATCCCAAGTATATCCATCCATCCATCCATCCATTTTCCATAATGGCTCATCCTTACTCCCAGTGAGCTTTACAGTAAAGCATACACCATACCTTATTGCCAACATAATGATAAAGCATGTTGTCTCATTTGTACCTTACTCAGGCATGACAGTTTCAGTGGTACACTTCCTCTGCTGCTATAACTCGTCCTTCATCAGCTGTCACATTGAAGGGGGTTTCATTTTGACTAAACTGTTCAAAATGGCAGAAAAGACATTCGGCCCATTCATAATATCAATAAAACATGGATATCCAATTTTCAATATATATTAAAATGAGCAGTAATGGCGGGAAGTAATAAGTACGGTATGTATGGAGGACGATTAGACTGCCAATTTGTTCCATAGCAAATATTAGCAAATTTCTATTTGGTTTGGTAATCTGCTCGGCCAAACAACTAGCAGTGCTGGTGCTGTTCTGACAATAAACCGGAATTGACCCATGCTGTCTGGCAAAGGAAAAACATGCGATCCAATTAATCAAAAAATAAATCACGCTCTGGTAATATTTAGCGCCGATGTGGAAAAGCAGAGTCCGGCAGTTAGCGGATGCCCAGAGGAGGCCTGCCACCGGCCGCGCACGGCTCCCAAAGGACCGGCACTGCCATGACGACAGGCCGGGGCTCACGGCCGGGTGACACCGCCTGGCGCTCCATCCAATATTCATCTGGGGATGAGGGGTGGGTACAGCTCTCCGGGCAGACATGATGGACAGGCAGAGGCCGGCCCTCAGCGTGCAGCACGGAGCACCGGGGACACATCGGTGTCGCGTCGGGGATCTGCATTTGACACAGCGCCATTTTCACAAACCCGGTACAGGCAGGCTCACGTACCAGCCAGGAAATAATATTTACTGGTCATTTAGAACTGTGAATGACAAATTGTAGGTATTGGAGTATTTGTGCTCTGCACAGAGCACAGCTTATTCAACCTGAAGAAAATAACGCTTTTTGGCATTTATTTCTTTATTTGTTAACAAAAGCTCAGCGCTGCTGTACAGAATAGTCAATGCTCATTACTCAAGTTGTGTGTCTTCGCTTTGAGGCAATTTTCCCAATGCTTTTTTAGTTTACATTTACCCAGCGATGTTACGAGTACTCTGACAGTCAAAGGATCTGAACCCACAACCTTCCAAACAGACCCTTAGCCCACTGAGCTGTACACCAACACAAATATTTTAAACAGTGAGGCCGAAAACAAACTTTAAATTTTATTTACATCATAACAGAATTTTTCTCTACCAAAAAAGGCACTATCAAAATTAAAAATAGAAATTAATACTTGTAAGATTTTTTTCAGTTTGACTAGCTAAACATACCATTGCTAAAATATTGCATATCTGGTACCTCACGGCTCAACAGAACAGCCACTAAATCAAATATTTAAAATAAATAAATTAAAATAACATTTGAATTTATGTATTTAGCAGATGCTTTAGTCCAAAGTGAATACAAGTTAATCAGATAGTTCATTACAAATGTACATCTATCAAGGACTCAACTAGGCATAAGTGCAGCTAAGCTGAATTTGCAATGAATTCCCAGAAACAAGTGCAAGTTATCGCTGCAGAATCAGTTACACAACAAGTTACAAAGCAGTGTAAGAATCTAACAAAAGGGCTATTCAACTCAGATCCCCAGGAGGACTAGCGTTCTACCACAGAAGGGCAAATGATATAGGTGTCACGAGTCCCATCATAGGAAACTAGGAGACTCGCGGTAAATCAAACTTAAAAAACAATGTGGTTTGCATGCAATGAATCATTCCCGAAATGCAATTTCATGATAATATACAGTAAAAAGGATTTATCTACTTGAAATTTCTGCTCGTTAGTTAATTAAAAAGCTACTGCACTAGCTATGCTTAGCATTACTCAAAAAGTACAATCTAATCTGAAAAACGGACATCAAACATTACATTAAAACATCTATTTGGGGGGTGATATATTAATTTAGGTATTTATACAATTAGTGTCCCATGGTGTGTTTTGCTTTAAACAACTTTGGCTGGAGTACTTACATCAAAAGAAATAGCAAACAATTTATTATGCATCACACAATTACTCTTGAGAAGATTTTAATTAAACTTTTAGGAAATCTTTACTATTGTTTAAACACGCAGAAATGCTGTTTTGCAATAATCAGTTGATCAGTTAAATTTAATTGACATTTTACATTTAGAAATCAGTGGCAGTCAGCAGTTACACAGAAATATACAAAGCAGAAGTTAAGCTTGGTTATTTGACTTGGTTTTACACATTGTAGTTACAGCCACTGCAGTCTGCTGCTTATCTAACTAGTGTATTGTGGTACATTCAAGAGCACATTTGCATTTAATCATACAAATAAAGCCATGGAAATATCCAGGCAAAATGAATTAGTTATGCAGCAGTTTAGGAGAAACTCTAACCTCTAATAGTACAGGAGATCAATCTCATTTAAATACGACCATCCATCTCCAAGCCACTTGGTCTGGTCATCATGGAGGGCAAACACAGGCAGCATAGGATTCAAGCTGGGGTGCACCAGTTAAATACAGTGATCATTATGCACATCACTGGAGACACAGGAGAATTTTGTTGTAGGAATGGTGACGTGTTTTTTAAGGTCTTCGATTTTCAGTCTAAACCTAATGACACAAGTCAAAGTTGTAATGTTAAGTTTTTAATTAGGAACGCAACCTTACTTGCTAAAACAAGGGAAGGGGGTGCTAATTAGCAGTGCTGATCCTCATTTTTGTTTAGTCTCTGTGGAAAATGATGGGTTGACGGGCCAGATTTCATTGTGATCTAAATCAGGGGTCTCCAACTCCGCTCCTGAGGAGCTACTATCCAGTAGGTCTTCTACTCTACCTGGCTTCTGATGAGCCACACCTGTTCCTGGTATTTACCTGAGAGCAAGTGTGGCTCATCAGAAGCCGGGTATGATAGAAAACCTACTGGACGGCAGCTCTCCAGGACCAGAGTCGGAGACCCCTGATCTAAAAACATGTTTTTTTCACACCACGTACCACCTCGAAAAGTATTATGGTCTCCGCATATGACTTTCAGGACATTATACTTGATCGTCAAGAATAATCCACTGGGTAAATGCGTCTGTTATTTTCACTGCAAGCGGGATATCGTTCAATATTATCTCTCTTCATGCTGGGGTTTGCTGCACATCGGGTTGTTGCAGAGTGCTACTGCTGCTAATATTCTTTACTGTGTTTAGTTTTTAGATGTTTAGATTACTTGTGTTGTGCAAACTTTTTCTCGTTTGTCCTCTTAATAGTTTAGCAGAGCACAGTTTGCAGTCTGCTTTGCTTTTGCAAGGAATTAACAGGGTAGCTTCCATAAATCAGCATTTAAAAACCACAGCAAGTCACTTAGCGTCTACTTTAACTAAGAAGTGTACTTCAGTTTGTTATATAACTTATATTAACATGAAGCAAGTATTAATTACAAAGTCCTGCATAGTGATGTCATCACCAGTGGCATCAGCAGAAATTTTTGATTGGGCTGCCCATCAGGGACCGGTTGTGTTTTCTGGTGGTGGTCACACCGCACTGTATCTATTCTATGGCTCCACTTAGAAAATGAAATAGTGCATATTTCTTTTTCATTATTTTGATGTGGGGTGGCCACGTATTTGCTTGGGGTGGCTAAATAAATAACCGTAAAACTGGTAAGCAAAAGCAACTCATATTCAAATTCTCCATATTTTGAATATTGATTTTTTTGCATTGATAGAAATACAAAGAAGCATTTTTGCGTATGTGTGTACATATGTGATTTGTAACCATTTGCCTTCAGGTCGAAACAATATTAGGAGAAATTATTTGGTAACACTTTATTTGAGGGGACACAAGTAACTTAGTAAGTCAGTTACTACAGGGTTGCCAACTTTGGTCAGCCAGCTGACGTAACATTTTCAATTAGGGACAAGTCTGCACACACATTCACATGTATGTAACACTTATTACCTTGTAAATAGTCTGTACAGTTTGCAAACTACTCCAACGCTTTTGATGTAGCTAATTTTAGGTTTATAATGGAATAATATAGATTTGCTGTAAGATTTCTTCAGATTGCGAGTGAGAGCTGGCAGCCCTGACACTACTCAAAGTACCAATCATGAACAAATTGTGTATCTGCATGAAAGACATGAACCATTAAGGGGGGTTCTCCGGCTTAGTAACTAACACTTAGTTTCTGATTAATTAATTGAGTCGTACCTAATAATTTGTGCCCCCTCAAGTAAATAGTGTTACCAATTACTCTAAAGGCAATAATCAAACAATGGGTCATTAGACAACAATGAGGAACCAAAAGATAAACTAAGCCCAATCACCTGTGTATCACCACTTTCTATATGAGTAACATCTAATAAGAGATATTATTTCGTCCCTGGTTCTTCATTACATTTTTTGCCACCCATTCTGAGAAAAAACAAGATTAATCTGATAATCTGCAAATTAATTCATATCATATTTTAAGGCTTTGGAGTTTATGTTAAAAAACATAGCAATTAAAATATAATTAATCATATAATTTTTCAGACGCCGAAGCGCCGGACAGAGCGAATCGGACGAAGGCTTACAGGTGCGGAAACACAAGGTGGTCAGACGCCGAACTGTAAGGTACGCACAAGGTGGGAGACTTATAAACCTAAGGACACGCGAGGATCGGACGGTGTTCACATAAGACAGGGGCAACATACACGCCACAACCAGAAAATACAACGATACACACCAACAATATAACAAGGGCTATTTACAAGACACAGACAGGGACATGCCGGGATATTTTGACCCAGGCGCTACAATACTTTAAGAAAGTTTTACGGACAGTTCAACTCTTTTTCACGGGACTGTGGTCATAATTTACCCATAAACCATACTCTCTGCCTACTTCATTATTAAAATAGAAATATCTCGCTTTCATCTCCGTAGTGTTTGTATATCTTGTGTATCCCAACATAGGTCAGAACTATAGGGCAGGATTCAATGATGCAGCCGCAAGACAGTTCGCTCTATTCGTGCCGTTACTGCGTGTGCATGCTGGTAAGTGTACAACACAGCGATTCCAAACCATTTTGCATAAAGGCTACATAATGCACTATATACCATTCAATGTTATAAATTTAGCAAATGCATGCCTTAACACGTACTGTACATGAAAGCAGTCTATTTAAGGCATGGTTTTCCATTTTTCGTCCAGACACTTTTATACATGTTCATGCAGTGAATTCTCAGGAATCAAAAAATTAAGTATGAGAAATTAAATGCTGCAATTAAAAAGAATACGTATTAAAATGGTGTTATAAATAGGTTTAGAGAGTTTAATTATATAATTGGTCCGTATTTTCTAATCCAAATCGTAATTTTTTTTCTTTTTTGCCAGTGACATTCAAATTGACACAGAAATTGAATGAGCAGATTTTTTCATGTATATATGGGTCTGTGCATAGCAACATCATAGCAAGAACATTACAGTTTTTAATAAATGATGTGAAGCACAGGATGTATCGATTGAAAGGTCCCAGTTGAACTTACACCCAAAAACTGCATGCTGTCACCCACCAGACACACAGTCTTTGGTTCCTTTCAATTACAGCATGTCCTCCCAAATAACATTTTTATCCATCTACCATAACATTGTCAATGGGTCTGGAATAACAACCGGACAAGGAATATATTTCACCTCATGTCTCAAATGAACCATCAGTGCCATAGTGATCAGCAAATTACAGCTGACAAAACAGTACATCAAGTATTATAGCAAACATTTACATGTAATGATAATAATAAACAATCTGGGTATAAAACAAATACCCAGATGTCCTGCTTGCGTTCACTTCTGTGCCAGATCTGTGGTGCAGCTCCTTTTATATCCAAATAAAACTCAACATGACCGCCAGAACTTAGAAAAAACAAAAACTCCCAATAACAAAACAGCTGATAATAAAACAAACTTCACATTTAATAAAGCTTCTCAAAATACTAAATATCATGCATCAGTTATTCTGGTTTTTTTCTCACATAATCCGTTAAACAAACTTCGATTTTACATATTTTCAAACAAAACTTAGAATTTCAGCAATTTTGAATTTTGTGACAGATTTCTTTATGAATGATGCTACTTCTCGTGCATTGCCAGAATGAATAAAGTATCACCTCAGATCTTGACGTTTACAGGCAGTCCCTGATTTATTGGAATTCGACTCTCACATTGAAAGTCCATAACTCATACCCATGCAATTATTTAAGGCCCCTTACAAGGAGTCAGGACTGACATTACTTTGCCCAGACTGTTTTGGCACTGTGTTCTACAGGGAAAGTTTACGTTAAAACTTTTATTGCTAGCTAAAGATCACAGTAAAACGAGGGAGGCTGTGGATGATTCTGGTGGCGGGGGGGGAGATGGGTTGTGTATCTAATTCAATATGCCCAACGGTTCATAACAAAAGGATGCTATTTGTTGGATCTGTTTGGTGTCCCGATTATCCAGAGATTTTCCACAATTACAAAGCAAAGTAAAACTTCTGCCGCTTAAATAAAAACAGCTCGTATTAACAGCTGTGCTGATACTAATTGGTATCTATTCTTACAGATTAAAACCCATGTGCCATGATATGCACTGGTGAAGAAGCATGTATTAAAATAGTAAAATTAAATAAAAAGTTATGTAAGCCTTTAGAGAATTTTAGCAGATCTCCATTTACATGACCGAACAGCACAAAGTCGTAGGGCTCCAATATTCAACATATTCTAAACACAAACAAATCCAGGCAATCAAATCTGTCTTATTAGCCAACAGGTAATAGGTAATACTTAAATACATTTATTCAGCAAAATTGATTCCTGGGGAAATTGACAGGTAAGAATTCTAGCACAGTGAAGATGAAACTCTGTCGAGAGGAATAGAGGCTGCACAGCTAATTACGCTCAAGGCCACTGTGGACATCCAGCATAGGACTGCATACTACAGCCGTGTCCAACCGCCACCCAAGACTGTACCTACACACACCCTATTGGGGGTCTGCTATTGGAAATATAAGGAACCAACACTGAGCAATATACCATGACCACTCACTAATCCAGCCTGATGGATGTGAGCGCATATGGAAAAACACTCCCCCGCCCCCTCCCCCCACTCAAGCACCAAACATTCTTTTCTAAAAAGCTTTCTGAGAATAGATCGGCTGATTTTTATTCCATTACTAAATATAAACACATGATTTATAAAAATGTTTTTGATCTCAATCGATTTTGTCAAATAAGCCTGCCCAGTATATGCTGGAGACACGGTGCTTAAAATAAACCACCGTCAAACAAGGAAAGCTTTTCTGAACAAAAAAGCAAGCCAGGTAACGATTGTGCAAAGTCCCTTCCTTCTTTAGCCTTTTTCCAAATGGATCCTGAGATATTGTTCCTTTCAAAGCTACCAGTAGACAAATCCCAGTCAACAGTCTGTAGGGGGCTCCTTATCTTGTACTGGTTAGTTTTCTGAAAAGACAATCCAGGAACCAAAAATAAGCAATTTTTGGAGATTATGTACAGTGGGCCATTTAGGAAATCCTGAAGCAGCACCTATCACAATCCAAACATGATTATACCTTCTAAACCCATATTTCATGCTTACAATAAGCCCTGGGATTGGAACTACTCCAGGCAGCATTCATACAGTATTTTTTCTCTGCACAGTAGTGTTCCAGCACTACACTTTATTTTCTCAGTTCCTTTTCTGTTTTAATATTTCAGAACCGGCTTGCTACAATTCCACGGGCTTAATTAATTTCAGAGAGGCTAAATTTCAGCAGCACAGTTACCTAAAGGATTCCAATGTCCTGCTCTGACCTCCCCCAATGCGTCGAGTGGCCACACAAATCCACGTCCAAAAACTTTAATACTATTTCATTTTAACTGTCAGCCTGAGCAGCTAACGAGGCCGCTACCTGATTACTAAATTAGCATCCTCATAATCTTTTAAGCATGACTTTTGTCTACTTTTTGACAAAACAATTTTTAAACATGAATGCTTATCAGTAACCCACCATTAAAATGGAACCAAAAAACCTATTAAAAGTTTAAATAAATGTAATATATTTGATAGTACGCTGTTATTTTTCAGGAGAGCAAGCTTTGCTTAATCCCTTGGCCGCCTAGATCCTCTGAAAGTTGGACACCTATGGTATGGAAGCACTGTTAATACCTTCAGTGATTTCATACTGTCAACAAACAAGCCAAAAATCCACTAAGCCCAATTTTCATTCCTATAAAGCAACACTTATATAAAAAACACTTTCACTCTATCCAAACAAGGATTATGTGGCATGTGTAACCAGACATTCCCCTGCTGCTTTCCTGTACCTATACTGTAGATTTCACTGACTGGGGGGGAAGGGGGGGGGGGGTTCTCCTTGATAGATTTTGCTGACCAGCGGGGTTTTGAGGGGTGGAGGGGGGAGGCAGCCGCAAAATCTACTGAATAGAATTCTGATGAACAAATAAAAAATAAAACACTGCAAATATATGAGCCAATACACCACTTAAAACACAGAGGAAAAGCAGATGAACAAGCAGTAACTGACAGCCATCCATCCATCTTCCATAGCTTTTTACAGAGCCGTGATGGGAATGGAGCCTGTCCCAGAATGCACAGGGGGTGAGGCAGGGGACACCCTGGACATTACGGCAGATACACAGGGGGTGAGGCAGTGGACACTCTGGACATTACGGCAGATGCACAGGGGGTGAGGCAGTGGACACCCTGGACATTACGGGAGATGCACAGTGGGTGAGGCAGGGGACACCCTGGACATTACGGGAGATGCACAGGGGGTGAGGCAGGGGACACCCTGGACATTACGGGAGATGCACAGTGGGTGAGGCAGGGGACACCCTGGACATTACGGGAGATGCACAGGGGGTGAGGCAGGGGACACCCTGGACATTACGGCAGATGCACAGGGGGTGAGGCAGGGGACACCCTGGACATTACGGGAGATGCACAGGGGGTGAGGCAGGGGACACCCTGGACGTTACGGGAGATGCACAGGGGGTGAGGCAGGGGACACCCTGGACGTTACGGGAGATGCACAGGGGGTGAGGCAGGGGACACCCTGGACATTACGGCAGTCCAGCTTCATGCACATCAAGTACAAAAAGGAAATGAAGCATTCAAACAGCCAACACCTGTCACCACCTGGGACTCAAACCTGCAGAGGTCCTGGGTCCAGGGCGTTTCTCACTAAGCAACACAGGGATGTTTTTTTAATAAAACCTGCCAGTGCACAGCCTGACTGAACCCAGTGGCTTAGTAGGCAGTGCTGTTACCTCACAAATCCAGCCATGCAGGGTGCGAGTTCCCATTCTGCTCCATGTGTGCTGTTTGCACATTCTCCCCATATCCCTGTATGCATATTCTCCCGCTGTCCAAAGTCATGCTGTCGTGTTAACTGACATCTCTGAACTGCCCACAGTATGTGTGTGTGTTTCTCCATCCAGGGTGTCCCAAAGCCGTGTGCCCTGTGCTGCCTGGGTCAGGATTCAGTCCCCCCCCCCCCAATCCTGACCAGAATAAGCAGCTGGAAAGTGAAGGGATAATGCAGAATATTTACAATAGTCACATCTGAGGGCACGACAGTGGCGATACTATATGGGCTGCAAATATTTCTATTCTGTTGGCAAATATTCTCATAGAAAGAAAAATCAGGGGAAACAGGCTGAAAAGTATATTTAGATTGTTTAGATTGTTGATTTATAAGCAATTATGATTTACCAAGTCATTTTACTTACTCTAAATACTTAGACAAGTAATGAATATTAAGACAATCACATAAATGAGAAAAGCAATTATATACATCCATTCCTCCATTCCTCCATGCATGCATGCATCCATCCATCCATCTGGCAATCGCTGATCTTGGAGCCCATCCCAGGCAGTGTAGGGCACTAGGGAGGGGTCACCCTGGTGGGCTGCCAGGCCATCGCGGGACACTTTAATTTTTCCCTTCCTGGTTAACTGCATAACACAACACAGCAAAAACACTGCCAGAATAGCTGCTGTCTTGGCTCCGGACAAAAATGGGGGTGATCAGCTAACATAGCAATGGAACAGTAAGCGTAGCTGTTAAAATTGTAACATTGCCCTGGCTTATTTTTCATGTAAGGGAGGGGTTTTCAGCCTGGGCTGTGTGACCCCCCACAGAGCAGCACCGGCAGCAGGGAGCCCACAGAAATGCATCATGAATTGACTAAATAATCAACGTTACACATAAGATCTTCAAGGACACCCCCTCAGACCAAGAAACATTAAAGCCCCCCTCCCTAGGCTGTAGTTCTTAGTTACTTTTGTGATCACACATCAGTGGTAGGGGGTCCCTGTCTCTGCTCTGGTGTCATTTGGGGGTCCCGGGTTTGAGAATGATTGAAAACCGCTGATGTAAGCTTTGGAAAATTCTCCGTGTGATTGTCTCCTAGAAAGCGTTCCAGCAAAGCCGGCGCTCAGCTAGCCGATTATTGTAACGTATACAAGCCACGGCCGACTGCGAAAACTCCATCTGAGTCTCCCTGTTTCTGATAATGTACATAAAGCTAGAGCCCCTGTGAAGCCCTGAGCCATGTGTGTCTGTCCGCGGTGCACGTGTGCTATAGAACAGTGGCTGCTACTTTCATAAATGCTCAGAAAAGAGGCCAGAATATTCACATCATGTTCCGGGATCTTTATATGATAACGTTTCCCTTTGACGTCAGTGTTATAATAAAAAGGAGGAAAGCCATTTGAGTTACAATGTGTCTTAGAATATATTAAAGATTCAAGAACTGCAGAGAGTGAATAGCTTATAAATCCATCAGAAAGAATGAAAAACAAGGTGCCTCTGTCTTTGAGTACATATCGAAAGGCTGGCATCTCATGAAAAGCTCAATTTAAAACGTTCATTTCCATCTCCCAAATCCACTTACCCAGATGGGCATGGTGAGTCTGGGGTCTGTCCCGGCAGATCTGCGACATGGGTGATGTGTACCCTGGACGAGGGGCCAGGCCATCGCAGGGCATGTGTACATAGAGCAATTTAGGGACACCATTTTCCCTAAGCTATATCTTACCTCAGGAAATAAACGGCAATACCCGCAGGAAACACAAGGAGAACATGCAGATTACAAATGCAAGGCATTAATAATTACCACATGTTTAAGCTGTACACCTTCAATTTGGTGGCATTGAACACACCTTCCTGGAGCTACACCAGAGAGTCTCCTCACCCCCCCTGCCCCTCCGCCCCAAACAATAATTCTGGAAAAACAGCTTAATGTGTCTCTGAAGGAGGAGGGCGGCTAATGAAGCTCCCTACTGTTACCTCGCCTCTGCTCCTCCTTCGGATTTGGATTTAGGAGGATAAGGCTGATTACATACGGCTATATATATCGTGACATATACCCATATATATCGTGACATATACCCATATATATCGCGACATTTACCCATGTATGCCGCAACATAAGAAAGATTTTAAAACAATACCATTTAAAATAAAAGTAAAATATCATTTGACATGAAATTTAATTATTGGAAATGAGTAGAACACTGTTTAGGGTAAAAATAACTGACCCATATGATAGAATGATTTTTTTGTGATATAAGACTACAATCTTAATTATCTATTTTTTGGGAAGGATGTTGCCCCCCCCCCCCTATTTCTGACACCCCTGGTTATGGTTTGAAAATAAATCTTAAACACTGTACAGTGACACCTGCCAGAAATATCTATTTTATGGCATCCATCTTTCCAGAGAGAGTTATACTTACTGCCCAAAACATAATTTGTGCTTGTTGGCAATTAGCAGATACAGCAGCAGTCAAAAGTCTTGCTTTTAATACATCTGTCTCTATTTTAGCTGCATCACTCACCCTAGAGTAAAGGGCCTCGAGGTAACGTAGTGATACATGAAATACTGCAGCAGCTCAGATTTCAGACTATTCAAAATAGTCTAATAGTCTATAGTTTGGGAGTCACTAACTTGGACTGTCTTGCGAACTCGCTGCAGCTTGTGATACAAGAGGGGCTGCCATCGCAACAAAGTGTAACAGCTGACGCCAATGGGAGAAAAATTGTGTTAAAATTTGAAGCGTTCGCCACTTGTGTATATTTGTTTCGAAGATATTCATATTGAACTGCAAATGCCTCAAAGATGCTTAAATCAAGACGTACAAACGAGATGGAACAGTACGTAAGGTATGTTTGCAGTAGCCTTATTAAATATTTTGTGTCATATATTTTTTCCATCTGTATTAACTAGCTTAAAAAAATGTATATATAAAGTTTAACAAAGTAAAACAGCTCTTGTATCAGAATCTGTATCGGCAGTTGTGTATCGGAATTGGATCGGAACTGAAAATGTGGATCGCCCATCTCTAGTTTTGCTTATATGATAACACTGCACACTCTTGGCATTCTTTCAACCAGCTTCCAGATGTAGCCACCTGGAATGCTTCTCCAACAGTCCTGAAGGAGTTTCCACAAGTTCTGGGCACATGTTGGCTACCTTGCTCTTACTCTTCGATCCAACTCATCCCAAACCAGCTGTATAGGGTTTAGGTCGGGGGGTTGTGGGGGCCAGATCATCTGTCACAGCACTCCACCTCATTCCTTGATCACGAGATACTTACTACATAACCTCACGGTGTGCTTAGGTTTGTCATCTTGTTGAAAAACATACATGAAAAACAGCAGTAGGTGTGTCTAAACTTTTGACTGGTACTGTGTATCTTAGCTGAACCATAAAATGCAGCAGACTAGTCAGTAACACAGTAGCATTTACCAATTCAAACAGCAATGTTAACCACATGTGGGGAACAGCTTAAATATGCAGTCAAACAGAGTACAAGCGGACATGTCTATGCTAAGCAGCAAAAATGTAAACTCTCCACACTGCACCAATGTTTATAAATCACATATGTGAAGTTTCAGGTTACAATAAGCATGACACACCCAGAAACACATACAAGAATACCACTGTGCAGCAAATCCAGGTGACATTTTAGCTGGCTGACATTAACACCACAACATTAAAAATTAAATGTTTTGCGATCATAAAAAGTACTTGGCACCATAATCTGAAATCAAATCCTTTTGTGATTTACACCATACAAAAGGAGCAATGACATGGGACGTCCCGAAAGTGCTCTGCTGGGCGGACCCCACCCATAGCCAGTCCCTTACAGGGGGCCTTACTACCAGTGGGAAATGCACTGCACTGCACTGCCCTGGGGGGGGGGGGGGGTACCAGTGACCACCAGCTCATAAGCTGCCTGGTTCTGCTCTTTCTGCACCTCTTTCTTTCCTTTGTTCAGACATGTCACATTTATTTTTGTTCCTGACAATAAAGTGTTTTTCTTACTTTTTTGCCAGCCCAGGTCTTCTTGTTACTTCTTTTAGAAATTACACTGAAATTCAATGTTTTTTTCACAGTTTTACCAATGTTTTTTTCTGTTCTACCCTCTTTTTTCTCATAATAGCTTTAAAACTAAACTAGGTATCAAAATAAAGCATGCAAATGTTTTTCCGGAGATTCGTAGCGTTTTTTTTCTGTCTTTACTTGGTATTAAAATAAAACATTTTGACATATTAAATCTAACCTTGTATATTTGCCGGAACGTACTGTCAGGCAATCAGCTGGACACCTCTCACAGTGAATATTACAAGTGGAAGCTCAGCACTGTTCAGGAACACAGACATTCCTTAGAAACACATCCAGATTTGCTACCTGTGGCTGACAGATCAGATAACCCATAAACTACCCACTACAGCCATTTTGCCAAAAGTAAATCAATATGAAGAAAAACAACAGTGAAACCCGCTCAACTCCTACTTTGAACAAAGACAGCTTGACATTTGAGTCATATGTTTTTTTCTTGCAGTGTGGTTATCCAAAACAACTGGATTATTCTTCTCTGATCCAACAGGAACTCCAGCTAAACAATCTCTTTGGATTTTCCTTATCTTTGAAACACAGGACAGGATGAAGTTGTCTGCTTGGCATCAATCGCCATCCTTGCATTAATGGCACTATCCCAGATATAGGTGTGTTAGTTATTTAGACCTTCAGAAAACAGGTATAATTATAAACTAAACACATTTAATTCAGGGTACGATTGACTTCGTCAGCAGAACAACTTATTAAACATAAAAAAATCACAAAGTCCCAAACATAAAGTTTTTTTCAGAAGATCTAACTAAAGCATTTTCTGCCAACCAAAAGTAGACAGATACAGATTAGGGATAAGAATCCATAAAAAAGAACTATACATAATATAAATATTAACACATGAATTCCTAAATGAATGTGAAATTTTCACAAAGGAGAGTATATCAGTAATTAGTTTGAAGACAGACTCAAAATATAGAGTTTCATTGTTAAAACTGTAGATATTACCTTTGGGGTAGCTGAGCAAAACTGAACCAAAAACTTAACATACAAATTGATTGCTTATTGTGGGTTCCATGCAGTAAAGCTGAAAGATTTAAAAACATTTAATCTAGTTTTGTGTTCTTTGATTTGTGACTACCTATCTGACAAAAATGGTTAAAAATCAATTCAGAGCAACAAATGACAATCAGTCGTGCTACAACGCATGATATCACGCCGTGAATCTAACATGACTGATATATTATTAGCAAGAAACACTACTTGCAAACGAAAGTAGCTATCCAAGTGAACAAAAGTGATGTCTGATTTGTGAATGAATCATTCTTTTGAACTGGATCGTCTCAATAAATCGGTTCATCCGGTTTTCAAATCTAACAGAATCAAACTTTTAGTTTTAGACCAAATGTCCCCACAGTGTGGTAAAAACCTGTTATTTACACACTGTGGTGACCATTTTTGGTCCCTTCAAAGGGAAACCCATTTTTTTAAATCTGTGACTGCAATCAAAAAACTAAAAATGCCAGAAGACTTGTATTTTTATTGATTACTTATGCTTATGGTTAGGGGTTAATATTATCATTGTTGGGATTAGGGTTTTGCCTATAGAAATGGATGGACAATCCCCACAAAGATATTAGTACAGGTCTCCGTGTGTGTGTGTGTGTGTGTCTGTGTGTCTGTGTGTATGTGTGTGTGTGTGTGTGTGTGTGTGCACACATGCATGGGTGCACGTGTTTCACAGCACACCAAAACCATATCTCAGTGGCTATTCTTTCAAACAAGGTCATGATTTCACACCAAAGGGAAGGCTTACACGGTATGATGCCCAAACACAGTAGGCAGGAAAGAAGCATTGATACATTCTGGATTTTCACCTGTTGGCATCTGGATATAAATTATTTATGACACTGTGGAACTTTGCATAGAAATGATTTCTTTTTCCTGGACAACAACAACAAGGTGTCTGGAGTAACAATCAAACAGTAGCAAGCGGCTAGTGATCTTATCTTAAATCACAAATTCCTATTTCAGACAGAACTGCACTGAATCCACAATATTAATACTGTCAAATGCCGTGTGACAGTGTTTGGCTTCTGCTTGACTCGAGCTAGCTGACTACCCACCTAGCGTGCTAGTATTTCGGTCTGCCATTCGCCTGTAATATGCATTTTAAGTAACCTGGGAACTCTGCATTGCTCTATGCTGTTCGTTTTCACTGTAATTATACAAATGACTTGCAATGTACAGGAGTTGGATGTAAATGTTTCCAGGGACAGAACCTAGACCACTAAAAACACACTGAATGGATGGATGGATTCTCTACAGGCATCACTGTAGGTCCATCTATCTTGTAATTGCTTATCTTGGTCAATAGGGGGCCTAGAGCCTATCCCTGGATGGGATGCCAGTCCATCGCAAGGCACACCCTCAAAAATCATACAGCACCGGCAATTTAGAGACGATGATCCACTTAAGTGCATATATTTGGACTGTGGGAGGAAACTCACACAACGCAGAGAGAACATGCAAACCCCACACGCACACAGAGGAAGCAGGATTCGAACCCCCAACCCTGCATGTGCGAGGCCTCATGTTATCATCACACACACATAGCTAACTCTGGGTCAGCGGGCTTTGAGTCATATTCACATGCATTCTAAAACAATGGCAATAACATGCTTTTAAGGTACTCCATAAGCATGTACATAAAGGGTTAGATGTCACCCGAGTTTACTGATGGCAAACAGCAACAGCAGTAATGCAGTTAAGTGGGTAGGAGGCACTGACACCAGATGTGTCCTAATGCCAAGATGGAGCCCACAGCAATAAAGCTCAGGGCGTCGTGGATGCTGATGGCCCTCCACCTTACCCATGTCCGCCAAACGCTTACCCAGTATCGGGCAATTAATGGTCGTTTTAAAGAACGGCAGACTGAGCAGCTTTCAAAACTATATCAAATACTGTATAATATTTAAAAAAAAAACACCACACTCTGGCAAGTAAATAATAAAACAAATAAAATGAATTTCTTGTTGTCAGCGCATGTATTAGATAGACTAAACTTCTGTATTGTGGACAAAGGTTGCATTACAGCACTATAACAGAAGCAAAAATAAAAAATAACAATGAACTGTTTGAATATTGATAAATGTTAAAGATTATGTCCCCCTAAAGTATTATCAAATGTGTTTTTTTACAGAAGCAAACAAGATTTACTAAAAAAAATACAGAAAATATCAAGGGAACAAAAGTGACACAAGGCAGAATAATGGAAATGACAGTGGCAGGAATGATTTGTGTTGTATGCAGTGGCTGCGCACTGCTGCACACTGAGCATGGAGGGACTTGTGAGATTGTATCAGCCATGTTTCAACACGCCTGCTTAGCATGTGCCAAGGGGCCCCTGGAATAACAACTGAATATCATCTGCTGGGACAATCAGTTGTGTGGAGCATCATATGCTGATCACCAATGATATAGACTTTGTGTTGTTTGTTTCCTAAGTCTAACCTCACTACCAGATCTCACTGTCCTTTCACAAACCCAAAATCAACTTCCCAGTTCATCCCTCTTACTCTGTAGCCACCCATCACTGTGTCACGTGACCCATTTGCAGCCTCGCAATCAGCGAATGAGCCTATGTCCTATCGCTTTCTGCATTTCCACATGCAGACCTCACATCCAAAAGGCACAGAGCCATCAGCAGAGGAGCCAGATAACAAAAAGCTGGTTGGGCAACTGGATGGGCGAGACAGACAATTCCCTTTGTGTGGTGACAGATGATGGTGCAAACGTTCAAGATCTGCCAGAATAGGTCGCCCACATATGGTAGCTTGAGCTATAAGCTGCTATAAATAGCTCCCTTGGATTTTGATGGCGACAGCAAAGAGGAGGAATCACCGAGTCTCATTTCCTGTATGTCTCACGACAAACGTGACCATTCCGGGAAGTGCATGAACCAACCAAAGCCGTGGATTGAAAGCCAGTGGTGTGACAAGATTCCAGAAGCACAGGACTATAACCTCAGCATGCTCAGCATCAAATATTTAACCGCATGGCTGGAAAACTGCCAAACAAACAAACAAAGAAACAAAAACAAAACAAAGGATATGTGAAAGTCCTGATGTCACAGGAAGGTGTGACAGAGCTGTCAGCATCAAAATACACACTGAATGACGACTTCTCTGTCAATCGTACCCTGTGGGGGAAAAAAGCATTCAGAAATAGGTGACTAAAAACAACAACGCAACACTTTGACCCATTATTCCAACTCTTTCGTGCTTGAAGAGCTGTTGACAATGATTTCACGGTGCGAAAACAACCTCTCTCTTATTAAAATAAACTCCTGAGCTCTTAAATTGCAAATATAGAAGCACACAGTATTTGTAGGTCGTTTTTATTTGTGCAGTTAATAATTTTCCTATTATTACAAACATCAGTATTTTCTTCCTGCTGCAAAGCAAAACGGAAATTACATTTTTGGAAACCATTCCAACCCAAAAAAAAAAAAACTGCACATCATTAGTAAGTCAATAGTGAAGAACATATTTTTACATTCTTCACTGATTTCAATAATTTACTTAAAATTGAAAAGTGCAAAACTCAAAAATGATACTTAAGACCTGCAGAGGCAAAGAAACACACTTTAGGCAAAAAAACACCAGGAAATTTCTCCGGTCTTTGAAGATGTATGCAGAACACCTTAATGTGAAACCAATAGTCCGATTTCAGTACAGCCTTTAAGTTCATACACCTATAAAGTCAGTATTCACTTGTTATAGGCAATAGACTTCCCAAATAATTCACTGGCTCCTTTCAGCTGCTAATAAAAACCCTGAAAGTTTAATGAATAATGAAATGCTTGATTTCATGGAGAGCAAGACCATCTGGCAGATATTAAACTAAGTGCAAAGTCCATACAGATAAATTATCTCGCTTCCACCTCTGAAGTAGCAGGATCAAAACACAATATTAACCAAAAAAGATAAAAGCTCTAAATAGTGGATAATTATCAATGGATTTTAGGCCAATGCTACAGAACCATTCCAGTACGGAGCTAATTTTTATCTCTTTTTTCATTTTAAACGCAAAAATGCTTCCTGTTTCCTATTAAGGTTGCGATGGATAATTACAGGCTGCTTTTCACGTCTGTCATATTTCATCCATATCCAATTCATGCGGTTGAATTGGAAAAGAAATCTGGGTTACCACAAGTAAATGGAGATCTGCATGTCTTCTGCAGAAAGAGACGGTTTTCTTTCAGACCTTTCATGTAAAGATCTCCAGCAAGCAACACATACAAATGATTAAATTAACATGTTCTTAATAAATTAAGATTCCTTTCGGTGATTCATCTGGCTGAAAATGGTCCCAAGGATTTTACCTTTATATGTTTCTTGGGAAAAAGAGTAACTTACAAGCACGTAATCATCATAAATGACATTAAAATGAACATGTTCCAACCACACAGGAAAAACACTCCATTCTGCTGCAACACAATAAGGACGAAAGGCAAATCATATCTTCAATAAAACACACACTGACCAAAAAAGACCACTCAGTAATCTTAAACTGGAAACTCCTGAAGCAGATTGCAGAGGTCCTGGGAGAGGTCCTGGTTTTTAACTGCGCTAAACTCCTTAACAACATAGTCAACTATCACTATAAAACAGTGGTTCCCAATCCGGTCCACGTTTTTGCTCCCTCCCAGCTCCTGGTCAGAGCAAAAATCTGGACTGTCTGTGGGTCCCCAAGGACCGGACTGGGAAACACTGCTAGAAAAGCAAACCTGGACTGAGGAGACTAACACTGTGATTATCTGGTGCTGGGAGTTCTCTACATAGCCTAATGGTCTGCATCGAACAGAAATGCTGGTACCACTGACGGCTATAACTAATTTAGGGAATAGTACTGCAGCTGGGACAGCACATAATTAACAGGTCTGCTGAGCCTTAGCAAACAGCTAGCAGCCATAGGCATACCATTAATTTAATAGAGCAAATTAAAGAATACATTACTTCACTCTAGCCTTATATTTCTCTTTTTTTAACTCATTTTATTAACGACAATTGATCGGTAAGGCGAGACAACTAATCGTAAAGACCGAGTCAACAAATCAGAAAATGCTGAACATCCTTTGTCATTTTCCCAGACTTTTTTTAGGATTATCATTAAAAAGGCCGTAAAAACAGCCTTTAAAGCGGAATTAAAAACACAGTTGTGTGTATAAACTTCTACGTTTAATAAATGTTTTTCCCCATTCTTCTAGACAGGAATCTCATTTGTTTTAATGGAAATAAAGTACATCCCACCCTCTGTTGCCTGGGATAAGATCCAAGCTCAGCAGTGACCCCAGTCAGGAGAGGCTGTTAGAGGATGGATGGATGGATGGATGGATGGATGGATGGATGGATGGAAAAACCCTTATGGTCTACAAGTCAGACAATTCCATGGAATGATAAACAAAAGATATGGCTTCTCTTAAGTGCAAACCCTGGTTCTAGCAAATACTATTCTGGCAGGTATTTAGCTATACAGTCAAATTTCTCACTGAAAGCCGAGATCCTGCTCTACAGAGAAAAAAATAAAAGAGCATATGCGCATATACACCTGGAGCTGCATAGTGATAGGAGAGACAAACACAAACAGCTTCTGTCTGCAAGCAAGAGTGTAAGCAAACTGAAGGCAGAGCTCAGCAGAGGGATTCCTCACCTATTGCCCCCAGAAACACCTCCCCCCGACATAATTACCAACTTCCCTTTGCTTGGGCCCTCAAAGGGTCAGGTGCACCTGTAAAGCCAAGCGTTTAAAATGCAATTTACAGGGGCCTCTTTGCACCAAGAAATGAAACTTTCACTCCAGAAGGCGTTTCAGTGAAACCTCACTCACAAGAGTGTGGGGATGAATTTTCCTGGAATTATAATATTTGAGGCCACTCAGGGACCGGCAAGAGAAAGGCAGGAACACGGCGCTTGCCGCTGCCCCTCCTGGCGGCCCCGGCATGGCGGCCGTGCCACTAACTGCCGCGTCTGTCGATTCGTGCCACTGCGTGACCAGGCCACTGCAATTTTCCAGAGCGGTCTGAGGAAGATGAGCACGTTTAGCCGGTTTCAGGATGGAAACAAAGGCGTAAATGGAGCGTGGAATTGGTGCCGGGGTCGCACAGCCGCACAGGGCCCCGGACGCGGCACACGATATGGCCCTGCGGCGCGGCCCTGCGGCACAGTGCCGTTAACCCTTACACTACTGCCAGTTAAGCATGTGCCTAGGCAGGCGGGATTGTGACATCACTGAATCAGCATTACCAGTGTGACATGTAAACAGCACCTGCACTGCAAACGTGACACCAACTGGGTCTTTAACATTCAGCTTTACAAACGGGTAAAACTGCAAGCTACGCAAACCCACGTGGATCAGGGCACTGAAAGAAATAAGAGAAACTAGGCAGCACCTTCTGCAAACACTGTAATTACGTAAAACAAGAAGCTGATGAACAGGCTGCTAAACCACAGCAGGTCAATATTAAATAGCCAGTACACTTGCTTAAATAAGAATACTCTATCTGGCTTATTAATGGATCACAGTGGCGGAAAAGATTCTACTACAGGAAGCAAACAAAATTTATTTATACGTTTCAGCTCCCAGGCACAAATGCAATCCACTAATTTCCTAGAGCCTGACTCAGAAGCGAAGGCACCAACAGCATCGCTAACGTCAATGCGTAGATATTTACCGCAGCATGAACCAGAGGGGCAACATCAGGGGAACAGAGATGCCAGCCTCTGCTTCCTCAAAACAGGCAGAATAACAAAAACAAAACAAAAAAAATCTTTCCTGTCAAGTCAGAGTCTCCCAAAATGAAAAATGAAAAAATCCCCAAACTATCACAGAATTCTGTATTCCTTAATCAATACTAATTCTTAATAAAATGCACATATTGTTTTCCCAAGGGGCTGAAAGCAAGATCTCCTCAGAATCTGCGAAGCTTTAAAGTCATTCATTCGTCGTTGCTGACATCTCACTCACGGTTCAGCCGGAGCTGGGCTCAGCCTGTCCTCCCGTCCAGCGTGACACCACACTCTCCTAATGAAGCTTACAGCACAGTCTGCAGGCCCCACAGAGCAACAAGCAGCAGCGGCAGAGAGACAATAAAACCAGATTATGCTGTCTGGACACATTATCCTCCGTCGTAACTCTTTACTAGGCAATTATGTCAGAGGCACGTAGTGGCCAAGTTTTCCCATTTGCAGTCAGTTACTCTGGAATTCAACTTTGGAAATATCACCGTAAGAGACTCCCTCCACTACTAACAGACATCCATTAGGTGATACTATAGCTATTTATGCAAATACCAATAGTACTGATATCCTTTATTTAAAAGTTAAATTAATTTTTTTAAAAGATACCTTTTGCCTACTGTGTGCATCCATTTAATCTGACAGGGACCCATCTACCCAGAATGCAAAGTTTCTGTACTGAAACCATCCTTGTGGCTGCCAGGGGCTGAAATGCTTTCAGATTTCACAAAACAATCATAACCAGAGAAACACTGCAATACTGAATGAAATTCAAGAAACAATATCTGTCTTTTTAGATATAGATTTATTAAGAGACGCATCAAATAAAACTGGCAGAGAGTTTGATGCATTCAAATGCTAACTCTGAATCCAAACCATCCTCCTTTACAGCAGTAAGAAAAACTAGAAGTCTCTGTCCCCACAAACACTGATAAGGAAGAGTAGCACCTTCCCTACACACATCCTAATTCCCACAGGCACCTCCTAAACTTCTGCAGTTCTTGAACATCTTCTGAAGGATGCTTTCATGGCTGCCGGGAACACTATGGTCCTTCTAGCTCACATTTACTGTGCATGTACTGTACGACTGACTTAACAGCCCACCAGCAACAATATTTCCTCTGCTCCCACTGGCTGACGTGAAATAAACCTGTCGGGGCTCACTGTGTTTACTGCAGACAGTGAGCGAGGATCGCAGTGAAATTAATGTGCATCTTTGCATTTTAAAACCTATGAGAATCACTGTTATCTGCACAGAGGGAGAATGTGGCCCTCAAAATCAGTTTTATTTTTCCCAGATTTATGCGTTGTTGGTTTTTAAGGGGGTATTTTTCATTTTTACACTTAAATGCCAGGAAAGTTACAAATGGGGAGGGCACCAGTGTAATGCCCTAAGATACAGTAAGCATCTGTTTGTACATATACTGTATAAAAATAGCATCTACCTACTGACATTTTTTTCAGACTTTCAAATACCACTGGGCTTAAGACAGTGTCTGTTATGAAACCATATTTTCTAATTAAGTTCTACAGTGAGTTAAGTATGTTCATATACATTAAACTAAACAAACCCTGAACAAACTACTCCATACCAGCTACTTATAAACGCGTATGTTCCCTTCGCGAATTTCACATGAGCAGAACAGTCATTCGCGTTCACAGCGTGATATTAATGCCTTTTTCCACTTAAAAACCTTTGAATACTTCCCAGGAAAGTCACAGCGGAGCATGAATAAATAACAGGAAAAGTCGTCTTTGGCTCCTTCCTTGCTCTGAGGCAGCTCACAATTGCTTTTTGACAGTTTGCATATTGATTGCCTTTTCTCCCCCTCCTGTGACTCGGCGCAATCCTTTCAGGTATCTTTTCGGCACTTGTCGAGTGTGAACTGGCAGAATTTCCTGAAGAGAACATGCCACCTGATTAATAGGCCAGAAATCATTCTGAAATCACTCCGACTAAAGCTTTTAGCTGCAGATAGCTTATAGCAGACCTCTATAGCGTTGCCAGGTCAACGGTAGTATTTTAGTATATTTAGTAGCATATTTCTCCCCTATAATACTTTCACTAGTACTGCTGAAGTATGGAAGACTCCATCATTTACTACTGAATTTTATGCTTCATGTCCCGTAAGACGGCCCACAGAACCACAGGGATGGGAGAAGGGAACGGGGGTCTTCTTTGGGAAGTGCGGGTCTCACAAAATGAAAACAAAAGATAGTCATTTGGGAAGCGCGCAGGAAAACAAACCGCGAGTGGAAACTTGGGAAGAGCAGAATCTGGGAACAGGCAACGCAATCCGCTGGCCAAGAGGTAAAGCAGATGCCCGGTGCGTTTCACTGGTAATTAGGCGCCGGTGATTGAACAGACACGTCAGCTGACTTCACCCCAGAACGAAGCCTGAGTGTCCAAAATCCTGTCCATGTTGGCTCCTTATTCACATAAACCCACAGAAGTCCTTCAGAACCACAAGGACAAGCTGGTCCTCAAGTCCATTTCCCAGTGAGTTAATCAACACCCCTGATTTGTTTTGTTTTTTTCATTACATCTAAACAACAGTGCACACAAATAATACTAACCCATTTCGGTTTTGTTGTTCCTGGGTGGGTTTATTGTTCCCAGCCTTAGATGTTTCAAAAACTAAATAATTAGCTAGAGAGAAGAGTCTGAAGATGGCAGCTAGCTGGCTGATTGGCAGAACATGCTACTGGCAGCAAGCCAATGAAGGAAGCGTGCTAACACTTTCTATGAAGGCCTATAAGAATCTATGAACACATTCATAACACATTATAATGCATTCGTAAAGAATTATTAACAAGGCTATAAATATTGTGTAATGTTTTACATTAACTGCACCTTCATAATGCCTTTATAATGCATTTACAGAACATTAATAACAAACATTGTTTGATAATAAACATAATTATGAAATGTTTGTTCATATTATATATTAAAGCTGTAAAGGTATGTCAGGATACTAAAGTATAAATGTTCTATGAATGCATTATAATGCATTATGAAGATGTAGTTAATGTAGAGTGTTACCAAAAATATATAATAAGCCATAACCCATTATAGCCATGTTTATAATGCATTATGAATGCTCTATGAAGCTCTCAACTATATTGCACTATAGATATTTTCTTAGTACATTACAAAGCATAATTCCATCCATTCTTATACCAACCATTATAATGCAATATGAAGGTATCTATGGTGTATTAAAAATGAAATCTTCATTGGAGCCTATTAAGTATTATAATCAACACTATAATGCCTTATGACTGTCAATGGAAGATGTTATGTTATTTAATGCTTTATTAATTCTTATTCTGACCATTATACTGCATTATGAAGGTATCTATAATAAATGTTATAGATGATAGCTTCAAGAAGCCCTTCTTAGCCAAACAACTGAAATCCTGTAAACCAGCATTAACACGGTGCAAACATCACGTAGTCAACAGGCCCGGTGACTGAATAAACCCCAGTTCTTATGGAAACCGCCAAGACTACAAAAGAATTAGCCAACAAGGATAACATAGAGTCTAGCTGGTAAGCTAATTAAAATGAACTTCGGCCTCACCACTTTGCTCATTAGCGTGCAACGTCTGATTAATCTGGACGACACCTTGCTAAACAAAACATGGGACACAATGGCCAAAGCTGGGCTCTTCTTATTCGTGGCACTTGGCTTATTCTGGCCTATTAGGTTGACAGTGGGTAAAGTGTGATGTCACACATGTGGTATCAAGTGAGGGCAACATGTGTCATACCCTTGAGGTAAGGCTTTTCTACCTGACTCTGATACCATTAATAAAAAAAAAAAACAGGGACCTAAAGCAAAACAGGCAGGGCCTTTCTGCCGTTTAATACACTACAGGAGGGGCATAATTTTGAGTTCAGGTTTCTGGTCAGGTCTCCACACCCAGAGCCCATCTGCAACCATGCTGTGATGTCGCCCAAGAGAATGCCGAAGAGGAGCCTCATTGTGTGGGCTAACAGACTGGAAACTGCTAGACCTGAAAAGGCTGTTTGCTTATTCATGGCCGGAATGGTCAAAAGAGGCCGCTAATTATCCCTGAAATTTGGTATGCCTGCTGATTCTTGAACCTGACACAGCTCACCACGTCCGGGCCATGCCCCCACCTACAGATCCCAGCAGACATGGGGCTACTGCAGGTCCCACAATGATCCTCCAAATAAAAGTGAAACAGAAACCGTATGCAATTTCTGGTGCAAAAAAAAAAAAGGCGAGCCAGATTGTTTCAATTCATTCTCCAGTTTGTGTCAGACTTAGTATACAATATGTACTATTATAATACATTTGTTCAGGATCTCATATACTGACTGAACTAAAGAATATTTAAAACCTCAGAAGAGGGACACCGAAAATTCCCTTTAAATATTTATGATTCAAGGCTTAAACAAAATTTAAAGGAATGTAAATTGGTCCCTCGTATATGTCATCTGTCATCTGGCAGAACTCTCCATCTCAAATGCACAGAGGATATCACGAGGAGAGAGTGAGGGACACAGACTGCCTGACTGCAGAGGAAATGGTCCTGTCCAGGCACCGTAACAACATTACTGTTGCTGATCCAGAGCGTCTGACAACAAAATTCCCACGGGGAAAAAAAAACACAAGATGGCTGGAAGAGCAGAACATCAGGGAACACCTGCTTAAAGTCTGCTTGGTCAGGGTTCGAAGCGTTCGAACCGTCATACGGAGGATACTTTAAATGCAAAAATACAAAATAAGAATTTTAAAGTAGGACAAAAACTACTGTTTTCTTGTTCTGCAGATGGAAAGGAATGACAGTTCTCATCCAGCACACATGGGCAAAAATGGGTAATTGTTATGCAGTGGAAGGAGTGTTTGATCTGATGTATTACTGTGGAGGAAGTCATCAGATTAAGAAGCAAACATTCCTTAGTGAGCTCGCCTAAACAGCTATGGCTACAGTGTACAGTCTGTCACCTTGCTCTTTGCAAATTTTGCGCCTATTTTCACTTCCCATTAAACTTCAAGGGCTGCTTATGAGCAACAGTGCTCTAATTTCCAGGAAACCGCATTAGTTTTTTTGCAGAACAATGCATTCATTAGGGAAATGAAAAACTTCTCACAAACAAAAAAACACATCGTGCAGGCATATTTACAGGAATCTGTTTGGTGTGCATCGTGTCTGTGTCTGTGTCTGTCTCTGCAGCACAGGCGATGAAAGAATCCACTTGCGAAAGCTCTTAAACTTAATCGTGGACAATAAGACATTTCTCAAAAGTGCTGTAGTTTTAGTTTACTGTGGGCTTTGAGTTCTGTGCTTTTGCAGATACACATTTTGGTATTATTTTAATGCAAACCTACTTCGGGGGAAACTCCATCAACAGGTTATAACACAGCAGGATATAATCTCAACTGGAAATCATTGTAGCACATCAACCATCTTCACATTAAACAACAAATACAAGATAATTTATACATATGAAAAGTAATTTGTTTTCATATAGCATGTTTTTTTTACCACAATTAATTCATATTTGTAGTTCTCAATTAGAAAATAGTGCAAGTGGCCTATGACTTCACCAAAGAAACCTGTTTAAAACAAACAAAAAACAGAGGCTAACATCAACCTCGACCCAATTTACAAGGTTTGATTATGCTGTTGGCTCTACGAATGTGATCAATAGGAAGCTCTTCCCAGATTTGTTCTGGGACAATTCCAAATTCTAAAAGACCTTGACATTAGCGCGCGAGAAAACAGCTGACGCTGCACGGCACGTGGCAGCGCCACTGCGCCATTATATAAGGGGACGGGAGGCGTGCATCTCAAATCGCAGCCCGGCAGAGTAAGAAAACCCCGCTTTCACATCAGAAAACTTACTGCTGGCCGCTGGAAATCATTAGCCAGCAAGATAAGACACTGAAAACGCTAATGAGGTTTAAACTCAAGTCGAAACCATCAGCTCCGGCTTTCAATAAACCCGTCAACATATAAAATATATTATTTATGTCATATCAATGTATGATAACCTTGTGATCAGTATAGCAGCTAAACTGCACATGCATTTTATTCCTTAGCGCTGATGAGTTTCAATTACCGCTTGATAAATGATAATGAGTTTACCAGAGATAATAACTGATGTCAAATAGGTGCGGATGTAACTCAGCATAATACATCCCAAGTACCTTTTGGAGTAGCTGCCTTAAAGGCATAGCTAGGTTCACATTTCCATGACCCAAGTTATTTTATAATCTCTGGAAAATTCCACATTTCGTCGTGTTTGTTCCGTTCAGTTATGACTGAACTTCCTTAGCAGACGGCCAAGTACTCGCTCCAAAATCATACAGGTCCTTCAGTCTGTCAGGCTACATTATTCCTAATTCCAGTACCTGCATGCGTGCCCAGATCTAAACGTGAAAGATGTGCGCCAAATCAATGGGAAATTATTGTGACAGTACTGTAATAGCGGGCAACGTGCCCAACACCATCGTAACAGCTCAGTCACGAGTCTCCTGAGTCTGGCGTAACACCCGCTTTAGCGCCTCTACTAAACATTCAAATACCTCGCAGGAAAATGCCAACTTCCAGCATGTCCTTCTGATAAGCATTCGCTGCTCGAAAGCATAATCAGACACCAAAACACTGGATTATTACTTCAAGGGCGGCAATTACAGGTTATAACACGATGGCATGGCAGGATTTCTCACGGTGGGGGGAGAATCTGGGCGTCGGAAGCTTTTTAAGAAATCCCGAAGAGACTGACAATTTAATGCGATCATCTTGTTGAAAATGATTCAGATTCAATTATAGTCAGCTCTGTTTAGGAAATAAGTATAGTTTTGATTAAGCAGCAAAAGATGAACACGGTGAGACATGCAGAGACCCCCCTTTAAACCGCTGATGCTGCCTTCAGACCCCATTGGTCCAGCTCACAGTCAATCGCACGGAAGCTCGTACAACCAGAACGATTCCCATTATGCAGGAGAACAACACGCTGGTTTTGCTTCAATAATGCAGGGCTGCCAGCTCTCACGCATCTGGCGTGACACTCACGCTTTCAGACTCTCACGCATGAACTCTTACGGCAATCCTATGTAATCCACCTATAAACCTAAATAATTTACATAAAAAGCGTCGGGGTAGTTTGAAAACCCTACAAAATATTTACAATGTCATAAAGCAATTACATGCATGTAAATGCGCATACATGTGCATGCAGACTCGAACTGAAAATCTCACTCCAGCCTGCTGACCAAAGTTGGCAACCCTGATAATAGTGGGTGCATCACAGGTGATCAGAATAAAAAAAAAATGGGCGTATATAAAAATAAGATGTTTGTAAACAGATGGCATCTGGGTTAAAGATGCATGGAAATGTTTTAATTCACGTTAGTCGATGCTTTTATACACATTAGCATGCATATTGTTCCCATCACAGGCAAAATCAAGCTGAACTTTTGTCCATTCCGTAACGCCACACCCCTTCCCGCTCAAAAAAAGATCATTTGCATTCAGCCCATAAGCCATCTGTGACCCCTCAGAAAATGGTAATGTTGACAGTCTCTGACCTTTCTCATCTTTTGTTTGAGGTCTGAGTGACCAGAATTCATGCCATTAAAAATTAAATTGAAAACTAAATCTGATTTGCAGCTGTTAATTCCTGTCATGGTGATTTATGGCATCGGTGCCCCTAATCAGCACTATTACATTTCCATTTTAGGTGCAAGTTCAATAAATGAAAGAAAATTAATAAAATGAGATCCTAAGTTTCCTGGCTAGTAACAATTCCTGCTTTGGAAAATACCGACGAAATTCAATGCCTTTCATCTAACACACAAACTTGACGTAGCCTTATACCCTATAAAACACTGCTATTGATGCACCTCCGTTTATTTCCCTATAATTCCATCAAACCATCCCATTAACACCCCCCATTAATTCGCTGGTACGGTCAGATATAAAACTGGTTTTCTGTTATATGCGACATATGAAATGCCACAAATAATACGGGTACAGCAGGACGGCCGATCTGAAACCCTTTTCTGGCTCCTGGCGGGTAAGACTACAGGCACCTTGCACAAAAAAAAGCATATTAATATTTTAAAAGGGCTTGTCTTACCTTGGGCCAGGGCTTTCAACACGTGGGTACTTAAAAAGAAGAGCGCCCAACAACTCCACGCACTAAACTTTTCCCTGCCCATCCGGACGCGACTCTTCCCGGGGCGCCGAGCGATCTCTCCGGGTATCTCACGGTCTCGGTCAAGACGGGTAACTTCCATGCTCTTGATCTTCTCACCCGGCATGCCGTCCACATTTATTTTGCAAAAGGCAGCATCGCGGTCCAGGACGCACTCTACAGTGTCATTACTGCTCTTCCCACGAACCCTTTGCCGAGTGCGATCGGCACAGTGAAGCTCATCTTCAGTGCGTCCCTTGCGCTCCCTCGCTTTCTGGGCTTCATTCATTTTGTACGGACCTTCGGATCGACCTTTCAGGTCATGTTTTCTGTCGCCCGGTAAGCGGCCATCGATCTGGTCTGCGTGAGCTTTTCCGAGGGACACGGGACCGTACCGTGAATGCCGGACACTTTCCGGCACAGGAGCTCCTTCGCCGGGCGCTGTGCAAACGCCCCGGTGCCGGTGGCTGTTTAACTCGCCCTGCGTGATCCCACCACTGTGGCGGTGCAAAGCATCCCGTGTGTGCTGCTCGGTGGCCGACGCGATGCTGCTGTCTTCTTTGCGGCACTTCATTTTAATTCCCCGTTGAAATTTAATCCACTATTTCATAGGGGAGTGCGGCGATTTCAGCCCAGCCGCATGCATCTGATACGTCCTACAAATCCTTCCTTGTTCCGATGTCTTCGGTGATGGACAGTCTACCGGAAAACTAGCTTTGGGTCCCTTATCGGTATAAACCATATACAATGAAACACTGAAAACAGCCCATTGTGGTCAGTTTTTTCAGCCCAGATCAGTTGTCTTATATTCCACGTTTTCCCTGCTTCATTAGAAGTTTAAATTGAGCCAGATTTCGCAAAAAGCGTCGATCATTCGCAGTTTCGCTCACTTTGTTGTTGTTTTTTTCCGGAATGGTTTGTATTTTCTTATCCGGCTTTATATCCCCTCCGAAACGAAAAGATGTGCAACCATAACAGGTTTCCTGAACTTTGGGAGCAGCACGGACGGCTCCCCGCTGGCCAGACAACAGGTTCACGGGTAGGCGGGCGCGTTTCTCCGGGTAATCTCTCCGCAAATCTCCGCCCCCTTTCACCTAACGTGAGAGAGAAAATGACTGCAAATAAAATGTATTGCTGCAAAAAGCTCAGAATATCATCAAACAGCAAGCTAATAAACGTGAACCGAACAAATCGGATAAAACTTATCCTACAGCTACTTGGACGAAGTAATAGTTATACCTACCTAGAGAGCTGGGACCAGAGAGAAAGAGACAGCTGAATAATTCCCCTGCATTTACAGGAAATAAATATTTAACATGTGAACTATTTATACAAATGTAAACACCGGAAATAAAACAGCGTAAATTGCCACGAACGCATAAAAACGGGGTTTTATTTCATTCTGTTAATATATGGAAGTAGTCAGTCCAGCAAAACTAGCCCTGCATAAAGCCTGCTGGTGCTGATGGTTGGTGCTGATGGCTGGCTTTTTGCATTCCGCTTTTCCCCACTTCACTTGTCTTGCACGAAACGCGCAGGGGAGGCTTCAACCAAACACCTGCCACTGCATAAACAGGAACCGGGAAAAAAGCACCATTATCGGTCCCGCAAATGCTTGGAAACCCGATTATAACATTAGGGGATAAAAGCAACTTACGCCAATCGTCGGTCCTACTACAGGCAGCCGTGCCTTTTCTTGTAAAAGGCGCAATTACCCGTTGTCACCAAGAAGAAGCAACTTTCATTCACAAGATGTGCGCTCCGCCCCTCGCCGGAGCCATTGGACGGCCGCTCGGGCGAAACGGAGCGGGGAGCCGGCGGAGCTTCCAGCGCGCACACGTGGAGCAAGGCGCCCCCAAACCGAGAGCCGTGTAACGGAGTCGATCCTACTATTTCTTTAAACATCTAATCCAGCCTAATCATAAATAAATAAACAAATAAATAAATACGTTTGTGTAAAGCTACGAAATACCCTAAAATCTATCTATCTATCATAAATACTTCAGTAGTATTCCAGTATCCCGTACCAGGTCGCTTGGAACCTCTCCTAGGGGCCCAAGGCAAACGGCAGAGGAATACCTTGGATGGGGAACTGTATATGCTTGCAAATAAAGCCTAACTCTATGCTTGCAATAGAATGTAGAAAACACTACGAGGCTGGACTTATGTGGCAGATTGGACCTTTATTTTTGACTGTGATGTAATGTTGGTTTTCCAAATACGAACCCTAAAGTACCCAGAGGAGTTGCCCTAAATTCATCAAGGGTGACATACATTTGCACTTATCACTTATTTCTGTAATGGTAACTATAGTGTAATTACTACTGCAGTTTCTGGAATGCTTTGGAAAGTGTAACATTTTCCAGCGCGACGCTGATAACATTCCTGGGATTACTCAACACAAAATCATAAATTACCATGTAATGCAGCACTTGTGGGAAATGCAGGAATGGGAATGTATCTTCTGTGCAGAAGGTGAAGCTTAACTATCGGTGCGGGATCCATAAACTCTAAGAAAGAATGTTTCCCATTTCCTATGTCCAAGGCTTTGGATAAAGAGCTGGTCAGTTCAAGTAATATATGTAACCATAGAGCTGCAGGATGATAAAACTGAACTGTTAAATACCAGACACACACACACATATGGACATATGTATGTATGTGTGTGTCTATTATAAATGAACTGATCGTTTAATGTCCTTGTTCTCCATGTGAGACACACGGCGGACATCAGAACAGAGAATCAGAACGAAGTGACTTGGTCTTTTTGCATATGATCATTTCCGTTTCCCCTGACCTTCCTATGCAATGCAGCCTCATGAGGAGCCTGCAGTTTGTCTCGGGGCTCAAGGCAGGGGACCCCTGGATGGGCAACTAAACCATTATAGGGCAACCAAACACACACTTGCACAAACAAGTACACAACACATTTGGACAAGCTAGTATACTTGGATGAAAGAGAGTGCCAGTACTGCATGGGAATTTGACAAACAATATATTGTAAAGATGAGAAGAATAAAGTTATGCCTGATATATTAACAACTGGCCCAAGTAATTATTAACAATGTGATATAAGCGAGTGGAATCGTGAAATGTTGGGAATCAGAATTCAGAGGCTGAAATCATATGGCCACCCAGCACTTCAGAGAATGATAAAGTAAAATACATATAAATAATTCTTGTCAATGATGTTCACTTATGATCACTTATGTTCTAAAGAGAAAAGCAGTGAGTGTGCTTATCATCAGATTGCATTGAACTGTGTGTAACATATGCTTATGTTTATATAGCGGGGTAAGAGACACCTACAGGGCATGAATTCTTCTTGGCCCTATAAACCAAACAGGCCAATTACATTAGCATCAAGCACTTAAGGAACCATTATCAACAATGCATCATTAAAACAACACTAACACATAAAATTTCATATGGCAGGACTCAGCGGTAAACCCAAAATAATAATTATGATTTTATAGGCTTTGGGGGATTGAATCCCACATTTTCTCTGTGTGGAATTTGCATGTTTTTCCTGTGTTGTGCCGTTTTTTTCTGGTTGCTCTGTTTTCAAAACAAACAAGCAAACAAACATGTAGTTAGGTGACTTGGCATATATAAAACTGCCCATGTCTCAGTGATGGGCTTGGACCCTATCCAGGGTGATGCCCTACCACAGAGCCCCACTATGCAACCCTGTGCTGGAAAAGTGGTGGATGGATAATTTTTATAATTAACTGTTAGGATGTTGGCACAGTTTGAGAAGTTATATGGTTGTCACTAACTGTAACTAAGAAGATGTTTGACAGATATTCAGTGAAAGCTGTAGCGCAGAGCAATCCTGGACACAGATAATTTGGTTAATGTCACTAACCAGTAGGTGCTGAAACGTCTAATTTAGGACGTGATAAACATTCTGTATATTGTCATCTGAAAATGATTTAATCTGTTCAATGACTGAACTGGGACAAGAGTGTTATGCATTGTTGTTTCTGACGTTATGCATTCTGCTCTTTTAATTGTGTCTTACATGCTTTTTATGAAGCTAGGAACTAATAATTGCTAATGTTATGGCTCGACACTGTAGGTATCACAATGAGGACGACATTAATCCGTATCCTCACTGCATGTTCTACAATCGTATTACATTGCAGATGCTTCCACATAGGTTCAGAGAAGCAGGGAAAAAGTTACAGTGATAAATCCCAAAGTGATTGATAATCAGACAGCTGCATTCATCTAGTACTGCCTGTCTAGCCTTAAGCTGCATTAAAAAAGTGGAAAATTACATGCTGTCCAACTACACTTTTTAATTCGTAGCCCGAGGGCTTCTGTGATCATTCCCTGGTGGCTAAGACCAGATATCTCTCAACGAGGCAGCCCTGAAATGAGATACGGAACCTTTACTGCTAGCCATAGATAAATCATCCTTCTCTGTTATTTAAGAATGAGCAGCGATGACATACTGTGGGAACACAATCAGGGAAGAGAATGAGGCTTACGGCATCTGTGACAAGGCCGGTATTCCTGTCCTGGTGTGGAGAAAAAGATCAGAGGCGAAGGTGAGGCCCAGAGGCTGGGCAACGTGAGCCCTCTCCTGCAGCACCTCCTGTTTGTCACCCTTATCCTGACCATCCTGTTGTCGGAAATGAAATACCCCCATTGCACTGTTAATTAATGAGCTGCTTCAAGTCCTATCGCGATGTTACTAATTCATCACAGGTGTCGACAGAGCTGATTGCCTAAATAAATCAGTCCAGCTGTTTATTGCAGGTACCTTTAAGAGATGTTTTCTGTTTGGACAAGATTAAAAATAAGTGCTAGGCTTTGAAAATGGGTGATGGTGTATTGGTAAGGAGATGTATTAAGACCTAGGATTGATTATTTGAAGTTTAATAGAAATTAATTCAAACCATACTTCTAATGATATATTTTGAAGGCAAACATAATCCTTAATGTAGGACAAACAATTTGAGGGACATCCAAAAGCAAAATGTAAAATACATTGGATCACGATGCTTTTCAAGTGAATCCCAGGAAGACCATTAATCGCTTGTTTTTTATCACGTTCATTTTCATTCCCGTAACATATGACACTCGTTTTCCTGATTAAGAGTCTCCTCTGAAGCATTGCGACACACGCTGGATCTCCCAAGAGAATTTTAAAACAATGATGCTAACTAATTGGTTTTGTACAGTGCATGCAATAAGAAATCAAATATACAAAACAGAGAAACCTTTTACATCCTCAAGATAATTTAGACCAGCCATTTAATAGGCACTCTAGCATAGTTTAATATGTCATTAATAACATTACTCATTTCCGACCTTGCAGATGGCAGGAATGGATCAAAGCCCTGCTTGAAGAGTTGAACAGTAATGTTAGTAGAAACGTTGGGCTTAACAAATCAGCACATTGAATCGACACAAGAAAGGATTCTGGCAAGGTTAACAATTCTGGAGTCTTACCTATCTGTCATGACTAAAACTGGATTAATTCCTAACAAAAGCCAAATATCTAACAAAAAGCCAAGATTTACTAAGCCAAATACGAAAACTAAGAAACACTATGTCTAAATGTATATGACCAATTTTTACTCTTTTGAAAATCATGCATTTGTTTCTTGCATGCCTGTCTTCTATATGTAACCATATGTTAGTATATTGCTGAGATTCTTCCTCTGTGTAAAACACCCTTTTCCATAATAGAAGGCTAATGCTGATGAAATCTGAATCCTTGGTGCACAAAGGAAAGATGTCATTTGTAGCCTCTTTCATCTCATTGTTTCCTGCAGTTTCTCACACCAAAAAAAATCAATGTTAAACATGTCTGCCTCTTATCGTTTCTCCCTTGACATAAACATAATTGCACCCCTGTTAACTGTAATAGTTTTGAATATAGACTGGAGTCCAATGCGGGTACTTCCTGAGATAGGCTGCAGGCCCACGCTGTACTGGATATGAGGTAAGAAGATGGATGAATGGGTGACTTATTTCACTTTTTATTTCTTGATATTTTAATTAAATCATTTAGCACATTTCTCATATCTGGGCTCCACCTTTTTCTAAATTTTGAGAATACAAGATCAATTTTCAATTTCTTGTGTAGGTACGCAGACTTGATTGCATCTTAATCTACTCTATTGATTAAAACAAAATACAAATCATGTCTTGAACTGGCTCTGGAGTGTCAATGTTCATAAACCTGGGGCTGTTTTTAACAAGGGTAATAAAGCTTTTGCTTTAGGATGGATTTGAATGCTACACATTTCACGACCATTGACAATTACCCATAATACATTTATCCCTTCATTCTGATTCACTATTTCCTCCCTTCCTTTGAAATGAACAAAGCATTCAGTTTCTTTGCATAATTTCTGTTAAACGAGAAACACTCTGCAGGCCTAATAATGTTGAATAATGTGCCTAATATCCAGAAATTGGATGTTTGATTAAGAAAATGTGGCCTTTTAAAGGTTGGTAGAAGTATTCTGAGAGAAATATTGAGAGCTTTCTGCAATTTATTATATTTTGAATGGATATTCCATATATTAAAATAGTATATAAAACATTGAAAGGCTTTTCATACATACATTGCATGCCTATACATTATTAACTTAAAGATAATAACTATAAGCATTTAGTGTAGCTGTCAGTCAATTTCATTTCAAGTTCCTTTTATGCTATAGAATATACAACACATTGTCTATATATATTAACATCAAGCAAATCGTTTTATGTGGGTGCTTGAATGTATAAGCCCCATTACGGAATTAAAAGTGTTATAAGTCCTAGATAAATCTTGATTTAGGGGATAACCATACATCAGACCACATACATCTAAAGAAGCCATGAAGGAAATTGCGGCACAAAAAAAATCTTCAGTACCAACGTACAGCGCGAAAGATTTGCTAAAGAATTGCAGAAAAAAAATAAATTAGGCCCACAGCGCCCTCTGAAGCGCTAAAGGTGAATTGCATTCAAATAGAGAAAGAACTAATTATGTTCACCACAGGCGGTGCTGGTACGGACGGCATGAAGGTTCAGTGGGTATCGCTGTCATGTCACACCTCCCGGCCGTTGCTCTGTGTGTGTGTGTGCGCGTGTGTGTGGAGTTTGCATGTTCTTCTGTGTTGAGTGGGTTTCCTCCTGCAGACCCAAAGAAAGCAAACAAGGGTAATGTCATCTCTTAATTGTCTGTAGTGAGTGAATGTATGTGCACTGCAGTGATTGAGTAGCATCCCAACTAGGCTGTACCAGGTACCCTCTGCTGCATGGGACACCTGCCCCCCTCCCCCAACCCTGTACTGGATAAGTGGTTTGAAGATGGATGGATGGATGGATGGACACATTGCATGGCTGCGTTTTCCTCAGCAAGGTGGTTCCAAATGATGGATCATATTGATGGACCTGCTCTGCCTGCCTGCAGTCAGGTCACTATGTCTTACCTGAAGGGTTTGAACTTTAACATGACAGATTCCTCCCAGTGCCGGCAGGTGCTTAATCCAGCTCTCCGTTAACAGCTCAGAGGTGGAGCCAGTTAGAGGTTCAAGCTGGGTCCTGTGATTCCCCTTTAATCCTTTTCACTGGATGTTGTACAGATGAGGCTAAGTCATCAAAGTCTCCAAACTAACACATGAAGCGGCAATGTATTCACTGTGCAGATCAGCGAAGGTACCTCCTACTAGGCTCCTGTCCAATTACCCAACAGGACTTTTTATCTGTCCAATCATGACACAGTCATACAGTGGAGTGGTTTACCCAATCCTAATGAAATCATCCCATCTCACCGAGAGTCACTTGACTTACTGGCACTGTGATCAGCATTGATAAACATACTATACTCTTCCATGAATGCCTCCATGATCAAGCACTGACATGGTGTAACATGTTGGAGATAAATATTGGAACTTCAATAAACAAACCCATTAAAAAAGGCTTTGAATACTAATGTTACCTTAATGGATTCTGCATCAGAGATGATGATCACACAGACACACACAAGTGCATATGGTGTTTTAAAATGAATTAGCAAAATGCCACAACAAGAATTTATGAGCATATAAGATTTCGGTTACTTCAGTAGTTATACAGTTTTTGAGTTTTGTGTTCCAGCTATTGAAATGGCCGCAGAAGTATAAGCATTTACAGAGTATTCAAATTAATTAATCACATATATACATAACTAAGGAATAAATGTGCATATTTTGTTAACTCTAAAGTCCTAATTGGATTGGTCATGATTTCTGAGCTCTGTAGACTGGCCTGGATTGGTCATAATTTCTGAGCTCTATAGATTACCTTGGATTGGTCAGGTCATGCTTTCAGAGCTCTGTAGACTGGACACTAGCCAGGATTGGTCAGGTCATGCTTTCAGAGCTCTGTAGACTGGACACTAGCCAGGATTGGTCAGGTCATGCTTTCAGAGCTCTGTAGACTGGCCTGAATTGGTTATGATTTTTGATCTCTGCAGACTGACCTGGATAGATGGTTGATGGTTCTAAGTCTCACTCTCACCAGTGTGGGGAAGCAATAATAAAGGCCAATAGGATGTTAGGTTACATCTCTAGGTGTGTGGAGTTTAAGTCAAGGGAGGTGATGCTACAATTATACAATTCCTTAGTAAAACCCCACCTAGAATATTGCGTGCAGGTTTGGTCACCATACCTTAAAAAGGACATTGCTGTCTTGGAAAGGGTGAAACGTAGGGCTACGAGAATGATTCCTGGTCTTAGAGGAATGTCTTATGAGGAGAGGTTAGCTGAGCTGAATCTGTTTAGCCTCGAGCAAAGGAGAATAAGATGGGACATGATCCAGATATATAAGATTCAAACAGGTCTGGATGCCGTTCAGCCAAATGGCTACTTCAATATTAGTTTAAACATATAACTTGTGGCCAAAAGTGGAAATTAGCGGGAGAACATTTTAAAACGAGTTTGAGAAAGCTCTTCTTTACACAGCATGTAGTTAGAGTATGGAATAGTCTTCCTGTTATTGTAGTGCAAACTAAAACCCTGGGTTCCTTTAAATTACAGCTAGAAAAGATTTTAACAACTTTGAATTATTAGTTCTCCCCAAACAAGCTTGATGGGCCGAATGGCCTCCTCTCGTTTGTAAATTTCTTATGTTCTTATGATTGGTCATGCTTTCTGAGCTCTGCAGACTGGCCAGGATTGGTCAGGTGATGCTTCCTGAGGTCTGAATACTGGACAGGATCGGTCAGGTCATGCTTTCTGAGCTCTGAATACTGGCCAGGATTGGTCAGGTCATGCTTTCTGAGCTCTGCAGACTGGCCTGGATTGGTCAGGTCATGCTTTCTGAGCTCTGCAGACTGGACAGGATTGGTCAGGTCATGCTTTCTTAGCTCTGCAGACTGGCCTGGATTGGTCAGGTCATGCTTTCCAAAGTCTGCAGACTGACCTGTATGATGTATGTAGGATGAGCCACAGAATTGTCTGTGGGGCTAGGAGAGATGCTTCTGTGATTGATGGATATTTCCCCAGCCTTAGGGTGGGCCAAGCTCATGATTGGATGGGCCAGGCCTACTCACCCCCCCCCCCCAATCAGCTGCTTCTACCAGACATTGTTTCAATAGTAATACTGATAATACAGCTTAACCTATAAGACCAATTTTAACTTAAAATCCATCCATCTGTCCATCCATCCATCCATCTTCTAGATGCTTGTCCTGGTCAGGGTCATGAAAACATGCAAAAATCGCTTTTAAGGAGCCCCTATTCTTGCCCTCAATTACTAATATGTTATTATTTTATTTGGGTTGTTAAATGTGATTTTTAGTAATACCCAGTGTAAAAATTATAAGAAAAAGTATTTTTAAATTCATTGGAGCTGAGTGCTGGTCATCCTTGTAGGAACAAAGTTGTATAACTATAGCTTTCAAAAGTAACAGCCGGACTTCCCTTGTTGGGCTATGAGATTGAGGTACAAATGGAAAGCATTGACCTAAAAGGCCTCAGCAGAGGTCAACATGTAATTTTAACGGATATGTTACGCCTATGGTATATCAATTCCGTGGCTGAAATGAAAGTTCTTGATCCAGTACTGCAGGTCAGGGTGTTCTGCTGTCTGGATAATAATATTTATGTACGCTCCACTTAGCTCCTGCTGCTTTTGTCTTTCAGCTTATCCTTTGTGCATGTACCTGCTCCTCATGTACCTGCTCTTTGTGTACCTGCTCCTCATGTACCTGCTCTTTGTGTACCTGCTCCTCATGTACCTGCTCCTCGTGTACCTGCTCTTTGTGTACCTGCTCCTCATGTACCTGCTCTTTGTGTACCTGCTCTTTGTGTACCTGCTCCTCATGTACCTGCTCCTCATGTACCTGCTCTTTGTGTACCTGCTCTTCATGTACCTGCTCTTTGTGTACCTGCTCTTTGTGTACCTGCTCCTCATGTACCTGCTCTTTGTGTACCTGCTCCTCATGTACCTGCTCCTCGTGTACCTGCTCCTCATGTACCTGCTCTTTGTGTACCTGCTCCTCATGTACCTACTCTTTGTGTACCTGCTCCTCGTGTACCTGCTCTTTGTGTACCTGCTCCTCATGTACCTGCTCTTTGTGTACCTGCTCTTTGTGTACCTGCTCCTCATGTACCTGCTCTTTGTGTACCTGCAACTCATGTACCTGCTCTTTGTGTACCTGCTCCTCATGTACCTGCTCTTTGTGTACCTGCTCCTCATGTACCTGCTCTGCCAAGTGCTTGGTCTATTGGCCCCATTTTATCATTAATAAAATCATGCACTCCTGAAATGATTAAAACAAAAGAAATTAAAACATAGTTGTATTTTCGGTAAACAATGCACTTATTTTTATGTTTAGCAGATGCCTTTGTCCAAGGCGGCATACAAATGAGGTGAATAATAGACGACAGGCATGGAGCTGTCTGGGAGCCGGCTCAGGCATTGCGGTACAGTAGCTAGGCTGATCTTCCGCTAATGAGCGAAGGCTAAGCGTTGTAACAATACATTACTGAACATCATTAGAACCCAGGAGAACAGGCTGACTAGCTTCCTACTTCACAAAATTAAGAAAATAATGTTGATACATTTCACAACAACGATTACAATTTTATCTCTCTAAGAAAGACCGGGGAGGGGGATTAGTGGGTACTTCATACCACCCCCAGACCCGGAGGTTCAAATCTCTGGGCTGGGGGAGCTTCCATGTTTCTCCTGTCTTGGATCAGGCTCCCCCAGACACTATAACTTTTTCTCAGTTAGCTGAATTGGTGTCTGTAAATCATCCATAGTGTGTGAATGTGTTTGTGCTATGTGAGGAACTGGGATGTGTCACAGGTTGTCCCCCAGACTGGCATCCTGTGCTGACTGGGATTGGCTCCAGCCCCCCTGGGACCCTGTACTGGAGAGGTGACCACATGGAAGACGTAGCTAGTCTATAATTGTCATACTGGTTCCTTATCAAAAAGAAAAACTACTTTGAATATATCTATGCTTCCTTTGTCTTGAGGCTGTGTGCAAGAAATCTTGACACTTGACAATATGACCTCTACAAATATCAGTATATGACCACAAAAATTATAAAACTCGTGTCACTTACAAAGGAAATTTAGGTTTACTTGAATGATTAGTTTCTAAGTCCAACAACTTGTTTCATTACTTTTACAGTGAGGCATTTTACCAAAGCAATGCACATTAAGTGTTTTGCTGACATGGTGCTGTAGCAGAACTTGTCCAGGGATTTGAACCAGGAACCTTGAGTCCAGGGCATCACATCCTTAATTATGACACTACCTGCCTGCCTCCAATGGGACGCCCCTGGGGAGGCAATGGCACATGATTCAGGAAGCAGTGAGACACCCAGGACTTTGGAAAACACTGCAGATGATGTTAGCTTTGGCAGGACAGGAGTACTGGCATAACACAGAGCACTCACTACAGGGATGTCAGTCATTTTTCCGTTGAATAAAAGTCCTGAGAAATGAGATATGAGACTTTCAGTTTGAAAAAGAAATAAAATAAAAGTTCCAAGTTCCATTAAGTAAGGCAATGTAAATGAATACAGGCATAGATGTAAAAAATGCTTAAAACTGCATTTTCATAAAAAAAAAAAAAAATCAACAAAACTAAAAAAACAACATTGAAATGTAATAGTCCAGTATAATAGTTTGCCAGGTTTAAGCCGCTAGGGCTTTAAATGAATAGAATTCACAGAGCAAGACTTTCATTTTCTCTTTAAGGACTTTAAATAAGAATAAAGAAATGTATGTAATTAATTTCAAGCCATTCCAGTTAAATTACAACAGAAAACTGTAGCATGATTTAATAATACTTTTATGCAGCTTTGATCTTTGAAGTATGCTACCTTGAAAATGATTAATGTAAACTGACTATACAGAGAAAGACATGACTAGGTCAAGAGCAGCCGAGAACAAAAATAAGGCAAATATTTGGTATTCTGTTTCCACCAAATAGTAAAGAAAGTCTGCTCATGTTTTTTCAAGTAGGAAACAGAAATAAGGACGGTGTGACGGCAGGGATAGCACTGAAAAGCCTTTCCCGGATTTCTTTTAATCTTGCATGTACTTTCAAAATGGATTCCTTTGAGAAAATAACTTTCCATTCCCTTGTTTTGAAACAGGTGTGCTTTCCTCTGAATTTGTGTTCAATTTAAGGATTAAATCTTCTAACCAAGCTTCTGACTTTCATGCTCTTGAAAAGCAGACCCAAGGGATGCTATTAAAGCCCGGCTTAATTACAAATGCGCGTGGATTTCCATGCAGGCCTCTTTGTGCATTTTTACAAGGCGATCCAATTTGTTCTATCAAATTATTCATCCCTGCAAACCACTTAATTTTTGGAGGGACACGGATTATTTTGAACTTCGCATAAAGACATCAGTTCCTACTAGGCATGTATGATCTTGTTTTTCCCATGTATTTATTTATTTTTTTAATGCTGTAATAATTTAAAATCTTTAAATACACATGTACAGCTTTGGCAAGATCAAAACTCATTTCATGCTTTTTGGCTGTTTTTCCACCACTAGTTTGTAACCTTCCTGCTTGTTAAAAAAAAAAACGGCCACTCACTGTCCACTTCATACGGTGCAGAATTAAGCAGTTTATCTCCTGGGAGCTTAAACACAATATATGCTGCACAAGAAGAGAGGAAACCATATCATTGATTTTTCTCTAATTATTAAACAAGGAATACAAAATGCCAGAGTTGTATTGTTTACAGTATCATTCATAAAGTCTTCTGATTTACTGTACTGCTGTTGATCGTTTTAAGAGCATTAGTGCTGTAATGAGCGTGACATTGTAGCTGACTTTCATCTCCAGATTCTCTTAGGCCAGTGTTCAGTGTTCAAAGACATAATGTGTGTATTTTGAATTATCCATTCTCCAGCCAAATCGTACTTTCACTTTGAAGCATATTCATAATCTTACAGAACGCTTTAAAAGACTTCAGTCTGACTTAGACACGGAATCTCACATTCATGTCCTTCTCTGCCTCGAATTAGCATCCATTTGTAGGTATAATGAAGCCCAATGCAACGTTTACTTGGGTAATTACACTTGATAAATCTGTTGTCCTTTTTGCAACGTGATACTCCTGAAGCACTCTGTCCTTTGCTTTGTGCTGAAGTTCTGTTAGTAAATTACAAGATAAATTATTGGCGAGCCTGCTTCACTTCTTCTTGTACCTAAAATTTTATTAAGGAACTGAAGGACACTGTAATGTGGAAGTGTAATTAATAATTGCAAATGTAAAGTATGCTTGCTTTAATTAAGTGATATTCCATCTGAATTGCAAAAGCTCCTAAAAACAAATGATCTTATTAATGAACTTACATTTCTAACCTTCCCCGTGATGAAGGTAATTACAGGGGCTATTGTTGAAAGAGGCATTTTCACTTTGGAAGATAATAATATTTAATTTAATTAAGAGCCTTAATATCACCGTTTTTCACAGCATTACAGTTTATCGCTTTATAAAATGAATGACTAAAAAAGGGCGAATGTTTGGAAAATGAAAGGAAATAACCTTTCACAAAGGGGATGGAATGCAGGGCAACAAGATAGTCTGTGGTGTGACGGAGAGAAAGGCCGCGCACTGATAACAAACGCTGCTGCTTTAACAAATGATTCTGTGCCGTGGTATCAGATTTCGAGGCGTGGAGAAATAGAGGTGTTTAGGTGTTGTTTATAGTGACGGAAAGAGGACAGGGAGCATGACCTCGAAAGATGAAATGGCACTTAAGAAAAGGAGCTAAACGCGCTGCACTCCCACAGACACTTCTGGAACGTTCTTTCTGCTGTAGCAGCCCTTTAAATGGCTGATTGGAGGTGTGAATAAACATTGAAACCTTTATACACAATGACACTTGACCATGGCAACCATCATCGTAGTAACATCAGACCAAGAAACTAATCAGAGCAGCACCTCTTCCTTGGTGATTTTATTTACACCCGTTTCTTTTTATTCCTTCCATCACCTACTGGCTGTTCTTTTTTTGCATCCTTTATGCAGAGATTTCAAAAGCTGCTGCTTATTTTAAAAGGATCATTTACTCAGTCTCCCTTCTATATTAATAGATACATGACAGGTTTCAATACTTTGTGTGCAGTTCAGCAGGTTTGGGATTAATGCCCATCTCTGGAAGGTTGTTAGTTCAAATCCCAAGCACAGCTGTGTAATCATATCACTCTTAGGCCCTTGAGAAATACCCCTAAACAAAACTGCTGCAGCAGTGCTCGCTAACCCAAATCATCCCTCAACTGCATGTCCCTTTGAATTGAAGTGTACATGTGCTACATACGTGAGTGAACATACTCTGAAGTAAAAAGTGTTTTCAGACAATTTGGAATTATTCTTTCCTACAACAAACAATTAAAAAATATAGATCCTTTTAAATTAAGAGTGTTGCCAGTACGTAGTAGTTCAATGGCATGATGGATGCTGCTGCTCTTACATAACTTTGAATGTCCTCCGTTGGACCAGTGGGCCAAAGCACTTACCTTCCTTCCCTTACTTCTTGCATCTGCACAGCGGGCCCCCCTCATAATAATAATAATAATTTATACTTTATTGATCCCTGTGGGAAAATTGTCTTTATGCCCCTCTCAGCTTGCTCTTTGTAGAGTAAGTTGTCTGTGAAGGGCAGCCACCTGTAGTAGGATCCAGGGAGCTGGGGGTTGAGGGTCTTGCTCAAGGTCCTGCAGACATGCTGAGGCTGGGTTTGAACTGGTGACCTTCTGATTACAGGCACACAGTCTTAGCCCATTGAGCCACATGCTGCCCCCCAAGCTGCACGCTGCCCCTGCTCATGACTGAAACAGAGCCCATGTGACATCACTTATGTGTATTTCTGTTTTGGCCACCATCTGATATCAACATTAATAAGGAAACACGTCAACCATTGTCACGATTCAGCAGGAAGGCGAGCAGGGAAGCAGGATAGTAAGCCAAACTTATGGGTGATCAGGGGTTTTAATGGTCGGACTGGCAACAAAACACCAAACATTACCACAATACATGACACTACAATGACGGATCTGGGGAAACTAACTGAGACACGGACTAAATGCACAAGACAGTTTGAACATAACAGGCAACAGGTGATCACAATCGGGGATTCACATGAGGTAATGAGGGGGGCGTGGCACACACGAATACCGTACAGAGCTGGGCGTGACAACCATGATGAGTCATTTGGCTTACTGGTAATTTTACTCATGTTGCAGGAATATTTCACCGCTAGCCGTTTCTCCATAGATTAAAGAATTTTTTTTTTCTTCTAGGAACTGAAGGTACAAATTAAGTTATATGCAATATAGAAGTAATACAGACAAAAAGCTTCACAACTCCTATTAAAGGCATTTTCATAATAATTATTGATCCCCATGGGGAAATTCTCTTTAAGCCTCCCCCTGTTGCTCTCTGCAGGTCAGTGCAAGCAGCCACCCACAGCACCACCCTGGGAGCTGGGGGTTAATGCCCTTGCCGTAGGACCTGCAGATCTGAGGCTCAAACTAGCCACCTTCTAATCACAGACACAGAGACTTAGTCGACTGAGCCACATGTCATGCGTTTCGTTATGCTTGTATTCAGTTACAAGGTGTGTGTATTTGTGTGTGTGTGTCTGTGTATGTGTGTGCGTGTGTGTGTGTGTGTGTGTCTACTGAGTGCCCCTTTTTTAACCTTTGAGCATGTGCCTTTCAAAACATCTTTACACAGTCTTGCTGGGGGGGGGGTATTCTGGATATTGGTAAGGACTAAGGGCTAAGTCAAGTCTGCCTGGGGTTTAGCTATTTTTTTTTTGGAAGGGAGATCGGCATTGGGGCTAAAATACTGGGGACTAGGCTTAAAATACTCAGGGTTATAGTCCTGAGTGATCAGAGCTAACAACGGCCGTGCTGAGGAACATGGCAGCAGGTAAGGACACCACTTAAGGGCAGAATCTCCTGAGCTCACCTCACCAGAACCTCTTTGATCCCTGGGAGAACAACGTCATAAGAACAGGTTTTTATCACATTGTGGGGACACTTGGTCCCCACAATGTAATGTATACACACACACACACACACATGTGCACTGTACATAAGAATAATGTCAACAATTCCAAAAAGACCCACAAAACAAAGAGCTGAGTTGGGGCATGCTTTGAACTTAAATGTTGGGCTAGTCATCGACATATGGATGATCTGGCTGCACCAAAGCAGTACAGGCAAACCTAATAAATCCTTTCAGGATGTAGCCGAATACTATAGTCTCCCAGAGGGAGATGGCGAGTGCATCATGATGTGAAGAAATGCCTTCTGGTTCAGCATCACAGTGGGAAATGTTCTTGTAAGATCGCCTTGGTAGAGCCTTACATCAGATAACTACCTATCTACCGGGCTGTGTAATTTTATCATCAAACTGTTAGTCTCAGCCCGAGTTGCCATATTTTCTTGGCTTCCATTTCCCCTGGCTGATATAAGTCAAATGCGGCTGCACCTCCAAGCTCACCACTTTCAGACTGAGGCATGTCAGAGGTCCTCCTTCTCATTGCAGGAACGTCCTTCGCGAGGCACGATTTCATTTATGAAAGTCCTTCTGGTCAGATGAGAATGCAGAAAAAGACAACAACGATGGTGATGAAAGCTGTCCGCGGCCGACGGATGCTCTCGCCCTGAAGGTGAGCTCTGTTTACGAAGAACTCGCTGAGAATGCGCAAAACCGGCTTTTCATCACAGCTTTTAAAAGACATAAGAAGTTTTTTGATCGAAGTAATTAACGGTGCCCGTGGACTTCTTTGAGATGAGTGATAACAGTTTCTGAAGGTTACAGCGCCGCATATCATTATTACTCCGTGTCTCTTGGCATTTAAAAACCAGTTCCATGTTCAAAGATAGTGTTTAATATGCTGTAACATTATATTGTCGCCATACTTACTGACCTTTTATCCCCATTCTTGATTCTTAAGAAGCCTTTTCGACTTTCTGTTTGCACCGTAACATCCTTCTGAATATTACCTTTATAAGCACATCGGCGTGTCAGGATAATGGATGTGCGTGACATTGTGACTCTAATGTCTGTTCCCTTACATCTGCATTATAAATGCTTTTATGTCAATGAACGTAACTATTGTCATGTGCATGGAAGTATTGCATTAAGGCAAACTGTATGCCCTATATTGTATGTCTATATTTCTCTTGATTTGCGTGGATATCTTAAAATTGATTACAAACTTTCATATACATTTTATTCATTGTCAGTGTGGATCTTCCTAAGTTGATAAAGCATGCATGAATTAACATATGACTCTAGTTTTAAATAATATGACAGCAGATTAGAGATGTGTGTGTGTGTGTGCGTCCCCACAACGTGATGAATACCCAATAAAACTCAATTTAATTAAAATCTGTGACTGCAATGAAAAAACTAAAAATTCAAAAACTCTTGTATTTTGATTGGTTACTTATGGTTATGGGTATGGCTGGGTAGGGGTTAAGGTTGTCATCCTGGCACCACTTGGCCACTCTCCCATTGGCACTGCCACTGATGTCTGTAAAATAAGATCATAAGACATAAGCTTTATCTGGGTGAAGCTAATACCTTGTTAAATATCCCATTTATATGAAGAAGTTGGGAAAATTGTAATTGGCCACGCAGCACATCCTTTTTTGTAAAATTGCAAACTCTCAAAGTTGTAGCTGTCGTGTTGATATTACGTATAACTTGTTACCCACAGTGGTCTTTTTCTATAAATGATGTTTAAATCAACACCTTCCAACAACACGCTACAATTTACCCCAAGTATCTCCAATTAACTACAAAACTCCTCTGTGGATATTGTTAATCATTTTTATAAAAACTGATCAATCCCACATGCGGTATACTCAATAAAAGCCTTTATTGTATATTTAAACAAAAAATGTAATCTTTATGCTGTTTATCTTAAACATGCCTGAACTGGTTGCAATTGATTTGTGTGTGGATATGAAAATAAACACGTAACAATGCTTTAGTAACATTATTTAGTTGAGTGGAAAAAAAAACTTGACATATTAGTTGTCTATTGCTAGTCTGGTTGGTTAAGAATTTACGTAAGGGTCCTCCCAAGGTATCCTGAGAAGGAGTCATTTCCTGGAACACATTTCTCATCTCTTATACTGAATTGTTCATAAAGCCTATAATAATACAGAAAAAGTATATTTTATGATCTCTAATATATTAACATTAACTTTATCTTTTTCCCTCTGTTCATGTGCTGCCTAATCTACCGTATGAGGAGATAATCAACGTAAAGATCATCTAACCTTCTCATGTAGACCGTTAACTTCTTGCTAACCCCTATTTCATTGTACAATAGCCTAAGTGAGTTTTACAACGTTTGACTTATCCAACCTGCTGTTAAACGAGCAAAGTGAAAAAGAACCCCTTCTATTTTCAAAGTTCAAGGTGCGCTAAAATGCACAGAACAGCAAATACATGCCATATGTTGATTATAATTACTAACATTTGCAGCTGTTAACTACCTTTGCACTGCTGTTGAGCACTAAACATTCAGCAGTGTTCAGCAGGCTCAATACACTGCACTGTAGTGTCTGCAGTGGGACGAGAACCCATTTCTCTCATGCTGAGGGTATTGACCTTAATTGCTTCACCAGCAGCCTAAGGTCCTCCAGTGGCCTCCTAAGACAGTTAATGCTCTGCACGAGGTTTGCAAACCTGATGCTAATAGTCCAGTGGCGCAGTGACAAAAGGCAGACAATCAGGCATACTGACAAAGCTGTAGCTTTAGGGGGGTTTAAGCTGTTGGCACAATGGCTTCACCTCCGCAAGGTTGCAGGTTTGATTCCCAGTCTGTGTGTGAATTTGCACGGCGTCCCCGTCTTCGCGACTCTCAGCATACGATGCTTTTCTAGCTCACTTTAAATCACTTGCCCAGTACAGAGAGTTCACTGGATTGGTACAGTATGCATAACAATAAGCACAATCATGTTCCGGAGCACACAAACTGCCAAGCAGGGCAGACGCTCTGATGATAAAAGCAAAATGTAACAAAAGGGTTCTAATTTATGTTTTTTTCTGAAATCTAGTGTGGGAGGATTGTGAATCAATGACACAGATATTTGTCAAGCACTCCAAAGGCAGAATTTTATGTACCCCCCTACCTGTTCATAGCAAGAAGGATTTTGCCAGAATTGTCAATTAGATACTCTGGGGGGCTGGGTGGGGCATCTTTTAATGTTAAAGCCTGATATACATATATAATTTTGATGCTGTCTTAAAACATTGACTGACAGAAGGAAATTGGGGTTAAGGGTGATATTTTGCAAAGTTGGATGACCTTAACTGGCATTCATAAACATGCTCCTGTCGAATTACGTGAGAGACTCCGACGGAAAATTCGTAGGGTAGTGGTGATATTCAGACAAACTTTCTGAGTGCCTTGGTTCTATTCCCTATAGTCTTCAAATGCAAATAAGAAATAGATGATATAGACAAGTATGTTATTGTAAAAAGAAAAAATAAAACAAAAATCTGATTAAGGTGCAAGTAATACAATTTCTTTGAATGTGTGCAATATACGTGCAAATAAATGGCAAATAAAGTAAAATTACTGTTATTTTTAGAGTCTAGTTCCTATGTAAAGTGTAAGCCAGCCTAAATAACGTTGTTCTGCACTCCGAAAGATTGTAATGTAGACTCTGGTTTATTGATATATCAGTCTATGTTTTCTCTATTGTGACACATCTCAATTAAATGTTGTGATGCCTGAATTATTTATACTGATTTCAGTGTGTCTTTCCAGGACACTGGGGAGGAGGCAGCCCTGGCCAGCTGGGTTGCCCATTTCAATGAAATGCAGAGATAGGGATGGATAGCTCTATACTGTATACAGGGGTGGGGCCTCCTGGGCACTGGATGCCGCTGATTGGCCCCTAAATTGCCTTCTCCTCTGTCACTCATTGATTCAAAACATGCCATTGGTTGGCACCTCTGTATGAATTATAGTTTTATGCCCCCCCCACCTTAAAAAAATCCTACAATTGCCCCTCTTCCCAGTACACTGCCTTATGTGCATATAATGATCTAGGCTCACTCGGAAAAGCAAATTGATGTGTTTTAGTGCTTATGTTTCCATAGTGTAGTTGTTATCATGTTTGCAAAAGGTCCACGGTTCGAAACCAGGCAAAAGCATTGCTTATTAGTGCACTTCATTGTCTGAATTCTTGTATTTTCTGCAATAACAATAAAATTGAATCTAATCTAATCAGCCATATGCCCGTGTAGCCGTCCATCTAGAAAGGCGACACTCCTGTGGCTCTCTACTGCGCTGATGAGAGGAGGATTGAAGAGAGAGAGTTCTCGCGTTTCTGTTCATCTTTGTCGTGAGGCACGGACTGTCGGTCGCCTCGGACAGAGGAGCCGAAATGGGAAAATAACATTTTATGATGATAATTTGTTGTATGGTAGCTGCTGAACTGAGAATTTAAGAACATTTTCCCTGAAGGTATACAGTGTGTTGAAATATATATTATTATTCTTAAAGTTGAAGGCAGGCAGCACAAAAAATAATGATTTGGCCAGATTCAGACAGATGTCAGTCAGTTGGCAGCTGCAGGCAGGGAGGGGGAATGGGGGTGCAGAAAAAAGGGGGGGGGGCATCCATAAAGTAAAAATGTCGCAGAGCACCACACTAACACCAACCATTTATGCATATTTGTCCAGTTCTAGGAACTACTAAAAATATTGTTGTGTCACATGTGTTAGGGAAAACTGCTGTTCTATAATTGACATCACTTAGGGCCAATGAAATTGGGGGGGGGGGGGGCACCCAACAGCCGGTCTGATTGGGAGGGGGGTGGTGCCCCCCGCCACCCTCCGTTTGGCTCTGCCAGTGATGTCTATAAAAGGATATTATAAAACACCAACCATATGTGAGTAAACCTAATATCTTGTTAAAGGTCCCGTTAGTATAAAGAAGTTGAGCAAATTGTCATCGGCAAATGTACGACAAGAAGAAATGATTTCACCTGATTCAGTGCGTGTTATGGCCGTGTCCCAACTTGGCCAATTAGTCGAAAAATGTGTCTGAATTTATAATGGGAGATGGCATGGAGGTCGGCCTGGCCAGTGGTGGTAAGAGGGGGCTTACTGGGTGGGGGAGTAAGGACACGTCCAGTCTGGCCAGTGGTGGTAAGCGGGGGCTTACTGGGTGGGGGCGTAAGGACACGTCCAGTCTGGCCAGTGGGGGTAAGCGGGGGCTTACTGGGTGGGGGAGTAAGGACACGTCCAGTCTGGCCAGTGGTGGTAAGAGGGGGCTTACTGGGTGGGGGCGTAAGGACACGTCCAGCCTGGTCAGTGGTGGTAAGCGGGGGCTTACTGGGTGGGGGCGTAAGGACACGTCCAGTCTGGCCAGTGGGGGTAAGCGGGGGCTTACTGGGTGGGGGCGTAAGGACACGTCCAGTCTGGCCAGTGGGGGTAAGCGGGGGCTTACTGGGTGGGGGCGTAAGGACACGTCCAGTCTGGCCAGTGGCGGTAAGCGGGGGCTTACTGGGTGGGGGCGTAAGGACACGTCCAGCCTGGCCAGTGGGGGTAAGCGGGGGCTTACTGGGTGGGGGCGTAAGGACACGTCCAGTCTGGCCAGTGGTGGTAAGCGGGGGCTTACTGGGTGGGGGCGTAAGGACACGTCCAGTCTGGCCAGTGGTGGTAAGCGGGGGCTTACTGGGTGGGGGAGTAAGGACACGTCCAGCCTGGCCAGTGGGGGTAAGCGGGGGCTTACTGGGTGGGGGAGTAATGACACGTCCAGCCTGGCCAGTGGGGGTAAGCGGGGGCTTACTGGGTGGGGGCGTAAGGACACGTCCAGTCTGGCCAGTGGCGGTAAGCGGGGGCTTACTGGGTGGGGGAGTAAGGACACGTCCAGTCTGGCCAGTGGCGGTAAGCGGGGGCTTTCTGGGTGGGGGAGTAAGGACACGTCCAGTCTGGCCAGTGGTGGTAAGCGGGGGCTTACTGGGTGGGGGCGTAAGGACACGTCCAGTCTGGCCAGTGGGAGTAAGCGGGGGCTTACTGGGTGGGGGCGTAAGGACACGTCCAGTCTGGCCAGTGGGGGTAAGCGGGGGCTTACTGGGTGGGGGCGTAAGGACACGTCCAGTCTGGCCAGTGGGGGTAAGCGGGGGCTTACTGGGTGGGGGAGTAAGGACACGTCCAGCCTGGCCAGTGGTGGTAAGCGGGGGCTTACTGGGTGGGGGCGTAAGGACACGTCCAGTCTGGCCAGTGGGGGTAAGCGGGGGCTTACTGGGTGGGGGCGTAAGGACACGTCCAGTCTGGCCAGTGGTGGTAAGAGGGGGCTTACTGGGTGGGGTGTAAGGACACGTCCAGTCTGGCCAGTGGGGGTAAGAGGGGGCTTACTGGGTGGGGGCTTACTGGGTGGGAGCGTAAGGACACGTCCAGTCTGGCCAGTGGGGGTAAGCGGGGGCTTACTGGGTGGGGGCGTAAGGACACGTCCAGTCTGGCCAGTGGCGGTAAGCGGGGGCTTACTGGGTGGGGGCGTAAGGACTCGTCCAGCCTGGCTGCTTTGCTCCGTGCCGAGCTGTGGGTCGCACACTGATATCCAATGAGCTATTATCGCTCCAAAACAAGAAATGCTATTTATAGGTATGAAATATGTAGGACACTCGGGTATTCTAATAGGGTTAGTTCACTTTATCGCTGGTTATTAGAATACTTGTGAAGCTGGCTTTTGTTTATTTTTAGTTATGCAGGAAACACAGATTAGACACTTGCCTGTCTCATGCACTCCTCCAGTTTCTATTGCGACACTTTGCTATCTCCCAGAAATACATTTTGAAATTGAGTGATTAGTCACAATTCCCCTAGTTCTTCGCTCAGATGTCGTACCGGGTTTGGAGCCCTGGCTGCAGACCCTGTAGGCCCCGCATTGGCTGTCTGATTTGTGCCCCGCAAATCACACGTCATCACGCAGATGATCTCCCTGGCAGCAGTAGAAAGAGCATAACCCTCCACTGAAGTCAAATGGTGTCTTGAAGGCACATAAGGGATCAGTGAAAGCGCACTGGTGTGATTGGCCCCCTCCCTGTCCTGGTGCACGGCCTAGTGTGCTGATAGAAAGAGCGCCTTGATCGGTAAAGCAACGCTGTAAAGCCCATAATACTCCTGAATTCTCAGTAATATTTTTATCCCATTCAGAAGAAAGAAACTCAGCCTAAGTGTTCTTACTAATAATTTCCCAATATATTTGCTACTGTATATGTGCTGTCAGCCTCATTACCCATGATTCAGTATTGCACAAACATGGGAAACAGAGACAATGAAGAGAAAAAGAAAAACAATTTTTGTGCTTGACTATGAATGGCAGGTTTCATCAAGTCAAAACACTGTTGGCAAAGGTCAAATGCTGTTCCCGAGCGGATTGTTGACAAAATAAGAATTCTCCAGAATGAGGGTGTTATTGAACCAGGTTTTAGTGTTGGTTAGAGGAAATTCTCTTCACTGATCAGCAATATATTGATAGCCATCTAGCTTGCATGTTATCTGTGACCATATGTCATGAAAAAAATGGCAAGTCACATAAAAGTAGCTGGATTACTGGAATTCTATAAATGCCACGTCTTGTCAGATAGACTAGTGTTTTGCAGATAGCTAAATATTCAGCTCGTCTATTGCTGTAGCCTTTCTTTGCAGAGATAGCTTGTTCATTATGCTTTGAATCTGCTATCTTGAAACTCTTCTGTTTGACATTCCTTCTTATCTGTAGGAAAGTTTGAGGAGACTTAGAAATATTAAACATTGCACTTGAAATTTCTGTCTCAAATAACACAGGGCTGATGACATAGACAGTGATGACCTGGACAATAATAGCCGTATTTTACTGCCTTATTCAATGTTCCACTGTGGGCATTCATCTTTCTATGGCTGAAAATTTGGGATCAATTCCAGTCTACAATCTTGCTATAATGCTGAATATGAGCACCTTGCTACTTAAAGGTAAAACTAAACTCATCCTCTTTGGATATGAAAGTAAAACCAAGTCTTATAGTTTATCCCTTTTGTTCACAGATCTCCTGAACACTTTATGTACAAACCTAAATAATTTTTTAGGATCCTGCTTTTTAATGCAATGGAGTTCATTGCACCCAGGGACGGAAATAACATTAGTTAAAATATGCATTTATCACACATGCCTAGAACTAACCATTTACAAGACACGGTCATCCGTATGTTTTGTTATTTATTTAAAATCAATAAGTTAGTAGATGTAAATGGTGTTTTTCAGAACAGTACTTTTATTTGCCAGAAACAAAGGAGTCTGTTTTAGCTTAATTGAGGCTTAAAGCCGTTTTGAACCACCGGCAGCATTTTCTCTCATTAAAACAGGTTATATTTCACAGAGCAGTGGCAGAACACTGTGTGAATTTTAACTTGGGCCAGAAAGCCTTCTGCTCAGAGCTCATTTCTTGGATTTCGTAAGTCCTTTCAGAGAATCTGCAGAAAGCAGTTTTTTTCTGGCGTTCCCTAATAGCCTAAACCGTGTTGCTGGGATTCAGTGGGGCACCACCTGAGACTGTGATCCTCACTCCAGATCTGAGCATACCAAGAAGCTCATCTTTTCAGAGCAGTAGGGCGTGTCAGTGCAGATGCTTTCCAAACCTGCAGGACCATAGTGGCTGGTGTTCATACAACATGTATGGACCATATTGGAACTACCTTGAGAAACATAGAGGAAACCATAAAACCCTCTGCTAGACACTGACCTCAATATAAAACACAAGATTCTGCTCCCAAAGAATGTAACATGTTGACGCAATTGCTAGTGCTGTCCTTCACAGCTCTGGGGTTGAATCTCACCCCAGTTGTTTGTGTCTGTGAGGCTACATGAGTTTTTTCTTCCTCAAGGTCTGCCCTGTTTCAAACATCTTAGCGCCACCTTGTGGAAAAACCGAGCGGGTCGACCCTTGATTCTATCAAATCTATCACAGTCAGTGGTGTTCAACCTCTCAGTAATGCATGCTCTCAAGAATCAGTCTTGCTGATAAGTGGGCACAGATTTTCGTGATAGATACTCCACCTCAGTCATGCTGGTAAAACCTCTGAGTATATTGAGTAAATAGGTAAGACCAAACAAACAAAAATAAATAAATAGTAGAGCATAATAACAAACTAAATGAGAATCAGCCCATATTTGATTACTTGCATTAAATGACCAAAAGCAAGATGAAGTTACATGACTGCTATTTCTTAGAAATGCTTCCAGAAATGGAGTCTGACTGACCCCATCTGCGATATCACTGACCGCTGATTTTTCATTTGTCAGGCTGTCCTTTTCACTCAATACCTCAAACAAGTTTTGAAAAACTGTCTCTACTTTTAAATTTCTTGAATAGAAGAAATATTTCTATAGTGTGGTGACTTATATGTCATTTAAAGGCAGTGTTTTATAGATCTCATCTTTTAGAAAAAATGACATGAATCTGTGTTATGTTGCCTGTAACTATTTTATGGACTTAAGAGTTAATGTTTGCTCCTATGAGTTTCTGAATATTCTTGGAAAACCTCTCATGTTGATGAAAGTTCAGCTGCAATTAATGAGAACTGTAACTATTGTGTTAGGATCAACATTTCTGAGACCCCCATTAAAAAATATATACATTATTAATCAGTTAATCTAATGTCATTTGACACTGTATGTTTATAATTAGATTGAGATACTCTGTCATGCTAAAGGAATATTTTGCACAGAGTGCAGGGTGGCTCAGTGGGCAGCAGAATTAGAATTTAGTGATCAGTGTTGACACACCACAGCAAAATGTGCCCTCTGCATTTAACTCATATATGACATAGCAAGGGGCAGCTAATTCACTGTCCTGGGAGTAGTACCTTGCTAGGTCAGGAAATCAAACCAGCATTATACCAAATACAGCTCCTAATCATTAAGCCACTGCTGGCCACAAATCTATGTGTTGGCTGGGAATTGAACCTGGGATAACTGCATGGAAGACAGCTATGCTAACCACTATAGCAGAAACGCTTAGCGCTATTGCAGTCCCCTCCGACGGGTTGGGAGTTTGAATCCAACCTCTGCTCGGTGTGTGTGGAGTTCGGGTCTCCTCCCTGTATCATGTGGAGTTCGGGTCTCCTCCCTGTATCGTGTGGAGTTCGGGTCTCCTCCCTGTATCGTGTGGAGTTCGGGTCTCCTCCCTGTATCGTGTGGAGTTCGGGTCTCCTCCCTGTATTGTGTGGGCCCCCTCTCGCAGTCTGTAGACACACCATGGCATCTCTGCCTTGCCTGCAGTCTGTGATTGCGCTATCTTGGCATCCCTCCTCGGCTCTGCCCCTGCCTGCTCCCCCCCCCCCCCTGCTTCCTGGGACAGGCTCCAGACATCCCCCTGACCTGGTGTTGGATTTGTGCCCAGAGGATGGATCAATTACAAAAGGTACTGTTATGAATATTTAACTGACATGTGTTATGAATATTGAACTGATATACTTAGACATAAAAATAAACAAAACCTTTCTGTAATCCAAAGCATTAAAAATAGTTTAATATGAATGTAAAATGGAAACACATCCCTGTCTCTTGTCCAGGACTCCACCTGTGACCCTGTTTATCATAAGCATTTGGAAGAGGGATGGATGATTTAAATTAATTGTAATAAAATCCCCCAAAACAATCAACCACAAACACTATAAAATACAAAGAACTCACACAGGTGACATAGCTAATCTCCAAACAAATGTGAGCTAATTCATCAGAAAATCTGTAGTACATAGAGTGGCATGCAAAAGTTTGCACAACCCTGGTCAACATTTCTGCTACTGTGAATACTTGAGTAGAACTGATATCCAAAAGACATAAAGTTAAAGGTGAAACATTCTTTTCAAGCAAAGCATATTATTCTTGTTTTGCTCAATTTTAGACTGAAAAAAATGAAAGGAGCACCATGTAATAGTTTGGGCACCCCAAGAGATTTGAGCTCTCAGATAACTTTTACCAAGGTCTCAGATCCTAATTAGCTCATTAGGGCTATGGCTTGTTCACAATATTAGTTAGGAAAGGCCAGGTGATGTAAATCTTGAAGTTTATAAATACTCCGACTCCTCAGACCTTGTCCCAGCAATCAGCAGCCGTGGGCTCCTCAAAGCAGCTGCCCAACACTCTGAATATTAAAATAATTGATGCCCACAAAGCAGAAGGCTATAAGAAGATAGCAAGGAGATTTCAGGTAGACATTTCCTCAGTTGTAATGTAATTAACAGGATCGGTGGAGGTCAAGTTGAGGTCAAGAAGACCAAGATTTGGAAGACCACTTTCTAGGAGAACTTCTCTTAGGAGTGCTAGAAAAACCAACCAAAAGCCCCATTTGACTGCGAAGACCTTCAGGAAAATGTAGCAGACTCTGAAGTGGTGGAGCACTATTCTACTTTGCAGCAACACCTGCACAAATATGACCTTCACAAATATGACCTCACCACAAAGTTCAGCGCCAGAAGTGTGCAAATAAACATATTCATAAGCCTGATGCATTTTGGTAACAAGTCCTGTGAACTGATGAAGGCAAAGCTTTTTGGCTGCAATGAGCAAAGGTATGTTTGGAGGCAAAAAGGCTGAGGAATTTCTTGAAAGGAACATCGTTCCAACTGATAAGCATGGGGGTGGATCGATCATGCTTTGGGCAGCCAGTGGCACAAGGAACATTTCACTGGATTCATTAAGATGTCAGCTAATTCAAGAAGTACAGTAAACATCACAAAAAGATGAAGATGAAAAGTGGATGGCATCTGCAACAGGGTAATGATATTAGACACACCTCAAAATCCACAATGGACACAATTGCACCTAAAGAGGCTGAAGCTGAAGGTTTGCTATGGCCCTTGCAGCCCTCCAACCTAAACACCATCAAAAATCAGTGGATAGACCTCAGAAGAGCAGTGCAAGCAAGACAGATCCAAGAATCTCACGGAACTAGAAGACCTTTGCAACAAAGAATTGGCAAAAATCCCCCAAATAAGAATTGAAAGACTCTTTGCTGTCTGCAAAAAGTGTTTCCAAGCTGTGAAGCTCACCAAAGGGGGTTTCCCTAAGTACTGATCATGCAGAGTGCCCAAACTTTTGCTTTGGGCCTGTTTCTTCTGTTTTCTGTTATTTTGAACTGATAAAAGATGGAAATAACATTTCTGTCATTTTACTTTTTTATCTTTCACTTTATACCTATTGGAAATTAGGTAATCTTTTACTTTCTTAGATATTCACAGTAAAGAATTTTGACCAGAGGTGCTCAAACTTTTGCATGCCACTGTATGAAACGTTTATTTTCTCAATTTTTTACATTTACATTAATACCATGGAGGCCAGTTGGTTTAGGCAACAGAAAGCATGTATTATAACAGGATATGCATTTATATATAGAATATATTTTTGTACAGTACTCTGCAAATGTCTAGAAAATGATGTTTAAATGATCTTTATGTTGGTGTAAAACTATTGCTATAATGCCTGTCAGTGTGTCAGCTTAGCCAGGTCAAAATTACCCCAGTATTTCCAGCAACCATACAATACACACGTGTATTTTTTGTTTTGGCCACCTTGTATAGCTGATCAATATCTCATTGATTTTTTTAACTAAGCTGGTAGTGGAATTTAACAAATACCTGGAAAGGCTGAGGAGCCCCTGAGTAGAGTTTTGGGAGCTTGTGTTGGTTTACTCATCCAAAGAGGTACAGTATCAGTAACTTTTTCAAGAACAGGAGAATTTTTTACTTTGCTCTTCATTTGAATGTGTTGTAGTGTTAAACTGTGTTTTTTTGTTCTGAGCAAATGTACACTTACTACCTAGATAAATAGCTTTAAACATTTCCTTTGACTGCCTAAGACTTTTGCACAGTGCTGTGCATGATGTTTACACATCTATCATCCTCTGGAAGTTAGATCCCTTCTCTTGTTTTTTTCTCATTAACTATATAGCACTTTGTGACATCTTGTTTGAATTATCCTCAGTGTAATTTATTGATACATTGATATGCACTTTATCTGCTACATCAGCTGTAGCTTACTGATTATAAGTCAAACATGAGGAAGTAATCTGCATGTTATTAAGATGTTTTCTCGGTTGTTAGACATCAAACTGTTCTGGGAGAGAAGAAATTCACTCCATACTAAGGAATATACCTAGATAGCATGTTCATTATTATAGGATAATGTGGTAGGTGTTTCCTTATGAAAGTAAATACTGGGGCAATTTGAATATTATTTCATTCCACAAACTTGTTCTCAATCATTTTAAGCTGAACACAGCAAAGAGTGAATTGCTCAAATAATCACTGGACCATTGTACAGGAGAGGAAGGTCCTTTCATCATCATTTCATGCTTTCAGAGTTAGAAGATCTAGTTTAAATCATTTGTATTTCATCTGCATAGACCACCAGTGAACAGACAACTGGCTTCTCTAAGGATTCTTGTTTTGGTCTGCAAGCTGGAGTGATATATATGTTTAGAATATTTATTTAATTGGCTCTGCGACCCGGTCCAAGATAAGCGGCAGAAAGATGGATAGTATTTAATAGGCTGTCCAAGTCTAGATGTCTAATTGTCAGTCAGGTCTATTGATCAGCTGGGTTCATACACTAAAAGGAAACCGCAATGTCTGCATATTTCTTTAAATTGAAAAAGTTGAACTATGTTTTTTTTTGTTCTTTAAAAAGGTCAAAAGTTTGGATCCGTTGCATGAGCTGTTGCAGAAATACAGAGCTTCTCTGCCTAGCTGACTTTCTCATGTCTTCACTACCAAGTGAGCATTTCACCAACGATAGTTAAAAAGTCATCAATCATGTGTTGAGCCTCTCATAGCACACTGTGTTTTCATTCTGGTCATTCCCCAAGTGCTGAAAGTTCATATCATGCAAAGATCAGAAAATAGTATCAAATATTTTGATACTAGTTATTTCAGGTCAAATACTCCCCACATGCTCAGAAACCCAGTATCAGAGGCAGACATCATGCTGTGGATTTAGCACAATGAAGAACAGGGCTTGGGGCCTCTGCTAGGCAACTGAAGGGGCATCGGGCCCCCAAAACCCACAGTTTGTCATAACCAGTGTACTAAGTCCTGGGTCTCTGACAACAAGCATTACATAGTTACTTGAGGATTATATCCAAAAATGGATGCTGATGGTCTTTATAAATGGGGGACAGGCCTCGAGGCCCCCCATTGGTAACTGTGGGGGCCTTGGACCCCCAAAAACCACAGCTGGCCAAAACCAGTGTAGTATCTGAGACAGCCCCGGACCTTATTAAATAACGAGCACTGCCATAGCTACGGGATGACTTAACCTAAACATTTGGGACACTGAGGACAATGGTTGGGCGGCCCTATGGCCCACAGCCCAGGCCCAGTGGCCCAAGCTGGAATCAACTAGAGTATCCATGTTAGACATGCTTGTACACCCTATGGTACAGCGGCATCCCGCCTTGTGCCCTGTGTTGCCTGGGAAAGGCTCCTGGCCCCCTTGCGACCCACAACAGTTCCAAGTGGTTGGATGATGGATGATTATACTAAATTATGCCAGCGGGGTCTAAAATACCTTCTGTTTTGGGCAATGCTAAACATGGGGTCCCACAAGGGTCTGTCCAGGGCCTTCTTTTGTGCACCGGTCCACAAGCATCCAAGTCATTATCTGTGCCTGTTCAATGTTCATTGCTATGCCAACCATAAGCAGCTTTATTTTTAACATTAAAACAGATGGATATCAACCAGACAGCAAACCCATAAAGGTGCCAAACTTGTGTCTAAATTTAGACAGGTGTTTGGTGACATCTGACACAGCTTCTAAATTCCTCTGAGTGATAATTAACTCTGAACTATTCCTTGAGACACATAGCAAAATACCTGCAGAATAACTTTTGCCAGATCAGGAAAATATTCTAAGGAAATTAATCTACTTAGTGATCCTGAAAAGCTTTCCTTTGCATGCAGATCTTGATGATAGTTTTTTGATGCTCTGCAGTCAGGTTGTCCAGCACCGAATATGAAATGCCAGACCCATACAAATTTGGCAATATTAGTCTGGTATCCTCCTCATTGTGCTCTGAACCACCAGGTAGTGTTCATGATGCTGCAGTTAACTTGCTATTGACACTCCCTAGAGTGATGGATTCAAAGCCTGCTTATGCGGAATCCGTTTGAGCAGTGGGGAAGCAGTGCACTGCGCTTACTCTTGAAGTTTCCTTCATTACCCTAAGATTTGGCACAAGTCACTGGCACTGGTCACTCCGCTATTTATTTACTGTCAGTTCACTGACACTGCTGTATTTATTCTACTCTTCTATGCTGCGACATTATTTATTTCCATTGATTACACACTCAGGCCCTGTGTTCATGCCTTAATCCCAGCCCCTCTTATCTGGCCCTGCCCTGGGCTTTTGCGCGTTGCTGGGTGACTCTTATCTCCTCCTACTGAATACCTGTATATGGTTGGTACAACAGCAGAGGCCACTCGCCACTGAATGAAATCTGCATTTCTTTCCTGTTGCATCTAAGTCACGACTTCTTTCTACAATCCGCAACCTCGTCTTAAACCAAGTCCCCCCCGCCGGATTTGCCAAGTCCCTACAGCAGGGTTCTTCAACTCTGGACCTCGATTCCGAATCCAGGCCGTGTTTTCAGTTCTCTGGCCAGAGGCTTCACACCTGACTGACAGATAAAGGAAGGCTGGAAAACCAGCAGTGCTCGGACCCCCAGGACCGTGAGTTGAATAACCCTGCCCTACAGTATCTTTGCCTTTGGTCTTTCTGTCATTCAGGCAGTTTGGTAACATTGTGACAGAGGATTGACCAGAGGTATTTCCCTACTAGTCTAACTGGATCATTAAACACATTGCAGACAGCTGCCCTTCATAGCCTCTTGGTCATTGTGATTAACTGTAGTTAACCTGCAGAATCTTAACCTGCAGAATCAAGAGAACACGTTTATGACAATATTTTATTAATGATCTACAATATTAAATGAAATCTGGATTCTGTTTTAAGAGAATTAGCATTATTACCAATTTTTCAGAATTAATTTTAGAACAAGCTGATGCTGAAAAGAAGGGATGTCTTTCTTTAAAAGCATTTATTACAATTTTACTAACCAATGAATCTTTTTATGACCATACAGGTTTGCGGTGACGTTCCCCCTCTGTGTATAAAGTAGGACCTAAATATGTTTAAATATTTTGAGCTGCCTAATAGCTGAGAAGTGTCATTTTATTAGGCTAAGAGGGACTTAAATTATATTCAATGAATATGTTCAATTCAGTACACTATGAAAAAAAATCATTTCACAGTAGACTTGTTAATTTTTTTTTACTTATAAACATGCAGACCCAGGGGTTTGGAAATGTCGTTTAACCTTTTTAAAAACAAAAATATCCCACATCAGATGCTTTTGTTAAAATGCTTAGTAGAAAAGAAGTTCATCAATAAGACTGAGAGGACAGCCTTGTTCTATTTCTTTAGCCTCTGTTTTAGTAATTACCTACATAACCAAGCAAGTGTACAGCACATCTGCTCAGACACATCAACAATCAGGCACATTTCTGCCTTTCGTCTCCACACCTTGCCTCTGACGCCATCCTGGTGTGCTGTGTGGAAAATAAAGTTTCAAGTTAGTCTTTAAGTGGAAACGAGTTGACGCATTCAGTCATTTGGTGCTAATAGCGCCACCTTTAGGCTGTCCGTCACAGCAAGCACGTTCCGTTGTCTAAACCGAGCACGTTAATGACGTCTGTCCAGCTTCCAGTGTTGCACAGCAGAGCAAGAGAGAGAGAATCAGGTGCATTTAATTGCCATGTGTTTTCACTGTTCACACACCTCTGAGTTGCCAGTTTTCAGTCTACCACCTCCCTCTGCACACATCTGTTCCCATTCTGGGATTATTTTTTTCTGCATAAACCACTTAATTTTCTATTCTTTATGTGTTTAAGTCCTTGGTCGCTAAAAACATTACAACTGAAGCCAGGAGATTAATTCATTGCTCTCTTATGATGCCCATGAAAATTTCAGTATAACAAGACATGCTGTCTACATACAATAACAGAGTAAGATTTTTGGAAATGTGTTATCAAACATTCATCCAACCAAACGCCCGTTTAGGCATGATGCTCCAACTAATCATCTGCATTTGCACTATTTTTACTTTTTTTTATCTTGGAGATCAATAGATTTATTTTCAGCATCCATCACAGGTGTTATAACCAGATGTGTTAGACTGAAAAATATACAGTAAGACAGACATTTTTTTAAAGCATGGAATATTTATGTCATCATTTTAAAAAAATCCCTTTCCAGCATACGGGTCTGAATATGTGAATATGCTATGGTTTAATATTCTGTTTTAGCCAGAATTTTCTTTAGTTCCCCCCCCCCCAAAAAAAACTACCAATATAATGCCAAATCAGTAATTATGATAATAGTGATGACATGCTATAAAATAATAACATACATAATGTTATGTATGAAATAATATTCTTTTACATTCTCATATTTAACTGTCAAAGTGGTGTTTACCATATTCGCTTTCACTGTGAATGGAATAAAATATGGAAGTATAGATGTAAGCATAGAAAAACACTGGTAAAGAAACAAGTTCTTAAATGAGTGTGTGCTAAAAATATACCTTTGCTGATTTCTGGAAGGAAGCATCATCAGATTTTAAAGATAACTCTCATCCGTGAAAAGATAACCTCACTAGGACTTTGAAAATAAGGTTGTCACAGGCAGATGGTGCCAGGGCTTTAAGTGATCCATCCATCCATCCATCCATCCATCCATCCATCCAGGTTTGGTGTTGCAGTGCATGTCTAGTCATTATGCCTACCCATTGTTGGGCGCACAGATAAACACAGAGTCACAGAGTCAGACAAACATTAATATGATATAAAGTAACCCCCTTCTCTTTGCAGGTCGGAAACTCATTGGAGCACTACCTGTAGCTGAAAAAGTAAAGCTTTGAATTAACAATGCAACAGTTGTGGACTCAAATTCCATGGAGCACTGAGCTATTGTAACCCATCACTGTGACCCACATAAGCAGCGGACATTCGAAGGATAAACGTAAATGCAAAATAAGTATGGGCCCCCACTCCCCAGTTTGGTGCTCCTTGATTAGAAAATACTGAATGTCCCTTATAAGTTGGTAGTTCCTTTCCTTGTAGAGTTCCCCATGTAGCTTAGCAAGTAGTGTGTTGTACTAACAACACAAAGGTTGTGGGTTTCAATCCCCAGAAATTCATTCCTTTACTATAAGCTAATTTGGATGAAAGTGTCTGATTAATAGAACAAATGGGCTGGTCTGGTGATCTGACATACTGGGCTTTTTCCTGCTTTATTGTATGAGACCCACCCCCCAAAAGATCTATCACTCAGTAAAAGTTATCATGCGACCCCCCAAAAATACAGAAAGTGACCCCAAGATCCAGGGCTATACAACCCTGTATATGAGCATGGCAATTCTGCACAGCAGCTTTTAAGAGATATTATTATTATTAGCAAGGCAATGCTAGCTGCTTAAAAAGCTGCACTGCTTCTCAGTTCCAATCCCTGAATCTCTGTTTATCAGAGTGCAGTTTGTAATTAAAGCTTGCATTGATAGTTACTGTATATTATTCCACAATCCCAGTAACCATAATCAGATTTACCTCGTAAACAGTAATGCGCTACTGTGTCTGAATTGCAGTTTGCAAGCATCAGTTCGTGCATGCTTTGATAGAGAATCAAAGAACCGTGCCCGAGCACAAATTCGCGGCAATGACATTATTGCTCACCCACACAATTGGCATCAAACACCATAAAAGTCAAATCAGTACTGTCTTAACTAAAGAACGTTACCGAAAAGCATTGCATTGCCCTTCATCTGATGTCTGAGCAGCTTGTAATGTAATGTAATAATACACGCCCCGTTTAGACATTCGTTTGCTGAGGAACGATTGCGACCCCCATCGTGTTTATTTTTATTTCCTCTCTTCTTTTTTTGCGGAAATGTAAACCCGTGTGTTACAGAGGCCAGATCACCGAAAGTAACTACGATCAAGGTAAAAAAAAAAAAAAAAACTCACAATGCATGCCGAACACATGCAAAAGTTTTCCAAACTTTACATCTCGCATGCATTATTTGCTGTGTTTGCCGCAAACGGAGCGTTTTCGCAGCTTATTGTCTGCTACTAACTAAATGTAAGTCCGTACCACGCGCCGCGTCTTTTCCGTGCGGATGATTAACATTTTTTAAAAAATGCTCGGGTTTAACTTATTATGATTATTCAAGTGTGAATGTTTTAAAAATTAACTTTAAATGCTTTAACGCGGCGGGCCACGAAATGATTTCGTGGAAAATGACAAAACTGTGGAGTACTTTACGTCCCTTCCGACTGTTTTAATGAACAGTATAGTAATGCTTTTTCCATAAGCCAGCCGGTCACGAACCATAGCCTACAATATGTGCTTGAAAAGTACACTTAGTGTAAAAAGTAGCCCGACTAATAACAGCATAACAGTAGCTATTGCATTAACTTGAGCGTTTTTATCAGTTGGCGATTATCTTACTCTAGTACTGAAAATTGCAGTAAAACTGTTATTTACTGCAACACCTGTGTCATCACATGTATTAGCTAGAAGCATCGACCACTTAAAGTCCACTGTCAATTATCCATGTGATATTTACGCAATATACCATACCTGCCTTGAATACCTTTTATTGTTAAAGAAATTTCAGCTTTAACAGAATCGTTATTATTATATGGACATTAACTGTTTACGCGTTTTATTTGTATTATAACTTATCACTTAAATTGAAAGTAATGTTCGCCCATGTTTTGTGGATTTTTGTTATTTGAATGCATACATTTTTCTTCTAATAATCTGATATAATAGCATAGAGCATGCACAGTAGTATACACAGTCCTCACCTATATATATACTGGAAAAGGGACTGGAAGATGAAGAGATCGATAATATGTGCTGTATTTCAGTTTACTTCTGTAGTGATGCATCTGTAGGCCTTGCGAAGCTCGTTTAGCCTTCTTCAGGCCCGCACGCCACCTCTGGAATGACACTGTATAAATGCCGCTTTAAATTCCGTGGCAAAGAAAGGGTCCTGTCCCTACATACACCCTGGCCACGCTTTATCAGCTGATCAATGCACTCAGTAGGAAGTGGGTTTTTTTTTCCACTCTATGTAGGTGAATAATTTTGCACATTGAAAGGCTGAAATTTAACTTTCATTTTATTTATCATGCAGTGAATTCCGATAACCGGTTGGCTATGAAGATTAGCACAAGTCTGAATATAGATAGCACTGTGTACATGTGTTCTGGACAGTGTTGTTTAGATGTATGTGGAGGTAAACAACACCTGTTGGAGCCTCACAGATATTTGTATTACAAGATTTTGTAAGATCTTGTATACCAAGAAGCTATATACACATCAGCTTTCAGCTGAATGTTATATAATCTATGACCTCTATCATCTATATAATCTATCAATTTGCACTGGTTTGATTTGTTAAAAATAAATAAATAAATGGAATTAATGATACAGTATGTTTAGTTATAATAAACAGGTAATAAGTGCCCACTGTGGTGATTCTGCAAAATGTACTTATTGAGAATTACTTGGAAAAAATGGTTAAAAAAAAGTAAAAGAAATAAGGCAATTTTGGATGAAAAAAAAACATCAGTTAAGCAATTAAAAAAATGAAACTCTATTGCTTCTGGTAATACTCCTCGATTTTCAAGCAGCATTATGTGTATCCATGCAGTCCTTCTTTAATAGTCCCTTTGAAGGAGGGACAGAGTTACGTACCATTAGAGGCCTGCCATGAGTTGTCATCGGGCTCCACATACAAACAGGAATTAATTTATATTTTTGACAGCTCACTTGTGCTATGAAGTGTTTAACTTTCACACCCCTCAGAAGTGCAATTTCTCAGTAGCAGCATATGAGTTTGTTAGCACCCTATTTAACACGTGCTTTTTAAATGCTTCTTGGAAAACTTAAGTATAAAAATACAATAACTGTTGTGCCTTAATTAACCTCAGGCATTACCTATGTCTTACTGCTCAGATATAGCTCACAAAATAAATGATATAAACTACGAACAACTGCATAGCATGCCGAGCGTGAAATCACACTGCCTTAACATTATAGCTACTTTCTGTTTTATATAAGGGGCTACATTTAAATAGAGGAAATAATGAAACCATGGAACAGGCAGGTATCGCAGGAGCAATTAAGCGCTGAAGCTGCATTAGCGTGTGTGCGGATGGATAAACATGGCCGGACGTTCTGTCTTCATATTTCCCGAGATTCTCGTAGCTTATTTCCAGTTCCACCACATGTGAGGCTTCCTTGCTCCAATTATTTCTAATTTTCAGATGCAATTGAATGAGTCAGTCAGTGAAGATCAAATGAAGCGTGGTGGACTCCATTTATGACATGATCTGTTATTTTACATAATTTCAGTCAGTTTTGTCATTGTCCACTCTTCAGTCCAAAGTGACTTAAAGTTTTATAGCTGGATGTGTTACTGGGGGAACTAAAGTTTCATGCTCAAGGTAAAAATTATGAGCGTGGAAGCATTTCCGTACATCTATTTATGTCTCTCCGTTTGCTCTTCTATCATATTTCTTATCACAGTCGTTTGCTCTGCACTTCCTGTCGTCTATACTTCATATTCCGGACTACGTCATGTATAATTTTGCAGACAGACGTAATCTATAATTATGATTTATCATGTTTATTGCATTTGTATGTATTTTATTTGCACCTGGTTATATCCTTTCTGCCTGACATTGCTCTGTACCTGTACACAGTACAATGACAGTGAAGCTAAATTCTATCTAACCTGATCTAATCTAATCAAATCTAATCATTAACGTACCTGCAAGCTGACACAGGCTGTATAGTCTACTTGGATTGCAAAGATCCCAGTTGGAGAGTAACTCATTAGCGGTGGCTAATAGCTGGTTCGCAGGGGGTCTTTGCTGCAGCTGAAACCTCACATTGAACATTTAATGTTTTATTTCTCACTCACAGTGGGCATATATTTGCATTTGATTTATTTAGCTGGCATAATTAGAACAACTGCTACTATCTGGCGGAGTACAAAAGAATGTAGGAGCCACGAGGGCTAACAGCAGGCTGTATGACCTGCTGTGGGCGGGATGGTGAGGAGTGCTGTTTAACATGGAGTAAAGGTATTACTGGGACATGGGTGTGGAAGTATCAGGGAGAAAGGCAAGCAAAAGGCAGCTATTTTGGGGTAAGCGGTGAGATATAACAAGGGGCATGGGGTCACAGTGGGGGTAATAGCTCTGAGCAGGGTGTTGGATGCTGTGTTTACTTGCAGGAGGAGAAACAAAGTCACACACAGACATACATGCTGTGGATCAGATGGGAAAAGACAGGAAACAAATTATGCTAAAAAGTGCTCAAACAGGTATCATTATCAATCACGGGGAGCATTTTGTATGGAGATGGAGTGATTAACTCCATAAAAATGATTAACGTGGATGTAAAATGCTACGTTACACTAGTGCTGCTCACTGAAAACGTCACCGTCAGGGAGGAGAAGTGGCTTGGCCAGACGTTACACAGACACAGACAGGCGCTGAAGTGTGGAGGATGTGGTGGAGCATCATGAGATGTGCTAAAGGGCACATCTAACACATGGGTGGTGCTGCCTTGGACATATGCTTGTCCAAGTTCTTGGTAGGTTGGCTCAGGGGTGCCTGCTGTGACTGTGACTGTGAGCTGGCTGGTCTTGGTTTCTGGGGTTTTATTATGGATGGAAAACAGGTGGAGCGGATCGAACACCCACGGTCCGTGTAATTTTTTAAAGATATGACAGAATGTCAATAGTTTTGAGTTTCGGCGTCTCATCCACATTTCCTGTGCGTTTGCCCCGACGGTGTGGTTGTCATCCAGAGAAGGGGGATTGTTTAGAGACACTTTGTTGTCCATGATACGTAGACCACCAGGAGGTCTGTCTGCGTACAAACGGTATGCTGGTGGTTTACACTTCTGTAGAGGAACTGTAGTCGGTATGCTTGCAAGCTCTTGCAATAAACATACCAGCATATCAGTCGGATATTTCCAAAAGTCCAAAAGTAATGGGGTTTAGAAAAGCTCAGGGCTGTTCGATACCTAAATTATCCACCTAATGACTTAAAAAGAACCTCAATTTATGCAAAAAACAGTTCATGGTTCAGATGTATTGAAAGACGTTATTGTAAATGTGATGAATACTTTGCAGATGTTAGCTTACCAGGGAGCTCAGTGTAGATACTACATAGTACATTGGGCTATAGGAACAACATAACTTTTAGTCTTTGATTGTTTTTGTTTTTTTCGATTCCTGTGAAAGGAAATAAATTATATTCAGTTCAGGCATTACTCCATCTAGATCCAGCATATTCGTACAGTTTCAAGTCAATGTAACCCAATCAACAGGAAGTGTGAAACCTAAAAGACCGAGACGGATTTCAGAAAAAGAAATTATGAAGTGAAAGAAGCGTTGGCGTCCTAAAATAATATAAGAGGAAGAACACCCCTACCATCTGCCAGGGTGAGAGACGAGGTGTATGTGGGTGGGCTTGGGCTTTGTGTAAGGTGGGGAGCGCTGGAGCACTGTCAAACTGTTCTTCACACCACCGCTTGTGCAGCACTGGCGTCCTTCTCATCTCCAGGGGAGAAATTACACCTACTTTTACTTTGCATCACTCTTGGTTTAGCTGCCGGATGAGAGACTCATTTCGTACATTTCCCCCTAAAACTCAATGCTTTTGGTGGTTTGACCAGCGATGGGCACTTTCACTTTTGTAAAACATGGGTCATTAAGTTCGCATAGTTGGGTAAGTTAATGACTTATGGTTAATGACTTAATGACTTATTTGTTACTTACTGGTAAGTTAAATGGTAAGAATTTGGGTTACTTCTCAGAAAAAGGATGTCAGAAAAATGGCATGGATTATAAGCAAGTACTAATTGAATATAAGTATAGAGTACATATATATTTAGTAAATGAGTGTCATTTATAGCCTGTTTGTTTTATGAGTGCTTGTTTTTGTGTCGTAAAGTGTGATAAATTGAAATATTGATAAATATATATTTTTAATGTATCTTGGCTGATTGTTGGGTGAAGTTGAACTATGATGGTGGGAGACAGATTCTGGATTGCAGGTTTCTCCAAGGAAACTACAATAATTTATAATGAAAAACAAAAAAGCAAAAAGAAAGAAAGAAAGAAAGAAAGAATACACTGAAAATAAACTGAAGAACTGAAACTGAAAGAAAGCACCACATGAAAAATATCCATCGGGAGTAAGACCCCATTATCTAGCAAACACAGCAAGCTTACCTCCAGTTCTCCGGGTCCTTCTTTCTGAGCGTACGTCCTACCAGGCAAGTCAGACTGATAAGAACCAGCAAGCTCAGAGCATAAGGCTGATGATCAATCACTATTGGACATGCAAAGTCACTAAATCCCACACTTGCTGTTATACCGACTCCTACTGAAGGGACTGATTCTCGCCTAGGCGTCCATTCCTTGGGCACTTTGGTTGATCTAGGCTCTGGGTTTCCCCCATTCCTGTATCGATGTAGGTCAAAGGGGGAACTCCAACTGTGTTTAAGCCTCTGTGCAGGGAGACTGACTTTTCTATGTATCGGAAAAATAGTTTTATACTTTATAGGAAAATCCAGATTATGTTATATCCCTGCCCATTGCCTCATGGCCCTAACAAGCCACGCCTGTTACAGTCAATTTGCGGTCCTGTTTTGTTTCCCTGCTTTTGTATTATTCAGTAAAGCCCCTTTTTCGTTACCTGACACCTGCTCTCAAGTTGTTTGGCTTCTGTTGGCAACAGAATGACCAGACCCCGCAAATTGCCTAGTGGCTATCCCCAAGAGCCCCTTACACTCTGCATCTCTACCTGCATGATTTTCCCTACACCCAGCCTTTCTCAGCCCGAGCCTCCTGTCTACTCACCTCGGTGGTTTGTGGACAATCTGAAGCTGGACCCACTGAGTGGCAGCAACCTGGAGGAGCCCGAGGTGGAGGAGCACCGTGCAGATTTCCCCGCTGGTGCCAACCACGTATGGGTTACAGTTCTAGAGGAGACCTTAGGAAGCCATGCCTTAGCAGAGTCTGCCAGAGACTCCTGGTTTTCCAGAACCCCCGCTGCTCCTTCCGGAGTCTCTCCGCTTGTGAGCCGAGAATTTCTTCTCCCTCCTGGACACCCACATGGAGTAGGGGCAAAATCCCACCTTGTGGGAGGTGCCCAAGGCCAAAACGCTCTTCATGCAGGTGGGGGAGATACTGTTGGGGATCACCCAGAAGCTGATCCCCAGGAGGCAGAGAAGGTCCGGACCGGTATGAGGGAGGTGCAGCAATTAAATGAGTGAGAGACCGCTCTGTCCACCACTTTTCCACATTGTGAAGCCTATTTGCCCGCTGTCTCACCGCAGCTCACCTCAGTTTTGCTTTCCATTTCCCGCTGCAGAAGGAGGAAGTGGAAGAAGCTTTCTGTGCCCGCATCTTCCATCTTGCCTGACTTAGTGTAGACAGAGCCCATCTTGCCTGACCCTGGGCAGATGTAGCCTGACTTGCCTGTCCCCATGGAGACAGAATCCTATCTCGCCAGAGCCCTGCCCAGAGGAAGCCGCTGCCACGTCCCCAGAGCCCTGCCCGGGGGAGGCCACCACCCAGCCTGAATGTCAAGCCTCCGTCCCAGCATGGGCAGTCCCAGCCATTGTAGGTCCTGAGGAAGACATGGGGTTCTTCTCACTCTCCGTAAGTGCCATGCCTGGCTCGTCCTAAGAGGAGGAAGAAGGAGTTGGCCACACCCGCTCCTCCTGAGCCTCCAGAGCCTGACCTGGGAGGGGGGCCATGGTCCGAGTCCCAAGTCACCGACCCAAAGATGGCCACTCTGTCCAAATTCCAAGTTTCCGGCTTAATGAGGGCTGTTCCACCCATGCTCTAGTCTCCCGGCCCGGAGTGGACTGCTCTGCCTGTGCTTCAGGTTCCTGGCCCGAAAGGAGCTGCTCCGCCCCTCAACCCCAGCCCAACGAGGGTCATTCCGCCTGAGTCCCCAGTTCCCAGCCCAAGGGGGCCTTTGCACCCTGCTCCCCTCTAGATGTCCCAGCTGGGCCCTGCTCACCTACAGGTGTCCTGGCTGCACCCTACTTGCATCCAGGTGTCCCAGCTACGTCCCACTCACTTCCAGGCATGCAATCAGTTCCAGCCTCTCCTCCAAGTGTTCTGTTGGCTCCAGGCCCTTGATGTCCCGCCGGCACCCGCCTCATCTCCCAATTTCTCATCAGCACCTGCCTCATTTCTTGGTGTGAATAGGGTGCTCGCCTTGTCTCCTGTCATTGCCTTGGTGCCTGCTTCACAGCCTCCTGGCTTCGTCATCCCTTGCAAGTTGCAGCCAGCTTGATGTCTGACTCCCTGGCCACCGCCAGTCTGATGCTTGACTCCCCAGTAGCTGCCAGACTGGATTGGAGTGATCTGGAGGATGCCCTTCTGGTAGACTTTGAGTGGGATCCTCTGGACCTCACCCTAGGCCCACTCTGTGGGCCTCTGTCTCAGCCCAAGGCTTCAGCCGACCTAGCCCTAAGTCCTAGGGCAGCCGCTGGTGGTGGCTGAGGCCCAAAAGAGGCGCCCTCCTGCTCTTGTCCTATAATCCCCTTGGTGCCCGCCTATTCCTGTCCAGCAGTCCCCTCTGCACCCTCCTGCTCTGGTCCCACTGTCCCTCTGAGGCCTTTAGATCCTGCACTCTGGACAGGCTCCACTTCACTGATGAACAGGCCCATGAGGGTCAGCATCCCTGGGTCATTGCCCAGCTCCCTTGGGTTTGGAGGACTGCCTAGATTTCCCCTGTTTCCCTTCATTGTGCCTCAGTCTCGGTCCTGCCTTTGTTTTGCCCTGGCCTGTGTCCTCTATGGCTCCCTCTTATGTCCCCCTCTGTGTTGCCCCTCTGCATGTCCTGTCCATCTCGTGTTCACTGGCTTTTTGTGTTTACCCTGGTATTTAGTTCCATTGTCCTGGCCCCAGTGTGTGTTGTGTCCTGACCCTGTTGTTGTCCCATCTGGTGTCTCGGTCCCTGAATGCCCTGTCCATATCCCCACACCCAGAGTGTGTGCCTCGCTGGGGAGAAACGGGGGATGGGGGACTGTCATATCCCTGCCCGTCATCTCCCAGTCATGGCCCTTACAAGCCACGCCTGTTACTCGTCTACCCTTCCAGTCTTGCCTCTTGTTCCTAATTCTCATGTGGAAATCTCTCCCAGCTGCCTCTTGTTAGCCCCTTGTTAGTCTTTTGCACTTAAGTACTCGTTTGTCTCGTCATCCCCAATCCGGTCATTAATGTCTATCCTTCTGTTGCCTGTGTTCTTCCTCATGCTAAGCCTTCCTGTTTTGACACCTCATGGTCCTGTTTTGTTTCCCTGATCTTGTAATATTCAGTGAAGGCCCTTTTTCTTTTCCTGACCCCTGCCCTGAAGTCCTTTGACTTCTGTTCGCTACAGATTATTTATATTTACCTGCATCCCTGAAACACTGAAATATTTTCTTCGGTGCCTGGTGCTTGTTTGATGCAGTGCGATAGCTTTTATATAGCATATGATCATTGCTGTTGAGTTGGGCCTGACAGAAATATTTATATATTTCTAAAATATGGTCAAGGTTTCATGGGCTTGTAAGGTATTTAGTGGGACTAATATAAAAGCATCTTATAGAAGTATAGGAACAATTTTAACAAATTGAAAAACACAGTGCATGTTGATCTTTAGGCAATAAAAAACTGACAATTTTCAGAGGGCACACATTTAATTGTCTGTGAACTTTTAGCACAAACTGGAAAACAGATGTCTCTTCATGACATATGCAAATGTGATTTTCTCCCGGAAACAATAGGGCAGCTCTTTATTCATGCAGCATAACATGGCTTCCTCCGGGTGAGGTTGTCTAACGATGAGCAAAATGAAGATGATATAATTTTGGGTGGAATTTCCACCCCTTAAACTTCCAGCTCGTTTTCATCTCGTTATGTAAATGGCAAGATCCCCCTCTATTTAAAGATGCCCTGATAGGCACATGACTGACTACTGAAGCGGCAAATAGAGACATGTTCATTCCCAGAAGAAAACAAAATGCTAATTCTCTCTCCATTGTTAACTCGTCAAATGAAGGCTATCACATTCATGATTAAACGATGAAAAAGGTCATAGGTCAATTCCTGGGAAGGGCCCTAATATCTGACCTTATAAAATACTTATAAACTTGTTTCCATGATTATGCAGCTCACAAAAACATGATTAATACTGATTTTTTAAAATCTGCCTTTTTGCTAGACAAGACATATAACTGCAGCATAATAACATTGTGAAAAAATATTCATCTTGAATGTAAGGCGGTAAAGAAAAGTACATATGTAAACAGACTTAAATTTGAGAAGTCATTTTAATAGGATTCATTGCATACTGTTTTATATATTTATTTATTTTTATATCTTGTACGCTAAAGCAAAGGTAATACCATCAACTCTCAGTGAATCACAGCAGCCACAGGATGGGTGATCTGTTAGGGGGACAGTAAGGTAATATAAAGCTGAAGCTGATGATGACTCAGCAGGGACACGGAATGGTTGTGAAATGAAAGAACAGTGGAACAGTGGTGCACCTGATGGGCAAGTGCAGTGCACATCTGGAACGCTTGTTGCTGCAATTGTTTTCATTTAACGTGAGGCAGCTTTGCTAACGCTACATACTGTAAGCATTGCATTACGTTACAAAAGAGATAGGAAACTCAAAAATAGACAACAGCAAAACAGCAGAATTTGCATTGAAATTTGAATACTCATGATGAACAGTGGTGGTATTTTGTCCTTTAACACTTTGAAAGTTTATCAGTAGGGATCAGTGTTTCACTGGAGAGCAGTGTAATTTATTACTGCGGATATTTGGATTCCTTGTTCTTGCATTTATAATCTTTGCTTAGGTGTCTCTAAATTGCACATTGTGTTTGTGAGTGTCTGTGCCCAGCAATGGACTGGCATCCCATTCAAGGTGTCCATTCGCTCATGTCCTGAGATTCCTGGGATAGGCTCCAGGCTGCCCGTCATCCAGTGCTTGGATGAGCAGTCTTGGAAGATGGATGGATGGACATTTTTATTTGCCAGATGCTTTTTCCTGCCCCAAATACCATCTATGACCAGCCTGTGTATGGGAGCCGTACTGGTAACACTACTTGATGGGGCACAAATAATGTAGTATTATACTATTGTTTATGTGTTAATTAACCACAAACTAAGTCTTAGTTACATAATGATCTTGTGTTACTTCATCATTAGTGAATCGTACTATGTTTGTTACAGTTACTATATTTGTTCATATGTCTGTTTATTCTGTAAACTTTTGTGAACTACTGAAGGAACAAGTAATGAGTAACACACGTGAAATACTGATGTCATGTTTGTTCATCATTTATGAATCATGAAACATCTTTTATCTCAAGTAGCAGTTATATTTGTTTATGATTTGTTTATAATTAGTACTTCAGTAGTAACTCGGTTATTACTATGTATTTGGGCCCCATCAAGTAAAATGTTATCGCTGTACTCCTTCCTGTGAATGCGTGCATAGCTTCATGATTCCGTGGCAGTATAATAATATTGTGCAGCTCAGTAAGTCAGGGATCTGAACCCATGTGTGGAAGGCTGTGGATTTTTATCCTATTCAGTAATCATACCACATGACCTTGCAATTGTATGTTGTCTCTGCTACGTAAGTGTAAATAAATGTAAGTAGCTTAGCTTAGCACGCTGCCTGTTGTTCTGACCACCTCAGGTGCCAGTCACAATGGAGAACGGGTACTCGGATGCGGTGAAGGAGGATGACGAGACGATCTGGGAGAACGTGGAGAACCACCGCTACACACTGAGCCGGCACATCAACTCCAGCAAGCTGACGCCGTACCTACGGCAGTGCAAAGTCATCGACGAGCAGGACGAGGACGAGGTTCTGTATTCGCACATGCTGGTGTCCCGCGTCAACAGGGCAGGTAAGGCGCTCCGCAAGCAAACAGCCACTGCAGGATTACGCGGCAGCATAAGCTGTCGAAATGCAAATAGGGCTTGGGGGAAAAAAAGCCCTTTGTGGAAGACATACCATCAATCATTTACTAAGGCTCCTCTGTGTCTTGCCGATCGTGCCATGTGATGATGAATGGAACCTTTTAAGCTCCTATAGGAGGTACTAAAGGTCTGTGGCAGTGTGAACCATATGTACTTTTCACAGCAAGCCTACACACATCATGCCAAAAGCAAAATAACACACATTTGTGCACTCCAACATGTTTTTTTTAGTCTTGCTAATTGGAACACAGACTTGGTAACAGAAAACAAATCATGTCTCGAAACAATTTTAAGGAAGCTGTAATACGTGGTTAGCCAGCATTTCCTCCAGTGCTGTTTTATGCATTTTTTTAAATGGAGGCTTCTAGAAGATAACATGCAGAAAGAAAGCATGCAGAAACTCCTGGATCTTTCAATGCACCAAAAAATAACATGCTTTGAATTCCACCGTCGCACAGGCACGAGATGCATAATTACGCCATGCGCGCGCGCATTAGTTAAAAAATTTTGATAGCAGAAATGGACTGGGGGATTGGAGAAAATGAAAAAGTGTTATTGGTTTAGGCATTGCGAGTGGAGTTTATTTCTTGGTTAATTTGCAGCGGTGGAGAAATGCGGAATTATTTGTGGAGGGATAAGGTTATACATCGCCGGGAGTGTGCGGCCTTGTGGGGCACCCTCCAGTTACCTCTATTTTCAGCATGTGTAGATAAAGTAATGTCATGCATCCACAAGCATGTAAATTTGTTCTTGCTGCTTGATGCTTTGCATTTAAATTGCAGCAGTATATCATATTCCTTTGTAATTTTAACCAAAGTCAAAAGTAATACAAGTCAGGAATGCAGGTTGCACATCTTGAAACAAACCATTAAGTTTGTTTCTTCCACTTTTTAGGAGTAGCAGAAATGCCGCCCATGAGGTCATTGATAACACTTAGTTCAGTGTTTGAGGGATCCCAAAGAGGGGTTCCTATTTCCAGATAAGAAAACAAAAATGCTTCCAATATGAATTTGATATATAAATGAATGAAAATGGGTGGCATGAGCATTAGGTAAGCAGATGATCTGTATTCACACCCCTGGGAGAGGCTTCATTATGAAAGAAAAGTTCAAATAAAATAAATCTCAGTGTCCTTGGTGGGTGATATTTTTTGGGGGGGGGGGGGGGGGACAATGGCTCATTTTGGGGGGCACAGACTACAGAAGAGATGCTGATTTTCTGTTTTATCTACCTTTCACACACAGCTAGAGAAAATTCTGAATAGGTGATGCATAATTTCTGATTTTTGAAAAATATATTTAAGAAAGTCTGGCATCACCCTGTGCTGGCCCCCTGCACTGTGCCATGCGCTTCCTGGAGTCGGCTCCAGGCCCAGAGTCACCCTGTGCTGGCCCCCTGCCCTGTGCCATGCGCTTCCTGCAGTAGGCTCCAAGCCCAGAGTCACCCTGTGCTGAATACATGCCTATGTACAGTAAGACAGGTGAACGTTGCTGTGAATAAGTGTCTCCTGAGAAAATAAATACCAATAAAGATGTGAAAGTGTTGTTTTCCTCTCCTCAGGCAGACTTATGGATATCTTGCGCACTAAAGGTCAACGAGGATACGTTGTGTTTTTGGAGAGTCTGGAGTTTTATTATCCTGAGCTGTACAAACTGGTAACAGGCAATGCTCCCACCCGCAGATTCTCAACTATCGTTGGTAAGTTACTATGACTGGTTACCATTAAGCTGGTATTTTCATGTGAGATATCTGTCCATTGCAAAGAGCTTAAGAGCAAATTGGCCTGGATGCCTTATTCCTGTGCTTTTGCAGTCCAGCCCATGTTATGTTTAATATAAATCACAGTAATAATTACACCTTTTTTTCCACATAATTTAATACTTTATATGAATTATTTCTACTGGGAGCTTTGTAGGACCAAGTCTGCCCCCCTTTTTCAAGCATTTTTGGAATGTCCTACATACCTTTTAAAACGACTCATATCCTGTGAGACAGAAACTGACTAATTAAAGACGAGAGAGTTGTTGAATGACACCAGACATGAATCTGGCAGCATGAATGTTTTCCCTTGGAAAACCTCTCATCCACCAAAGACGTGCTTCTTAGATCACTTGGCGACTCTGAGCCTTTTATTGTGTGAAAGGTGTGTGTGGGCAGGTCTTCCAGCGCAGGTGACTCAGCCATGGACCGCGGAACACATAGGAAACGGAGGGGGACTCTGAGGGGGTGCGGGGCAGTCATCTCCATTTGTCTGTTTGCTATTTAAATTTTTAGTTTTGAAAAACTTGGATACGTTCAGGCTTTCCTTAATGAAGTCTTACTGGTTTGCATTCATTATTCGTTATTTGTAGGAATTTTTTTGTGATTGTTCACAAAAAATGCATTATTAATGATGGTCTAAAAGATACCCGGACACAGGCTTGTGTCCCCCCCCCCATCCCTCCTCAGTTCCACGGTCCATGGTCCCACCTTATTTCTTGCACGTGGGATAAGAACTCCGAACTCTCACTGGGAAAATGACTTTAATGTCTAACAAAGCTTTGAGATTAACTGGAACTACAGTCACTTCATGTACCAAGCAGAGCTCAGCATTGCCGCTGACCGGGGCCTTGTTAGCGCTTGTCTTCTCTGAGGGGGACAAACACATTACTGTGTCCGCAGTGGAAGAGGGCCATGAGGGACTGACGCAGTTCCTAATGAACGAGGTGCTCACACTGCAGCAGCAGGCCAAAGACAAGGACGTGCAACGTGCCACCATAGTGGGACGCCATCGGCTCCTGGAGGACGAGCACAAGAAGGTGCGGCTGGCCAATCAGGAGCTGATCGCCTTCCAGAAGCGCTACTATAAGATGAAGGAGGAGCGCAACAACTACAGCGACGAGCTCGGCAAGGTGAAGGACGAGAACTACAACCTGGCCATGCGGCTGGCGCAGCTGAGCGAGGAGAAGAACATGGCCGTCGTGAGGAGCCGCGACCTGCAGCTGGAGGTCAGGGGGCGGGGCAACCTTCCGGCGTTTTCTCCACAAATAGCATCTGATTTGTGGCTCACCTCAAGGTCTCCAGAAGGCCTTCATAGGGTTAGGATGCGGTGCTTGTGATTGGAAATCCCAGGGTCGGCCCTTGAGCAAAGCCCTTAAGTCCCAATTGCTTCAGGGACCGTCTGACCCTTTATGTATGTGTGTATTATTTAGGTTTGTGTATTTACTACGCTGGACTTTTTATCGTTATTTTAGAGTGTACTCTTTCTACTTTGCCACACATAACTATAATACTCCCATTTCAGCCTAGGCACTGCGTTAGCCTAGCCATAACTTTGTTTTTGGCATTGTAATAAGAACATTGTAATTATTTTACATCTTAGTCAGCAAATGATTTTACGATGCTGGCTGCGTCATGCAATTTTTATCAACTCCAAAGAGCAAGCTGAGCAGCTCGTAAATGTGTTGTTTGTAATGAATTGGGACTTCGGCTTGCAATGTTTTTGACTTCAGTATTGATTAGATATTTGTTTCGCTCACCAGGAGTCGACTACAGGCAGCACATGAGATGTAAAATAAGATCAAATGAGATTGGGTCTCTATGAAGTTTCCTCAACAGGCCAGCCGCTGTTTCATTCTGCAGCTTTTAATCCTAATATTTGTACCCTTGTAGTATTACTTGTAAATATTGCTGATACACCACCATGGAAATGTCATAAAGGATGATGTTTCAGATTGACCAGCTGAAACACAAGCTCAACCACATGGAGGAAGAGTGCAAGCTGGAGAGGAAGCAGTCGCTGAAGCTGAGGAATGACATAGAAACCCAGCCCCGCAAAGAGCAGATCTTTCAGCTGCAGCAGGAGAACGAGGTGCTGAAGATGAAAGTGCAGGAACTGGAGGCCATCATACAGGTACGCAGCGCGCGGGCTTTTACACTCATGCATAAATCTGCAGTGTTGATCTCTGATGTGATAGTGTGTAAGTTTACCATAATGCTTGTAATAGGAGGTTGCCTCAGTTTTCCTGTAATAGGCTGGCACTTTGCTTTTTATAGCTCTGTACCCATGTCCTTTTCAATTTTTAAAATATTGAAACACAACACAGTGGGGTGTATCTCAGAAGTTTGGGCCCTTAAACTCCAACACCTCTAGGGATGCAGGATGCTGGCTGTTCCTGCTCTCTGATTTCCCTTCACTTGAACATAGTTTTGAATAAAAATGTCTAATAAATAAATGTGAATGTAAATGACATGTAGCTCTTTGGCTGTGCTTATAAACACTCCACACTTGCAGTAATTAGTTAAAGCCTGCTTTCCTGATTATAATGCTAGAGATCTGCTGCGGTGAACTCCGACTGAGCTCTTAGCTTTGGATTGACCTAGACTGCATTGTGTGAAATTTTTTAAGCCTGTGCTATCCGAATAATACCTGAAAAGGTAAAAATACCCAGCTATATAAAAACACACTAAGAAGGCCAGCTCTGTCATCAGTCTCCTGCTGGAGTTGCTGGCGGTGATGGAGAGGAAAGTAAGGGACAAATTACTCTCCATCAGGGAAAATGAGGCTCATGCCCTCAAAAGGGAACTTATGGGGGGAGAAGTTCCCACAGCCGGAGACTCATTTTACCCAAATGCACAAGTGAGCACTTTGGGAGCTCTGTCATACTAACCAGTATTTGCCCTAATAACTGCCTGTCGGACACACTCACACACACACACACACACACACACACGTAGGGTATACATATCCTTATGGGGACTGCTCATTCATTTCAATGGGAAAAATGCTAACGGTAACTATGACAACCTTAACCCCTACCCTGCCCTAACCATAACCATAAGTAACCTAACAAAATACAAGAGTTTTTGCATTTTTAGTTTTTTCATAGCAGTCACTGATTTTTATAAAATAGAGTTTTCCATTATGGGGACCAGGAAACCGGTCCCCATAAGGGAAAAAAAACAGATATTTATCACGTTATGGAGACATTGTGTCCCCATAAGGATAGGTAAACCCGCTCACACACATACACACACGCACACACACACACACTCAGGTTTGTACTGTAATTATACCTTTGTGGGGACTCTTCATTCATTTCCATGGGGAAAACTCTAGTGATGACCTTAACCCCTACCTAGCCCTAAACTTAACCATAAGTAACCAAACAAAATCCGAGACTTTTGGCATTTTTGTTCTTTTTTATTTGTTTTTCTAATAGACTTCAGTGTCTATTAGATATTTGTTCAGCTAACCAAAAGTATGCTACAGGCAGTAGTGAAGCTTCTTGTCAATGTCAGTATCACAGACTTCGTAATGTTGTTTACTCCTCTGCTGCTGACCTGGAGTACGTTTCCTAAAAGCACAGTTGCTAACAACGTTAGTAACTTATGTTTCTTGGAATCATGCAACTGAACGGTTACAATTACGCGAGTTGCTAAAAAGAGCCTTTGGGAAACGCGCCCCATTGTAAGACTTACCTTCTTAGCCAACTAGTAGTAAATAACCTTGCATCAATGGCTGTCAGTACACATGTTTTCCTTGCCAGGTTCCCTTGTGGAAACTCTGCAGACATGCCCCTCGAGAGAGCAAAATATGTTCAGGTTGTGCAGATCCACTGAGCCTGAAAGTGGACCGGTGCATGTTAAAATTGCAGGCAAAGTTACCTAACAGTCTACGATTTTTGAATCATCCTGTTTTAGACCTTCTTTTACATAGGCAGGATTTATATTTGAAAGAGGGAACAACGTTTTTTGAGATTCACGATATTTCAGTTCTATGTACCGAACTCTCCTTATTCAGCTATGCTGAGGTACAGTAAGATTTAAATTCTTTAAACACTCGGGTTATTGAAAAGTAATGCCGTTTCATTGTGACTGAGATAACACTAAGAAAGCTGTCAGTCGCTTTTTTAAAGTCACGCAAACACTGCACAGTTCTGCAGTTCAGGTCCTTAAACTGTAATTTTGTTGAACTTCACTGAGGATTTTTTTTCTTGTATTGATCTTCTTGTATAGTGTCTCAGTGAATTAAAGGACCTAATTAGCTAACTAAGGAATACTAAGATCTTGTCAGTGCTAACTTTTGAAGGGACATGAAAACACATCAAATAATTATCTATATCGCCAAACAGTGGAGGTTATCTCTTATAAACAAGCAAAGGAATATTCACTTATCTGTACCTTGTACATGAATATGTCTGGCATATCGCTGTTCCCCTGTGATGTGTGCCTTTGGACTCTTTGTGCCTCTAGCCTGAAATGAAGGGACTACTGGACTCTGAGAAGGTCATCGTGGACATCCTAGAGCATGACCGCCAGGAAGCCTTGGACGACCGTCAGGATTTGTTCCAGCGGCTGTACAACTTGCATATGGAGCTGCAGCAGACTGAGAAGCTGAGGGACAAGGTGAGGATCGAGGGACTACATTGGGTTTGTCCCGTCCACATAGCTACTGGGCTATTTTTTTGAAGAGATATCTTAGAAATCCTGGAAATGCCTGGAACAGATTAGCATTAGCCCAACCAAGGTAGAAAACGAATTAACTGACATGAAGCTACTTGTTTTTTTTGCTCCTCTGTTCTGTATATGTGCACATGTGCACAAAATAACACAAAAATAAGTGCTGTGCTGACCTGGTTTTCCCAGACCATTTGGCAAATGAAGATCTTATGAGTGTGGACGTAGGAATCGATGATATGAAGGATCTTCATTTCTTAATTCACTCGCTGTTTCACGTTTCGAGCAGGAAGCTGCCTTGCGTCAGACTTTTGGAGTAGGCGCCGCTTAACAATAGAGTGTATGTACCTTTTGTAGTACCTGGAGGAAAAGGAGGATCTGGGGCTCAGGTGTTCTGCATTGGTCAAGGACTGCGAGATGTACAAGAACCGCATGAACACCATCCTGGTACAGCTGGAGGAAGTGGAGCGGGAGAGAGACCAGGTATTAGAATTGTGTTGTGGTGTCCATTGTGTGTACAGCATCCTGTTAATTAAGCTTAATGGAGCATTTAATGCATAAATGGGAATCAAAAGTGTTAACTAAAGTGGTTCATTTACTGTAGTTATGAGATTGTGTCTGTATGTACCCTGCAATATACTGGCATCCTATTCAGGGTGTATTTTAACTTGCGCCCTGTGGTGCCATGTAACAATGCATTGTGCAATAACACAGCGTTATGTCATAAGTGTCAATGAAGATGTCCATTTTGGTTGTTTATTATATAATCCACAGTATTACATTTTCATTACTAAAATGTCCAACTCCCACAGTATGTAATAATGTATTACAAAATGCAGGGAAATTCATTACATATTGCGTTCAAGCTGCCTATTACATAATGTGATACATTATTGCAAAATGTGGGTGCTATTACATAATGAAGTGAAACTTTGTTACATTTTGTTATTACATAATGTGGTATTATTACATAATGTGTTGTAACATGCTGTGATAACAGGGCCCCATGACCCTGCCTGGGATAAGCTGTTAGAAGATGGATTTTATCAGACTAACCACTTACTCCCTTGTGTAACAGAGAAAATGCCATATCGACACCAATACGTCCTATTCATAAAACTTAGGATGCTGAATTATTACTAATTACTGATATGCAATTATTGCTGGAAGGTATAATGTGCTATAACGTGGCACTCGACAGGCTTTCCGTTCACGGGATGAGGCGCAACACCAGTTCTCGCAGTGCCTGATGGACAAAGACAAGTACCGCAAGCAGGTACGTGAGCTGGAGGAGAGGAACGACGAGCTGCACATCGAGATTGTGCGCAAGGAGGCCAAGTCGGTCAACCTGGTGTCCAAGCTGAGGCGGATCTCCAAAGGGAATATCCTGGAACACGTGAGGGCCCTCCGACTTCAGCAGCCGCTTCCCACTTTCCCATGGACATGCTGCTTCATCTCCTCTTTCCCTGCGTTCAGACTTTGCCCCGGGACCTTCCGCTAGCCTTGATGCCTCAGCTCATGGGCCGGGATGCAGTACGAGAGCTGGAGGACTCCGCAGTCAGCATAACCAGTGAGGAGTCCCCAGATGATGAAGAATTCTTCCAAACTGAACCTCAGCTCAAACGCAGACCCAATCTTAAGGGAGTTACGGTGAGATACGACTCAACACAGACATGTAGTTCTCAACGTCTCTGCTGTTCTTTGAGGTTCTTGACTGGAATTTCATCTCGTGTTTCAATACTGGGAAATTACCAGATGCTGCATTTAATACTGTTCGTTTTCGCCAATTACTTTAATTAGGTTAACTTGTTTATCGGATGCCAGTATGAAAGTCTTTATGACATGTGAACGAGGACCTGATTTGTTAAGCCCATTAGCTGCACTTAACACAAACACATAGCCGTAAAATGCAGCAACATTCATTTTGTATCATTTCCCGTCAGTCCCTAAGAGTTGTGCAGGAAAAACGACTTGCTAAAAATATGTACATCTGTACATATTTCTAATGCCTTTTAATGAGGCAGCTTCAGGTTGTACTGTACATTGCACATGATGAACAATAGTCAAACTATGAACTACTCTGTTGTTTGTGTAGCAGGATACAGCTAAAAATGTGTCATCCAGCTCGCTTCAACTGCAAGAAAGATTCGATGCTATATTTTTTCTGATCGTTAATACCATAAGCATTTCTACCATTTAAAGATATCAAATGAGCATGTAAAACTAGACAGTTAAATGCCGCGTGTTGGCTGAGTCACCAGAATTGAGATTCTTGCCATTTAAATGTTAACACCAAGGAGACTGGTTTATGGGAATGTTTCTGTAATATTGCAATACAGGAACTAAAAAAGAGAAACTCTTGCATCTTTCCGATTTCTGTGTTCGTGACAGCTCCAGAGGTGTCGCAATAGTGTAATGTCCACCGCACCAGAGCCCCCGGGGAATGAGTCTATTGTCAGGAGGACGAAAGAAGGCGATGACGACTCCGTCCCCAGAAGGTGTGCATGTCATTCTTCCGTTTCCAGATCACTTTGTGGGCTGTTAATACCCGAAACCGTGAGGAGAGTGCCGGCTCTTCAGGCGAGAGCTGTTGTCCTGGCAACAGTAAGAATGCAGTGCATAGATCATGGATGCTGAGCATCTGTACATTTCTCATAGCGTATTGTCAGGCGAATGTTCAGCTGGTCATGGGCATGTTTTTAAATTTGTTTTTCACTTTCAGCCGTTGTGACTTTGACGATGATGACAATGAAAACGTGGAACTTTGCGGTAAATTATCCATTCATAAAATGACTAAATACTGCCTCACATAAAGAGGATTAATGTTTTAATATCCAGCCACCCATTTTCCTTAATTGTTTATACAAAGCAGGGATACAGTATGTTTGATATTAACATTAATTTTAAGGTTAAAATTTGAGAAAGGCATCTCTTCAGTTGTGGCAGCATCTGGCAAAGAAACAAAAGAACCACAGCTTAATTAATGCATATGCAGTTTAAATAATTGTAATGGCTTGTTATAATCACCAATAATGAAAGTGTGAGACTGCATTCGCATTAAATTATGAGAAGCAATTTGTCAGGACAGTGAAGAAAGCTTTCCTGTTCTTCCTCCAGGTGACTTCCTGGAGTCTGATGGGGCCTATCACGAGGTTCTCTCATTTCAGTCCTCCTCATCATCCTGCCACTCTGAGAACTTAGACCCTTATGACCTGGAGCAGGTCAGCAGCATCTTTCAAAAGATCTCAATGGAAAGGTAAAGTCCTCATTTTGCTGCTCCCAATTTAGAAAGGGAGCCAAATACCACCCAAATGGGATCACATTGTGCCCAGAGTTACATTTCAGCTCATTGTTGAGCCTCTATAACTCAGATGTCTCTTTAGAAGTCAGAATCAGTTCAGAGGGATCTAAAGATATCGTGGTCATCTGATATTAGTGTTTTGAATGCTGTTGTGCAACCTAACTGGTTTTGGTTTTACTTTGAAAACACTGGGCTGTTGAGGTAGATAAGGAATATTTTACATGTTAGTTCATAGTGGCAGTCAGAAAGATAGGGTCAAAGGTTAATATATTGTGACAAGGTCAACAACTGTAGTTAATTAAAAGTGGTTAACTTGTCATAGCCAATGATAGTGAAGATTTGGACAAAGATGTGTAAACTAGGTCTTAATTCAGATATTATTTTGCATATTACAGATAGCTAATGATTTGTCATATTCAGTAACTCTCCTCCAATTTGATTTATGTTTGATTATACTCAAAGTGTACTCAAAATGTACTCAGTATTACTTTTGTATTTTGAGATTATTTACATCATGTGAAGTGAGCCAGTACTCACCGGCACGCAGTACCAGCACCTGTTTTTCTCTTCAGAGTACCGGCACCTGGTACTGAATAACAAGGGGAGTACCAGCTCTTGGTACTGAATAACAAGGGGAATACTGGCACCTAGTACTGAATAACAAGGGGAATACTGGCACCTAGTACTGAATAACAAGGGGAGTACCAGCACACGGCGCTGAATAACAAGAGGAGTACCTGCAACAGGTACTGAATATCAAGGGGAGTACCAGCTCTTGGTACTGAATAACAAGATGAGTACTGGCACCTGGTACTAAATAACAAGGGGAGTACCTGCACCTGGTACTAAATAACAAGGGGAGTACCGGCACCTGGTACTGAATAACAAGGGCAGTACCTGTACCTGGTACTGAATAACAAGGGCAGTACCTGTACCTGGTACTGAATAACAAGATGAGTACTGGCACCTGTTACTGAATAACAAGGGCAGTACCTGTACCTGTTACTGAATAACAAGATGAGTACTGGCACCTGTTACTGAATAACAAGGGCAGTACCTGTACCTGGTACTGAATAACAAGGGCAGTACCTGTACCTGGTACTGAATAACAAGATGAGTACTGGCACCTGTTACTGAATAACAAGGGCAGTACCTGCACCTGGTACTGAATAACAAGATGAGTACTGGCACCTGTTACTGAATAACAAGGGCAGTACCTGTACCTGGTACTGAATAACAAGATGAGTACTGGCACCTGTTACTGAATAACAAGGGCAGTACCTGTACCTGTTACTGAATAACAAGATGAGTACTGGCACCTGTTACTGAATAACAAGGGCAGTACCTGTACCTGGTACTGAATAACAAGGGCAGTACCTGTACCTGGTACTGAATAACAAGATGAGTACTGGCACCTGTTACTGAATAACAAGGGGAGTACCTGCACCTGTTTTTCCCCACTTCAATCACTGTTTATAAAATTCTGGTACTGAAAGTGTCTCTTCCCCATGATCAGACCGCACAAACCTGTCTCTGTCGGTTCCTGTGTTTTGCAATTCAAAGTGCATCCAAAAGGGGTAGTATGAGTCAGCTGAATGCTGTGTGGGTGTAGCATTGACTGAGGCATTGCATATTATAAGCTAGAAAGCAGTATATGGTCTGTTGGATTTATCAGAAACGTCAATAATAAATACCTTTAACCTAAACGCTTCCCAGGACACACATCTACCCAAATTTATTTAGTTAGTAATTTAGTACACAGTCCACAAAAACGGATTGCTGCAAATAGCCAGTGCTCTGACATGATTTTAAACATGGAAACAAGTACTGAAGCTGTATTAATATATTTATTATTCCTGGAGTAATCAAAAATTCCATCAGATCTTGTCTGAGCAAATTGGGGTAAAGTGCTCATTCTGTTGTCCTGCTTTTCTTAAATGTTAATTGTGGCCTCCTACTGCGAGCCATTTACAAATTGTGCCCTCAAGCAAGTTGTCATAAGTTTCAGACTAATTAAAGCAATGGAAACGAGGCGAGCGAGTTCAAGAGAGCAGTTCGCTGATGAAAGAACGCATCATTTGTTCCTTTCTGTGAAAACTGCAGCGGGAGTATTTGTAGTACATATGTTGTTTGACTCCAGGTTTTCTGCTAATTCTGTTTCGTTTATCTGTCCATCACAACAGATGTGCCACCCACCAGCAGATGTCAGCTTTATGTATTAACCGTGGCGTGTCAGCGTAGTCCTGCTTCTGGTGCATTTGTTTGGGATGGTGTCTGTAGATGCACTGAGCAGAATCTTCATTCGCTGTTGCTGCGCCTGTCCAGAACTCCCCGCTCAGTGCTGGAGACTCCCCGCGTGTGAGCTGGCGGATTAGCGTCGGCATTCCGCGCCCGGCTTTTCGTGACTGTCCTCCCCTCCCTCAGACCCTTCCGGCCCTCCCTGTCATCATCCATCCCCGGGAACGGTGCCACGCGGGCCATACGAGACGTCTCTCTTCCTGGGGACTCCTTCCTGTCCGAGGTCACGCTAGTGGGCGGCAATGCAAGCGGCATCTTCATCTCCTCGGTACAGCCAGGGTCCAGCGTGGAGAACGCCGGCCTGAAAGAGGGACACAACCTCTTACTGGTGAGAGAAGTGATGTGGCCTTCCAGCACTCTGCTGAACCCCCCTGAATATATGCGGAGATGTGTATTTTCTTTGCTGCTTAGGTTATTTTGTTATATATTACATATACAGCCACCGTGACGCTTTTGCGCTGCCTTACCTTACCGTCACCCCCCTTGTTAGCTTGAAGGATGTGTACAAGGAAATCTCCAGACTGTACCTCTTGATACTTGCACCAAAGAGGAAGCCTACTGGACGCTGCAGAGGTGTGTGGGCCAGATCACCCTGCACTTTCGGTCCAACTATGAAGGTAAGCACTGCAGTGTGGGGGTTGGTTAGGATTTGGGTATCTACTTTTGCCGGGAATGCGTGGAGAAATAGTTCAGGAAGTTCTTGGTATTTGCTGCTAGTCCTTAGGATGCCAACCACTCAAAATGTTACTTACGGGCCCATGGCTCACCCCAAGTGTAATTACTGTTTGTGGCCACCAGGGGGTCCCACACAAATGCATGGTTTGAATGGTGGTAAACACCTCCTCTGTGCCGAGGTCACCTAAATTAATTCAATTCAGCTGCTTGTTAGAAACACGGATTGTATACCTTACATATATGGTTTTGAACTTGTTTTAGTCAAAGGGATCTTAATATAGGGTGTAATGTACATCACTTACTAGACTCTCAGCAGTTTAACATCTGGGATTAAAACAGAGCTCTGATTAGTGAGGTAATCCTCATAGGATGGTTCGGTTTGGTCCTTTAAACCAGACTGCCCATGTAGCTCCTCTGCTACTGACAGGTTACAGGAAGCTGCTGCGAGAAATGGAGGAGGGCTGGCTTACGTCGGGGGACTCCTTCTACGTCCGCCTCAACCTGGATCTGTCCGGCCCGCCGGACAGCTGCTCCACGTGCGTGAAGTGCGACGAGGTGCTCCACGTCATCGACACCATGCACCAGGGGAGATGCGAGTGGCTGTGCGCTCGTGTCCACATGTTCACCAACCAAGACCTGGAGAAAGTGACCATTCCCAACTACACCAGGTAAGCAGGGATGAGGCTGCTCAGTCTCCTTTGTGAACCAACAACTTGTGCGACTTCAAGCAGGAGTATCGCACTGACCCTTTCCATAGCGGCTGCAGGCCTGGACACCCCATTGCCTCATTCTCAGAAGCTTGTCACTGGCACAAACTCAAACTTAGCCCCCGTGTTTGAGGCCCTCCCCCTCCGCTTGTGGATCGGGCCCCCGCTGCTCATTTAACTTCATCTTCAATGTCTTGCAGGGCACAGAATCTCCTCCTGAGGAAGATCCAGAAGCTGATCTGCAAGGGAGGTCGGGACGAGGCGGACTGCATGCGTGGACTCAGGGTGAGAGCGTCACCGCTACATCAGAAATGCCCAAAACAGATCTGTGAGAGTCATACAGCCATGCTGAGGCTAGTGGCCCTTTCCCAACTTACTAAACTTATTAAACTTACTAAACTAATTACTACTTTAACAAAACTACAGCCCTGTTTCCAAAAAAGTTGAGACGTTGTGTAAAATGTAAATAAAGACAGAATGCAATGATTTACAAACCATAAAAACCCATATTTAATTGAAAATACAGTAGAACAAAGACTACATATCAAATGTTGAAACTGAGAAATTTTATTGTTCTATGACAAATATGCTCAATTTAAATTTGATGCCAGCAACACTTCTCAAAAACGTTGTGACAGGCATGTTTGTCACTGTGTTGCATCACCTCTTCCTTTATCAACACCCTGTAAACATTTGAGAACTGAGGGGACCAGTTGCCATAGTTTTGAAAGCGAAATATTATCCCATTCTTGCCTGATGTAGGATTTCATCTGCTCAAAAGTTCGGGGTCTCCTGCGACAAATTCTTCGTTTCGTGATGTGCCAAATGTTTTCAGTGGGTGGCAGGTCTGGACTGCAGGCAGGCCAGTCTAGCGCACGGACTCTTCTACTCCGGAGCCATGCTGTTGTAGAATGCGGTTTGGCAATCTGATGCAAAGCTGGATGGTCCCTCTCGTCTTTAGCCCAGAGACACGGCTTCCACGATTTCCAAAAAATCTGAAACTTTGATTCGTCAAACCACAGGACAGTTTCCCATTTCGCGTCAGTTCGTCTTAAATGAGCTCGGGGCCAGAGAAGTCGGCAGCGTTTCTGGATCATGTTTAGATATGGTTTCTTCTTTGCATTGTAGAGTTTCATCCTGCATTTGTGAATGCAACAACGAACTGTGTTCACAGACAATAGCTTTATGAAGTGTTCCTGTGCCCATGCAGTGCTTTCCACTATAGAATCATGTCTGTTGTTAATGCAGTGCCGCCTGAGGACCCAAAGATCACAGCTATCCAATACTGGTTTTCGGCCTTGTCTCTCGCATACAAAGTTTTCTCCGGATTCTCTGAATCTTTTGATAATATTATGTACCATAGATGATGTAATTCCCAAATTCCTTGCAATACTACCCTGAGGAGCATTACTCCTAAATTGTTACACTGTTTGCCCACACAGTCTTTGTGTCACAGAGCGGTGAACGTCTCCCCATCTTCACTGCACAGAGACTCTGCCTCTCTGGGAGGCTCCTTTTATACCCGGTCATCCTACTGACCTGCTGCCAATTAACCTAATTAGCTGTGAGCTATTCAGCTAGGTGTTTTGTTTTATCATTACACAATCTTTTTTTGCCACGTCCCAACTTTTTTGAAATGTGTTGCTGGCATCAAATTCAAATTGAGCGTATATTTGTCATAAAACTTTAATTACTCATTAAAAAATTCATTACTCATTTTCAACATTTGATATGTTAATTGTCTTTGTTCTATGTGCAATTAAATATGGGCGTGAATGATTTGCAAATCACTGCATTCTTTTTTTATTGACATTTTACACACCATCCAAACCTTTTTGGAAACAGAGTTATACAAGTGTAGGTTTTGTTTCAACAATGGTAGGGACCAAATAATCCCTGCACCCCCCCCTCCTAAAATCACAGGTACTCCCACAGTATTGGTAGGGACATGTCTCTACCATCCATACCCAAGCCTATGCCCTTGATATTATAGCATGCACAGTATCTGTATTGCTGCTGTGTTTAGAGTTTATTCCGGACCGAAGAGTCTGCACTTCCAGGAGACCCAAAATCCAGCTCCCGGTCCTCTTGTGCGAGTGTCCTGCTTGGACAGATCCTACAGGTGAGGGCTGACACTTTCACGTTTGCATGCGCCCCTTGTGAGCGGCGAGCCGACTGCAGTCCGGGTGACATTCCCCCACCTCATCGCAGTTCGTGAGCAGGACGGAGCAGAAATACAAGCGGACAAACAGCAGCGAGAAAGTGCGGAGAGTGAGCCTGGGGAACGGAAGCCTGCCCAGACCCGGGTTCCAGGCCATGAAGCAGGAGTGTAAGGCCATCTGCAGCCTGACTCAGAACTGACAGATTCACGCATTTGTTAAAAAAACATTAAATTGTCACAGCTGACAGATGTTTCATTATTTTGCTGCGTTCTTCATGGTTTGTCTTTTGCCAGTCATCGGTCTGTCGAACGATGCGTTTGCCGTACTCTGTTTTCCGTTCGACGCAGACTCGGATGGCGAGAGCGACCTCAACGACAGCCTGAACCTGCTGCCGTACAGCCTGGTGACTCCATACCACTGCCAGCGGAAGAGACCTGTCCTGTTTGTCCCCAACACATTGGCCAAAGCCATCATGCAGAAGATCCTCAATTTAGGAGGAGCAATGGAGTTTGACCTCTGCAAGCCAGGTAATGAGAAGGTCCAGACAAGCTGTCTGAGGCCTTCAAGACGTAGTTGCATAGAGGAGTAATACCAGAGAATGTGACGACCAGAAAGAATAAATTATCTTTAAAAGAAAGTAGGTACTAGATACAGAGTATACTATAGGCAGGTGAGTTCTCTGTTCTATGGTTTCAACATTAACAATATTATTCAGTATTACTTCACATAATATTATTTAGTATTATCTGTAAGGCTTAAACTTGGACATTCTTCTGCAGATATATGCCTTTGTCGAACAGAATGGCCTCATCTAGACCTTGAACCTGTCAACCTTCAGTTTCAAAGTTGGATACTTATCCATTAAGATGCCTGCAACCTTCTTTGCATTAAAGAGAAGGTCTGCTCATTTTGGCCCTTCAACTGGAACCTGAAGCATCTATGCTCTATTATCTCTGATTCATGATAGTACTGCAGCCAAGAATCCGGGAAGCATGTGTACATCGATCACAGTCTGATCAGTGCCTGTTAACAGCACAGTACATACACGCCGACTATTAATCCTTTCCCTTGTTATTACCAGCTGACTAGTGACAGATGCTGGTTATTAAAAGCAGCAATAAGGATGGGGCAGATGGTCTTGGGGTCACTCCTTGTTATAAATACATCCACAGTGGATAATTGGTCAGCAGGTTTTGCTTGTTTTTATTCTGGGCAATGTGCTTTATATTTCGTCTGCTGTTTTTGTACACTGACCTTGTCTCGCTAATTCATACATGATTACCATACATTATTCACAAGTAGTAGTGATGTTGCATTTTGAAAATTATTCCTTCATGGAGACGTAATGAAGCCATGGGTGTCACTGTGTCACAGTGTCACTGTGGGTAGTGACGTACCCCCAGCTCCCAGCTCCCCGTGTCTGTGGGGTTGGCATGCTCTCCCTGTGCATGTGTGGGACAAATAGTTAAGTGAACTGGTGGCATGTACATTACATTGGCCCCACAATGTGATAAAAACCTCTTATTTTGAAGTTTTGGGGACCATTTTTCAGTCCCCAAGGGGAATTTCAATTTTAGAGAAGTTGGTGACTGAAATCAAAAAACTAAAAATGCCAAAAGTCTTGCATTTTTTTTTGGGTTACGGTTATGGTTATGGTTAGTGCTGGGTAGTGGTTAAGGTTGTCATAGTTAGCATTAGCATTTTTCCCATAGAAATGAATGAGCGGTCCCCAGAAAGACATGATTACAAGACTGTGTGTGTGTGTGTGTGTGTGTGTGTGTGCCCTGTGATGGACTGGCATCCTGCCCAGTCTCTCCCCTGCCATGTGCTTCCAGGGATCGGATGCTTTCTGCCCACAATGCGACACTAAATAAGTGTATGGAATATGAATGGGTGAATGGAATATGAGGACATACAAAGACTGAAGATAGGTTACCTGTAAACCTTGTTTCCATCATGAATGATGGCAGTAAATACAAATACATTATCCAGCAAACTGAGAAATCAAGAAACAGTTTGATACGTGTTGCTGTTGGTGTTTTCTTTTTCTTATCTCCAAAAGATTATTGTCAGATAATCAATGTGTTGAATCAAAGTAATTTTGGTAGAATCAGTTTGGCTTTCTATTACACAATGCAGTTTAAAGATGGCGGTCTATTAATTCTTTATCACGTTAACTTGGAGGTATAGAAAGATATTCAGTGTGGTGCCAAAGCAAACTCATTTTTTGCATGAGTGAGATATCCAGGAAAGAATAATGAACTCCCTTGGTGAGAAGAGTGAGCAAAATTACATAATCTTCTTTCAATTTTGCACCAATTGACAATAATAGGAATAACAGCAATAGCCAAACAGCCTTAAGTGGCAGCGAGGAGTACACTGATTAACCAATGTGCTAATTTGCTTTTGTTTCGTAGATATCATCACAAAGGAGGAGTTTTTGCAGAAGCAAAAAATGGAGCCAATTATTTATTTGAAAGAGAAGGCCAATAATACCTGTGAATGCGTCACATCTGAAAATCTTGAAGCCGTAGCCAGCAAGGTAAACTACTACACTCTTGAACAGAAGAATGTTCTGTCAAATGACACCTTTTCATTACTCCTCTGTAAATTCACAGAATATGCCAATAACCCACCTTTACCTTTTTAGACCTACACAATAAGACTCGTGAATATAAAAGATGATAACCATTCTTCATAGGATTCAATTATCCTTTTGAGCTGCAAAGCTTTAATTTGACATAAGTCAACTTTGTTAAGGCCCTGGGTCTTTTTCAGGGCAACCGTCCATTATCAAAAGGACAGGATAAGGAAGTTTGGTTCGAGAGCCCCTAAGGCCAACGTACATCAAAGTTCAGGTCGAGACGTTCTCTTATTGTTAGTCTGGGAAAGTGAACTGTCTTAATCCCTCCTTTAACATGCATCAATATTCTGAAAGAGGAATAAAAACCTGTAACTGCTGAGTTGAAAGTCATCATAGTTCACCTAAGATACAAGCATTGTAACAAGTGTTTCAACAATGTCCAAATGTTTGAACCATCTTCATAATTATGATGCTGATGTTCATTGTAACTTTTATTGACAGTGTTGGTTATCATTACACAGTTGGTCCCTCAGACTCAGAGAATCTTGGGTGAAAGTTTTATGCAATACCAGTGCTTCCATAAGCAGAGAAACCAGCTTGCTCTTTAGGATAAAAAAGGAATGCATTCTGCATGTTGTGCATGTGCAGTCTTACAGGAGGAACTTCTGCGTGCAGTCCTTCAGTCTGAATCAGTAACTTTATACAGAGCGGTCAGATTGCGATAAAATATGAAGGCTGTTTAGTGTAGTGTCTGCTGATGTGGAAATTGTTTCCCAGCAGAAGCATTCAGAAGAAACATTTGGTTTTAGATAGCAAATTGTTTTTGTTTTTTATGAAAGGCAATCAGACGGAGACAATTATTTCAGCTCAGTGAAGCCTTGGAAAAAAATAAGCAAATGTGAAACCAATATTGATATATTGTTCAAGCTTTAGTAAAACTTAAGTAGTTATTAAATTTCTTCGGGGATGTTGTGAGCTAAATTGTGTGGCAATGCGTGTCAGGTCAACTGGTAGATAAACTGTGGCGGCCATGACAGTGTTTATGTATATTATATACACACACACACAGACACACACACACACACACACACACACACACACACACACTTATTTATTTGTTTATTTATTCTCACTGCACACCTGGGAGGTGTTTTATTACAATGCCAGTGAAAATTAATTCTTATCTTCCTATAGAATAAACATTGCCTGTTGGAATCTGACCTCAGCTGCACGAAGGACTTGATCAAAAGAGAAATCTACCCAATCATCATCTTCATCAAAGTTTGTGAAAAGAACATTAAAAAGCTAAGGTAATGCATGTACCTTACGCTGTTTAACAATAAGCTGCTAATGTTGCTAAAGTTTGCAAAAATATTTTTTGATTTTCTTTTTATTATTCTTTTGGAAAGACATTGCATTTTATGTATGCAGTATGTGTTCTGAATGTTTAATATTTGTTTGGCTTTGTTCATTTCTGAAGGAGGCTGCCATTGAAGATAGACCCAGAGGATGACTTCCTTAAGGTGTGCCGTTTGAAGGAGAAAGATCTCGAGAGCCTGCCCTGTCTCTATGCTTCTGTGGAACCTGAATCTTGGACTGGGGTGGAAGACCTTCTGAAGATAATTAAGGACAAAATCCTAGAGGAACAGAAAAGGACAGTCTGGATAGAGCAGGATCTTCTGTAGGATAGAAAATAAAAATATTCAGTAAACAGCCTAGATGAATGTTACTGAAGTCAATGCAGACATTGCATTGAGCTCTCATTGATCCTGAAGTAGCATCGAAGAAGAGGGAGCAGCACAGGAAAATGATGCATAATGCTGAGGATCAAGTCCTTTTATGACTAATGAAGGAGCTAAAGAATGCAAAACTTTTGTATTTTCCAACAATGCCCATGAAGACCGCTACCAATTTAATGGATTTGCTATAGTCGGCCTGCAAAAGCATTGTTATCGTAGCATTTTTATTTCCCCGACTGCAATGAAAAAAGAAAACATGAGATCGGTTAAGAATGTAAGATTGACTAATTTACAGATAACAATCAGGGGGAAAGCATAATTACCATTTTCCTGTTATGTGAGAAGTTAGCCTATTTTATTAACTAATTAAGAGATATTTTATATATTCATTTTATATTGAATGTAGAGTTGGAGGTCATATATGTGATTTTATAAGATCTTTGGCTACTTTTAAATAGTAACTTATTTAATATATGCATGCTAATTTTTCTCGGTGTGTCATTTCCTTGCGGTTGCTAGCTGCGACAGTGTTCGTTTTGTGATTAAAAGTGTCCTTTATAAGCGAGCCCTTCCATTTATACCCCGCACCTGTAAATTGAATGAGGAAATGCGGAATGTGCTCCTTCATAGCCGCTGCGTTTGTCCACACCTGGTGCTCTCCCTGTTTGGGAACTGCGGCGAGGACTCCCTTTGTAGGCAGTGGATGTCAGTTATATGGTAATGTCGGAAAGGAGCGCCTCTTAAAGCACGACCGCTGTTATCGGGACGCGAAGAAAATCTGGCTAAAGCAAAACCGTCTGCTCCACTCAGATAGGAAACGGGTCATATTAAACAGAAAGCCTCTCGCGGCTGGAAAGCACTTTTAAACCACTTGCTTAAGTTTCCAAAATAGCCTTTCACTTGCCGATGCAACTGTGTGTCTCGCTAGAGTCAAGCCCTGACTGGGGCAAAAAAAAGGGAAAAAAATTAGCAGAACCTGGTGCAATACCTGGTGAAGTGAGGGGGAAGCAGGGACATTTATGCTGTTATGCTAATTTACACTGTACGGCTGACAGCCAATTACTGAAGCTGTTCCGGTGTCAGGGCATTGCAATAACACCTTGATTTAACTTTGCATGCATGGGTATATCACCATGAAAAGTTCTTTCTCAAATAGCTTAAACAGTTAATTTGAAATTCATTTGGGAAACATATTTAAAATGGATTAACTGTTAGAAGTATTGCTGGAAGACTACCTGCCGACTAGTGCTGAATGACAATATATTAAAGGTCTTTTTTTTTTTCTTTAATATAATAAGCCCTCAAGTACAGCTTGACAAAGATGACAGATGAACTCGCTCAGTAACTTTATCTGATTTTATGATTGTTATAGAACCTACCTGGAATATTTCATAAGGTCGAATGATACAGTTAGCTGGCTACATTTCATAAACATGTTGACAAAAATCAAGATTTTCCCGTTCGGAGAAGCAAGCTGAATCTGTACCCTGCTATTTTCAACCTGATCCCTGCATGCTTATCTGTCTGCTTTAGGCTGCTTACCGAGCCTAAGAGTAAACTTTCATATACATGCAGTGCTGGTGGTGATTTCCCGCTCACATTAGCTGTGTGTCCGCATTTCTCAGTTCAGGGAGACAATCTTTGTCAAATAACACGAGGCATTTTAAGCCCTGCTGGGTTTGTTGTTCACGTGCCTCCAGTTTTACAAACCACCCCAGACAATCCCTTGATCTCCATCAATCAATCAAAAGAAGAAGGGAAAAAAAACACCTTCCGGTTCCTCTTCAGTAATGCGCAATCAGTACGGTCCACACGATCGCAGTTGCACTGGTGCATGTGAAACCAGAGATCTGCTTTTGCATGCTTGAACTGCTTGATTAATTTTCTGCACCTGCACACTCCTCAGACATGTAGATATTGAACTGGTTACCGCTGGTAGATGAGGTGGTGATATCAACACCAAGTTTCTTAATTGACATTTTTTTTTTTATTTTAGTTCATTATCCCTGAAGAGACCTTAGTGAAAATGTTTCACTGTCTTCTTATTATCAATTCAAGTACTTATTCTCTGTCAGTTTATATCATTATGTAATTTGTCTTTGGTGTCACCTGCATTTGAAGGCAATTCAATTTTGTTCCCTAGTCGACATGATCTAGGTTGTTTCTTCAACTTGCAACAACAATGAAGCCAAAATCAAAAGATGCTTGTGCATGTCAGTTTTACTAATGTCTTTTGACCACTTATGCTGGTCAGTGTAACTGGGAGGGGCCTGGGCCCTATCCGAGGGATATGGCCTGGCTGGGATGTCAGTCCATCACAGACATGGCCAAATTTAGAGATATAATTTTGCCTAACTGCATGCAGCAAGTTCAGACAGCTGTCAGCTAAGGTCTCTGAGTAACATACTGCTCATTTCCAGAATTTATGGCCAGATTGATTGGTCAGAGATCCTTTTAAACGTGGGGAGAACCTGTGATCATGGTATGAACAGCTTGGGCTCCAATACTCCCTGCAGAACAACCACACTCCATGGCTGCTGCTGTTGAGCTGAACAATGCTTGCTTGTGAGAACATCAAACATAACACTAGGTGCTGTTCGTTATATGTAGGCTTGAGTGATGCTTATGCTACAAAGGAACCTATTTAGGACAAATATGGAATGTATTTAGGACAAATATGTCAGTGTTTCCCAATCTGGTCCTTGGGGGCTCCATGACAGTCCACATTTTTGGACTGTTTGGAAGGCAGCTGGGAGGCAGCAAAATCAGGGACCGACTGGGGGTCCCCGGGGTACGGATTGAGACACACTGCTGTATATGTGGATCACAGCCAGCTATCAGACGCAGTCACAGGTAATGGTTTTAACGATGCCCTTTCTATAAGTGTTTCAGATCTCAGAAGACCTCAACACTTTACCACAATACTTCCACAAATGTTCTGTCATTCCAAGACCAGAAAAAATTAACATCCATGTTCTCTGATATAAGTGAAAAATGTTTCCGCAATTAATTGCAAAACAACAGTGGACCATTATAGCACTAATTTGAAATAAATATTGATACTTTTAGGTATTTTTTCAGCTGTAGAAGTTCTCCAGAGGCACTATAGTTACAAGGTTACGGAGCAAAACCGAAGGTTTGCTGCCTCATGACTGAAGTTCAACAGATAGCATTATGAAGATGCACATTTGTCTTTGTCATTCCTTCTCAACACTTGTTGGTGTTTCATTAATTAGAAAGAGGAATGACACTGTATCTAATCTTTCACATTGTTCACAGACTGGGATTTCTTGGCATCTTGAGTGTACATCCATTGTAAAGCAGGAACATCATGCTCAAGGAATTTTGATAGGACTCATGCAATTATGTTGGAGAAAGTAATACATATTTTAAGTGAGGTTCATTCGATAATTGCATAAACTAATACCTGAACAAATGGAGTGTCATTAATTCCAAAAGAAAGACAAAGTAATCAACCAGCCTTACCCTCATTATTAAATAAACAATGCAATGGCTTTCAAAGCTGTGGATATATGAATACCGCATAATCAACAGAAGAAACCTTTTTTGATAATGAATGTAAAAGACTCCTTGCCAGTGCGGAGCTGCACCATTGCAGCAAAAGTATAACAATCAGCATCAGGATTTATTGAAATGAATACGAAGACATAATTCATGCAGAAACACCACAAAAGGACTGGAAATGTAATATTCTGCAGTGACTAAATTTGCTCAGTAAATCACAATAAATAGCAAAAAAACATTACTTATTCAAATTTATATAAAAAGTTCTTGATGACAAACAGATGTATCTGGATGGCAACAGATTTGCTTTTCCCACAATCCCGATTTCTTTCCCAAGTGCGCAGGCTTTCTCGTACGGCCTCAACACAGCTTAACTCTGCAGACATCTGCATCTATAACAGCAGCTAGAAAATACCGGCAGGTGGAAATGCAGGAAATTATACAGTCCAGCTTCATTGTGGCAGATGGTTTGTCATCTCTCATTCCTTTCAGTATCTATCAGGTGTGTCCACTGGAGCAGCCCAGCAGCTGAGCAGGAGAACATCATATCTGCTACGGAGTGTTTGACTTGCATCTCCATCCTTTTGCATCCCAATCAGGCATTTTGTGTCCAATACGTAGATGTCATGCAGTTCTAACATTCAGCTGGCCTCTGTTTGAGAAGACTTGAGTCCGCCAGACAGTTTTAACTTTTAACATATATTTTATTAAAAAAATAGTACCAACTTATACATAATAGGTATTAATAGATCAATTATCTTCTTTTTATTTTTACTGAGTATAAATTTCTCTGTTCTGCCCTGCGGTGGGTTGGCACTCCATCCTGGGTTGTTCCTTGCCTTGAGCCCCTAGCGATCAGGATAGGCTCCGGACCCCCCATGACCCTGAATAGGGTAAGCAGTTACATAAAATGGATGGATGGATGGATGGATGGATGGATGATGAAATAGCTCTATGGGTTCCTTGCTTATTCTCGGTTGAACACTATTAAGTGTTTTCCCCCGTTAAAGCATCTTTCTCAGAGGAATCCAACCAATAAAGTTGCTGTTTATGAAAAAAAGTGATTTTTTTAAAAAAGAATTCATAATGAGAACTGTACAGACATGAAACAAAAGACAAGCGTTCTTAATCTCTTAGTATATTTTGTCTTTTAATTGAAAGGCACACTCGAGAAGAAAGCTGTTATAGCCCTTTATGGGTTCCTTCAAGCATGCAAATAGTCGCGATAAATAGAAAGTATTTTAGTCAATTAATATTTCATTTTTGTTCAGGTTTTCAGCACTAATGAACTATGCGATGCCACTTGTATGTAAGATACTTAGGAAAAAACTCACTGCTGATTAAAACAAGTTCAAAACACTATATTTTGATGATACGCTTCAGTTATAGAAAGAAATTAAAATGCAATCAATAGTTTTACCAGAAAAATCATAATAAAGCATTCAGTAATGAAAGAAATGTATAAGAGATTTTTGGTGGGTAATTTGATCCAGATCATAGCCCGACATAATCAGAAGATGGAAGAGTAGAGCCGTCCAACGTACTAGCGCACAGAACCGTTTAATCAATGTCAAATGAAAGCCTTTGTGCTCTTCTGGGAAAGGTGCTGTTTGCTGGCAGGATATGAGTGCAGGCTTTGAAGGGATCTCTGCTCCTTCACTTCTGAGCTCTGATCATTCGTAGTGTATCCGGGCTGCACCCACAGAGTGACCTCTGTCACTCTGAAGGCTGCAGAAGCGTCTCTGGAGACGCCCAATGCCACCTTGGCTGGCCGGGTTTGACGCTGCCAGCCAACCGATGCAAGTCAATCGCGCCTCCGTCACCTGAAGTCAATCGCACCTCAAACCCAGCAGCGCAGTTCTGCTTTTCTAGGCTGAAAAAAAGCTTCTCAAGATTTTGTCTTCCGATCCTTCTCCGTCCCAAATGTATTGTCACGCCATGATCTTAATCTACAGCTTTCGCCGGAAGAAACAAATAGAAATGGATTTGAAATATGGCAGCGGCAGGTAATAGCGAGACTGTCATCGTTGTCGTTACGGTGACAGGATCTTGCTTCAGCACTGAACCGAGGCCGGTAGACGAGCACCTTCAAATTGGAAACTTCAATCACAAAAAAGCGGTATGAATACGCAGCAACAAGTTTTAGAAAGCCACTCACTAACACATCTTCCACGATTTCCTCTAATAAAACAAGTTTGCCATGTATTATTCTGCGGCAAGTAACGTTATCCAATGCTCAATAATGGTTAGCGGGATTTTAAAAATATATGTGTTGAAAACGCTCGAATAGCTTCACACAAGAAGTGTAGTGCATGCATGAAAGTGTCTAATTAGATGTTGTTTAGCAGAAGTCAGTTTCACAGGCTCTCAGTTAATCCTTTATATATATGATAGAAAATAAACCTCCTTCACTCTAAATGCAGCTCTTTACTGCCCCCTGCAGAACAAACATTCCAGCTGACAATGTGTGATTTTCTCTTCTAATACAATTCTGTTACATAATATATGTAATATCAAACATATAAAATTAGATAAAATTACATTTATTGTCACTCTTCAAAAGGTCTGAAGCTGAATACTGCTTTCGCCATTATTTTAGTGAAAGCTATTTTCAGATCCAGCCCAGTGTGTCTCTCTGTGACTCAATCATTTTTTACCCCATAAAGCAACAGTGTGCAGCGATTTTATATGACAAATGCAGAAGAATGTCTGTGCAGGACAGGACAAACCACTGATAAGACAGGAAGTCAGAACTTACCTTACACAGAACAGGGGTTGGGGGTTCGATTTCCCCCCCTGCTCCCGTTATGGAGAGTCCCTCCTGCAGCACAAAGACATGCAATTAGGTTAACCGGCATCTCTAAATCACCGGCATCTCTAAATCACCGGCACTATCAGACAAAAAGAGTGCAGCCCTGGTACAGTTTTGTTCCCCAAGGTAAAAGTAACAGTAATGTACCCTCAGTGATACAAAAATGTTCCTTAGAATCCATTTCTGTATTTTAAACTACACTAAAAGGTACATTTACCTACTGCTAGGGTACAATTGGCAGACCCTTGAGGGTACAGCCCCAGTGACAAGTAATTGTACCCTCAAAGGTTCAAATTGGTACTTTTTCCTTTCAGTGTGTAGTGTGTATGTCTGTGTGTGTGTGTGTCTGGATTAGGTTTATATTACATTGTGGGGACCAAATGTCCCCCACATTGTGATAAAAACCTGTTATTTTGATGTTGTGGGAACCATTTTTCAGGTCCCCACAAAGATCTGTGAATGCAATCAAGAAAGTAAAAATGCCAAAAGTCTCGTATTTTGTTTGCATACTTACTGTATGGTTAAGGTTAAGGCTGGGTAGAGGTTAAGGTCATCATGTTGGGATTAGAGTTTTCCCCACAGTGTGTGTGTGTGTGTGTGTGTGTGTGTGTGTGTGAATTGATGGGCACCCCAGCCAGACTCCATTTCCTGAGGTGATTCATTAATTTAACGAAGTGTGGGATACAGAAATGGTTTCTAGTGAACTTTTACCACAGTACTATTGAGAGCGTCCTAATGAGAAGGCCGGCAGCCTGTTGGTACGGTAACACTGCAGATCTGGAGCATAAATCACTAAATAAGTTTGTGAAACATGTGTAACGCGGCACCGGCTCTGTTCTTCCTTCAGTAGGGTCCATTTATAATAACTCCTGCAGAAACAGAACCCGCGCAGAACCCTGTGAGCCTCCACTCACCTGGGACACAGACCGTTCTCCAAACTGAGGTCTGGCTGAAAATATATTCGCCTCCGGACTGCGACTGACTGGTTTAACAACAGTCTGTGCCCCTCTGCGTTTGGCCGACTCAGTACGGCGCGAGAACACTGCACGCCTATGGATGCACACTGCACTTCACTGTGCCATATTCTGCTTTCTTTCATCTATGTCATATTCACATCAATACCAGCCCTAGCCAACGTGGCGCCCTAGGCGAGCATGAGCACCAGCGCCCCCCACCTGAGGCAAAGTGAAGTCGCCTGGCAAGTCGGTGCCCCCTCAGAAGTCGGTGCCCCAGGCAATCACCTGCGTCGCCTATAGGATTTATATCACTCAATTTAAAACTTATTTAGTCATATCTTCTGTTTCAGAATTAAATTAATTCATATTAATTTCATGAATACACGCCTGTACAGTACCAGTCATATGTCTGCTTTGATGTTTGTAAGTGCCTTTGTCTTGTTTTGTTCTGTCTAATCCGGTTACTGACTGGATAGTTTGAACAAGAATTCCTATGTACTGTTGCACAAAATGCAAATAAATGTCTTAGGCCCAATGCTGCCTGGCATATATATTCATATATATAGATGATACATGGGCTACGGAATGCATCTGCACATGGGTGGAGGGGGGCAAAGTCAAGCCCGTTTGTCAGGCTTTTGTTAATAAAGTTTTATCAGTTCACATTAGATGATTTTCAGGGTTTTTTCCCCCCATGATTGTTCATCACTGCATTCTTAGTGAAACCTCGGTCTGTGTCCCCTGTTGATAGGTAGGTAGATGGATTAATGGCTAGAAGTCAAAGACACATTTGTTCAGTTCTATAAACTGAATATTTAAATATTTGTGGAATTTCACAGCTTGAAATAAAGGTAAAATTTCATGAAATATGAATTGTTACCTTCATTTCTGAAGGTTTCAATGAAGTTCTTCCTTATCATGCTACTGCACATGCACAAACCATAGAAATATGGTGGTATATTCAGGATGCACACTAGTATGCAGAAAATGTTTCCAGCACTTCACAACCATCATAATATTGCACATTAAACTTCAAAGCATTGCATGATACATGAAAGATTTTTATTAGTGAAAGGGGTTAAATATTAAATTGCTGAGTGCAAAACTGAGAAAAAGGCCAAGTTTAAAATCTGTAAGGTTCCAGTTAAACTGTGTCCTGAAATGCAAACAGGAGTGCTTTGCCAATGAATTACTCACTTCTAATTTGACCACCAAGTGGCAGTAGCAGGTAATTTCACCTCACACCAGTTAGGCATGCTAATTTACAGGTAGACAAATGTTATCTTTTGAAATGATTCGTGGGACAAAATATTAATCAAAACTAATTGGAGTCAAGCATTAATTACCCAAGCATTGGCAACTCAATGGCTTTCATTCATAACTGTGTGTACAACTAGTTTTCCAGCAAGCTATAATATATTTTGGGTTTTGGAGTCCAGGTGAGTTATTTCCCTAAAATTATTTTTATGTTTATCTGTGTCTTTTATCCAAAACAGCTAGGATAAAAGTAAGATAAACTTACCCATGGCTACAACTGGAAATATCAATCAATCATCAAAATGATCTCAAGGGTGCAGTTTGGTGACCAGTATAGATTTCAGCACCGCAGCAATAACTTTCCATTGTCTTTCTCTGTCATGAACATCAGTCAAGGCCAAATTGAAATCAACCTATAGTTTCTGCATTGTATTCCTTACAAAGATTACGCAATGCATGGATGGATGGAAGAGAATTTGGGGTCTAGGTGTAGATAATGAGTGGCTGAGCTTAAGTCTCTGAGCCTACGATTGAAAGGTGACAGCTTTGAGTCCCAGACTTGGCAGAATAGTCCCCTTAACCCCCAGCTCCAAGGACCCTGTACTGTGACCCCCCCAAGCTATGGAGAGCAAGATGTGGTAGGCGAAGGGAAGAATTCCAATGTACTTGTGTAAATGGCAAATGAAGGATTATTATTTTTAAGATACAGGGCTAAACAAAGTATCCAGACCAGACAAAGAAATTAATTACAAGGTTTGACGCATTACTTGCAAACCACATTACAAATTGACTTGCTATTACTAGATTTTATCTACCTGTTTTATATGGGATTTAAGAACATTGATCCACCTTGCTGAGCAGTAGGTAAGTTTAAATTGCTGTGGGTACAGTTAACCTAAGTCAGCAAACCTGCTGGTCGATCATACAGGCCAGGTCAGATTTTGAAAACCAGAATTCCTACTTCCAGAGCTGTGACAAATATTATGTAACAACGCATGTCAATTATGTAAATTCCTTTGTAGGATCTAGGTGCAGTCCAGGGCGGGACTGGAATGAAAAATGGACTTTGCGGTCCCCCACAATAAATATCGCAGGCCCACAAGCCCATGTGGCCACTGGGAATGTATGCCAGATGGCCAGTTCAGCCCCACTGCCGCCCCACACAGATGCTAGTTAACTCTCCAGCTAGCAAGGTCAGCAACACACCACAGCGGCAAATACTAATAAGATATGTACAGTTAGGACCAAGCCTGTGTTTTCAGATGTTCTAGGTGAGATCGTGCTTAGCACCCCCAACCCAGAACAGCAGAAACATTTTTTGTCAATTTATTTATATGAAAAACATTTAAGTATCATAGGGTATCTGGCTGCTGACTAGCTAACTGGAGACTGTTTCACAAGCGGTGAAATATTAAAACTGGTGTAAATAACTGTAATCTTATGGAATGCAGCCAGAAGTATTTCTGATTGTTTTCACTCACTCTTTTGCGCCCCCTAATCAAACGGCACCCGAGGAGATCGCAAAGGGGGGCGGCTATATACATTTACACTCTTAACTGATCATTTCCATTAATATTACAGGCCTAAAATAGTTTATGGCAACCAGGGGCACAGCTAGAAAGGGCGGGGGGGGGGGGGGGACGACGACGACGCTCCCAGGCAAAATGTACAGCCCCCCCCCCCCCCTTGACAACCTTGACAACTCCGGCTGTAGGGAATGACGTTTCCTCACCGCCTTGCTCCGCACACATGGGATTATCGGAACGGTCCAGGACGGGACGGGACGGGGCAGGACGCTCCGCTTCTGGGAAACTCCACACTGTATATGAGAACATAGAAACGCTGATCTGCCTGGGAGCGTCGTCCCCCCCCCCCCCGCCCTTTCTAGCTGTGCCCCTGGGGGGCTGTACATTTTGGGAACCCTATAAAATGCTGAGCCCACTGAATCCATACCCTTCCGATGCCCCTGATGGCTAATATTAAGCGCTCTTTGCAACCAAAACGCAACCAAAAAAGGATGACCTGAAGTTACCATCAATTACTTGCATCTTAAAGAGCACCAGATCCATTCGCTTCTTATTTCACAATATTTGTTTACTCATTTTTAGAGTGAAAACTTCAGCAACCAAATAGCTTGTTCATTACCGAATGAAAGCAGCTGTGGCCCCAAAAACCACATATCCGTATAACTTCGCCCGAAACCCACACCCTTAAAAAAAAAAATAAAAAATCCAAAAGACAAAATCTTTTAGCTCATTTTACCTCAAGAGTATATTTAACGTAAGTGTTCATAATTACTTGATTTAGAGATATATATAGTTTAAAACTTTAAGCATTAATTTAAGGCAGATCAGCCTGGGAGCGTTTCTATGTTCTCATATACAGTGTGGAGGCGCCGCCCCGCCCACGGCCGCCTCCCCCGGAGTTTCCCAGAAGCGGAGCGTCCTGCCCCGTCCCGTCCCGTCCTGGACCGTTCCGATAATCCCATGTGTGCGGAGCAAGGCGGTGAGGAAAAGTCATTCCCTACAGCCGGAGTTGTCAAGGTTTTTATCAAGTGCAAAAGCTGTCGATTGCGTTTTATTCGTTTAATACCTATGACTTATACTCTGTTAAAGCTTATACCTCATTCTGTAGTCTATCGTTTGGAAATATTTGATCCAATTATATATCTTTGCAAAATCATCTGGACTGGTTAGTTTGGCTGTTTGTGAAATATAAAGCACAGGACTTTAGAGTGTAACGTTACACTTTGTCGATACATGACCGTAATGAGATCAGGGTGATTTTTTTTAGTAAAAAGGGATTCTTTTCAAAGTGATCCATGGACTGGAATCGAATGTATTCACTTTTACACGAAAAAAAATGATTGAAATTTGAACAGAGTACAGATGCACAGGGATCACTGAATAAAAAGTGCTCATCAATGGAAACCATGTTTGGAGTTGTGCGTAGACTAAGCCGGTGTTTGCTGCCGGCCGAGACGAGGGGAGAGCGAAACGGCAGCAAAGACAGAAGCCGGGGTCGGGATGCGAACCAGGAGCGAGAGGCGAGGCTCAAGAGCCGGGAGATCGACGCCATGCTGGCCCGCGAAAGGCGCTCTATCCGGCGCCTGGTCAAGATACTACTGCTGGGAGCCGGGGAGAGCGGCAAGTCCACCTTTCTGAAGCAAATGAGGATTATACACGGGAAGGAGTTCGGCCAGAAAGCGTTGCTGGAGTTTCGGGACACTATCTTCGAGAACATTATCAAGGTAATGACATTTATATGAGAAAACCATGAAAATTGTTGAAAACGTTAAAAAAAGTTTGGCTAAAAAAAAATGCAAGTCGTTATATCGCAAGAAATCCAAATATGCCACTTAGCTGCTTTGGATTGTATAATATATGGCATTGAGCTATTTTCCTGGAAATTGAGATGAATCAACTTTATAAATAAATTTCATACTATATAGTATTTATTCTAGTCAAGGGCCCATATCCAAAATTCTTACAGTAAGTAGTGAGGAAATATGTACAAACTATTACGGATTTAAACAAAATATATTTTATTTATTGCGGTTGAATAAATTAAACAATTATGAAACAGCGCTGTATTTAAATGCACAAAGTAAGCGAGGACTTACTTGACTGGCAAAACCAAATTTTATTGATTACTTTAAGACACCATCGCGCATTATTGCTCTTAAGGAGTGGGTCACGTGTTTGCGTTGAAGCATTAAACACTGGTCAATTGCAGCGTAATTCTTGGTGATGGAAATTATTATTTTGTAAAACTGTGCTGGAGAACATGCAGCAGTAGTCCAGGAGAGGTTTTTTTGGAAGGTAAATGCAAACCAAAATCTAAGACGGCAGATTGGGTGCAATCTTGTAATTTGTGCAATTTAGCAATATTTATCAAGGATCTCAGAAAACAGATTTGGTGCTGTAAGGCTGTTCTTGGACCAACACACTGTGCTTATAGTGTCAGTTTGAATTAGGGCTATTTGTATGAGATGTTGAAGGGAAAAGTAAGTAAATCGCAATCCTGCAGTCAGCAGTTTCTTAATATAGGATTTTGAGTCGTCATTTGTTTTCTCTCCTGCAGTCTTTTTATATCAGTTGGTAGTTTTTTTCCCTCAGATATTTTATTGAACACCTTCACTCTGAGGTTATGCACTTACATTTCGGGTCATAGTGTCAAGTCGGCTGAGCGATGTCGTATAAACGTCTCTAATCTCGCATTACTTGGTACATGTACGCACAGGAAGGATGTGGGTAACAGTGTTGATATGTTGAGACTGGTCGGCCACAGAGCTGCTGGCAGGACTAAGATCTTCCGAAGACTGCAAATAATTGCTGTAAATAGTTTCCGGCTCAGGGGGTCTCTGCGCAGACATAAAGCATCTGCCTAAGACAATGGTACCTTCACAGACCCATCCACTGGCACGGCCTGAGTAACTGCTGCAGATGTGTCTGCCGTCGCTCGTCTGCGCGTAATGCGCTCTGTCTCGTCTCGTTTCGCCGTGTTTGGTCTCTTGACACCGCCACACAGGCCAACCTTGTCATGCCTCATCCGCTCATCCGCACGTACCGAAAGAAAATGATGACAGTGTGTTATTGGTCTTCCCGGGGGAGGGGGCTGAATCAGACGGTCTCAAACCGGAGTCACTGGGGTTCATCCAGTGCCTCTCTAAAGGGAAATCAGTGCAAATGCTGGTGTTTTAAACAACAGTGACTCTTGTGAGTTTAATTCCACAGTAATGGAAGGATGGGGGAGGGGGGGGGCACTACGACCCCCCAGTGGTGTGAGGTGTAGGGACACAGTTAACAGACAGTGAAATGTGGAGACACTCGGATGACACAACCAGCTGATTATCTGGCCTCAGACTAAATGTGTATTTCAATGACAAGGACTTGGTGACTGCAGAGTTCTGTGGCCTTGTCTGCCTTTCACACTTTGCTATGGCGCAGATATTAGTCATCTTCGTTTAAAGTAACAAATTCCACTAATAAAGTACACCTTAATAATACAGCCAGCCGACTAATAAAGCGTTTTGTGTTCTAGTTTAGACAGAGGTGTGGGGAAAGGAATAAACAGCATGGACACAGTATTTGCACTGCATTGTTTTATTCCCAAAAGCTCACTAAATTCAATGAAGCAAGCAGTTTATTGAGAATGTCTATTAATTAGATTTCATGAGCAGCACTGAGGCAGAATAATGGTCTGGTACCTCGAGGGCCTTGGGCCAAAGCTGTGTGTGTAAATTGCACAGTGTCCCTATAACACTGTCAGATACCTCCCACATTCCTGAAACATGTGGAGAGGTGAATCACTAGCTCAGTTTGCCAATAGCGGGCAAGTATGTGCCTGGTGATGGACGCGAATCTTGTCCGGGGTGTTTTGCTGCGGTGTGCTCCGTTCTTCCTGAGACAGACCCCAGACTCACGCCGCAGCCCTGTATTGCATAGGTGGTTATGAAGACAGAACTGAGGCTGCAGTTCCGACTGAGGAAATGCCGACACAGGGAGAGACTGTTGCTGTTTTTATTGTCTTAGATACCTCATTATGACAGCTCATCGTAATCTCTCATATTCTTCATTTTTAAACAAGAAGTAGCAAGCAGTAACAGTGAAGGATCAAAGAAAAAGATCTATAAGAAGATATAGCAACACAAACACACACATTATGTACATTTGCACCTTGTCAGTTGCGAGATGGTGTTTGTCTGTATATTGTGTGTGCATAATTTTCACAGTCCCTTTGTTAGAGGTAAATAAAGTAAAAGCTTTTTCATATTTAAACAGCAGTGAGGGAACATCTGGCTGTCCTGTCAGCAGAAGGATTTCACTTACAGGGATGAGTTTTACATCATACATACAGGCCGGCCGTGTTTGCTAATGTATTCTCACGGACTTATCAGTAACTGACTTGTTGAAAACAACTGATAATGTAGATAAATGGCTTGCCTTGCCATCTCCCCCGTTTTAGGCTAAAAGAAGAGCCAGCGATGAGATAAAGACCAAGTGGAAAGACGACTAGTTAAGCTCATTTATAGAGCAGGTAGTCTGCTAGTAAAGTACATTTACATGTTTCCCTTGTCATGCGACCTTGAATATTTTAGCACATCTTATGACAACCTAAGATTAGAAGTGACATTATTGTACACGTAGCATTATTTATTTAGCAAAGTGTGCAACCCAGCTCACTAGCACAACCACTCATACTTCACAAGCCCCAGCAAATACTTTACACGTGTCAGAAAAGTGTCACCATGAACCATAATTCAAGGGTGAGTGACCTGATAACACTGTACAAGTACCAACATTGTGCCTGAACCTACAGAATCTGGGAATGTAATTCTTTGCAGTGCTTTAGATAAGGCATGTATTTAACAGCAAAAAAGAATGCAGATTCCACCTTGGTGGAAGCCATGTGCTACACCTGAGGAGTAAACAGCTGATGAACTCAGGCCATACTTAAATGCTGCCTTACCTGAAGCAGCAAGGTAGTTATCTGGTAAAGTTGCACCAGCAAGGTATACAATTGCATAATGTAGGAATTACACAGATGTCTCATTGTACTGGTGTATTTCAGGCTTAAAGAGGCAAAACTGCACATAAGGAGTGTTCAGTTATCACTTTAATTTCAGGATTAAGCGCAAAAAAATATGCAAATCCACTCAGACAAGGGGACATTATCCATTCAAGCACAAAATGCGAAACGAAAAAAAGCATGAATACTTTGCAAATCCAGTTGCTCATTAGGGAAATCTGCTTTCGGTGTTCAAAAAAATCCACTTACTCCCGTAACAATGTTTCTCCCAAATGCGGTAATTTACAATAAATACCGTTGAATATGTCAGAAATGGAATGATAGCTGCCAATATATGTTAAGAGTCTATCATTTAATATATTTGTGTGTATTTGCCTCCATAATATTGAGAATCAAACAGATAATCATTATCACTTTACTCAAAGCTCTTTCTGGTTAAATGCTATCTGTTTGGGGCTGCCTGTTTTCAGAATTATAAACCATCCATCCATTCATCTTCCAACCACATGTCCTGTCATTGCTGTGGGCCCCGGGGGCCTTTTCCAGGCAGCACAGGGCACAAGGCTGAGGTACACCGTGTACAGAATGCCAGACCCTCACAGAACACACTCACAGTCACACTAAGAGCAATTACTGAGATGATGATTCACCCAACCGTCTGTGTTTGGCATGTGGGAGGAAACGCCTTGAGGAACTCCACACAACACAGAGAGAACCTGAAAGTCTGAGGACAGAACCTGCACCTTTTCACTGAGTCCTTCCTTGATTCAGCAACAAAAGAATTGCACCCAATGTGCCGTCACAGTGAAAACAATTCCATAGCAGGGACTCGGGTCTGACCCCTGCTGAAACGTGTTACATATATGAGGTGAAGAGGCACAGAGAATGCAGGCTGACTTGCCTTCGGTCGGCCAGCTTACATGATCTGTTTTCTCAGTGATGTATACTGCTGCTTAATGAAACCTGTGGTTTGCGGAGTGACAAGACGTGACAGCCGCCACAGATGTGCGTGTGAGTCCACACCCCTCAATTTTTGGCATCGAAGAGGAATCCAGTAATTGGCTAATGTGCCATTCCAGTTATGGAAAACAAAAATTAAATTTATGTCATTCTGCGGTCACAGTGGTTACTTTGTAGCTGTGCTCTATTGTTGAAAAAATTTACTCACTTTATGTATGTATTGATGAAGATTGTTCCATATTGATTCACGAAAGGTGAAATGATCCAGGAATCCCCCCAAAAAGTGAAATTTTCAGAAAAACACAATGTGGAGCATGTTATCAAGTGAAGAGCTGGACAGAACTGTACTTTGGCAAAAAAGTTCTAACGAGCACATCTTTAAAAATTAATCTTAAAATACCGTAAAATTTTGTGGTTAATATGTTGCTATTTTAGAGTCACATTGAAGTGGGAGAATCACTCTACTTTTTCCATGTTTAAGGCATTAAAAATAGATAATAAAAGTGAAAAATGAATACAAATATTTTCAGCTGTACCTTTAAGACAAACATTATCTGTGGCTGAACTCTTTCATTCGGTCAAAGCATGGCCTAGAGCAGTGTTTCCCAACCCAGTCCTTCAGGACCTTCAGCAGTCCAGGTTTTTGCTCCCTCCCAGCTTCCTATCGGGAGCTGGGATGAAGCAAAAACGTGCAGTGTCTGGGGTCCCCAGGGACCGGCTTTGGAAACACAGTCCTAAAGTATAGATCTTGGTCTTTACTTAACTACTGTGCACAAATAACATATTTAAAAATGGACAGCACAGTTGATCTTTGCACATACCTACTCGTCTTCCCACTGCTCGTCATAGTAAGGATTGTGTAAGGGGGCCATTGGAGCAGGGAACAAGATTTGGACCTTTGTGACACATTTTCATAAATCTGGGAAGTAACCTTTGCATTCACTTGGATCTGTTTGACAGTACAGTAGGTGAATCACTGAGGACAGCGAGTCAGGAGAGATCCCCTTGAGTGCTCTCTGACACAGATCCATCTGGAGAAGCCATCATGAACTGATTCTGACTGCAATCTGCCTCTCCAGTTTTCTCTTATAGGGTTTAAAACTGTTCAATATTTAATAGCCGGTTATGCTTTTTTCAGCAATACTCAGGAATCAAAAAACGTTATATCCCTCCCTAGCTAGGCACAGGTGAATGCTTCCCACGTGCCGAATACCGTGTGTAGCTGTTGCTAACTGACATTCTCATTTCGAAGCTGCGGAGAGCACATAAGTGTTTCACACGGTCTTTGATAATAGAGACAATGTGAATGAGGCAGATTATTGTTGAATTCAGCATCCTTAAAAAAAAAAGTTAATAACTTCACTGGTGGAGCCCATATTAATGAAAATAATGATTTGCCTTTCAGGTTTGACCTGTGTTATTGACTATATTAATCTGGAGCAGGCAACTACAAACGCCTATTAAGAATTCAGGCTGAGAAGCTAGAGTGTGAAATATCACCCATTGTTTGTTTTTTTTTTCCCGTTTTTACATTTTTAAGCTATTTTTCCGCACCCATCTTCTGTGTGACACACTGTGGCTTCCCGGCCCGTTTAATATCAGATGCCATCAGGCTTCGGAGCTGCCGTCTGATCTGAGGGTGCTTTCTGTGGCTGCTTAAATGCTCTCGTCCCGTTGATAAGGGCTTTATAGAATAATGCTACCGATAGCGTAGCTCGGCTTCACTGGCGACCGTTTTAATGAACTCTGAACGGGGTCACATACAGGAAGCTCCATCGTGACACTTTACGGTCTGAGTCTTTTCACTCTTAATTAAAACATTCTTTTTGGGAACAGTTTTCTCCCCTTTTAGGGTTGCTTGTAATTGGGAGGCAGAAGATGAATTTGATGTGCAGTTTTGCGCATCGCAATAGTTTTACTTTATCCTGTAATCTGGATAGAATCCTAGTTCTTGTGTTCCCTGTACCTAGGATGACATGCTGTGTAGCTGGATACAATATTTGTTAATGGAGACATATTGCATTTCCAGGGTGGGCCCCATGCTTAGTAAATATAAAATAGTCCCACTATAAGGCAGGTGAAGCTACTGGTCTTGTTTTGGCTGAAGACCTCATTTTATGCATAATATACTGCATTGACCCAGTCAAGTGTCTGAGATGGTTTCTGCAGGACTTGCCTGACATCGCCCTGTTTAAATTATCCCTCCCTAACTTGCATGACATTCTTGTCAGATTTTATAACTCTTGCATCTTTTCCTTGGACAGTTGTTATCATTACCATATGTTCTAACTGTCTTCATTGTACCTATTGTCTGTATCTATTTGTAGAAAAGGTAGCATGTCAGCCATACTTAACAACATATTTAAGAGCCAGGGGAAGAGGAAGGAAAAATGTGTTTGTGATATAATGATCTACACCCACTCATTTACTTTGTTGTAATGGGGGGCTGAAATATACTAACAACAGGATCAGACTGTGGAGAAGAGAACTGCTCTCACTTGGGGAGACCCACACTGCGAATGGAAAGATGTGCAGAAGAACATGGGTGCAACTTTAATGGTGACAGGAAAGCAGTGTGTTTAAAGACAAGGGGATTGCAGCCAGACAGAAGTGTTCATAGGAAGCTGTTTCATTGATTTCCATCTACAAACGATTATCTAGTGCATTGATTGGCAAATGAGAAAGGACCAAGTGTCCTACTCTTTTCTGTGGATCTGTTTTTAAAAAAAAGATGTAAATGGATACGGAGGAACACCTGCAGTTTCCCTGAAATGATGTCAGACAGGTGAGGTCTGCGTGATCACCCTCCAGAAATACAGGAAAACAACTCTTTGGTGTGGCTTAAAAACCTCGTGAACCGGTTTGTCGTGTAAATATCGCCGTGATCTAAGTAGCAGCTTCTTACTGGAGGTGACCTCCAGGTGACTGACTGGATCTTTCCTCTTCCCGAAAAAACAAACGTCTTATTCGGACTATGGATGGGTATATCTAATCTGTGCTCTAAGCACCTATGTCACTCATTGCATCACAGAATGCTGAAGGTCTTCCTGGCTGGTGTTGCTAAATTGACTCTAACCATCAATAGAGTCTCGAGGTTCTGCCTGTTAGTGATTACGATGGGCATGTGATACATGCCATTTTGATAAAGGCCGCTTGGTATTGCATAAGACACCCTGACTTAGCCGTCTGTCTGCGCTGCATTAAATATATTTACGCAGATGTTCGTGATATTTTTCGTACCAGATGTTATATATTTGTATACAGATCCAGCCACTTAAAATTTCCCCTCCAGTCTGGCTGGCAGCCAAATCCCAGCCAAGTTCCTTCCAATTACCATCCGAAAGGTAGAGCCCCCCTTCTTCTAGGGGTGGGCCTATATTTGACTATAAACCCGCCCATTCATTCACTTGCAGGGTGATACCATTAGATGGCGCTGTCTTTACAAAAACTTTACTTTTCTTTTTACAGGGTTAAATGATTGAATGGTCTTTGCTATGACTTAAAAAAGCTCATTTTTGTTTTAATTTATTTTATTTACTTATTTTATTTTAATATGCTTTATTGGTTTGTTTATTGTCTATTCTTATTTATCCTTTGTACAGCACTTTGGTCCTACAGTATATTGATTTGTTTTAAAGTGCTTTATTTTAAGCATAGTCCACAAATTTTCAATAGGGTTCAGTTTGTTGGCTTTGGGAAGGCTGTTCTGATGTGTGTTGTGATCATTGTCCCTGTATCAACTGTCCAGCCATTGATTGTTGATACTGTAACTGTTGATTGATTAAAGAATTTGTAGGTCATTGGGAGTTCATGATCCTCACCTGCTGCAGCAATCAGAATCAGAATCAGCTTTTATTCGCCAAGTGTGCTGGGGCACACAAGGAATTAGTTTCCCACAGTTTGATACTCTCTCATACACAAACAATAAGTTAGAGCTGGGCGATAAATCAATTTAATTGATTAATTCGAATTTACAGTTCAGGACGATATGTTTTCATGAAATCGATTTTATTACTTTTTTTACACACAAGCGCCAAATGCGGAACTAATGCGATGCACCATTCCTCATGGGTAAATTAACACTGTAGCAGATTCACTAACAACATGGCAATGACAGGGGAAAAGATGGCACGTGCCCAAAGAAAGGTGTTGCTACTTCTGTAATTTGTAATTGTAATTGTAATATAATATGTCAAACCCAATGGCATAAAGTATTTACTTAATACTAAGCTGACATGATAAAATTATGTGTTTTTTTTCTATTGTTATTACAATATTACTTATTACTTTTATTTATAAGTGTGAGGGTGTATTGTGTTGTTGCCAGTTTTAAAATAAGCTATAGAGAAACCTTTCTAAAAGTGTTCACAATAATAACTGACACTTTATTGATCCCCGTGGGGAAATTGTGTTTATGCCTCCCTCAACTTGATCTTTGAAGAATAAGTTGTCTGTGAAGGCCACCTGTTGGGGCCTTGCTCAAGGAGCTGCAGACATACTGAGGCTGGGCTTGAACCAGTGACCTTCTGATTACAAGCACACAGCTTAGCCCACTGAGCCACACACTGCTCCTAAAGGTGTGGTCTAAAGTAAAAAAAGCTAAATAAAGTAGTTTGATTTTGAGTAGGGGAGGGGAGAATCGATTAAAATCGGAAATCAGATTTTTTGTGAAAAAATCTGAGATTTTATTTTTAGGCCATATCACCCAGCTCTACAATAAGTGACACTATAAAAACAAAATACCGTATACAAGAAATACTGTACAAATACAGTACAATACAATACAAATACAATACAAATGTGAAAAATTATAAATATTATAAATATACACAGGTGAGTAACACTGTGCAATTTTAAGGTGCGAGGTAGAGTGTAAACAGTTTTTGTAAACAGATCTGTAGCGCCTGCCAGAGGGGGGTAGCTGGAGAAGATTGTGTCCAGGATGTGACGGATCTGAAATGATTTTAACTGCTCGTTAAAATCTATGCTCGTTTAGCCGAACTAAAGTCCACAAATCGGATCCTGGCATAAGTTCCTGGACGGACCAGATGTTGCAGGATATAATGCAGCCCCATATTCACTGCATCATCCACCGACCTGTTTGCCCGATAGGCAAACTGCAGGGGGTACAGCTGGTGTCCTGTAATGTCCTTTAGATGGGCTAAAACCAGGCGTTCAAAGGATTTCATGACCACAGACGTCAAGGCGACAGGTCTGTAGTCATTCAGTCCTGTAATGGTGGGTTTTTTGGGGACCGTGATAATGGTGGAGCGTTTGAAGCACGAGGGAACTACACACAGCTCCAGGAATCTATTGAAGATGCGGGTGAAGATGGGAGCCAGCTGATCAGCACAGGTTTTGAGGCAGGAGGGGGATACACCGTCTGGTCCCGGGGCCTTCTTGGTTTTCTGTTTCTGGAACAGCCGGCTCACTTCCGCTTTGTGTATTCTGAGTTCCAGGGGGGAGGATAGGGGGGTACGAGGTGTGATGGGGGTTATTGTCTCTGGAGTGGGGTGGATGGGGGGTGTGAATCTGTTTATCTCAAACCTGCAGTAGAAGTTGTTCAGCTCATCTGCCAGGTCTTTGTTTGCTTCAGCGGGGGGTAGGGGTCGTCTGTTGCTGGTGATATCTCGCAGGCCTCTCCACACTGATGCAGGGTCATTGGCTGAGAACCGTTCTTTCAGCTTCTCAGAGTAGCTTCTTTTTGCCACTTTGATCTCACTGGTCAGCGTGTTCCTGGCCTGCCTGTACAGGGCCCTGTCACCACTTCTGTAGGCATCCTCCTTGGCCTGGTGAAGATGTTGCAGTTTGGGAGTGAACCATGGTTTATTGTTGTTGTATGTGCAGAAGGTCTTGGTCGGGACACACACATCTTCACAAAAACTGATGTATGATGTCACAGTGTCTGTCAGCTCATCCAGATTATCAGATGCAGCTTCAAAGACAGTCCAATTAGTGCAGTCAAAACAGTCCTGCAGTTTCTGCTTTGCTGCATTGGTCCACTTCTTCACAGTTTTGACTACAGGCTTGGCACGTTTAAGCTGTTGCCTGTAAATTGGAATAAGATGGACCATACAGTGATCAGAATGTCCTAAAGCTGCCCGGGGGACAGAGCGATAGGCATCTTTTAAAATGGTGTAACAGTGGTCCAGTGTGATGTTGTCCCTGGTGGGGCAGTCGATATGCTGTCTGTATTTAGGAAGTTCCTGGTGTAGATTCACTCTGTTAAAATCACCAAGGACAATAAAAGGGAATAGGGATATTTTCTTTCCAGGGGGGGTGATCTGGTCAGCCAGCATGCATTTACATCTCAAGCTCATTTACATCTGAATGTTGGTGGTGCTGTTAGACTGTGAGAATTGTATGCTTTGAACTCTCCAGTGCTTTTTTAATACCATTCAGTGACTGATGTTGGGAAGACAATGGATATTTACTGTACACCTCCATGTCTCCTGGATTACTGACCCCAAGTCATTTCTGCTACATGGCTTTACACTGTACAATATTTATATTTACATTTAAAGCATTTAGCAGACTTATCCAAAGCAACGTACAAGGTATCAAGGTACAATAAGCTGGGTTTAGAGGAGCTTACAGTTTTGATGGCGAGTCCGGCTCTATGATGGAGGGATGTTAAAGTGTTTTCTGTCTTGTGATTTCTTCTATTTCAGGGGCTTCTGGTGTGTTTAGCCGTTTAGATGGTGGACCAGACTTCACGAAATAGCGCTCTAATGTGACTAGCCTTTTTCTGCGTATTGAAACTTTTCAGAAATGCAAGACTTTGCCAGTGCTTTTGTTCACCACCCGAGCGTATAGTCGTGAACAGATGTGAAATTTTGGCCAACTTTTTCATTGAAATTCGATTTGTATGTGTTCAGAAAAATTTGTGACCAGAGGCTTTAAAAGTGTTTATCCAAATAGGGACCTCAAAAAATGTCCCCAAAAGTAGGAAAATTTCAGGTTTTACTACACTTTGGGGGCAATTTGGTCCTCAAATGTGATCTATGCAAACCCACACACAAACACACACATACTACCAGTCAAAAGAGATGTTAATGACTTTCACACATTCAGTTGACCCCCCACCCCCAGCCCCCAGCCCCCAGCCCCCAGCCCCCAGCCCCCAGCCCCCAGCCCCCAGCCCCACCACTTTTCTTGTGCTTGTGGGCAGTTCCTTGCTCAGGGTATTTGCTATGGTGAACTTTCATGCAAAAAACATTTGCACTTTCAGGGTCCCTGTGTGGCTCAGTGGGCTAAGCCTGTGTGCTTGTGTTCCCCGGATCACTGGTTCAAACCCAGCCTCAGCATGTCAGTCATGACTATACAGTGTATAAATGTTTTTGGTAGACGATCATACTTTTTTTCCACTATAGTCTTCTGGTTTCTAATTTACATGCCAACAACAGTTTTGACTGGTAGTGTGTAATGACTGTTTAGTAGTGTTTATTTAACCGACTGGCTTGATAGTCAGAATATGGAATAGTCTTCCTGATAACATAGTGCAAGCTGAATCCTTGAGTTCCTTTAAATCAGAGCTAGATAAGATTTTAACAACTCTGAGCTATTAGTTAAGTTCTCCCTAAGCGAGCTTGATGGGCCGAATGGCCTCCTCTCGTTTGTATAGTTCTTATGATCTGAAAGCAGTGTTTCTTATGTTAAAAAAATAACCTCACCTTGACCGCTTCAAACATCTGTCTCATCTGTCTCATTGTTTCATTGTGGCCAAGCAGAGAAGTTAATGACACATTCACACATCACCCCCCCCCCCCCCGTGGATGTGCAGCCACCAGCAGCCTATCCGGCTGTTAGCCAGACAGAAAGAAAGAACACACCTTTATTCTCCACAGTCAACCTTATTACTTTGTTTAGACCTGTAATTAGTCTGTCACACACATCTTGGGTCACTCTCTTCTCCCAAAATAACTCTTGGACATGCTGCTGCTTTGTACCTGGCTTGGCCTCCTTGCGCATGAAATCTTTCATCTTGTGCCAAACAAGCTTAATGGGCTTCAAATCTGATTAATTTTCATATACCTCTCATTGCTTGACAATATCAGTCTCAATACTTTGTTTAGGCCTGTAATTATTGTATTGGACATATCTTGGGACCGCCTCATCTCCAAAGAGGGAAGTAAAATAAAATTGTAATTTCATCAATAAACTGACTAAAAACACATTTTGACAGTTTTAGGCCATCTTTGCCTCACAACAGAAACTATTTCTAAATTTCACAGGCCATTTATTGCAGTGTAGTAAGTTTATTAATGAAATTGGAATTTTGTTTAAATATAGGGAAATTGTACTTGCTTAGATTTTCATTTTTTGCAGTGGAGTTACAATACCTGATTCAGGTATCTTACCTGATTTCAGGTAAGTCACTTCAGATTACTGCTCTCCCTGGTGGATGGATAGATCATTGCAAGTACTTTACACACAGAGAGTTGAGGGGTGGATCATGCCGGCCCCCTTTTTCATTACATCATCGTGGGGGATCTCATTACAGTCAAGGACCAGCCAAGAGCCAGTCAAGGTCCTGTCAAGGACCTGTCATGGAAAGTGGGGAAATTTTAAGCGGCTGGATCTGTATTTATATGTATATTTTACAGGATGAACAGGAACTACATCTATAGCTCTCTGTCTTCTTGACTCACCTATTAATGTAATCTTTGGCTGAAGATGGAAGTTTTCTTTGGACAGCTTGGGTTTTCTGGTCTCATTAAGCATGTGGTCTGGATGAGTATGTGGCTTGAGACTGACCCTGGAATGAGCCCCGGGTGATAATTCTGAGATTTCACTATTTACCCTCTGGTTGAGAGGCCTCTCATCTACTTGACTTCCCTGGGTAAAATAGCTACTTGCAGGTTGCCTCTAATTAAGATTAATTTGTTTTTGATGTCAAACGCTATATTATGGGGACTGGAGAAGTGTCCGTTATTAAAGCACTGGATCAGCAGCCACAGATAGTTTTTTTATAGTCACACAAATGACACGTTTGTCAAAGTTATTGTTAGTCAAGTTATTTAGGAATGCAACTTGTTTATTTAAATCAAATCAAATCACTCGTCACATCACTAGAATGGGTGATCTAGTGACTGAAAGTCTTGCGGTCACAAGTTCCTGTCAGAAGTGGTCTATTAAATTCTTTTCAGTATTTATCAGATTTGGTATCGGTATTGAATAATAGTTTATGTTTTTTATATACGGTCCCTCCAAATATTTTAACAATTACGTTTTAAAAGCTTTGCCTGATACTGAAACAAAATCCCTCTATTTTAGATTTTTAGGTGTTCTTATGGTGTGGAGGTCTCTAGTTAAAGACGAGAATGTTTTCACCCTGACGGGCCAGGACTGCGCTCTGCTTTGTGGTCAGTTCTGAGATGGGAATGGCGCTGTGCCTTGCTGAGAGGAAAGAGTAGACCTGGTGGGTGACCTCCAGCAGTGGCGCTGCGGTCAGCGCTGACGGCCCAGCCCCCCTCCTGCTCTCGTCTTCCATATCCCCCCTTTCGCTCTCCCTAGACGTCGCCTAGCGAAACTCTAGAGGATGGGAGCTGTCCCGTTCCCAGATAGAGCGGTGGGGAAGTAGGTGAAAGGTCAGCGTTGGCCTCCGAGGACCCGGGCTGCTTGGGTGGAGTGGGGGCGGGAGGAACCATGCACAGCCTAAACAAAAATCCTGGGGGGGAGGGACAAGCAACCTTCTGGAAAGTCCCTTTTCTGTGGTTCATGTCCATGTGTTGCTACAGGACAGCCCGGTAACGTGAAGGGTGACTGGGTAGTTGTCCTAGACATAGGAAATCACAGTCATTTACACTCTGTAACGGCCATACTGATTTATTTCTTTATTTTATTATCATAATTTTTTTTAACTATTTTTAACAAGAAGTCTTCAAACTTGATGTGCATTCCCTTCATTTTTGTCAAACTATTTCATCTTGGCCATGGTCCTAAACGTGATCAGTCACCAGATCATGTTGAAGATGTTCTCTTGTTCATATCTATTACAGATGTGGCCTCGAACCTTCATTTATGACATGGAAATGAAAAGCACGCCACTGAGATATCAGCCCCATTCCTCCATGGGAGTTCTGCTGGCTTTAGCTGCGGATCTTAGCACGATGGTACTTTAATGCTCTGGTGACGGCAGATGTTTGCGTCGCTGTCTGTTTCCCTAAAATGCTCTCCTCCAGCTGCATGGCCCCTGTTCAGACTCGCTTGTAGCCAGGAAACACTGCTGTCTTTCTCGCAGGGTCTCCTGTGCTTTATTGGACCAGCCGCAGGCCTGGGTGTTGCCTGCATTACAGCACCTGCTGTTTTCTTCTGCTGTTTCGCGTTGCTCTAAATCTTTCGAATTAGTCTTTCCACAATTATTAAGCATTACCTGGGTGCAACTTTGTTTTCAGCAATACCCGTGGCTTCCTTAGATGTTTTCAAAATGTGATACAAGTCCTTTATTAAAAAGGGAGAGAAGCCTTGCTTGCTTTAAGTTTGCACAGTTTAACAATACAAAAGTTTTCACTTTATTGAGAGCATATGAACAGGTATGAACAGATATGTCACTATCAGGAACAGGGGGCTTAATACCTAAACTTCTTATCAATGTCCATTAGAGCTTGGCTGTAGCAGATCTGAGGAGGTCAGTAGAAGGTCACTCACATGTAAATCCATAGCTAATACTCTGTGCCTTTCTGGTGTGGGTAATTGTTAAATAACCACATCTCAGAAATCAGTCTTTACCTCAATGAACTTCATTGCCATTTATGCTTGGATTTATCAGATTTGCTTTATAATTATGCTTTTGCTTTATAAAGTTTTTGTGTTATTACTATGATATTGTGTAGAATATTGATAAATGTACTAATAATTCTACTCTTGCCATTTTGCATTATTATTAATGGTGATAGTTGATTCAGAGGTATAATATTATGCATTTGTTCCTAAATATATTTAATTTTACATTATATTAGGCAGAATGCAGCATATGTCATATTTAACTAGTCATTTTTTTTGACCATTCAAAGCAAAATAGTCTAGGTTCATGTAGGTACAAGCAAGATGGCATTAAGAAACATGGAAAGAGCATCAGCACAATTCGTTTATCCTCTGTAATAAGGGAGCATGATAATGTAGTATAAAACAATGCACTGTCATTGTGTTATCATAAGGAAAACCGGCATTGTAAAAATGGCTCTTCAGCTTCCACATTAAATGAGATTCTCATATGCTGTCAATCACTAATTGGTGTAACTGACAACTCATTATTCACCTATTGCATCATGCATTGGCTTAAACCAGTGATTGACAGCACAGGATATTTCGACCCACCTTGAGATTCAAAGCTCCATTGTTTTTCTAAGATATATTGCATGTCAAAAACACATTTTTATTGATTTATGATTGCTATTAATGTATTATACTATTTCTGTCGTTGTTAGATTGTTACATTTTTTATTTAACATCCATTCCTGTTTAGAGAAATTTGCGGTAAGATCTGGTAAAGGTGAAGTAACTAAAGTCAAGTCATATAGAACTGATCCAACATGTTGCTAACAATTTATTGCATTTTACTGAATTTACTGAATTTCGGCTGTGTGTCACAGTCACCGTATGTCACTATTCTGTTCTTGGTCAAGTAACAGGTAGGACTGGTTTAGCAGCTGTATGGGAAAAGTGATTGCATATGAACTGGGAGTATTGAAATAGCAAAAGCAAAAATCACTTGAAAACAAGGCAGCATCTATCTTGGTGCCACGAGTTTGACAAACAGGCCTGCAATACTGCTGAATATGGCCATCGTTTAGCCCAATTTAACAAGCTGCAGATCCCACAGCCTGTTCTGATTATCCCATCTGAAAGTGCTGAATTTCCAGCTCGCCTCAGCTACAGAGACAGATGTCCTGTACGCAGAAGTGTTTTTAATGCATATAATTTAACCAATGAACCCACTGAGTCAGGGTGATGCTTTGTGTTTTTTTTGTAATAAAATATAAGTATTTGTTTACAATAAGACCTTTTGCTAAACTGCAAATGGCATATTCTGCGTAAACATGCAGTCATTGCACTTTAACTGTCCGCCGTAAAGTTGCCTGAAAGACATAAACTTAATGGTATCTTCACACACGAGTAGAAAACCTCCCATGCAGATCAGTCGCTCACATCCCTCCACAGGGTTCTGGAGGCTTCTGACACAAGTCAGATGTATGTGTCTCATTAGGTCCCCTGTAATTACACACTATATTGAGTATGACATTTGCTGCTTTTTGTGGCTGAATCGCAGTCATCTCATACACGCAGTTATGGCGTTCCCTCATATAGTCACCATTTACTGTACGGTTGATGTGGCTTGTCGACACTTAATCAGGAGCTCGTTTGTGTCTGAAGGGACTGAACCGGAGATGCGATGCGCTGCCTCCCCTGCAGGGCATGCGGGTGCTGGTGGACGCGCGAGACAAGCTGCGCATCCCCTGGCAGAACTCGGAGAACGAGAAGCACGGCATGTTCGTGATGGCGTTCGAGAGCAAGGCGGGCGTGCCTGTGGAGACGTGCACCTTCCAGCTGTACGTGCCCGCCCTGCACGCCCTCTGGAGCGACTCGGGCATCCAGACAGCCTACTCTCGCCACAGCGAGTTCCAGCTGGTGAGTCCCCTCGAGGAGCCAGATGCCGAAATGAACACACGGACTGTCGTTTTTACCCATGACGCCCCGCCTCACCCAAGGGACATGCATGTTTGGCAGCTTAAAGCTGGATTTCTTACAACTTGTGACTTAATATTTCTGTAGGTTGTCAGTAGACTTAGCTGTCTGATTTATAGCCTGTTTAATTAAATTGGCCCCACACATATCCTGAATAAACTTAATGACATATTTGAATAGAACACACAATTTGATGCCACATAAAATTATTTGGAAAGCGGAAAATAGGCAATATTAAAATGAACTACATCTTCTGCATCTGAATTATTCATACATGGATTTAGAATTTAAAATTTAAAAGTGTCTGGATCAATGTAATGTTTCAGTTTGTATTAGGGGCCTGGCAGAAATACCAAACAGCAAGTCACGTGTGAACAAGGTACAATAAAAATGTTAAAAGTGCTTAATGTGCCAGTTTCCGACACGCTCTGGCGCCCTTTATTACATTTTCTGGAGCTGGAGACAGGAGCTCTGGGCCAGTAAATTATAAAGTAAGACTAATAATACAAAACAGTAAACGCATGTTTCTACAGTCAGTCACCGCAAAGCCCAGAGAGTGTCTTATTGAGGTTGCGGAGACTCCATTTTTAAATAAAATATTAAAGTAATCCTGGGTATTTTACAGCTGTGTCATGTTGGGTTTGATGTGGAACTTTGATGCAGAAAGTTGTCTCCGTGGAGTGTTCCCTTAATGTTTAATTGGCATGTCTGGAGTGCACAGGAATCTCATCAATATATAGACCTCTCTGCGGTGTGTTTGCAGAGAAGTCGACTGAAATTTTAATCATTCTCCATATCTTGGTTACTAGCCCAGAGGCATGTCAAAATTTCTGTGTTATTATTTTATGCATAGTATGGCTGGGATGAGACTGGAATTTGTGCTTTTTTTTCTGGCTTGAGTGAGCAGTTTTAGTTTTGGAATAATGGTTAATTAATTATCAACTTGCTGATGATATTGTGGAAAATCCTTTACCGTTGTTGTGTGCTGGGAAACTGGCCCAGGTTGGAATAGGGGACAGGATCCGGGGATATGGCTTTGGACAGGTAATGGGTTCTTTATTTGGGCAAAACATTGTTCTTCTTGGGAACAGGGTGGGACGGGAAGGTGACTGACAGAACACTCAGGAAATTAAAAAAAAGAAAAAAGAAACTAAAGCGAAAACCAAACTGACGGGTCGAAGAGTGGATAAGCCTGGGCTTGTCAAAGACCGTGGGAGATGAATCTTCGGGGTTCCCAGGGTACAACCCAGCAGAGAGCCACAGGTGAAATAGTCACACCCCCCGCTCCAAACACACACAGAAAGGTGCCTCTTGAAATATTTCTGTTATTACCTGTCCCTGACCTGTAAAATCTGCTAGGCAGTTAAGCTTTAGAAAAGCTTGCAACTGACAGAATCCAGAATCCAGCCACAGTGTCTGTTGACAACTTTGCAGGCTGTCGAAATTCACACTGATTGGTTAAAAGAGATGTGCAAGGGAGTTAATAACCTGTAATAACCTGCATCTCAGTCAGTTTCTAGCGAACTTGTTCCGATGTCGTTGTAATTAAATGTGCAGGTGTGGCTGCAGCAATCCCAGCCGTGGCTTTGTGTTAAACACAAAATGGGTAGTAATCTGCAGACAATGCTTGTATTCCATATCACACAACAACAGTGTGGCAATTATATAGCATTTAGCTTCCAATAAAGTCAGTGCTGAGGCTGCAGGAAAACATTATGAAAGCTTTACTACGCAAGCACTAAATTCTAAATGTATTCCTTCATGAACACATTTAAGCTTAGTATAAAGGATAGGCAACAGGGCATGGTGTAGAAACATTTCACTCACAACCCTAAATCTGTCTCATGATCACTGTTTGTGTCTCTTTTATCCATCTGCACCGTGAGTTCATTCACAATTTTTTTTTAGCGAGTTTTCCCTCTTTATTTACTCCAGATCTTGGTTATTGGCCTGAAGCCCCAGTTCACATGACCTTTAGCCAGCACCAACAATGAAAATGCCCAGTAATTATTTGTAAAAGCGATTTATCTTATCTACTGTCTGTACGTCAGCCAAATGCTGAGAGTAGAAAAGCTGCGAGATTTTGTCCATCGTGGAGAAATGGTGAAGTAGTTGCATGATTGTCATGCAGTGTGCAGTGTGCAGTGTGTCAGTGGTCGGTTATGTGCTCTCAAGGGGATTCCCTCATGCTTTTTTTTCTGTTTTCATGCAACCATGAGGAGGTCTGTGCTATACATCCTTCACATCCTGTCTTAATGTCCGTGCTGGAAGCGCTCAGCCTGGACGACGACCAGCCAGGCATGTTGGTTGTGTAACAGATGTACAGTGTGAGACGGGACATCGGGAAAAGAAGTTAATATACAGAAAAAAAAGTCACTTAGGTCTCCTTCTGCTTCTTTCTGTTTAATTTTAGGTAACGTTTCACCTCATAATAAAAAATGAGATGCTTAGCGAGGTTGTTTGAACTGTTTCTGTTGAAATGATTAGTGGAGTAAAAGGCTGCTTTCCTCATTTAACAGTAGGTTGCAAGAGTGAAAAACTAAGGTGCTTGAATAACTACCTCGAGAGATAAAACTCGTAATAACTACCTCGTAAGAGATAAAAAATGATATTTTCTGCCTTTGTGTAAGTGTTCTTAAACAGGTATTCTTAAGGGACCGTCCTCTTAAAGATCAGAGAATACTATTTTGGAAGTAATGCAGTACAGTGAAGTCGGTAGGGTTACGTTAAATTGCAGGTTATGCATTTTGCTGCTGCTCCTAGCCAATGTTTCGATTGCATCTGTCTTTTCCACAAGTATTCACAGCTCTATGTGCCAAATGCATTGTTTTGAACAGCACTCTTGTAATTAATGTGAATTAATATTGCTAGATGTTTAATTAGCTATGTGCCTGTGTTGATTATGAAATCAGGCTGCTTAACAATGGTAGACAGAAATGGGTAGGAAAACAAACTGGCTGCACTGACAAACACATATTCAGAAGAAATCCAGGCTCTAGCATCTATTTTCTTGCAGCACACAGATACAATAAGTGTTTTTCTTTTTTGGTTCTAGTAACACAGTAAGTAATATTGGGGTTGTGTAAAGCAGTGTTTCTGAAGCCGGTCCTCACATTTTTGCTCCCTCCCAGCTCCCAAGCAGAAACGTGGACTGTCTGGCAGGGAGCTGGGAGGGATCAAAATTGTGGACTGTCTGGGGTCCCCGAAGACCGGGTTGGGAAACAGTGGAGTAAAGGGCGCATGTCAGTGGTTCATGTTTTTGTTATCAGTTGTGTATTTATGGCTACAAAGGTCTGCTTCAGGCTGCTTTGTCTGCACCGGGCCGGTCGAGCGGCTTGGTGATAACATTATCTGTTTCCAGCATTGCTCACGGTGAACGTCATTTTTATTAGCGAGCTCTTCCGTCACCTGTCTCCCCAGACTTGAAGGTCCTGTTTATACAGCCATTTTCTGCGGTCTCGCTCTTTGAAGTAATTCCGTGTTTTTATTACAGGGTTTATGAAAACACGGGACAGCGCCGTGCGTCTCTGCGATCCGGCTTAGCTGAGGATAGGCTCACAGCTCGCCGGCGAATGAGTAATTGGTGCTGGAGGGCTGTCCTGTAGGCCTTGCTGGCGTCTCCCCCGTCTTCCAGCTCATTGATTCTACGCACAGCTTCCTATCGCATTCTTATCTCCAGCTGTCTGCTCTCTCGGAGCTGATGGCCGCCGCAGCCGTAGCGGCCTGACCCGCTGACCCCTGGGGCTCATTCCACGCACGTGTGCACTTTACATTCCTGGCCGTCCCTAATCTCCAAGGGCCTTCGGCTCTGCATCCTGTTGCTCACTGTGCTTTCCTCTCTTGGCATCTTTCACTCACTTATCCCATCTGGAGCAGGACAGGTGTAATTCGGGCCTACATATGGGCTTGGTTCTCTTTCTCGGGCCTGTCAGTCAGCCTCTCCTACACTCAGAGGGCTCAGTCCTGGCGCAGTTTTGTTCCACAAGATGCAAACAACATTAATGTACTCCCAATGATACAAAAATGTTCCTCAGAGTCCATTTTTGTAATTAGAATAAAAGGTACAGATAGGATACAATTGGCAGACCCTTAAGGGTACAGCCCCAGTGACAAGTAATTGCACAATTGGTGCTTTTTCTCTGACAGTGCACAATAGAATTAGCTTAATTTGCCTTATTCCAATACATCAAATGTTTTGTGAAGCCAAAATAAATAAATTTAGGCTTCTTTATTTTGCCTGTTCTTTCCTGTATAGGGAGCGCTGGGGTAGTTTAAAATCATCGTCGGATGATTGAGTTTCAGTTAAAAAGTTAACATTCAGAATTCCCCAGCTAAGAGGATTTGTTAAGGAAACCGTGTCTAAGATTATGTTTTGCATTGAGGTTTTTATGAATAAATCAGAACCAATGGATGTTTTATTATGTTGGCTGTCAAATGTAGTCAAAGCCGCTGTGGGTTTTTGACCATGAGAAACAAAATGAATAAGTGTTTGGTGTAAGATTACGAGCAACGACAACGGCTTTTTAAATGCGGTATTTTCTGTGTTGTCACCCATGAGCCGAGGAAACTCAGTGCTGACTAACTGTAAGAGAAATTATTTCCTTGGTTTGATCATGTTGAATTGCTGCCTGTATGCCCAGTTCTTAGTTTAATGGAAACATGAGGGCTGTTACTAGGTAGCTAGAAATGCTATAATAATTATGAAGTCTGCACCACTTACTGGTCATTTCTGTATAACACAGTGTAAAAGGATCATTAACTTCCCATGAAATTCTTTGACTTTGTCTGGCTTCAAGCCTGTTTTTCTCTGCTGTTATGTGTTAACTGCAGTGGCCATGGCAAAGGTTGGATGCAGTATCCATCACTATAGCAACAAATAAATGTATTCTTTTTCCGTTATTCTGCTGGTATTTTAACTACTTCTGGTAATTTTATTCATAGGAGTGTTTGTTTTTTTTGGTGATACAGCTACACTATATGGACAAAAGTACTGGGACACCTGGCCATCACACTTACAGGAATTATTTTGACACCACATTCTAAATCCATAGGCATCAATATGGAGTTGGTCCCCCTCCCCTTGCAGCTATATCAGCCGGCACTCTTCTGGGAAGGCTTTCCACACCTTTGGAGTGTGTCTGTGGGAATTTTTGCCCATTCATCCAGAAGAGCATTTGTGAGGTCAGGCACTAATGTTAGACTTGAAGGTCAGGCTCACAATCTCTGTTGTAGTTCATCCCAAAGGTGTTTGATGGAGTTGAGGTCAGGGCTCTGTGCAGGCCAGTCAAGTTCTTCCACACTCAATTCACTGAACAATGTCTTTATGGGCCTTGCTTTGTGCACTGGGGCACAGTTAGGTTGGAACAGAAAAGGTCCTTCCCCAAACTGCTCCTATGAAGTTGGAAGCATAGAATTGTCCAAAATGACTTGGTAGACTGATGCATTAAGAGCTCCCTTCTCTGGAACTAAGGGGCCTAAACCCTGAAAAACAGCCCCATACCATTATCCCTCCTCCACCAAACTTTACAGTTGGTACAATGCAGTCAGGCAGGTTACATTCTCCTGGCATCTGCCAAACCCAGACTCATCCATCTGACTGCCAGACGGAGAAGCGTGATTTGTCACTTCACACAACATCTTTCCACTGCTCCAGAGTCCAGTGGTGGCGTGCTTTACACCACTCCATCCAACACTTGGCATTGCTCTTGGTGATGTGAGGCTTGCATGCAGCTGCTTGGCCATGGAGACCCATTCCATGAAGCTCCTGATGCACAGTTCTTGTGCTGGGGTTCATGCCAGCGCGTCGGTGACTTTAACGCAGTATGTGCCTCACCAATCGACGACCCCACTCTGTTACTTTACACGGTCGGCCACTTTGAGGCTGAGTTTCTGTTGTTCCTAAACACTTCCACTTTGCAATGATACCACAGTTGACTGTGGAATATCTAACAGGGAAAAAAAATTCATGAACCGACTTCAAAAATGGCATCTGACTGCAAAGGTGGCATCTTATGACAGTATCACACTTGAGTTCACTGAGCTCGTCAGAATGACCCATTCTTTCACAACTGTTTGTAACCCTGACTGCATGGCTAGGTGCTTGATTTTATACACCTATGGCAATGGGTCTGGATGAAACACCTGAATTCATTGAGTTCATTCGTGTCCCAATACTTTTGTCTATATGGTGTATATTCAGTATATATGTGCTTAGTTCTGGAATTCATATACTGCACAAAATTAATTTGGGGAAAAAATGTTTAATAGTGTATTACTTATTTACTTTATTTATTCCTGAATTTAAAAAGAAAAAGCTTGTATTCACGCCCTGGATGAGCAGGAAAAACAACCCAATTCGTTTTTAAAATACCATAAAATACTTGAATATTGACTAAAAATCGTAGCAACTCACTATTTCTGTCTTAAAGCTTGTACTACTACAGAATTATTTGTGTTGAGTAAATTTTGTGGGAACTGTGTCTCCTTTAATCTTTGCTAGATGGATTTTCTGTGTTTGCAAACGCTGAGCCTTTATCTAGGGTTTCTGGCATATGGATTTTGGTCCATTTCCCCGCCTTGGTGCTGCTGAATCACAGTGAATCGGCCTATTCAGCGCTACCTCTGGTGGCGACTCCGCCTTCAGGTGGGATTCAGCCAATCCCGTGGCCCAGGTAGCTGCTTGCCGAAGCTTAGGGTTGATCTAGTACTTGATCTAGTAGTGATGAAGATGGCAGGCCTGTGATGTAGCTCTGCTCATCCTTGTATGGTGCGTGGTTTGCATCTCTATGGTGGTCTTCTACTGAGAGGATGTTACACCAAAAAGCCCAACCTCCTTCTGGAGATGACCGAAATCAGATTTTGCATACAAAGTAAAGCAGAGCTCACACTGAAATGCGACTGATGAAAGAGGTCTTGTATGCAGGGGAACCGCAACTGTAATTAATCTTTTCTTTCAGCAAACATTGTGCTAATAAAATGAAGAAACAAACCATGCGGGTAAAGTTCCCCTTTCTCCGCATTGTCCTCTCTATTTCTTACATGTTTGTCATTTTGCTTTATTAACTATATTATGGCGAGAAAACGGCTGACCTACGATCTCATGTCATTCATCCTGCACCCTGGTTCTGTCATTGGTTGTCAGGGAGATGTTCATCCAGAGCAATAAGTCATCTCTTTATTGTTTTGTTATCGTTCATGTTCTTCTTAAAGCATAAGGAAGGAAAAGACCTGCACTATTTCTCAGACTTGATTATAACATTAACTCTGACATCGAGTGTCTGTCAGGGCATGTTATGGTGTAAATAATCTTTCAGTTATATTTATTTGGACTGTGTGGTTCTGACCCTGCCGCATGATGACTAACAGCATAGCTGAACAAATCCTGCTGTTCTGTGTTCGAGCCAAAATGATTAATATTTGAAGGCAGTAAAATTTAGAGTTTATGTCTTCGGACAAAAATACAGTGCAATGGGGCTTGGAGGCCTCCTGACTGCAGTGAGCAGAAGCTTGTGATCCAGCTGTGTTCAAGGTCAATGTAAAAATCTTCTTTCCGGAGCTACAGCTGAGTGGCTTGTGATTTTCTGGGCATATTGAACAACTGCAGAGCCACCTGACAATCAGTGGAGGACCTCGGTCAGCAATGTGAAAAATAAGCTTTAAATCTCTGCGTAATTAAAAGATCGAGGCTGTCTGAAAAAAATATATGGGGCCAAAGGTCAAGTAGATTCTGTCTTTTGATATAATCATAAATGTTATCACATGTTCCACTCTATGGTCAAGAAAATTTGTTTTGGCAGGAGAGTCATAACTTTCCTTTCTGAATAATCAATGTCTTTATTGGCATGTCTGTGCACACCACAATAGAAATGTATTTTATACAAATACATTTATGGGGAAACTGTGAATCTTACCCTTTTACATCAGCTGAATGTTGCATACAAAACCTGAATTATGATACATTATCAGTCATTTGTCATTATTCCTCTTTTTTTTACATTGTGTTCGTAACTCAAATGAACTTAATTTCACAGCACGTAACACATTATCGTCTGAAACCTGCCTGAAATTTCTCCGTCTCCACAATAAATATCCCTCTTAACAGCCTTAATTCTTACTGTCATTATAGCTCCCCCCAGGGGGATTTGGGTTAAGGGGGGCATGTCCCATATGCTGAATCTGAGATCAAACCGCTGGCATGGTTCGCATTATAACTGATATATGGTTGTAATTAGGGTGACGATGCTTAAGGTATGGATTTCAGGGTGAAGAAGGCAGGTCTGCTTTTACATGTTGCCTGTAATCTTCCCTTTCTCAATTAAATTTAAAGAAAGATCAACCAGGATATCTGCAGCATTTGGTTCTCTGAACTCAGCTTAAGGATTGATCAGCTACAGCAGTGTTTAATTCTTATGTGCATTTGAGGACATTATATGTGTATGTTTATCTGCATATGTGTCAGTAACCCTTTGAGTAGAGCGTCTATCACTTTCTTCTAATTTTATGTTTGTTTTTGTGCCACACTTCTTTAACAATGAAAACGACCGCAAAAGGTCAGGGGAGTTTATACCTAAATTAATTATTCCAAACTATTTTTCTTATTTATAAAAAACTCAAACATTCTTAATTTTGTTCAGCCAAGTCCACGCTTCAGAGAGTATACAGACTCTGCTTGGTTTACGATGGTTTGACTTACGATATTTTGACTTTACAATGGTGTGATAGTGAGGCACATTCAGTAGTCAACTTTGAATTTTTATCTGTTCCCATGTTAGTGATATGCCGTACTATACTTTCTGTCGATGCTGGGCAATGGCATCATCCACGCCAACACGCTTCCAGTCTCTGTAGCGACTGCAGGTATAAACGTCTCATAGTGTTTAACAATGTCTCGTGTTTTTTTCTGTTTGAACAAATTAACTTCTATTCATTTATTTACTTTCTCAATTATTGGTATGTAGTTAGTTACAGTAATAATTTATTTGCTTTTTCAGTGACAGCACTTATTTGTTTACTTAATTTATCGCCTGATATTCGCAATCGACTTACAGTATTTCCACTTAGGATGGATTCATCAGAACGTAACCCCATCGTAAGTCAAGGGCCACCTGTAATCTTATTACATTAAATCAGGTAGCTTGAGTGCATGAGTGGTTATCGGTGTTTGATTTATGTCCCCAGATGTTTGTGTGTGCATCCGTGTGTGCGCGCGCACGCGCGCGTGTGTGTGTGTGTGCGCGTGTGTGTGTGCGTGCGCGCGCACGACTATATGTGTGTGTGTGCATGTGTGTATGTGTGTGTACATGTGCGTGCATGTTCATGCATGTATGTGTGTGTTTATGTGCATGCGTGTGTGTGTGTGTACATCCTGTGACAGACTGTCATCCCATCCTGGATGTCCCTCACCTTGTACCCTGTGCTTCCTGGGATAGATTCCAGTTTCACCATGACCCTGTACTGGATCAGCAGTCATGGAAGATGGATGGAAGTAAATAAAATTCTGGCACATATTTTATGATGCACAAGGCATGGCTGGCCTTGTGTTTACCCTTGCACTGTGCTGTGTCACTGCGGCATAAACACAGGAAGGTGGACGGACAGAATTCCCTGCAGTAGCTGTTTATTCCCGTCCCGCTTTTCCGAACCCGGGCCTCCCCTACACTGACGACTCAGCACTGGTCTTTATGCGGCAGGTAGGATTTACAGCCCAGTTTAGCTACCAAGGGCAGTTCAATTCGCAGGAGGGGAGAGTTCCCACAAACACTCGTCTGTAAGCTTAAACAGAAACAGAATAAAATTTTCACTGGCTTTGGCTGCAGTTACTGGCCCTAATTGGCCTTAAATCTTGCATACTATATATTTTTTAGGTTTATATCTCTCATAGTACTGTCTCTGCAAATTCCTCTTTGGCCATTTAGTTTTTATAGTGTGTAGTTTTATAGTTTATCATGAATTGTAGCAGGAATAGCTATATTGTTAATTTCTTCAGTTTTTTTTTTGTTACCAGTTTAATTACATAATTTTAGATTCTTTGATGATTTTTTATAGCTTAACTGCTGCCATTAGTACTGCCCACAGTGTGAAAAATGAGCTGGTCTGCAATGTACATATTTATTTCGGCAGCCTGGTGTGTGTTTGTGAATTTGGTGTAATTTGTTTTTTTTCCCCCACATACATGTACATGATTGTACATCTACAGCTGTACTGTATGTGTACGTTTATGTGCTCTGCAAGGCTCAGCCCTTTCCCATCACACTTACATTTGGCCCAACTCCAGATGTGTCTAATCCAGGTTGTAGAGGCTCATTAGAACTAAAGTGTTATTAACTTTGGGCCTCCGTCCCTCCTGCGTCCTCAGAGAGGGGTGGAGGGGAAGAGGAAGTGGCAGAGACTCCCAGCGGCTCTGGGACATGGCCGAGATTCGCTGCTCAGACGTATAAACACACACATGGAAATACTTTCTTAATTCCTGCTCGTCCGATGGCACCCCTAATGGTTTTTTTTCCCAGTCATTTTCCTCTTCCACTACTTCAGATCAGATCTACAGCGGTAATTATTTTGTTACATAAGAAATTTAACTGTTTACTCGCAGATAAGAACCTTTTCAGACTTTTCCGCCGGTATTTCCCCAGCAGCGTGTCATGCTGTGTCCTCTAAACTGGAGAAGACCAGGGAAGACCTGGCAGGGATGGGTCACGCTGCCCAGCGAAAGCAGCCAAGCACTGCCTGCTCTCTGTGGGTGGGTACGCAGGGAGCAAGGTTTGTGGTCCTTTCAGTCTCCCAAAGTTGGTCTATAGAAGTAAAGCCCCCGCAGTGGGCTCTTACTTAGAGGGACTGGCGAGAGCAGGCAGCTGCCTTTGATGGACACCCCCTTCACCCCCCCCCCCCAGTCACCGCATTGTCTCGCTTATTCATGCGTTGTAGCCGCTTGTTAAATCTTTTCAAACATTCCTTCTGCAAAGCCTTCTAATCTGGGTATGCGGGCAGTGAATCGGCGCCAGAACTGAGACATTCTTCTTGGCTTATTCACCTCTTCCTGCTAATGTGGTAAACAGCCCAACGGGGTCCCCCCTAGATTTCGTCTGCTGCCAGACGGACATTTTTCACCCTATGACCCCAGGTGACGCTGAACATCCCTATTCCCAAACCTCCGCTGCAGGCTGCGTGAGGCAGAGATAAATTCTGAAAGACCTTCCCTGAATGTGTAAAAATGATGCTAGGTGTAGATCACATTGAAATAGCTGACTGGATCTTTTATCTTATGCGTTTATCACCGACAGATTAGGGCCCCCAGCCTCCTAGTGTTTCCACCACCTCCCTCAGCAGAATGAGTGTGAAGTGTCAGAGTTTTACAGATGTACAGCTCTGGAAGAAATTAAGAGACCGCAGCACGATTTTTTGTTTCACTCATTTCTCAATTTTGTGTGCATCTGTGAATGACATATATTTTGCAAACTGCAGCCTGGTTCTTCCCTGCTTCTCATTAATGAAGGCCTTCTTCCTTGCCTTATGGGACGTCAGTCCTGCTTCTAGGCCTGATACGAACTGTCCTAGCAGTGCACTTCACACCTGCACTTAATGTTTCCCATTCCTTTGAATATCATTTGATGTCATCCTACGATTCATGAGAAACTGTCAGATAAGTTAATGGTCATCTCTGGCATTAGAAAGCCGCTTCTGCTCTCTACCTGGCTGGTTTCTGGTCATTCTCAGCGTCTCCTGCTTCACCTTATTCTTGTTTATACCTAAATTAATTATTCTTAGAACCTTTGAGCCTGGAAGCAGCCTGCTGTGTAGCCCTCTGAGAGCAGGACCGGGATTAAACCAGGATTTAAAAATGCTGTTTTTTTATAAGGAGTGGTCTCTTATTTTTTTCCCAAGCTTTGTAAACACCAAACAATTCAAGGTCATGGACAGCTGACCTTCCCTTTACTGCCATGGCATGGTGTTTGTTAGCATTTCAGGTTCACAATCAGGCAGCTATCTACCTGGAAGTGTCCTACAGCTACACACGGCTCTCGATTCATCAAATCGATACTTTAGCTTCGTTGTAAGACAGCTGTCATGTGGCTGTGCTTGCGTTCAAGTGCCGCACAGCGTATTAGGCTGTGGAAAAGCCCAATGGAAAGATTTGGATTCCCGAACATTTTTGTTCTATGTTGGAAAAAAATAAGCACAAAAATTGGTAATCTCTACAGTACTTTCATTGTAAATAATTAAGACGTAAATAAAAACATTTTTCTAACCCCATCTCAATGTATACTCAGATATTATCTCAAATTTTGAAGTCAACAAGGGCTTTTGACTAACACGAGTTTATTTTTGTGGTAAGAAATGATGCATTATGTTTTTGAGAGGGTGATGTGGAAGGTCACCTCTCTGCTCATTTATCTCTTTCAGAAACCCATCCAAAGTAAATATCCTTAAACGTGTGTGTGTGTGTGTGTCTATGAAGCCAGCCACGGTGCCTTATGTGAGAATGTAAGTGGCTCTCTGTGAAGCATGCACACCAAAATGCTCATTTCACTCCTTCAATAGCTTTTCGACTCTATCTTTGGTCCATAATGTGTAGCTGAAAGAGACAGTTCAGTTTCCTACACAAGAATTGTCTGTCATCGAAATTAACTTAGTAGGTTGATATACTTTGTTTGTCTAGACATGGGTTTTTCTGTAGATATGCATTGACAATGTTCTATAATGAAATGGTGCTTTTAAGCCCAAACTTAATTGTTTTATTCACTTTAATTGGAAATACACTTCTCCTTATGGAAGTGAGCGTGTCCTCATTGGAGTGAAAAAGAGACAGGGTGTGGATTCCCAGAGTGACCTGTGATTTCTCTGGGGGGGGAGGAGGACTCTAATTCAGGCAAATTGCCCCTCCACAAGCAATGTGTGTAACACAGAACAATGGCCCATTATGGGCCCGGTCTCGGCCGTGTCGCAAAAGCGGGGTCATGTCCAGAGCAGCTCGGGAGAATGGGCTGGGGCTGACTGCAGGAGGGACTGAGACTGGGACACAGAACAGCTCAGGGCAACTGGGCGGGGCTCGGGCAGGGATATGGGCGGGGCTTGGGCGGGGCTCAAGCAGGGATATGGGCGGGGCTTGGGCAGGGATATGGGCGGGGCTTGGGCGGGGCTCAAGCAGGGATATGGGTGGGGCTCGGGCGGGATATGGGCAGGGCTAGGTGCTGGGCTAAGGGCGGGGCTAGGGACAGAACCAGGCTGGGCGACAGAGTGCTTACGGCACAAATGTACATGCAATCAATGCTACAGTGCCGTTTTTATAAGCGGAGTATTAGCTATACGAAACTATGAATTCTGACTTTTAACACATTTGATTTTGGACATAATCACCAACACCAGAAATAGGAATCCGAGAATATCAACAATATTCCATATTTATAAATTCTTGGAAACTGAAACAAAACTTCAATACAAATGGAATGCATGTGCTTTCTTAAATCTGAAATGTCTGACAAAATGTAAGGGTCAAGTTAGAGATCACCATGTCACCACCCAACATTAGAACGTATTAGCATGTTAGCATAGCATATTATCTTACTGGACGCCCGGGAGTAGATGCTCTCAAGACTGTAGACGTGACCCTTCCAGAAGTTTCAGTTTTTGTTACATCTGCGTATTTCATTGCTTGATTAACTGTGTGTCTGTGATGTCTTGGATATTTTTCAGTCATTTTTTTTTTTTGAAAACTGAATTCAAATGAAAATCCCCCATGATCCAATTTCCCACATCCCTGGCCAAAGTATACGGTAATATTATATTTTAGCATCTGTTGCCAAGTGAATGTTATCATTAGAAGCCATGGGATGTCATAGGTTCAGTCTGGATCAGTCCGAATGATTCGTGTTTGGATACCGGGAGCTTATAGAGGACAACTAGCCTACAGTACCTTGTAAAAGCCGTCTTTCCTACAGAAAATGCAGAGGTAAAGATGTGTGCCTGTATGGAAACTCTGGCCAGATATTGGTGATGAGTACTGTGATTAATCACTTGGTTTCTCCATCACATTAATGAATCGGTGGAGGGAACCTTGTGCTGCATTGTAACCTATTTCCTCTACATACGGAATCTGAAATGCTACCTGCCCTCCCGCATATTCTGGACTAAACAAATGTCCTGGAAGCTGATACATGTGAAAGGAAATGAGTATTTGTGGGTGGCAGGTTTTTTTTAATCTTTCCAGTGGAGGTTTTTATGATTTTCATATCAGTTAGAAACAGTAGATTTTTAGAGCAGGGTCCAATATACCTCTAAATCAGTGTTTCCCAATCCGCTCCTGGGGACCCACAGTCGGTCCATGTTTTTGCTCCCTTCCAGCTCTCTGACAGACAGTCCACATTTTTGCTTCCTCCCAGCTCACATGCACTGGTGGGTCCCTGAGGACTAGATTGGGAAACAGTGCGCTGTATTATGGACTGTGTCTCAAAGGCAGTGCAACTGAATTGATTTTCCATCTCAAATTGGCTAGGAAATGTTTTTTTTCTGTATTTTTGTCACAGAGTTCCACAGCTCAGCTTTATTAGCAAAGATGGCACCATGTGCCAACAGCATATTGTGTTTTGCCGTGCTTTGTGGGGACATTTCGATGAATATAATATGGGCTGTGCACCTACCTGCCAGCTTTCTGCGAAGGGTTTTCTCTAAAAGTGTCCTACAGTTCTAGGCCACGCCATCCCTGTCATGTCAGTGGTAATTGTATGATGGGCACGGGTTCCCGTGGGCTCCTGGTGCTGTTGGGGTATTTTAGGGTCGTCTTGTACCCTGCAACGTTCTAGAAAACAGACCTGGAAATCATAGTGATACCCTGGACCAGGGTCATGACTTAGTGTCCCCTGTGGCGAACTGTTAACATGAGAGATTGATGTTCTCGATGATTTGGTAGCTGGCGAAGGACTCACTCGGTCATCTTTAAAGAAATCATCCCACGTTCAGTGCAGTCATGTGGTCATGTCATGTGATCCGTTATTTACTTTTGCCTTGCATGATACACAACAGTCTCTTAGCTGCTTAATTGGAAACGGCAGGTGATTCAGGCAGTTGTCAGGAAACTTGTACGGCCCGTTTTGTGTGGAGGGCTCGTCCGTCTGGCAGCACATCAAAGCGAACCCTCCGGACTTCAGCTGGCGGCATGGTTGCTGAGCCCTCTGTGTTGTGTTCTGCTGGAGACCCCCGCATCCGGAATTCTCTGACCAGCTTGTGTCGGACCACATTGTTGTGATTCTCCCTGTGAGTCAAAGTATGTCTTTGGGGGGATATTTATATTTTTCATAAAGGTTCCAGAACACTCTGATTTTCCGGGTGGGGCCACGCTTTATTGTGAATCTGTCAGGCGTCACACGGTGATCCCTGTGCCCTCGGTGCACATGTGGGTGACATTAAGGAGGGGGGGGGGCGCGGGCTGATTGGAATGCCAGGCGGGAGTTTGGCCACAAAGCAGTCAGAGGGAGCACGCCACTCTCAGACCCCTTCAGTTGCTGACGTGACTCAGAGGTCACATGATCAGCTGGTACCAAAACACTGGTAGGTTTGTGGTGAGTGAACAGTTATACATAAAGCAAAAACTATATCCGGCGGCCCCCCCATGGGCTGAGGCAAAAACTCAGCACCATTCGCTTGTTTTCTGTTGATATTTGTATTTTTGCTGAAACAACATTCAGCCAGGGAAGGATTTCTAAAGTACTAATGAGCAGCAGGTTTTAAAAAAAAATCTTTACTGCTTGTTTATTAGTGTGCATGATTATCATTGTTTGGGTCGAGCTGCTTCATTTGCTTTGTGATATACAATGTATCAAACTGCCTGTAACTGTTTTCTGAGTAAGGATAGCTAGATTACATAATGCAGTAAACATTTAGATGACATCCTCCTGGTGTTTGTGGGAATGCTGACCATCTTGATAAGGTCCTAATTCTGTCCACACGCCACCCCCCTAGGGAGCGCTTCACCCCCAGGCCTCAGGTTTTGCTTTGAGGCTGCATTTCCAGGAGTGTAACTGCTGTTTTGGGGACTAAACTTACAATAAGCAACCTGCAGATGTTTGTCTTTCAAGTATGATGATGTCATGTGACCTGCAATAAACGCAGCTCAGGAAACAGAATGTGTCCTTTCAAACTGATCTGTTTTATGTTCTTTTCTTTTTGAATTCCTACATTTATTTTCCATTTATGTCATTAATAGCTTTTATTGAAGCTCGTCTCCATTATATTTTATAAATGCATGTAAGCTTGGCTTTTAAGGTGGTGTCTAAAAATGTCTTGTGTGGATTAAAGGACCAGCTAGAGATGATTTATGACTCATTATTCATATTCACTTAATGTCACTGTTTTACTTTCAGTGACCTGCAAGGCATTTATTTAATTATAGCAATGTAGCCAGGATGTAGCCAGGGATTAAGGAAATTATATGGTTTAATAAAGACAGATAGAAGAAATGTTTGTAACTGACTGCAAGTAGAGTCTTGTTCTCTTGTTTTTTTCTAGTGTAGATGAAGTATATTCATATAAAATGTTTTAGAAGCTTCTATATCCACAATGTTTCACACACCATTTTTGTATTTTGTCCCCTGTGAACAGTTTAATAGCACACAGTGCTTGAAGTGGGCCAGTACTCACTAGTACTCACTAGTACGCGGTACCAGCTCCTCTTTGTTTGTCTCGGCAGAGAACCAGCAATCTCTCCTGTGTACTGGCACTGAATAACAAGGAGAGTTCTAGCACCTCCCCCCAACTACAAGCTTTGATAAAGAGTTTTTGTTGTACATCTTTAGGCTGCTTTGGATTTATAACAAACGTGGGATAAAGTGCAAAACCAGGCTGGAGATCAGGCCCCGTTAAACGTGAAAGGACGTGTCCCAGTGTGCTAGCGGTGGGGTTAGGTATGTGGTCCTTCTCTGCTCCCAGTAAGCTCCATGAAATGCTGCGTTAGGAGCTAGTGCAAATCTCACAGAAGTCAAATGATGACTAAGCAACGGGGCTGTCCCCAGCTGGTGACAAACCTGTAATCTCTCTGGGGTTCTGTGCAGATGCCTTACTGGAGGAGAGTGAGCGAGGCCGGGGCAGCCCAGTACCAGCATGGAAAGCGTCAAGAGTGAATGGTGGTGCATGAGAAAGGCAGCTCTGTGCCGAACTGCACGCAGGACCTCCTGCCTGGACTGGGCTGCTTCAGGTGCAGCTAGAGGATTGCCATTCTCTAATTCAGTGTTTCTTAAACCACTCCATGGGGACCCCCAGACGGTCCACGTTTTTCCTCTCTCCCAATTCCTTGGGAGTTAGGAGGGAGCAAAAATGTGGGCTGTCTGGCAGGGAATTGGGAGGGAGCAAAAACGTGGACTGTCCACGGCCCCCGAGGACCGGTCTGAGAAACACTGCTCGAATTTAGTTAGAAAAAAATTTAAACTCAGATCAACATTTCTGATTAGAGATGAACTGTAATAACCTAAATCATTTTCTTTATTTAGAAAGCAAATAATTCGGTATCATCATAATAAGTTAGCCATAAAATTCGTATGACACTGCAAGATAATACATTTTATTGTTTTTTTTTTATTAAATATAGCATTAAATTAAACGCTGTTGAAAATATTGTTCATTTCTTCAGTTTTAAGCTGTGAGCTCATGACTTACATTTCCACCTGTTGGGTATCTCAGTCTGGCATCTCCTTCTTCCAGTGCTCAGAATCACCTCACATTGTCCATTCTTTGTTGTTGGAGGTTTGTCTGTGGGTAACTCCATAAAAGAGTCAGCCGGGAGGAATGCTTAAGGGCAGGGAGTAGGGGGGGAGTTTGGGCAGGGGAGATGGGCTGCAGTGCCTTGAGTTTTTTTTGGGGAGATATGATTGGTCGAGTTGCTATCAGCTGGGGCCTTGTGGAACACAAGTCAGCCAATCACAGAATCGCAGAGACAGCCAGGAGAGGAACGTACAGCCTGCCAGCTTTGTGCTCGTCCAATGGGAGCAGGAAACCATCAAAACATGTGGTCCGAGGCATGTTGCTGCTTCCTGGGTCAGGCTCAGGGTACGACTAAGGAGACATTCCTCAGTGTTCAAGACAAACAATGTTCAAATGAGCCTCTGCATATTTTTACACATTTTTATAAAGGGCAGCTCTTTTTTTGAAGCCAAAGATCTTGTCGATTTCCTTACATAAGCCACAAACCTTTTTTTTTGCTTTAGGCTGCTTTCCTAAACGTGAATCTTTTTTTCCTCGCAAAAGATCGTTTTTGCTGTCAAAACATTTGATGTTTTGTGCCCATGTGTTTTTGATTTTAAATTATGTGCAATACACTCTTATACTCTAGAGCAATAAACTGAAATGTTAATGATGCCTTCACAGTTTGATAATTTAAAAAGTATCGACTTCATTGAAATGCACTCAAATAACCTTCAAAATTAAATATATAAAGTGCATGTTACTGATTTTGCTCATACAGTGATCCGACATGCATTACAGTAGCATCAACAAAAACGTTTCAGAGTATTATGGAGGAGAGCGAAATGCGTTTTGATTTACGTCTTTTTTTTTTATTGGTCTGCTGCCTCAGTAAAAGAGGATAAAATGTATGTGGAGATGAAGGGAAGCAGAGGGTTTATGGTAACATTAAGATCAGCACTGCTGGATAATTCCTGAGCCCCTGAGAAATCCATCAAAGGTTGTGCTAAAATTCATTGCGTGGAGATTAATTACAGCTCAGAGCCCGAATCCAAGTCAAACGTTTAATTCACCACAGACTGTGGAAAAAAAGGTGATGTGGTCTAAATCCAGTGAAGGCTGTGTTTGCCTATGAAACAAATATTGCTTATTTTAAATGAGTAAAGGTTTCCCTGGGTGGAGGAAATTGGCCTTCTCTGCAGCAGATCATGGACTATTTATCAACGTTGCTGTTCTGTTTAATTAACATTTATGGTACGCTCCTTATCGGTGTCTCTGTGTCTGTTAGTGAAGAATGTTTGAGATGGGGATGTGAGGCTTCGTGTCTTCAGGAGGCCTGCTGGATTGGGGATTGCAGATTCCCATGGAAACATCTGGAGATTTCTCCTCAACCAGGGCACTGTTTTACAAACAGTCGGCTTCAAACCCCCAGATGTCTTTCGGAATTTGTTATTTTGACAAATCTAAAATATTTAATCAATTCAGATAGATTACCTTCTAAATGTGTGATCTGCTCTCTTGTTTTATGTTTTCTCGGGTGGTATAGAGTTTGGGACACTGGATAAATAGAGCTATGGAATTCATTCTTCAAACTCTTAGGCTTATGACAATAGGAACTAAGTGAAATCTGCACTGCAATTTAATAAGATATACAGCCTCGGAAAAAAATAGGAGACCACGCTATATTTTTATACAAATCTGCATTTTAAAATATTAGTTTAATCCTGGCTCTGCTGGCAGAGGCTATGCTGAGCAGCAGGTTGCTTCCAGGTTCAAAATGTCTACGACAGCACTACAAAAGGTTAAGGTGAAGCAGGAGACACTGGGAACAACCAGAAACCAGCCAGGTAAAAGGCAGAAGTGACATTCTAATGCCAGAGATGACTGTCAACTTACCTGTCAGTTTCTCATGAATTGTAGGATGACATCAAGTGACCTTCAAAAGGAACGGGAAACATTAAGTGCAGGTGTGAAATGCACTGCTAGGACAGTTCATATCAGGCTTCTAGAAGCAGGACTGAAGACCCATAAAGCAAGGAAGAAGCCCTTCATTAATGAGAAACAGGGAACAACCAGGCTGTAAATTATATGATAATATAATATATTATTCAGAGACACAGACCCATAAACTGAGTAATGAGTGAAACAAAAAATTGTTCCGTGTTTTTTTTCTGCGACTATCTGAATGAAAGTTAATAACGGTTCTTATGGAAGGAACTGTGTCAGATGTAGTTTTTGGTTTAAAACAGCTCCTTGTGGCTGCAATCACCGCATGTCAGTCAGAACTCAACATTATACTGATTTTGTTTTAAATGTAGACTAATTCTGTGTACTTGCTTTTTAAATATGTCTTTGAATTCACCAAAATTACACATCATAAAGTAATTATACATTTAGTACTGTAGTGAAGACAGACTAAGTAAGAAATTTAAGGACATGTGTTCCTGGTTATGTAAGACTAATAATTTTCGGCTCATTATGTTTTATTCTGAAATTGCTCAGTGCGGAGGACGCTGATTGGGTTTTCTGTTTGCCACCGACACTGTAAGAATGTATGCTTTCCTCCAGCTGTGCGGACTGAGTTACGAAGGTGATTATGGAGTTATTGATGATGGTCGACCTGCGTGACTCTCATTTCCCCCTGGTGTTGCGTGACGACTCGGGGGGACCTGGCTTTGGTGACAGTAATCCGGCATGTTTGCGGCCTCGGGCCCCATCGATCATTCTCTGTTTGGGGAGCCCGCCGGTGCCCTCTGGCAAACTCTTCTCCTTTTCTGAATTTAGATAAAAAGCCAGAACCTTCCCGGAAGGAACTATGATGTCCCCACGCTAAAATAGAACAAGCAAAAATATCTCAGAGGCAGCCTGAATCTAAGGGGTCTGCTCTGCTCAGGAAGGGAAAATCCATTTGCTGTTTTTTTTTTTTCTTGCCGCCTGTGTGTCTCAGTTAATCACACTCCCCATACCCACAGCATTGAAACACCCATCTAACCAGCACTGATTCTGGTGCTGCGGCCAGTTTGCCAGCTCTCTGAGACCGAACTGTAGATGCCTGGGTTTTCCCACACTTAGGAGTAGCTGTTTATGAATAGTTGCCAAATAGCCCTGACATGAAGGAAAAGCAGCTATGATGCACTACACTGTTCAGTCCCACTTGCAGCAAGAGGTTTGGCTTGTAATACTGGAACATTCCATAGACTTTGACTTATAACCATCCCTGCGTCCATCATAATTAAGCAGCCAGACTGATTGTTAAAGCATAGGAAGGTGTATTTTAATCCGCTTCCAAACTTGAGGCTTAATTAAAAATTCCTTTGACCACAGTCCCCCTCGGCCCGTGCTGGATCCGGCAGTTTGGGGCCCGGGGGAGTTCTGCCCGCAGTTGCAGTGGCTTGGCCACAAGTCTGTCTTTGTTTTCTTTGGTAACATCCACATGGGGCAATTTTGGGGTCAAAACGCAGACACTGGGGGTCATATTTCCCGATTCTTATGTTTCTTGTGTTTTTCTGCCAGAATGTCCTCTGAAACGCTTAGACTGGGTCAGAATGACGTTTATCGGCCGAATAACGACGAGCGTTTCTATTTCATTTGGAATCTGAGACGGCTTGTTTCTTCTGTACTTTTGTGTGGGTTTTTGCATTGTCTTTTATACGAAGCCAGATTGTCAAATTGTCTGAAGGTATTTGATGTGAGTTCATGTGTGACAAATAGCTTTGGTCGTCTGTTTATTAATCATGTCGGTTGACAGTTTCTTGCACTTGATAGCTAGTCAGGCAGTTTCTTGAATGTTTCACCGAACCCTCAGATAGTATTTTTGCAGACCACATCGCCTCGTTCGGTGCCCTTGTGACCACAGCAGCTCCGGTGTCTGGTGACGGGATGGTCTCAGTCAGGACTGACTGGCTCCTGGCTCTGAAAATGGGGGGCATTAGTCCCACCTGTTTTCACGCACAGCTGTTTCCTGCTGGGAGCGAAGGCCTTGGGCCTGCACGGACACAACATCGAGCAAACAGGAACTGTGCCTTGGAGCCCTGGTCGCACTGCTTCTCAAACACAATGCACCAGAGAGCTACTCCAGGCAGCCTGCATGCTCTGTCACACAATGGAAAAAGCCAAGTTCGGCAGTCTAGAGGTTAGGGGGTCACGGTGGAACAAAGAGACAGGCGCATGAGAGAAACCATTATTTCAAGAAAATGAAACCTTGTCCTTGCTGCTGTTATTCTTTCCCCTTGCAAAGTGTATTCTTTGTCTTCATGATGACTACAATTGAAACACAATACCTCAATCGTTTGTCTTGTTTTTTCGAGGTATAATTAGGTTCCTTAACTTAGAATTCCCTGTTTGCAATTTGCATCAACAAGAGACGAGTATTTTTGTTTTGTTCTTAACAATGGGTGTTGAGCTTGATTTGCTCTAAGTACAACTCAGAATTTCTTTCAATTTTATGCCTTAAAATAATAGAAGCTTTATTGCACTGTCAAGAGTCTAAGAGACTTCATGAATTTTAAGGTGCAGGGAGCAAAATTAATTATCTTTTTATTTATAAAAGGCTAAATTTTAAAGCACGTTCAGCCCCCGAGGCTATGAATAGCTATAAACAGCCATATTAGCTGTCAACAGGCAGATTGCACTTTCTACAATAAAATTCACTCATGGGTGGGTGTGGGGTCAATCTCATGTTCCAAATTCAATTGTATTTCAATCCGGATGTAGCCCAGAATATGCCGTTTTTTTAATCTTTCTGTGCCAAAGTACAACGTACTAAGGTAACAACCTGTAAAATTGCTGTTTTTACTCCTGCAGGGTGAATCAGTGAAGTATTTCTTGGACAATCTCGACCGTATTGGGCAGCTGGTAAGTTATGGTCACTTTCTGATTAAGTCGGTTTCTGCAGTCTGTCAGGAACACTGTGGACCTCACAATGTTCAGTATCACAGTTGCTTCCAGTTTCTAATATCTGCTTGTGTGTATTACTGTTGGACCACATTGAAATTATTCAAAGAAAAACATCCACTGTATATCTAACACATCTGTATTTAATCAAACGCTGCTGTTAAAAACAGAAAGCATGTGAAAGATAACACACAATTTAATTTTAAAATGACTGATATCTTGTTGGATGCCTAGATGAACACCGCTTCAGTTCCCAATCCTCTCCTCAGGGGCACCTCAGCCATTCCATGTGTTTATTAAATCTCAGCACCAGCCCACTTAATTAATTAATTAATTAATTAATTAGTTTAAAAAGTCAATGAGATATTGATTAGGCATTCGAGGTGTGCTAGTGATTGAGTCAAAAGGTACATTGGCTGCATTGGATGGTTGCTGCAAGTATTGGGGTGATTTTAGCAGAAGTTTTGAATTGGCTAAGCTGACACACTTTGACAAGCATGATATACTTTTACACCAACATAAAGATCATTTAAACATCAGTTTCTTTATCTGCCTGAGACTTTGGCACAATATTGTAAATATTAAAATATCTAAACATTTACACAACTTGATATGCTGCTGAAAAATGTCATTAATTTTTCATTCATATTGAAGACTGCTGGATTATATACTAACATTTAACCTTCAATTTTCATTCATATTATGTAATTGTTTAAAGTGTTTATTTTTCTTTCATTGTATGAGTACTACAATATCTCTAGTGCTTTCCTCCTACATCATTCTGGTATATCTTTCTTCTGGCTTTCAGAATTATCTTCCAAGCAGACAGGACATCTTGCTTGCGAGGAAAGCTACCAAAGGGATTGTGGAACATGACTTTATTATCAAGAAGATCCCCTTCAAGATGGTAGATGTGGGTGGCCAGCGATCCCAGCGGCAGAAGTGGTTCCAGTGCTTTGATGGTATCACCTCCATCCTCTTCATGGTGTCCTCCAGCGAGTATGACCAACTTCTGATGGAGGACAGGCGAACCAACCGGCTAGTGGAGTCCATGAACATCTTCGAAACCATTGTCAATAACAAGCTCTTCTCTGATGTTTCCATCATCCTCTTCCTCAACAAAATGGACCTGTTGGTGGAGAAAGTCAAGAAGGTTAACATCTGTAAGTACTTCCCCGACTTCAAAGGGGACCCCCACCGGCTTCAAGACGTGCAGACCTACTTGGTGCAATGCTTCAACCGCAAGAGGAGGAATTGCAGTAAGCCCCTATTCCATCACTTCACCACAGCCACCGACACAGAGAACATTCGCTTTGTGTTTCGTGCTGTCAAGGACACAATACTGCAAGCGAACCTTAAAGACGTAATTTTACAATGAATCTTTCTACAGGGGTTCAGTTCTCTGCAAACGTGCCTTACAGATGGCACTTCTTCCCATTCAGAGAAGCTGAAAGGCTACTTAAAGACTTTTGGAACTTCAGACTATGCACTGATATCTCTCTGTTAGACTAGCACACTGCCAGCCTTGAATCTGGAACTGTTGTTTCTGTGTGCCACAGGCTATTCTGGCAGGATCACTGTTTAAGTTTTATGAAATTAAGATAGTTTTCCCACTGGTGTATCTCTGGAACATCCATCATGTTTATGACTAACAATGATCTGATAGTCAAGTGCTTCCTAATGTGACAGCACTGTAAATATGTGATGTAAATGTGATGATCTTTGCTCCAGGTCAGATGGTTTCATTCTCTTCAGATAGCTATGGGCATTCTTATTTTTGTAAAGGTTATGAGGCAGAAAATGATAGGACTGTACCTTCTGTATTCTCTTTAGGAGAGGAATTTCAGTTTGCACTAATGCTGACTGAGATGGGATGATATTAACAAGTGTGAATGGAGACTGACTATGAATCTTTGCCTTTAACGGCATCTGATTAAAAAGAGATCTCTGATTTGGAGCAAATTTGGTTTGGATTGCCTATAAAGTAAAACTTTCTGTAAATCTTTCAGCATGATGAATACTGTGGTGCGTTAAACTGCTAAACTCATTTAGGATTTGCACAATGGACATCAAAAATATTCACATACTTATTCTGACCAAACAAAGCATCATAACCTATATGAACAGAATTTATAATATATAAAGGAGTGAAAGATGGAACGATACATCTAAAGTTTTGCATTTTCCATTGCTTTTAATGTGTGCATGTATATATCTGTAATTTTTGTGTCCTTTTTAAAATTTTGAGCCATGTCTGTCAGATTGGGACAGAAACACAACTCCTAGTTGGTAAATTTTTTGAGTGTATGACATTGTTACTGTGCAAATAGAACCTTTTAATTCCCATTTATATTGATTCTAAATGTTTATGAATATACACTGCTCAGAACAGAACAGAATTCGGGTTAACATCTAACGAGTGCTGTGTCTTTTGGATTTTTTGTCATATGCATTCCAGATTCCTACAATAAATCAGAGGTGATATATAAGCATATTTGTGAGGAATAAAAGTCTTTAAACCACTGTAAATAACATTTATCTAATAATTAGTGTTGTAACATATCTGAAAATAAAGTTGAAAAAACAAAAATATGTAACAGCTAAATTCATTAAAAAATTGTGAGAAAGGTATAATGCAAGGTGTCAGGAAATACATTTGGTATTATGTGCATATGCTGTAAATACATAGTATCATATTTTTTAGTTTTGGATTTATTTATTGAATATATTTATTCATTACTCTGTGTGTCACACTGAGTCACTTAGACAGTTGGACCAATCGCAAGACACCGTCTGTTTGTCGTAAGCAATACTAAAGCCCCCTGGAGGATGATTCATGATTATTGTGTAGTAAGTGGTTTTTAATGGACGAGATAAGGGAAAAAAGTTTCTTGAAATAGCACAGACATTCTTCTCTGGCTCAAAATGTGTCTAGTCAACAGTATTGGAGAAGAAAGATACATTCTTTCCATGCACCTTCAAAACAGTTTTTCCCAAATTATATCATTTAGAATATTTTTTTTCTAAATAATCTACAAAACTTACTTGCCACTTGTCAGGTTGCCAGGTAATAGGCATTCCATCCCCCTTCTTATTCTAGTGAGGTGACTGGCAGAAGCAGTGAATACACAGAGCAGAGATACAGAACCAGAATTTCAATGCCAGCTTGATTTAGAAAAAATTCAGGGACAACTTTCAATAGCGACAAATTGAGCAGGAAACTGGTCTGACTCTATATCCAGTCCCTTGCAGTGATACTTGAAGAACAGCTACAAGGTAAAGAAACAAATAAACCATAAGAAAGATAAACCACTGTTTTTGCCATTTGAGTACTCATAATCGGTGGCTTCGCTGAAACAATAAAGTTTCAGATGTTTTTGAAGCTGTTCTTATCTGACTGGTATGGGCTATCTTTGACCTTTTTTGAGTCTGGTGGTAATTAGGTCACACTTTTGGTGTTTTGTCTTCATAATTTAGCTGGAGAATTCTGAGGTCCTTCATGTAAGGGCTAACTTGAAGAGAGCTCTGCTGCAGTCCCTGGCTAACATTGGTGGTGCTTACACTTTATTTTGAAAGTAGGAGGTGTGTGTTGAACTGCCAATGAAAATAAGTCCTGATTCCTGGAGCCGTGGCACAAAAGCTGCAGAAAGTCTGAACTTTCTCTGGTGGGGTGGATGTTGTCTCCACCTCCGTCTGGTTTTGTCTTCAGTGAAGTTCAGCATCAGCACTCAATTTTTTATCTTCTCTCTACAGAAGCGGTTCCCAACCTTTTTTGGCCTGTGACCCCATTTTGACATCACAAATTTCTGGTGACCCCATAGACATTTTTTTTTTTCTAGAATTAATTTTTGGTCATGTTTGTTATACTGTGTTGCAAATACATAGCAGCCAGATTAGTGCACATTTTATTTTCCCTCATCACATGTACAGTTAGGTGAGCTTGTCTTTACAAGGCTGAAGGTGATCGCGATCATTTTATTTAACTCATTTATATGTAATTATTTATTTATATTTATGAACATGAGATAATACAGTTGTTTAAGATTGTATGTGGTGTTTTAATAATAATTTTTTAAAGAATAATAATTAGTTGAAAAAATATTTTTATCAGTAATTTATTTTTTACCAATTTCTAGACATTTCAGGGGACCCCATTTGAATTCCAGGCGACCCCACGGTTGAAAAACACTGCTTTACAGCATCCTCCAACAGCCATCCTCTGATAAACATGCGGATGGACACATCTTTGAATGAAGAATGGAAGAAGACGTGGGTACGTACCGATAAAGGGTGAAAAGTGAAACAGGAGAGATTTATGATGTTTCAAAAGCTCGATCAGACCCTACATATTTGAATAGAAGATGTCCAAGTCTTTCTATTGGTCAGGGGAAAAAAATATCATAGTTCATCTGACGGTTTTTAACGTAGTAATCGTAAAAAAAAAAAAAAAAAAAAGTAATACTGTTTTCTTGGCAGCCGGGACATAATAAACTTCGGTCTCTGGCGATGTTTGCCCCATAATAAGCACTCCACACTTGGCCTCAGCTAAAATAACTCCTGTAGCCGGGAGGAATTTGGAACAGACCGTTAAATGCAACTGTGTAAATTTCAGGCCTGATCCTTCGCTGCCCGTGTGGCCATAGGGTCCCTGGGAAGGTTTTCCACCACGCCGCAGCTGAGAGCACTGCATGGCCCCCACCTCAGAGCGTCCCACTGGCGCAGTGCCCTCCGCTGCCTATCAACATTCCCCAGCGGAACGCAGGCCGCGTTCCCATCGGCTCTCTAACCAAACTATGAAACAGGAGAGAGAGCTCTTTTTCCAGTTGCCTGTTTTTGCCAAAAAAATCACAAATATTAATCCATTATGCAGGTTGATTTATTTTTACAGACTCTAATGGGCAATGTTAGTGCTGTGATTGGTCGTTAATTTGATTTAACTACTTTAAAAAACGAATTACTTACAGTAGTTAAAATATAGCAGTAGACCAGAAACAGGGCTGCTTCTGATGGAACTGGTTCCAGTTGCCGTCCTGAAGCCCCGCAATATTGAAACACCACTTACTGCCATGACTGCACCTTGTGAGCCATATATAAGGTACAGACCCACTGCACTCTATTTTTCTTTCCCAGCTGATCTACATCTTACATTTGATAGCCCAAAAAAAACTGCCCCACAGTTGCCCCTCATTTTTTTTCCCATGCATCATTTCTACTAAGAATCCATGTTTTAAAAATACACACTTACCAGCTGTATATGGAAACGGCTATCAGTAAAAAATCTGTAAAGAGAAATGCCTGTGCTCTTCTGCTCTGAATGGGCTCTCTGGAATGTGCCTGCAAAGCCCTTTCAGAAAGGGTTTCTAATCTCCACTGTGCTGAAAAAATGCAGCATCTGAAGGCAGGAGATGAAAGGGAGCCACATCCTTGACGACGAGAACGTGGAAAAAAGCCCCCATCTGCGATCTGCAGATCCTCCTTCTCAAAGAGCTCATCCTGCTTGCACAAGGTCAAAAGCAAGGCAATAGACTTAGATTACGCAAGTGTTAATGAGCACAAGCCATTTTGTGCCAGCGTCATTCCCGTTAATCATTTTTAGTCCTTGATACAATTGTTGATGAGCCTTTTTAGGTGATGTTCTGATGTTGGGGAGTTCAATAGCAACATTTAAACTATGTCTAACTTTTATTTTTGGCCTTTGACAACGAGTTAGGACACAAGCAAATGTTCCACTGTCAGCAACTTCTTGTTAACAGAAAATCATTTAAAATATTTTATGTCTGTTCTTTTGAATTGATTTCTATAGAACCTTTTGCCAAAGTCTACCGCACAGCCCATGAACAGAAAAAGCCCTTTTTGTTAGCAGAAAGAGCACAATCTCATGACTCCTGTTACCCCTGAACTCTCTCCAGGCTGCATTTACCCAGACTCGTGGTTGAGCGTTGATATTTAATAATCGCCAACAGACATTAGCAACTGAGGCCCACGCTTTTTCAGGCAGCCCAGTGAAAGGCCCCCGGACTGTGGGGGAGGGCACTCCCAGAGGCCCCCAAACAGCTGAAGCCCCCTCTGTGTTGCCTTTTCCCCTTCACACTGCAAAAGGCATCCGCTGAGTTAATAGACTGGAGTGGCCCAGAAAAAGGACTGCTTCAAAAGTAGATTCCCCTAAAACAGATTTTTGTGAGCAAGTGTGTGTGTGTGTGTGTGGGGGGGGGGGGGGGGGGGGTGGATATGTGGAGGCACAACGGATGCAATCCAGTCCAGAAAATCTCACTTTCACCTCCTGAAACCCAGGAACAGAGTCCTCCACAGTCCCAGTCTTCCAAGAACCACTTTTGCACTCTTATCCTGTTGATCCAGTAAAGAAAAACACAGCAACGCCAGTTTGGGTAGAAACACAATAAGGGGTTTGCTTTGGGGTTGGGAAGTAAGATGAGAAGGAGAACTGTTTTTTTTTTTTTGATGTGTTTTCTTTCCTGGAGAGGTGAGGCAGGGCTAAAATTTACAGCATGATACAGAGCGCCCTCTGGTGCTGATTCTTAACCACTACTCATCAGGGGGTTCAGCTTTTCGTTTCATTCAATGATGAAAAAATTTAGTAACAGTAACTTGCAATACTTCTTAAACACACCTATATTGAAACTTTACTGCAAAATCTGGTTATAAGAAAAGTAATATACTTTGATATGGATACTTGTAGGTGTAAGGGATTACAATTCACTGAATATGTAGGCTTGGTTCCAAAGACAGGGTGGCAAGATGGTTCAGTGGGTGGATGAAATACCATCAAATTAAAAAAATAATGGAGTAGCATCACATATCATTGTGTAGCACTGTTGCCACTCATCTGCATTGGGGGTTTGTGTAGAGTTTGCATGTTTTTCCTGCGTCATGTGGGCCGCTGAGTAGCCAAAAGACACATGTGTAATCTGCCCACAGCGTGTGCCCCCCCGAGGTGGACAGGCATCAGGCCCGTGGGGGCTCTCCAGCCTTGCATCTGGGGCATCTTGGGGAAAATGCCAGGCTTTGTAAAGGACAAATGGTTATGGAAAATTATCTAAGCAAAAGTTACAAAATTGGGAGCAAAATACTTGGCGCAACACTGCCACTTCTATTCATTAACAAGACGCTTCAGTTTTATTCAATTAAACCGACAATAATGAAATATAATTTACAAAAGAGAAGTAAGAGAGCTATGTAAATCAGTAACAGTCCACAATATTGTCCTCTGGTGTGTGAGAAGATGCCAATATATCCTGCAATAGGGAACGAGGACTGTTCTCCAAGTGATCACTTCTTTGATCCAAAGCCTGTTTCATCTCCTCCAGATCCAAAGTTGAAAGTAGCTCCACAATGTTAACATGCATGGCAGAATCAGATGCAGCGCTAAAGCATCGCTTCACCATTTCTTGCCCCCACCTACATCCCTGCAGATCAAAGGCCACCGTGTTGTCTGAGGTGTCCGTGTTTCCCGTGAGCACCCCCTTCAGGTAGAGCAGGATAGTGCATGCCTTTCTGGCCACCGGCCTGTCACAATCCAACAAGCCAGAGAAAAGCACGTCGAAGAGCTTGTGATGGTGCAGGTTGTGAAAAGCTGCTGTCATTTCTGCCCGCTTAACATGGGGAGCAGGAATGACAGACACATAAGGACATGAGGACCGGCCAGAATCTTCCAGAGTTTGGTCGATCAGGATTTGAGCCAGTTCCAAAGTATGGATTTTGACTTCCCAGTCTAAGTCATTACTACCAAGCCGCAGCACTTTGCTTAGATGTTTCTCCAAACTCTTACACAGATCTTGGTTAGGATGCTTAAGCCAAATGGAGAAGATCTTTATCACCGCTCTCCTTGCAAATCCTTCTGTATCCTGAGCTAAAATATCCAGAAAACGTGCAGAGAGGTCCTCCTGAAATTAAATATTTCACTCTAGTTACAACAGAAGTACAATTTGAGAATGGAATTTAGAACATTTGTTTTCTACAACCAGTGAACAGTATTTCTATATTATTTCACTCGCAGTCTGCAGAACAGATGAAAAACGGTCATCTGTAGGCTGGGAACTACCTCTTGGCCTATGATATGGGCAGTCTGCCCCAGAGCGGAGATGGCACTCGCTCGGACGTAGCTCTCTGGATCAGTCAGCAAAGCCATCAGGGAGTCAATGAGCCCACTGTTCGAAAGGCTCCCACGATAACTGGCATCATCTATTGAAATAAACAAGCATATCTGAAACGCAGGTTGCCCATTGAGGATTGAGAAATGCATGAGCGTAGGTCCCACAACCCCAACCAGGACAAGTGGATGGATGGATGGATGAGTACACGTTATACTCATAATGAGATATCACTAAGCCCACCTTTAAATTGTAGCGTCAACTGAGTGAAGAACTCAAGGGACGAATCCCTCATCTCCCACCGTACGTCACAGAATCGTTTCTTCAACAAAGGGAACAGATCTGAGCAGGATGGAACATGAATGAATATAGTTACTGTAAGGCTCTCACTAACAACACTTCTGCAATCCAGCACAAGATGATCTTCACAGCTGTCTATGAAAGTTTTGCCACCTTGATTAAGAAACAAGCCAGCTGCAGATGACTGAGAACATGTACAGAGCCAGTTCAAAGCTGCCTGAAGTGCCTTCTTGAATACCTGAAAGTATAATGGCAAACTCAATTATATAACACAAAGAATACAACAGCATTAAATATTGTAAACCATTTTCTGTTAACAGAGAGCAAAATAACTTACAGTTGGATCGGAATCAGGATTTTCTAAATATGACAGAAGAACACTGAAGAGCTCACCAACATACCGATTTACTCCTGGCAAAGAGACATAACAACCAAGTCAAAACTCAGATTTTTAACTCTGCGATGTTATGGTTGTTTGCGGAATAACACTGGCCTACCTGAGCATTTGTTAAGGCTTGACAAGGTGTCCAGAGCACACTTCTGAACTCGAGTGCAGCCAATGAGTTTCCTGACAGCTCTGCCAGCGGAAGATGAAAATGAACTTCCCTGACACACTTTTAGCACGGCAATCACCGAGAGGACGACAGAGGACACGCAAAGCTCCTCACATGAGGACTCCTGGGGGGAGGAAGACATGGCGTTATTACCCTGCTCATTTTTAAATTAGCATCAATTGTTGTTATGAAGATTGTATGTACAGGAAATTATTGTGGCAAAAAAACTGATGTCTTGTACACGTCTACACATTTTTTCAGATCAAATCATGCAATAAATGATTGAAAGAAAAAAAAACTGCTAGGTCTACATACTAGGAGAAGCTCAGCGGCGCTGGTCAATGACAAGCAGAGGACTGAGACGTAAGAGGACGTCTGGGTAAGATCCTCCTCCCAGGCTACGTGTGGAAAGTCACAATCTTTGAGGAGACCTATTTTTTGGAGAAGACCGGTGAACTGGTCCATATGGAAGCACCCTCAAAACAGTCAGGCTCTTCTGAAATGTTTCTCTTGGCTTTTAAAAATATTACCTGAAGGTTCTTGCTTCGGGTCGGCCAGCATTCCGACTCGCCCAAGGGGTTGGAGAATGACGACCATGGCCTTCTTCTTCAAACTTTGTGGGCTACGAGGCAACAGGCGTTCAACATAGCATATTTACTACTGCAGTATGTAGGAGAAATACAGAAATAATATGCAAATTAAACTGACTGTAGATTACAGTAGTTACCAGCTTTCCATATGAATTACCCCTTTAGCAAATGGAATCGCCACCTTTGGGTTTAGAGTGCATAGCATGTCTTCCATTAATGTTGTAATACTGGGATTTCCACTGCTAAGTAAAGGTGTCCTGAAAGAAAATTGGGAATACTAAATCACATGAATTCCACCCTATCAATTAATTTCCACATGTGACGACAGTCATCTGGTTAATGACGATAAACCACACCTGGAAGCCGCATGTAGCGTTTCCAGAAAAGGCTGTATCAAAGAGTTTCCATCATTGCCCTTCAATGCCTCTAGTGTCCCCACTGTCCCCTGCCAAAATGTGTCCCTGACGTGTGGTGGACACTGGGCAAGACTTGAAGCAATCAAGTTCAAGGACCGCTGAATATGCATAGGGTTGCCAGACGTCAGCGAGGCCTCCACGTGCTGGACTATCTCCATGATGCCATCTGTATATACTGGCGAATCACAGTCCTCGCAAACCTTGCGTTCGCCCCTCTGGTCTATTGTGGCACCCTCTCCTATGAGTGGCAATCTGTCCGATAGCCCGGGGAAGCTCAAAATGCCAGCCAACAGCCGGTTTGCTGCCGACGCCACAAAAAGGCTTCTGTCTAACTGCAAATGCAGGATAACTTTGATAAATCCTGTGGAAACACAGAGACTATTTTAGGGATCAGAGACCAAAAACTTAATTGTTACAACAACAGAGTGCAGTCACATGCTGGGACTTTTGCCCCAATTGCACAGTACACACTGCTCTAGCGCAGACAAATTAAACACCAACTGCAGTACACAGGAGTAAGTGTGTAGTAAACATTTACAATCATTGCATGTTCCCAGCCAATAAACAAAAACAAAAAAAACTCACATTTATCTTGCTTGCATGAAAACTAGTATCTTAATGCCCTATTGCCATAACTGTGCACCCATTTTCCCATATCTACCGTTCTCAAACAGGAAGTGCATAGCTTTCCAATGCTGCAGCATATTCCAAAGTCCATGAATCCATCCACTGCGGACTGTTGCATCCTGCCAGAGACTCAATCCAGCCCATTCCTGATATTCAAACGCACATGTCAAAATTCCCTGTTGCTTGGATTAAAAAAGAAGAAAAACAATTAGTAAAATTTTATGTGAAAAAAATCAACCAGCCAATAAAAGCAGTGTTTGGGTTAGGTAGTACCTTGAGGTGGATGAAGCCTTGCTCACTGGACGCCAACAGCCCGGCAAGCTTAAGGCTGAAGGCAAAGACACTTGGCTCTGCAGAGCCTGATCTGCACATGTCAGATAGGAAAGCAGACAGGCATGGGTTCAGCTCCAGTAACGATATTCCAGGAACTGCAATATTCAGATACGCCCAAATCAGACAAGAACTGCAGGCATACACTACACAATTACCACTATTAACGATAGTGGCAAAATGTTATGTCAATTAAATATGCATCAAATAATTGCATGTTTAATCCTCTATGTTAGATCTCTCAGGTCCTGTTACTCAAAAGCATTGTGTTACTACAATTGTCAGGTTCTATGGAACAATCACTATAATTCTTTTAAGAAACTCTCGTCTTTCACCATGAACTGTACTAATAGAGTAGTAAACTAAACACTTAAACGAGTTGCAACTTAGGGGGGATTTGTAACCATGAGCTTGGCACTTAATTCGTCAGCGAACAGAAACATGAAGGGGGGTAACATCATGGACTGTGCATGCAGATTTGGGCAAAAGTGTAAAACACGTGATCACCATTTATTTGCACTTAACGTATATAAATGGCTGCTTCATATTTGAACGAATATCGGCTTTTAGTGAAGCATCTCACCCTGGCCGGTTAGATCTGCCAGCCAATCCAGCAGTTTCTCTAGGCACGTATCATCAGCAATCGCTTGATTAGGGTCTGCCAGGACCGCGCAAACCTGCGGCAGTAGTTCAGTGCAGTCACTGTCCATCGCTCTATGCAGGACAGAAATGAAAATAAACTTGATCAGAACAATCACATATCACTTTTCAGAAATTATGTGAAGGATTCAAAACAGTGGATGAATTACCGCGTAACAAAAATACAGATAGTGGTTTATACCAGATTTATTAATTCCTAATTTATCTAAAACTACTTCAGCCACGCATCAATCAATTCAGCATTCACTTTTATTACACTTGATATTTTTGATAGACAATGCAGCAATAACATGTAGCAAATATCATACTCTCTCTGTTGCATATTTCCGCGATCTCATATATACCTGCATGAACATGCCACGAACTGCGAGAAACTCCCTTTCTGCAATACGGAGTCAAAAACTATAGTGAGCGTCCATTTTGGGATTATACCAAAATAACCACAGGGGGATCTTCCTACTATAAGATAATATATACTAAATGCCGTGATGGTGTGTTTATATTCAGTTCATTGATTTTATAAAAGAGTCTTTTAAAACTTTTTTTTTTATCTCTTTAACATGAGTTCGTGTGGGCAATTTATGCTTAAACTCATGCACATTTACATGTCACCCCTCCAAATTCTTTAAGGTATGGTCCGTCCCCCCATCTTGCTCCTTGGCGCCGGGTGTTCCGCACATGGTTGGCCGAGTGAAGTCTTCATTCTAGACACACTAATCATATTTATGTATTGTACAGGACATTTAGACAGCTAGTTAAATGCAGGACACGGAGGACATGGCGGCCGAATCCGGGTTCGAGGGTGAAGAACCTTCATTTAGTGATCCGGAGGATTTTGTGGATGATATCGATGAAGAAGGTATTGGAAAGGTCGGCCATGCGGCCTTGTGCTATAAATGCTGGTAGCAGAATTGCACCGGATACTGTCTGTACCTGCTTTTCTTTCTTCCGTGCCATTGATTAGAATTTATTCATCAACTATATATACCATAAACTTGGTCAGGAATATATTCCTAAATGCGGCATTTTTACTCGCTTACAACAGGGTTGTGTCTGGCCTAGTCATCTGATAGTAAGCCAGATATGCACGGCAGTGAAAAATGTCATAAACTACGTTGCTAAGTTAAAATGGGCACTACAGGCATGATTATCATTGAATGTAATATCGGAAATAATTTTAAGGAGAAAAAAAATCGCCGTGATGATTTTTGTCAATTCAGGACAAGTGATGCCAGCTTCGATGACAAAATTGGGTGTGATTGTTGGTTTGTCTATAGAAAAGCGACGTCATTGAAGCTTACAGACACTTATTTTTTCTCTAAAGATGTACCCGTCCCAGTAATTGTAATTGCACATGGTGCCTATTAAATGTGGCACCATTTCACTCCTGTGACCCCACACTTCTTGCTCTTTCTCCACCCTAGAGCTTCTGGGTGATGTCCTGAAGGAGAGACCGCAGGAGGCCGATGGAATCGATTCGGTGATCGTGGTGGACAATGTGCCCCAGGTTGGACCTGAACGTCTGGAAAAGCTAAAGACTGTCATCCACAAGATTTTCTCAAAATTTGGGAAGATCACGAATGAGTTCTACCCTGAAGCTGAGGGCAAGACCAAGGGGTTAGTATGGCTTATTTCATAACTTAGGGCAGTGTTTCTCAAACCGGTCTTTGGGGACCCCCAGATGGTCCATGTATTTGTTCTCTCCCAACTCCCAGGGAACTGGGAGAGCAAAAATGTGGACCGTTTGCAGGTCCCGGAGGACTGGTTTGAGAAACACTGATGTAAAGCATGTAGATGCAGCAGTTTGTGAATGTTCTGCAGATCTTCATGACAATGATGAAGGCTTGTTTTGTTTCTCTGGCAGGTACATTTTTCTGGAGTACACTTCTCCTGCACAGGCAGCTGAAGCGGTGAAAAATGCAGATGGCTACAAGCTGGACAAGCAGCACACCTTTCGAGTGAATCTCTTCACTGATTTCGATAAGTATGTCATCACTGGCACTTCTGTGTTTTACCGTTTTCTTTCTCTCTATGTCTACCTGCCTACATTCCGAAAGGTCAAGTAATTGGTGGGAACTGCTGTTAACATGTGAACAAAAACACTTGTAGGTATATGACGATCTGTGACGAATGGGAAACTCCAGAAAAACAGCCGTTCAAAGATTTTGTGAGTATTTACCTCGAGGGAGTAACCCGCTCGCCAGCTTCGTCTGAGTGGATTTAAGTTCTTCACTGGAGCCATTTCTCTCGTTTTCAGGGAAACCTGCGACACTGGTTGGAGGATCCTGACTGCCGGGATCAGTACAGTGTCATTTTTGAAGCTGGGGAGAGAACGGGAATATTTTCAAATGATGTTAAAGAACCGATCTTGACTGAGGAGAGGCCTGTGAGTTACGTTGGCAGTATGAATTAAAACAGATCTAGCCATCTTTGTCTGTGATGTTCTATGCTGAGTGCAGTTGTTTGACACCGTCGCTCTCTCTGCACTTTGTGATGTCACCCGCAGCGCTGGACGGAGACATACGTTAGGTGGTCCCCTAAAGGCACCTACCTGGCCACATTTCATCAGAGGGGCATTGCACTTTGGGGTGGAGAGAAGTTCAAGCAGATCCAGAGATTCAGTCACCAAGGGGTGCAGCTTATTGACTTCTCTCCATGCGAAAGGTATTCTGGGAAATGCAGCACATGTAGAATATTTAATGCCAAGGAAATGCAATTTGCGTAGACGATTTGTTAGTAATTGAATTGCAGTGACAGTATATTGTTCATTTTGTAGGTACATGGTTACGTTCAGCCCTCTCGTAGACATGAAAGATGACCCTCAGGCTATCATAATCTGGGATGTCCTTACTGGACAGAAGAAGAGAGGCTTCCATTGTGAAAGTTCTGCCCACTGGCCAATCTTCAAGTAAGGAATTTTCTAGAGCATTAGGATGCTTGAGTCAAATCGTTTAAAACTATGTTATAGTTTGGTTCTTCTGAAAGACATCATCCCTGTAGTAGACCTTGTTTATAGTGCATGTTCACTTAGAGGATCTGATGTAGACTGAAATCTTTCATCTTTTGATGGGTTTGCATTGCTAGAGTCATACCACTGTCACAGAAATAATACTGCCAGCTGGATTAGTGTCACATCACCCCTAACCCCCTCCCTGAAACTGCACATCCTAAACACCACATCGCTGGTTTTCCAGGTGGAGTCACGATGGGAAGTTCTTCGCTCGGATGACTCAGGACACGCTGAGCATATATGAGACTCCTGTAAGACCTCCGTTACATAAACAAATACTCTAAGATCCACTGATGCTTGTGTTCCTCCCTGAATGATGGAGATTATCAGTTCACCACCCCATAACACAGCATTTAACATTTACATTTCTTTTGCCACTTTTCTAGTCAATGGGACTATTGGACAAGAAGAGTTTGAAGATTAGTGGGATTAAGTGAGTAAAATTTTTATTTGATTTTCATATTATGTGCGTTGAAGTGATGATGTTCTTCGTAGGCGTTAGATGTTAAAAGCTAGAGAAACTGCTATAGGCATGCTTATGTGGCATTTGTGCTCAGGGCACATTGGTGGTTCTGTGTAACCCTACTAGGGTTCTGTATCTCTGTTACTCTGGGTTCTTCTGTTAAATAACAGGAAGGAAAAGCCTTCAACAAGCATTATGGCTGTGATTTTTGTCTATCCTGATCCTCTTCCAACTGTTAAGCCTGTTAAGATGTAGCGCTAATTATTCTTTTTCTTGTGGAGTTTCTTTAAAACTGAAAGTTGGCAATGTAATCATAATGGCATCCGATACACGTTTTTGTAAAGCTGTCTGGTGCCAGGCCTGCAGGTGGCAGTGTGGTTAAGGACAGACTCTGATTAGAAGGTTGCTACTGCTTGGAAGCTCTCTGCTCTGCTTTTGTGAAGGCGTCTGCTGAGAAGCTGTGTGCCATTTACAGGGATTTCTCCTGGTCTCCCGGCGACAACATCATTGCATTCTGGGTCCCAGAGGATAAAGATATCCCGGCAAGAGTGACCCTGATGCAGATTCCGTCCAGGCACGAGATCCGTGTGCGGAACCTCTTCAATGTAGTGGATTGCAAGCTTCACTGGCAGAAGAATGGAGATTACCTGTGTGTGAAGGTGGACAGGACACCTAGGGGTGCTCAGGTACGGCTGTGCTTCTCCTTCAGTCATTAGCACAGTCATCGCTTAAGGCTGTAATAGGGGATGTAACTTGGGTTCTGTAAAGTTTTAAATGTCAAACTTTTAGCTGTCTCTTACACTTGTACACAGTGCAATGTGCAGTGAAATGCATTGTAGCCTTACCCCAAACTCTGAACATGAGGCATACAAGGTATAAATGGACAGGACACAGGATATTAAACAGTAATCAGAAATATGCATAATGGGCACTTGGCAAGTGGCAGGTAGTGCATTTACATACAGGTTTCCCCACAATTACTGTCCGCATTTCGTTCTGTAATACAGGACATTAAATGGTTTGGACATTGATCATATATTACCATAGTCACTTAGAAAGTTTAGGCTACTCTGCCCTGCCGTAGTGTAAGATGCCCTTAATTACTGTACTAAGGAGTTTAGATACTTTGCAAATAGTGCTCTATTTGAAACTTTATTATGGATTATTAAAGTACAATATGAAAACATTTAGTACAGTACTGTTTAGTAATTCCTATCTATTTTTTATAAAAGATGACACACATAGCACATAGTAAACAGTGTGTAGTAAGAAGTTTCATATTGAAAGATTTATTTGATATATATTCATTTTGTATAACAGAACACTTTTTCAGTAACTTTTTACTTTCAATTTCACATTTTAAACATTATTGTTTAAACTTTAAACTTATTGTACTTCTGGCCTGAAAGGGTGATGCTGTTTCTTTTATTTCAAGGGTGTTGTGACCAACTTTGAAATCTTCAGGATGAGAGAGAAGCAGGTTCCAGTAGACGTGGTGGAGATGAAAGGTTAGTCCTCATGAAGTGTCTCTTTATTGTTGCTGGTCATTGTCATCTGTCGGGGCCTTTCGACGTCTTAGTGAAAATGTAATCTTACAGAGAGCATCATCGCTTTTGCCTGGGAGCCGAATGGCAGTAAGTTTGCTGTGCTGCATGGAGAGTCTCCTAGGATCAGCGTGTCATTCTACCATGTGAAGAGCAATGGGAAGATTGAGCTGATAAGTATGCATCGTGCTTTGTAACCCTAAAATTATGGCCTGGTTAGTCTTCTGCATCTTGTGTAGGAATTAAACACCCTTTTTTTTGACAGAAATGTTTGACAAACAGCAAGCAAACAGCATTTTCTGGAGCCCACAGGGTCAGTTCCTGGTGCTGGCTGGACTCAGGAGGTCAGTAGCTCTCGTATGCCCAAAAAATAGTGTGCAATAAACACACATCCTCCTTTAGAATTTATGCTTTCAGATATTTAAGGCTTCCATAATGGAAAGTAATATTCCTGCCAATAGTCTCGCTTCAGTGTTTTGGGGCTCCTCAGTTTGTTACCTTTTTTCGGACAGTATGAATGGTGCTCTGGCATTCGTTGACACGTCAGACTGCACGATGATGAACATCGCAGAACACTATATGGCTTCAGATGTGGAGTGGGACCCAACCGGTAGATACGTGGTCACCTCGGTTTCTTGGTGGAGCCACAAGGTAAGTTATCTCTCCTCTCTCTCCCTCCCAGATTTGTATGGTATTAAGATCCCATCACGTGAATGAAGTCTGAAAGGATTGTGGGTGTTTTTTTTTTAATAGGTGGACAACGCATTTTGGCTTTGGACGTTCCAAGGGCGCCTCCTTCAGAAGAACAACAAGGATCGGTTTTGCCAGCTGCTGTGGAGACCACGTCCTGCAACTCTTCTCAGCCAGGAGCAGATCAAGGTGAATTATAGGTGGAAGTTTTAGAGAATTACTTGGTCAACTGTGTCTTGGATTGTTTTTTTCCTTGTCCTTGAATGGTTTTACTAATGCTCTTTCTCATAAAAGCTTATCAAGAAGGATCTGAAGAGATACGCAAAGATTTTTGAGCAGAAGGATCGTCTGAGTCAGTCCAAGGCATCAAAGGTAATTTTCATGCTTCAGTGTTGTCTCTCCCCCCAAGCTGTCAATCAGCTACATAACTGGGCGCTTTCACACCAAAGTTCCTGAACCTGGTCCCGGGCTGTCTTGACCAGGAACTTTTGTAGCTCCTGGCCACTTTTGTGAGTCTCACCACACAACAGGAACTGGAACCTTTATGCTAAATAAGTATGGGAGACGCAAAAAGTTTGCAGGATAAACTTCACACATAATTTCATATGAAACTACACCACCAGGCCAAAACAATGGGAGGATAAATAAGTTGTTTTGTTAGTTACTTGTTAATTATTTGGGGGGGGGGGGGTCTTTCTTAATCAAAATGGGAAACAGCCTATTATATTTATATTTTATTTATCTGAGACATGTTCATGATTCTTTTCCAATCTAGTCAGCAGATCGATCTTTAGTTCTGCACAGAATAAAAAAAACTGTAATGTTATCCACTAGTAAGCGCTGGCAAGTTTCACTGCCGGCACCAACAATACTAGACAAAGGTATATAACGATTGAATTTTCTGATGCAGAAATATGGAGAGACAAGCAGAAAATGTATTAATTGATGCATTAAATCTAATTGGGGTGCAGAAATAATTCCATTTGCTTGATTCTTTTGCTCCGCTAATTATACATCTTTTTCTGCACGTCTGTGTAACTTCTAAGTTAGTGCTGGTATTTGTGGTCAACCAATCGGCGAGCCATCACTGTAAGAGACTCCCCAGTAGTTCATGTTTGAACAAAAAGTACCTAGTTTGGAGTAGGAACTAAAAAAGGTCTCTGGGAACTGCCTCAGAGGCGCTACAATCTATAATACAAAGTTCTCGCGGTGTGAACACTACAAAAGTCCCTGGTTCAGGAAAAAGGTTCTCGTTCCAGAAAAGGTTCCGGTGGTGTGAAATTGCCTAAACTTTCCCTAACTAACCCTAACCCATGGTTTTATTAAACAGGAACTAATCGATAAAAGACAGACCATGATGGAAGACTATCGCAAGTACCGTGCTGCTGCAATGCAGCTGTACCAAGAGCAGAGACCTCTTCGTCTGGAGATCAGGGGAGGTATGTGTTGTTGCACCATCTCCAGAAAAGGGTTTTTGTACTAGTGATGTAATGAGGCAAGCCTCAGAACAGTCTGCAGAGGAGCTATGTGGGTTTAAAACTAGACGTTCACTTCATTTGGTAGGTTTCGCTAAACCTTTAGAATTAATTACACCTTCATTTACACTTGTGTTTTTATATAATTACGAGTAAATTTGCTGTTTCACCAGTTTTACTTCGCACTGTTTCTTAGGTGTGGACACAGATGAACTGGATAGTAATGTTGATGACTGGGAGGAAGAGACCATTGAATTTTTCATCAATGAAGAAATTATTCCACTTGGAGATCTGGCGTGATTTTGGGTAATGGAGTTAAGCTATTCCGTGGTTTTCGCGGAGGCCAGCGAAATGTTTTCCAGTTCCCCGGGTCGTAACGTAAATGAAGCCTACCCAGTTACGTCAGAATGATAAATATAATGTGAATGTATATGACTATGCTTGCCGCCCCCTTGGCTGTGCAGTTTTCATAAGAAATATGTATCTGTAATAATGTTAAGATGTTGACTGCTGCTGTTTTTTTTTTTTTTTTGACAGCCAATTACCCTGAGAAGATCTTTTGCAGCAAAGCACGCAGATTTTTGTGGTGTCTACAAATTCCATGCTCCGCCTTTATCCTGATATGATACAGCATATAGTGCCTTTTAATGTTAATGTCAATAACCATTGATGGCGAATTTTGGGTGTTGGTCATTTTGCACCACTTGGATCTTAGGAAACAGCTACACGTTAGATCATTCGTACATTTAGTTTTTCTACTTTTCAGATTTATACTTCCATTTTGTTTTAACTGCATTTACAGCAGTTTTAAAGATTCTTGAACAAAAAGGAGCATTATGTCATGTTTTACCACAGTCTGTGTTATCAGTGAATTTGAAATGAACAGCGCCTCCTGCAGGTCACCAGAAGTGTTCACACAAATTTTAGTGTGTCCAGCTCTAAAATGGACTGAATGCTCCCCCACCTGGAAATGATGACCTTATATTAAATGTGCTACAAATTAAAAGATAAAAATGGTGTTTGTTAGATTTCTTTGGTAAGTTTTTTAAAAGACAAGCTAATTAAATATAGGTTAAAACAAATTGTTTAACTTTGTAGTAATCTACCATGTCTAACAATGAAAATAAGTTTATTATACTAACCTGTATGTTGCTGTGGAAGGGAAAAATAGGTTTGTATTTTGCTATATTTCACGTAAGCCAAATGAATGGAGTTTTGTCCTACATAAACAATCATGTTGGAATATTAACTCTGTGGGCAACTTTCTTGAGCTGGAAAGTAAAGTCCTGTTTGGGTTTTTCACATCCATTTCTGCTGATATATTAAAACTGGTACCAGCCTGGTGCTCAGAAAAAAACATAAAGCAAGTTATCCGATTTAGCTTTGCTAATGGGTTTAAGTGATGTCAGTTCCTACTGCAACTGAATCTAGAAATGAAGTGTGGACCTTTTGGATGATTTTGCAAAGCTGATCAGCAGCTTGGTTCTGTACTGTATTAATTTGAACTTGCATAGACATTTTAGAGGAAGTTGAAATGAACATGTACATTTTCTTGGTACACTTCAGATCCAAAGGTGTAGTTCTGAATCAGGGTGCCTGTTCTCATTAGTGTCTGTGAACATGTGTGAGTGCCCTGTGACACACTGTACAGTGTACACTCCTCTGTGGCTTAGCTTCCCTCTTCACTGTACATTCTGGAATACTGAAAGCACTGTAGAGGGCCTTAAAGGATGGATTCAGTTACTTCAAGCTATTGAATAACTAATCAGTGAGAGAAAAATATGGTTATTGTATAACAATATGGTTATATTTTCTGTTTGTTCTGCAAGTTTGAAATTGTTGAGTTTTAATCCGTCCGTTTTCCAGCTGCTTATCCAGTGCAGGGTTATGTGAGGCCCTGGAAATGATCTCAGGCAGTTTAGGTTTGAGACAAGAGAACACATTGGTAAAGGATGCCAGTTCATCACAGACCACAAAGGAAGAACATCAAACTCAATACCCACGTAGCAGGGTGGAATGTGAACCCTATCCCTAAATGCAACACTGCTATCAGCTTGCCTTTGTTTTGTGGTAGGTCAGTGTACTACTGTAGTACATCTTTGAGATGGTTGCGTCAGAAATAGTATGATGGAAAGCTTAGACTAATAGGCTAGTCTGCCTTGTATTAAATAGAATGTGATTGGCATCTATCGAAATCTCCACGTAGAGTTACTGGTAATATATTTCTAATTACAATGCAATTAAAGGACAAATTCATATGACGTGGGTGCACATCCCGTTTACGAAGAACACCCCTGATGTGCGTCAGGACGTCGTTTCCGTGGTAACGGCCAAGCTATTGGAAGCGCAAATTCGCGTAAACAAAGCAAGTGAAGTCGGCTCAGCTCTTCACTACGTGTTAAAAATTGCGCAGCGTGTTATTTTAATTAAAACAGATATTCATACAGTAATAACGCATGCGGAAGCGCTTTAAATGAGTAGTAATATCGCATAAATTTCATACCCTTATTGGATTATGGAATGGATGTCAGATTGATGGAGCCAGACTTTCGGTTGAGTCATTTTCAATAGTTAGCTGAATTCTCTTATTTTTACTGAGTGCTATATGCATTTGTATTGCTTAACTCTATTTTACTGTACGGTCGTATTCATTATTTATTGTATCCCATTTGAAGTTATACCCGTTTTACATTTGACGTAGTTTATTGTGGTTTGTGAAACAGGCAACTTAAGCCAAAATGATTTTTTGAACAGAAAAATTTATTCAAGTTTACCTATCTAATATTTAAGCTTATGTTTTCTTAATTGGAAAAAGCTCGTCATGTTACCATCTCTTGCTAGAAGTATGTATAATTATGAGTATGGATATCGGAATGGCTGTCTAATCCATCGGGATACTAACAGTCTTCCCATCGTATTTTTTGAAGCAGATTTCTTTCATTACAGCCTAAATATAGTATGATGTGTGAGCTGGGGAAGAGTAACTGTCCGGATGCCTAAGTGCACACAAATAAGCATATGACATAAACATTTTAAGTGATAATAGGCTACATCTGAGAAGTGTCTAGAACGTAAACTCAAAATTCTACCCATATAAATACTGTGATATTAAGTATCGATGACTTTTAGAAGCAGACAGGTGACAGACAATCTTTCGTTGCCGTTAATATCCAGTTTATACCGTAATAGTAAGCAAACAGTCAGAGTTACTGTCAACAGCAGCATGATACAGACTGGTGTTCTATGAATATAGAGAAATATGCATTAACGAGTCTCTTAAAATTAACAGATGAAAGTATGTAAAATACGGACTGAGCGCGCAACAATCTGAACTAACGAGGCAACATGAAAGACCTGACAGGAGACTCCAAGGACCACCAGCTGACGGTGAGATGTTTTACATGAGGATGCCAATGAGCATTTCCAGCCTTATATTACCATGCATGATTATGATGTAGGTTTGTTAATTGAGCTGTGTGATTAATGAAGTTATGATTTCTTTCCTGTTGTCATGAGATGTTGCACTAATTGCAATTTACATGTAGTGTCATTTCAAGAAGCAATTACAATTTTTAATCAAAGAGATAGTGTGCAATTTATATTAGATGTGTAATATGCAATCTATCAGAAAGTGAGAAACAAATTTGAGTATCACTTTAATTGTGGGGGCACAAGTCACTTATAACTCAATTACCACTCATGTACAAATCATGAACAAATATACCAGCTGCATGAAATTCATGACCGTTAAGTATAATTAATGATGAATGAACATGGGATCATGCAGTATGTAACCAACTCTCAGTTTCTGGTTAATTAATCAAATTAAGAGTATACTACTACGTTATTTGTGCCCACTCAAAGTGTTACCCAAATTCGCTTTGGATATGCATAGTAAGAAGTGGCTGGTAGGGAACTATTTTGAATATTCACTGGATGGTATTGGTTTAATATCCGGTAAATAACTGGAAAGTTAAATATTTGATCAATCATGCAAGATAATTGACAGTGAGGTGAAAAGGGCATTAGATGTTTGAGTGCTTTATGTTCGGCGTTTTACTACAGGTGGCCCTGCGTATTCGTCCAATGAACGAGGCTGAAATGGAGGAGGGGGCTGCCGTGATAGCCCACAAGGTGGATGAGCAGGTGGGCTTGATTACAGGTTTATAAGCCATCTGAATGAGGCAGAAGGGCTGATATGCAGTTATACACATAGACCCTTTCAATGGTTGCTTTTCTCTGAATGAGCATTTTCAGCACAAAGATAGTGGTCTGTCTTTAGCTGGCAGTTGGATCTTTATTGGTTAAAATGATTTTATTCAGGCAACAAGATGTCAGTCCCTCCCCTATTGAGAAACTGTGTTTACTGAACCTGTAAAGCTAGTGGTTAAAAAAAAGGTAAATTCGGTATTTTATTGTGGTTTTTATTTGCAATTTATTTGAAAGTTGAGTCAGTTCCTTAATGATATTATTAAGTAAAATACAACACAATGTACAGTGAATGTATCACACAATCCTAATATTACAGATCACGCCCATTGACGTTTTTGACCTTTTTCTATGCTTCACCTGATCTGTGCTTCTCCACAAATATCTCCTGCAAGTTCCTTACTGCCCATTATTGAGTGTAGTCTGAGATGGTCCTCAATGAAGGAGGGGCAGCTGCCTTTTTCCTGGAAGCTAATTAATCTTTGTGTTCCCTGGAAGGCAACAGGTCATACCTAAACATGGTAATGAAGGCTCAGTCAAGGACTTTCTGTAAGGCGGCTGCTTTTGGTTTCGGTGGTGAAGGCAGATCTTGGTTCACTGGATAACACTTTTCAGAAGTATTAAATCAAAGGTAGTCTTATGATTAAGTATTAAGCAATAAAATACATGCACACTGCATAGTGTTGAGATTGAGAACAATGAAAAAATGTTCAGAGAAAGCAGTGCAATATGTGTGTGGCATGTAAAAGACTGATGTCGTTTAATTTCATTGTAGATGGTCGTTCTTATGGACCCTTGTGAGGACCCCGATGATGTTTTGCGAGCTCATCGTTCAAGAGAGAAAACATACATGTTTGATGTAACTTTCGACTGTACAGCCAATCAGGTTTGTCTTCCTCTCAGACCATGCGATATGCATTTAGGTACATGGTCTACAATACAATTCAGAAATTGCACAATTTAACATGTGATGATTTAATAAAATTACATCCAAATATGAATGGATTCTGCTCAGATTTGATTGGATGTGACTTATCAACTTAAGTTTACTTATGAAATAAAAAATACTAAAAATTTTTCAAAACAAGTCACTGTTTTTATTGGTTTTTGGTTTATTTATTTTGGGGGAGGTTTGAGTCAATGCATGTTTTTCACACGAATCTGTATTATCACCAGTATGCTTCATAATATTGGATTTTAATATTGTTAATTTCTAATGCAGGCATTAACATCCTTGACATTCTTGAATGCATTTTCAATTTTATGCAATTAGAAATATGCATGTTTCATGTTTCTTGTCAGTGTTTTAGCAAGTAATTTTCCTTCTTTAGGATGATATTTATGTGGCCACCACCAAGAACTTAATTGAAGGGGTTATTTCCGGTTACAACGCCACAGTTTTTGCATATGGACCAACAGGTACACATAAATACATTGATATTTTAGGAAGGATCAGCGTTTGTATTAGCATAGCATTAGTATACATGTGCAGGTGGAGTATAAATCTGATGTTCCTCTTTTTGTCTCAGGTACAGGAAAGACTTATACGATGCTGGGCCTTGACTCTGAGCCAGGAATCTATATTCGAACACTGAATGATCTTTTCAAAGTTATTGAGGAAAACAGCGAGGACATGGATTGCAGTGTCTATATGTCATATCTGGAGGTGAATATGCTCCTCTGATATACATACATATACATATATATATAAGCGTGTGTGTGTGTGTATGACCGGGATTCGAGTCTCCACCATGGCTCTATGTGTGGAGTTTGCCTGTTCACCCCCATGTCATTGTGGGATTTCCTTCAGGTACTCTGGTTCCCAGCCCACCCCCAAAGTTGAAAAACATGTGGTGGGTAATTGGAGTTCTATGTGTGAATGGATGGTGTGTAATTGTGCCCTGTGATGGGTTGGTGCCCCATCCTGGGTTGTTCCCTGCCTTGTGCCCTGTGATGGGTTGGCGCCCCATCCTGGGTTGTTCCCTGCCTTGTACCTGTAACCTCCAGGATAGGCTTTGGACCCCCCCTTACCCTAAACAGGACAAGTGGTTATGGAAGATGGATGGATGGTTATTATAATCTTTACATCTACCTAAACGTATCCCCTCTTTATTTCTTCATTAGATCTACAATGAGATGATCCGTGACCTTTTGAATCCCTCGTCAGGGTATCTTGATCTAAGAGAGGACTCCAAAGGCGAAATCCGTATCGCAGGCATCACCGAATTCTCTACAAGCAACGCAAGGGAGGTAAACGCTAATCCCAGAACATCAAAAGATGGGATGTAGGCTCGGCTGAAGAGTAACATTTTGGCTCTAGTGCATGCAATTGTGTTTCTGTTTCAACTATTTTATCATCACTTCCTGCTGTAGTCACTCACTACTTTATCTTACGCTATGTTGCAATGCGGCACAGATTACAGAACTGGTTTTATTGCCTGCTGTGTTGTTGGTATTTGTTCTTCAGAATTACTGAAGGTGGTTCATCATTTTTTTGTAAAGTGTTGGTGTGTCAACAGACTATTTATTAATTTTTTTAGATTCAGCTTTTAAGTTCTTTACCCCTGTTAAGATTTATGTGTATGCCTTACATCTAGGGTGGCCACCTAATCCATGTCACGATGAGCTACTTCAGGTTTCACAAACTACTTTAAAACTGAAAGGCTCCTTTGCTTGGCTGAATGGTTTAGTTCTTCTTGTGCTTTGACTGGTTTGTTTCCTTGATTGAAAAACTCATCTAGCTTTTCCACATTAACATTATCTGATAGTGATATATGATATGACACATGCACGATTATAGGAGACTAGCCAATCAGCACACAGCAAGAACTCAGTTCTAAAATGAAATCCAGGTTTTTTTTAATTGAAATGGATTAAATGGTAATTTGCAACTCTGTCTTAGCTCATAGTGTCCCCCTGACATGGATTAGGAGGTCACAGTACTTACAGCCATATAGTATCAGTGTTTGTGGGCTATAACTAGGCAACAGTGACAAATTAGTGAATTTATAACCGATTTAGAAAGTGTCAAGAAGAGGGAACTTGGGCGTGTCTTGCCAAGTTGGGAGAAGCAGCACTTTGGGTCGGAGTGTGACATCTCGTGTTTTGAAGCCTTCATGGAAAGAGTGGCTGTCAATCAATCCCCGTCGGCTAAGTGTTGTGTTCCGTGACAGATAATGCAGCTGCTCACCAAGGGAAATAAGCAAAGGACCCAGGAGCCCACTGCTGCCAACAAGACGTCGTCTCGCTCTCATGCCATCCTGCAGGTGACAGTGAAGCAGAAGAGCAGGCTGAAGGGAACCAGTCAGGAGGTACGGGTGGGCAAGCTCTTCATGGTGGACCTAGCAGGAACTGAGAGAGCTTCGCAGGTAGGCTGCTTGTCGGATTAGCTATTTTCCCCACTACATCTCAAATCTTCACCAAAATACATGGTGTCTCATTGGTTCTCTTGTTAACTAAGCAGTAGAGATAAGCAGGGAGAGAGCCGAGGGCGGCTCTGGGGTCAGGCGATATCTGAGGCCAGAAATTGTCACGCATCATGACACGCTAAAAGGGATTGTGAAAATGATCGTAAAAAAAAGATCAGGGCTTTACTAAAAGTACTTGGGGCTTAAGCCTAGTAAACCCACCCCTGGTCCCGCCCATGGGCAGAGCCACTCACAAAGGAAGTAAGCAGTGTGAAAATTAACATAAGCCAAAATGTTTCTTAAAATGTTCAGCCCCGTTTAGAATATTTCAAATGTTTTAAACCATGTGGTGCATTTATTCTTCTAAATAAGAACAAGCAATAGTTTTTTATTATACCAATAAAATTCTGTGGAACCTCATAGTGACAAATTGCATTGACTGTTTAGGTGCCCTGTCTTTATTTTATTCACAGCTTCTCCGTTTTTTTCGTAGACCCAGAACAGGGGAAAGCGGATGAAAGAGGGAGCTCACATTAATCGCTCCCTGCTGGCCTTGGCAAACTGTATTAACGCACTGAGTGACAAAGCTGGACGGGCCACGCAGTTTGTCAATTACAGGGACAGTAAGCTCACCCGTTTGCTAAAGGTAAGATCCGTAAGAAGAGCACCACCCAGACCGTCCATGTGAGGACGCCGGGTGTGAAATCCAAATTCTCTCTTATCTGAATCTTCAGCCTGTCAAGAGGATCCAGCATGTCATGTTCGCCTTGAGTAACACATAAAGGAGGTGTCAGCCTAAAGTGTCAATGTGTCAGATTGCCCCCAATAATTATCCGGCTTGGTTTGAAAGAGCTTTTATGAGTGGGTCTTTTCATGGGCTATTTATTTCCACTCTTCTAGTTTCTTGATTTATTTTGTCAGGTGTTTCCCTTTTCGTTTCTTTGACCCCAGGATGCTTTGGGTGGGAACAGCAGGACGGTGATGATCACTCACATAAGTCCAGCCAGTACTAACTTTGAGGAATCCAGAAATACTCTCATGTATGCAGACAAGGCCAAGAACATTAAAACTAAAGTAAGAATCTGACAGCAATGTATTACTGTTTTGTAAGTATAAAAAACAGACAGCTACATATGGGAAATCATTGGGCGGATAATTACAAATAAAAACCAATTGTCTTTCATTTTTTTAGGATAAATTGTAACAATAGATACATCAGTTAATTCAGTCTTAACATTGCATGAAGCTAAAGACTTATTTTTGTATGTTAAATGAATGGTTATGCAAGTCTATGTTGCAGATTTTTCACTTGACTTTTAAAGTACATATTTCTTGCATTCAGTAGTATTAATAACATTTTCTTTTTTTTTTTATAATGCGAAGGTGAAACGCAACCTGCTAAATGTGTCCTACCATATAGCGCAGTACACCAGCATCATTGCAGAGCTTCGCAAAGAGATTGAGAGATTACAAGCCAAGATAGAAGAACAGGGCCAGGAGCAGCTGAGGAAAGGAGACAAGGCTGACATACGTGATGTCCAAGGTACTCACTTACATACCTCAAGACATCACTGCCGTTTATCCAGATAGAGCAGTGTTGACACTAAAAACCCTAACCCTAAACCTAACCCTAACCCAGTTTGGTCCTTGGGGACCCACAGACAGTCCACTTTTTTTTACTTGGGACCTGGGAGGGAGCAAAAATGTGCACTCTGGCAGGTAGCTGGGTGGGAGCAAAAATGTGGACCATTTGTGGGTCCCCAAGAGCCTGATTGGGAAACATTGAGATATAGGTTTGATATCTGGCTCCAGCCTGACTGTGGACTTTGCATGGTCTGTCCTTGTTGCCTTGGGGTTCCAAAAACATGCTGAGGTTAGTTGGAGTTGCCAAATTGCCCCCAGGTGTGCCTGTGTGCGTGTCCCCTGTGATGGCTTGGCGCCTCATCATGGGTTATTCCCCGTGTTGCTCCTGTAGCTTCTGAAACTCCGTGTCGGACAAGTACATACAGAAAATGGATGGATCCGGATGTTCACAGGGCCTGTGTTGAAGTTAACTAGGCCCTAGCTTTTCTTGGAGGGGTTCCTTACTGGTGACTGAGAGTTGGCTCTGGGTATCGTTTGCAGCAGAAGTGCAGCAGCACTCGGCCCAGTACAGCCACAGGGAGATGGGTCGGCTGCGTGAGCAACTGCTCTGCGCTTTCCGAGAGCAGATGGAGATACGTCGCAGCCTGATGGAGCTGGAGAACTGCAATATGGAGCTGCACATTGACACATCCAGGCACCTGGCCACCATCTCAGAGTGAGACTCCTCTACATTTAGTATAGTGGATGTTTTTAGGCACTGGGATACTCTCAGTTATTTTCCTCTGACTTCTGTCCTTATCAAGGTGTTTTCAGCCACAGAAATGTCCCTGACTGAATGTCTCATGTTTATCACACCATGCTCTATAAACTCTAGCCACTGTATTACATGAAAATTAACCTGAATGTAACTGAACCTCTTGACCCTGCGTTCTGTGTGTTAAAATGCAGGTACACTAATAAACTACCCACTGAGTTTATATTTTTAAGGCTAGGTGTTTTTGGAATGCTCTTTTTCCATTAAACGTTGAGACGGTTGGACATTTGTAGCATTGGCTAAGGGTTTATTTTAATTGCGACATTTGTAATGATGCAAGGTTTTACGGTAAACAGTTGCACATCATGAAGAAGCTTACAGTGTATACTGAGACAGACCCTAGTATGTACTGTGTTGTGCCAAAGTCTCCTGCAGTCAAAAAAAAGATTTTAAAATTATATTTATGTTCATGAAGATTCATCATGTCTGTTGAAGAATGTCACCTTAGCCATTTCGAAACCTCTCCTAAAATCACCCAGTATTTGCAACAACCATCTGATACACCCATGTACTTTTTGACTTGACCACTCGCATACCATGTGTGGCTGATCAATACCTTTTTGGATTACTAATTAAGCTAATTAACTGAGCTGGTAGTGAGAATGAACAAATAACTGGAATGGCTGAGGTGCCCTTGATGAGAGGTTTGGGAACTGAAGCGGTGTTCATCTAGTCATCTAACGAGATATCAGCAACTCTTTGGAGAAGATACCAAATTCCTGATAGTTTTTATTATGTTGCTGTTAATTTGCATATGTTCTAATGCTAAATTGTGTGTGTTTTTTTTCCCTGAGGAAACATACACTTACTACCCAGATAAATAGCTTTAAACACTTCCTTTGGATTTTGCACAGTGCTGTGTATCTCCCTGCTCCTTGGTGAGCATGTGGTATCTCTTATGCTCTGGTGACACTCACTTCTCTCTGTGGAAGCTGGGAAAGGGAGAAGGCAAGGTGTGCTAAGAAATGGAGGGAGGAGGGGCGCAGTGGGAAGATCGACAGAGACAAGGAGGACGGGGAGCAGGACAGCGAGGCTGAGGAGATGGACTCGGCCGAGCCCCAGGATGTGGCATTGGCTCGGGAAGAGATCGGCACGCTGCTCAAGGAACAGAGGAGAACCATGGCCCTGAAGGTATCACCGAGTAAACTGCGGTTCACTTACGTCTGCTTGGCTTTTATTTATCCTATATTTTTGGGTGGTGTATAGATCAGCAAGTTAGGGATCTTTGCCCATGTCCAGAAGGTCATTGGTTTAAATCCCTTGGCTGGCAAAGTAATTATATTACAGTTTAGCCCTTGACCGAGACTTAACTCCAACTGCTTCAGGGGTGCTGACCCTGCGCTTTAACCCCAAATGTTGCTCTCGCCTCTATTTACTGTATGTGTGAACCTGCATCTCTCATGGGTGGGATGGACGGGAGAGATGAATGAAGTACGACTGCTCTGTTAATGGAGTGTCTTTGCCCGGTAACCCTTAGTCAGATCTGGAGGAGAAACTGGCAAGCATGAATATCAAGTCGTCGAAGATGGAGGAGCTGCTGCCCAGGCGAATCAGCAACGAGGAGCAGCGGGAGATCCTGGCGCTGCTGTGCCGGGTGCACGAGCTGGAGGTGGAGAACACGGAGATCCAGTCAGCAGTGCTGTGCAAGGAGAACGTCCTGCGCACCAAGGACTTCACCATCCAGCGCTACGAACAACACCGCTCACTGTGTCATGAGATCATCCAGCGGCAGAAAAGCCTCATCGAAGGTGACTGACTTACAACCCATGATTCTGTTTGATTGCTGTTTGCTTATAGGCAGCCTGGTGGTTCAATTAATACGCCCATTGCCTCTCACCTCCCGGGTCAGGAGTTGAATCCCATCTGTGCTGTGTGTATGTGTGGGGTTTGTATGTTCTTCCTGTGACTTGAGGGTTTCTTCTCACACAACCTTGGCCAAGATAAGCAGTTATATGATGGATGGTGTTTGCTTTCGGAATTGAGACTATTACCCAGCTCCATTTGCCTTCAGTCAGAGGTTTCTGAAGGGGCTTCCCCATAAGCACTGATGCTAATCCTGTAGCTTTCTTAAAACCCACATTTCTTTGGTATCCAATAAATGCCAATATTTCTATCTGTCTTTTTCCAGAACATTCCATCCCAGTACCCCTGGAGCTCGAGCAGCTGTACATGGTGTATTTCAGTGAGTTGAATGGAAGCATCGACCAAATCCTCGGTCTCCATAACATCACATCCAGCACGATGCAGGCAAGACTTTCTGGTTTCATTCCCTCATGGTTCTTACATCATGTCTGATAGTATAAGTACAGTAAGCTAGTCATGGAGCATGGCAGGTCACTAATCAGCATGTTATGTCAATAGTTAGAGTCTTAACACATCACTATTGCTGCCTTCCATTTCAACTGGGAAGCTGGAATTTCCGAGTTTTCAGTCGGACATTTCAATAGGAACGTCCCCTGAAGTCAGAATTCCAATTCACTAAGTTGGAGGAACCTCTAGAACCCCAACCTAAGAATTCAAGATGGCTGCGTCCTTTATCAACAGAAGTGAAATCTGTAGTTATATACTGTATAGCACTTATATTTTATTTGTGTTGCATTAAATCGATCATTCACATAGCACTGTCCAACCTCTATCTGTTTTTTCTATGTGCAAAATACTGCATGATGCATTGTTATTAACTGATGTTGCTAACAATGGGTAATGATGAACCTGGCTAGAACTGGTACTGCTAAATGTCTTTCCGACTTGTACTGGAATGCGGTTAACTTAGGCATGATGTAATTCCCAACTCCGACCTCTGAGGTGAATGGAACGCAGCATAATTATCAGGCACACAGAAAGTCAGTGAAATTACAGTCAATGTGCGCACATCTTAACGACTGGAGGCAGTGAATAGCTTTCACGTGACGCATGCATGAATGCTGACCACGCAGTCACTTTTTTATCTTTAGAACGGATCAATATTAGATATAGCAAAACAGCTGAAGCTGGGAGATTTGATTCCTGAAATGGAATCAAACGATGACCGTAGCCATAGGTCAGCCGCTGAAGAGGATAAAAGGTCTAATTTTCCACAGAATTATGATCCACTTCCTCCATCTGAACTGGATAATGAAAGGTAAATAGAAAAATACTTACAGGCAAGTTTTCTTCAGCCATGACGCTGTAGATCAGAGGTTCTCAATCTTTTTTGCACCGCAACCCTATTTTTACCATGCCAGCCCAGTCGCTACCCCATATCAAGTACAGGTTTAAATTAACGCTATGATCAAATAGGCAGTGCACTCTGCGTTTTACGCCAATCAATGCCTGTCGCAGAAATCTGATTGGATGTGCCAGTGAATTTTAAATTAAGCATCTGTGGTTTGGCTTCTTGGATTGGTTGGAATTTGGGTTACAGCCCCATGGGTTGAGAATCACTGCTGTATATAAAAACCAATATATAAAAATTCTGACCTACATTGACAGGTTAATACATTTACTGACGCAAAAGTGTGAATCACTCTGATATATGCATTTATCTTAATACTGTTTTTTCATCTTAGTGAAAACGACAAAGTATTTAAATCCACTTTTAAGTCCCATCAAATGAAGAGTGGTCATATCTTCTCCACTCCCCTTTCATTAAATCAGGTAATGCTACACTGACATTAATTAGAAGGAATTGCTGCATTGCCGTTTCCGCAAATGTGCACTCATTCTACGCCTGGGCCTTCTTCAGGTCGGAGCTGAAAAGATGAAGGAGATCTCGTCTGACACCAGGAGCATTTCCGTCATTGCAGCTAAGCGGCGCACACGCATGAACACCGTGATGTCAACCAGCGGCCTCTCCAGGGCCAAGGAGAGGAGCCTGATGTCAGTGCAGTCCCTGGAGGAAGCAGATGAGTCGGACGGGGCCGCCTCAGAGCCCCAGGGGACCCCACTAACCACCGCCGTCAGGCCGGCTGTCAGCAGCCACAGCCTGGCCCTATACACTCCGATTGAGTTGGATCCCAAGAGGAGATCCCGGAGGCTGCAGGGAAGCTCCCGTTCCAGCTCCAAGAAGGAGCCACACCGGGGGGAGAGGAGGAACATCTCCATCGAGAGACGCGCACGCAAGAAGCGCTCGAAATCTTTCGAGGCTAATGCTAAATGGGTGAGCTTCTGGCAGCGAGCTTGACATGTGATGATGATACTTTATTGATCCTTAGGTGAGAGCATGCTCGTTAGTGAAGGGCTGCCACCTGTAGATTAAGGGCCTTGCTCAAGGGCCCACAGGCATGTGCCTATTCTACCGAGGCCACGCTCAAGCTGGCGACCTTCCAATCACAGACACAGAGGCTTATCCCACTGCGCCGCTCGCTATATCATACATTATCATGTCCCTCCTTGGCCTGCCTGGAGAGGAAGGAGGATTACTGAGGGCCCTCACATGTAGGGGTTAAAAATGGAGTAGAGATTAGAGTGGAAGTTGTTCGTATTCATCCCAGTAGAGCTAAATTTCAAATGATGAAATTTCTAATTACAGAATATCGACCCCAATGCTTAACAGAAGTGATGTTCTGTAGCAGAGATGTGGTGCAGCATGGGGGGGGGGGGGGTGTCGGTTTTCTGTTAGTCCATGTGGTGATTTTTCACTACAGAAGACTGAAGGTCTGTAACTACAATGGAGCTGCAGATGATTGTCATTTTTTTTCTAAGGCAGTGGCAGATCTTTCCGGAATGCCGGTCTGTCACTGTTCTGCTCAGCTCCAGCTTTTCCTTCCACTTGTTCCATCCCCACAGAAACCCAAGATCATTGCTTCCAGGAATCCAGTCCTTGAAAGCATCTCAGACAACAGACTTGTACTGCACTCAGAAAATGCAAACAGGTACTTGGGAAAGCATGTGGAAGATTCCTCACTGCCACCCCCAGCAACAAAGGTTAAATACCCCGTGTCTCATTACACAGGTATGGTGCTTTTAATTAAATTAAAACAATTATGGCGGAAAATGTTTGTAGACAACTGTAATTAACAGAAAATAAATGAGCTTTACTGGTAATACTTTACTCGACGGGGCACAAATACTCATTAAATAAATACTACTTAAATACAAATTATAAACAAATCATGAACAAATATAGTTTTTACTTGAGAGAAAAGATGTCACGATTCGTTAATGAGGAACAAACATGAGATCAGTATCTCACTTGTGTTTTTCATTACTTGTTCCTTCAATAGTTTTAGGTTTACAGAATTAACAGATGAATTAACATGAGATCAGTAGGTAACTAAAATTTAGTTTGTGGTTAATTAATACATAAGTAATAGTATAATACTATATTATTTGTGTTCCGTCAAGTAAAGTTTACTGCCTGCTTGAAGTTAAAAGCTCAAAGATCTGAGCCCTGCCACCAGGAATGACATTATGATGTGAAAAATTAAAACTGGCCAAGGAATGGAGATGCAATCAGAGAGGTTATCTCGAAAGTCCATCATATAAGGCATGACTCATATCTGCATTATGAGGGCAGAGAAACAGCTACAGTAGATCACGCTGTAAACAGTACGTGGTTTATTTTTTGCCTTGACTTCAGTGCATCCTATAAAAGTGTGTAAAATGTTTACGTTGTAACGCAAGTTGCTGTATGTGTGCGTCATGTGCTACGTGAGACTTACTGAGGTGGCCATTTCCAGGCGAAAGCCACCTCCAGAGGCTGGAGATGAGAAGCACCCCTCCTAGCACCGTATACCAGTACAACGCGGAGGGCAGAAGAGGGCAGACCGTGCACAAGCGCGTCAGAGGTCTGGCCACTGGGCCACAGTGCCCTGCATATGGGTGTTAAGGACTTGCTTACATCATAGTGCAGTGTCTGACCACTATGATGCAGGGACATTTATGAAAGTGAATGAGAACATACTGTTTAATTAGTGTACATTTATGCTTCCCTAAAATGGCTTTAGCTACATCCCTGCTATGATGTACCTCTGTTTACTGCCCAGGCCCAACGGAACCATCAAGCACGAACCAGCTTCTTCTGCAGCCTGGAAACTACAAACGGATGCCCGTCTTCAACATTAGACACAAGGGCACGGCCCTCAGAAGTGACAGCCGCTACAAGAAAGGGGCATACTGAGGAAAGGGAGAGATTACACACTGCTATCCCTCATATGTGCAGAGACTGGTGGGTCATCTGTGACACAGTGTGTGTATGTGAGCAATGCTGGAAAAAGTTAGCTTTCAGATTCACTGAGCACTTCATCACTTTAAACCGATGTTCCCCAATCCAGTCCTTGTGGACCCACAGCCAGTCCATGTTTTTGCTACCCGGGAGCTGGGAGGGAGAAAAAATGTGGAATGTCTGTCAGGGAGCTTGGAGGGAGCAAAAATATGGTCCGACTGTGGGTCCCCAAGGATTGGATTGGGAAACACTGCTTTAAACACATTCCTCATGATCTCATCTTTTGATATACTTCTTAGGCAGTGCATGTTGTGTAACGATTATATCTTTCCTACTCCTTTATTTTTGTGGAAAATGAGTTCCATATTGAAACCGCTTAATATATTTGATGAGTGAAAGATATTTGTTGATCCATGCCTGTTACATATATGAATTATATAGGAAAAGCCCAAACAGATACAGCGCTGCAGCACCAAACTCCATATGGTTTGTAAAATTGCATTAATGCTATTGTTAAAGAACAGAAATGTAGCACAGAGACCAAGTGAGATTTTCAATGTGTATTTCAGTGTAATTAAAATGGCCTGTGTTTATACTCCAAACATTCGAAGGAGTTTTTTAATCCACTTTGTGTGTGCTTTCAGTGGATTGAGTGAGCCTTCCGTTTACCCTTTTATAATATTGATTGAAGCCACCTATTAAATTTACAGTTTCATTTCATAGTTATTTCTCCTTTCATTAGGACTCACCTCTGTCAGAAGTACCTGTATGTCTTTAATTGTGATTTTGAGGTACCATTACTCATATTATTCATTTTATGAAGTGGTGTCCTGTCATTTCTACATATCCAGTTATGGATAACAGAGGCTAATTTACAAACCATAGAGGCAAGACAGGGCACACAGTCGATGACACACAGTGGATTATATGCCGCCAACAAACCCTAACATCAGGAAAGTGGCCCAGGCAGATGAATGGAGCACCCTGATGGGATGCCCAGATAGGGCATGATGGGATACACAGATAGGGCATGATGGGATACCCAGATAGGGCATGACGGGATGCTCAGATAGGGCATGACGGGATGCTCAGATAGGGCATGATGGGATACCCAGATAGGGCATGACGGGATGCTCAGATAGGGCATGACGGGATGCTCAGATAGGGCATGACGGGATGCTCAGATAGGGCATGATGGGATGCCCAGATAGGGCATGATGGGATGCCCAGATAGGGCATGATGGGATACCCAGATAGGGCATGATGGGATGCTCAGATAGGGCATGATGGGATGCTCAGATAGGGCATGATGGGATACCCAGATAGGGCATGACGGGATGCTCAGATAGGGCATGATGGGATGGTCAGATAGGGCATGACGGGATGCTCAGATAGGGCATGACGGGATGGTCAGATAGGGCATGATGGGATGCCCAGATAGGGCATGATGGGATACCCAGATAGGGCATGACGGGATGCTCAGATAGGGCATGACGGGATGCTCAGATAGGGCATGATGGGATGCTCAGATAGGGCATGATGGGATACACAGATAGGGCATGACGGGATGCTCAGATAGGGCATGATGGGATACCCAGATAGGGCATGACGGGATGCTCAGATAGGGCATGACGGGATGCTCAGATAGGGCATGACGGGATGCCCAGATAGGGCATGATGGGATACCCAGATAGGGCATGACGGGATGCTCAGATAGGGCATGATGGGATACCCAGATAGGGCATGACGGGATGCTCAGATAGGGCATGATGGGATACCCAGATAGGGCATGACGGGATGCTCAGATAGGGCAGGGGTCTGATTTAAGCCAAAGAAAGGAAACTGCACCAGCTGATCACAGAAATAAGCACAAGGGTTTACTCAGTTTAAAGAGCTCCAAAAATATGCCCGTATGTACATACTGTCATTTAATTTAAATAACCCATAGTTTCACCCACAGTGCTCATAACATGGAATTATCAGACTGCTGTAGTTCTCTGCTGTTTTAATTGCCTTTTTCCAACTCTTTACTTAGTGTAATAATGTATGGTACTGTTTGAGTTATCTGGTACATGCTTGCATAAGGCTAATTCCTTAGGTGTTCAATTACTAGTGGGATACGAAGGTCTGTATTAAGTGCAAAATATATCTGCTGATTTGCACATTGAAGTTTAAATGGATTCTCACCGACAGTTAAATACACAGTATCTACCACTAGGTGGAAGCAATGTACCGTGTGATACAATTAACTTGGTATCAATATTTTAGCTTCATGTCCTGCCAATAGCCGTTAACTCAGCTGTTAATCATTGAAGAGGAAGGAGATTGAGAAGTGAATCTATAAGGTTTTCAAATTGGCAATGTCATATAATAGCTTATTCTCATGGATTACTGGTTATACTAACAGGTATGAAAACTGTATAACAAGTGTAATGCACAATAGTAATCTACCTGCATCAGCAGGTGCCCATTGCTCCGGTACTTAGATTCTAATGGTGTCAGATGCATATGGCTGATTCCCTTAATGACAAAGAGCAGCTTTCACATCCATGCACAGCAGTGCATTATAGGTATGTTGGCATAGCTGATAAGAAATGTAGGCATCTGAAAGACGCAGGGATAGACTACAGCAGACAGCTCGCTAAATGTGTTATGGAGCAGGAGCTGAGCAGCTACGGCTTGGGGAAAGGTCAGGGTGGTTACAGGAAAGCCTTTCTCAGCATTCGCTCTGACGGCTCGGTCACAGACCCTCCACTTTTTTGAAGCTGTAAAATTCTGCTTCACGCGATTCAAGCCGGTGGCGTTGGTGAGAAAGTGCATCAGGAGGCAAGTTAATAAAGATCCCATGTTGACATAGGATGTAGATGATTGAGTGAGGTGAAGATTTGCAGATACCAAGTGGTGTATAAAATATGCATCGCGGTTATACTTTTCACTTGTACATGGAAGAAATTATAATTGTTCACCATTACTCATTAAAGGATGCAGCTCACAGAGAAGCCATCCCATAATCTTAGTAAACAATACATCAGGGATGGCGACACACAAGCACCAGATAATGACATTTCTGTTCTAGATACATATAAGCTGTTTACTGCTCTGCAGTTTTACCCCTCAATAAAAATATATATTTCAATAAATGCCTTTTTCAAACATAAACTTTATTTTATTCATTATTTAGTTGTATTTGTCTTGTTTATTATTATGTTTAATTAATGCTGTTTATATTGTAATGTATCTCGCCATACAGACGTGTTTGACTTACTTGCATGTATTGCAAGGCCTGTATAGCGTTCTCATGTGTCACATATTGCTTATTTGATAGATAACAACAAATAATGTTTTCCTGTATTGGTAGTAATGTTTTATTTAATCAGTCCTTATTGCCTACATTTGTTAGTTCAGCCACAACTTAAGGCATCGAACGAGGTCTTACGGAGAAAGATACACTGATGTTGAGGCGAAAATCACATAAGCAATTTTGCCTCATTTTTTTCCAGTATGTCCTTTGAAAAATGGAACACTTTTATGGTAGATTATCGAACCTTGTGGAATCCAACAGGAGTACAACAGAATAATTAGCAGCATTGTCAGTTTGGTGTTTCTGCAACTTGATGTCATTAATAAACACAGAAGATTTACTAAATCCATCCACCTTCCGCCTGCTTATACTGCGTTGGTTTGCAGGGGCAATGACTATATTAGTTAAATCTACATGTTTTTTTTTTTTTTATATTTACAACATTACACATAATGGTTGCACATACTGACCCCACGTTCAACCTGTGGAGATTCTCAAAGTATGAAAACATGAATTGATGATATTTCAGGGTATATCTGAGGCACATTTTAAGACAGTGAAAGGTCCCGTTTCACAGTCACAAAAGCACTGGTGTGTTCTGAGTACCTGCCTACAGCAATGGTCAATCAATTAGACATCCAGCTTTCCACAATTAAATGTACCTTAATCAGCTACTCCGCCTGGTAGCTAAAGTTCAGATGGATGAATGATAAATGAAACCATCATTTTTTTCTGATTTAAAAAAAAACAATATGTTCTTAAGATTATTTATTTATTAAATTTAATTTGTCATTCCTATACAGTTCTTGCTGACGTACCTTGAGTGAATCTCCCTGTTAATGTGATAATTAAGTTAAATTCTTAAAATTCAACATATGTGAATCTCTTTACGATTTATCACATAGGGTTCTGGATATGTCAGTCATTCACGGGGTATGTAAAGTAATCCTTGCAATATCCCAGAGTCTCGGTGCAGGTGTTTAGATAGCGTAGATTAATAATACATTTGTTCTGTCTTAAGCAAATGTTAGTGTTAGTTATCTCCAATTAACAGCTGACTCCCTTCATGTATAAACAGGTAATTAGGGGAATAGATAAGCCACTTGCTTTGGGACCTAACGTTATATGACACCTGTTAATTGCTGATTTCCAATGGTGAAATTTACATCATTCTCCCAGTAAATTTTTTTTTTTTGCACTGGGACTTGTGGTTTTCAATACAAGAAGAGGAACACGCAGTACAAAAGTGGGAAATGGGAACACAATGAAGTCAAGGCAAGTCAAGCGGGGCTTTATTGTCAAATCAAACATATACAGTAACACAGTGCATGATGGCACAAAATAATGGTCCCCAGGACGTGCAAAAAAAATAAAAAATAAAAAAAAAACAAGATATGACAATAATTAACACATTTTAATTTAATTTAATTTAATTTAAGCGTGAACAATCTGCAATGTTTATAATAGAGATGGAAGCAGCAGAGTTGCACATAAATAGTATGAATGACTGAATAATAAATAAACATCTGAGCACTAAATAATAATAAATAATGAGTATTGGTAGAAATGGCATTAGAGTGACACTGCAAAGTTAACTCCAAATCTGTGTAGAGGAAGCCAGCGAAGAGCTCAGAGCCTGAATGACCATGGGGCAGAAGTTGCTGCAGAGTCTGGCAGAATGGGCTCAGATGCTCCGGAACCTTCTGCCAGATGGAAGAGGGACACGGAGACTGTGGGAAGGGTAGGAGCTGTCCTCTATTTAGCTGGAGGCCTTACAAGTAGAACCTTTCATAAACATGTCATCAATGGAGGAACTAGCTATTTCTGGGTCTTGTGGTCAGAGGTGTTGCAGTTTCCAAAGCTCACAGTGATATAGCTGGTCAGGACACTCTCAGTGATGCCCCTCTCAGATCTTAACGCCTCTCAAGCCAGTCCTGTTGTCATTATATTGTGCATCAAGGGTTTCTTCTTAACTTTCCTGAGTATTATAATTAAAAATTATACATGGTCTCATAAAGGAACATCTGGTGCGTACTCGTAAATAAATGGAAGGTTGTGATGATGAACACCTTGAAATTTAATTATGTGGAAAATATGAAAGGAAAATTAGTCAGTGTGATTATCCAGACCACACCCACGAATGCAGAAATATGCATTTGTAAATATTAATTTATATGCAAATTGTGAATACTGATGATTTGCTGCTGTAATGCAAATGCTTTTCTGTAAGATTTATATACTATATATGGAAAAATCATATTCTACTACTCTTGCTGAAGCAATAATAGAATGCTTCAAACTTAGGCTATGCAAAAAAGAGAATCTTTTTTTCAGTGTGAAACTTCAACTTCAGATCAGTCATTTGTATTTTTACATTTTCAGATGTTAAATAAAAAATTGAAAACTTGGACTTATTAGTGAATTATATAAATGCCGTTTCAAATGAGATTTGTACAGCATGTGCTTATTTTTATGCCTGTCATAATAATTATAATAAATATATATTATATTTAACAGAATTATATGCATGACAGTGAGACACTCAGTTGCTCAGCAAAAATAATGTTTTCTGGCATGTGGATGTCCTGCCTCATTGGTATTTGTGTGAAGTGCTGAGCTTAATCACAATCCAATGTGTCAATTACAGGAAGGAATCGTTCATTACTCTCCCGGAACAAGGCTGGTATAATGGAATCTGCTTTACTTTCAAGGTTCATTGATTACACCTTAGAAAAGCCTTGTTTATTGCAATGGGCCTGAACCTTTAACCACAAGCTTTATGGTAGTTGACTGCATTTACAATGACGTTTAAGATATTTTTTATTCTTTTTCAATGAATTTCTTTGGACCAGTATCATGATTATGCAGAACTATCAATAAAATACATTTAGCAAACATTTTAAAGTGAGAAATGTAACATCTAAAACAGAAATATCAAAGTCTCTCCAAGTGTCACAGGTATCTATATGGTATGCATGATTTGTATGAGCTATGGTCATGAGCTGTGGGTAGTGACCGAAAGAACGAGGACGCGAGTACAAGCGGCCGAAATGGGTTTCCTCCGCAGGGTGGCTGGGCTCTCCCTTAGAGATAGGGTGAGGAGCTCGGTCATTCGGGAGGGACTCAGAGTAGAGCTGCTGCTCCACCGCATCGAGAGGAGCCAGATGAGGTGGCTCGAGCATCTGGTCAGGATGCCTCCTGGACGCCTCCCTGGTGAGCTGTTCCGGGCATGTCGGTAGAGGATGGATGGATGGACGGATGGATAGATGGATGGATGGATGGATGGATGTTTTTATAATGGTGAGCTTGTAATCATCTTTGGGCCTTGTAATGCACTTGTCTTTTTGTAGCCTATATTATATCCCTTCTGAGCACCTGTAAGCTAGTTTAACTTATTCATTTTACTAACATGAGTACCACGCTTTATCAAGGACAAAAGTAATCTGCTGAACGTGCCCTTTGGTAATTGTAAAATTAATGTATTATGATGTACAAATTTAATAGAGCTCTAAAAATTGCCTTTGCCATATGTTTAAAAAGTCATAGACTACCAACAGAAATCGAAATAATTTTAAGCAAGGGGCTTTAATCTCTCATCGGCAGCAGATAAAGTCTGTTGTGTTTTCACTGCCAGTTGAGTTGCTATTAATGCTATTTGGGGGCCAGGTGCTCCACAATCACATCCTGGCAGCAAATCTTAATAGCTATTGCCGCCTTCACTGAAAGACGATTAATCTAGAAGGTCAAAGAGAAATTGAGAAAAAGATTTAAAGGTACTCCCAGAGGTTCTCAGGAACCAGCCCATTCCACGTACCTTCAGAGAAATTTCACACAGAAATAAAGAAAACAGGACACTATTGTGGAATTTTTGTTCACCTGGTAAAACGAATGATTTATCGTCTTACTAGTCTCTTTGAGAGGATTAACTGCATTCGCTTTGATCAGCCTGCATGCATGCTAGTAGAACTCAGCAGTGTGCCTGACTTGGTGAGATGTTCTGTAAAGTAGGTAATTTGCCTTTTCGTATCTGAAATGACGGATACGTCAGGCTTGCCTTTGAAAGATGTCTGTGTGTTGACATTGGCTTTTAGATAAACTGTGCAAACCGCATTGCACAATCAGCTGGCTGCCCGTCCAAATATGCAACCGGAAATTATTCCGGATATTTTGGCCTATAGCCACAGTGCAAATGGAAGATCCTAAGCTTTAAAGAACACTGTAAAATTTGACCATATTAAATGATTTTTCTTTTCCGATGTTCAGCATATTTAACGCATATTTAAGACCTTACGATCATTGTCTAAATGCTAATTATGGTGACTATTTAAGCAGCACAAAAATGGAACGCTACAGGAATTCTGTTATTTGTAGTACAGTGGGAAAGACCTTTTCCATCCATACTACTAGTCTCCAAAGATCAAAAATTCATGGCACTTTTCCCATTTTAGGAGACGTGGATTCATGTATATTCAGCGGGTAAATATATGATATAGACACAGGCTATAGTGTACTGGGGGAGCGACCTGAATAACAGAGACTTGCATTTCATGAACATTATCTGTTGGCTGGACGGCTCAGAGGGCAGCACGGCTGCATCACACCTCCAGGGTTGGGGGTTTCATTTGCCCCTTCTGGGTGTGTGAGGAGTTTGTATCTCCTTCCCAGATGCACTGGTCTTTTCCTGCAGTGACACATACTCAGGTGGGCTAAATGCCATCTCTGCATTGTCCACAGTGTATGATTGTCTGTGTCCTGCATACACACTGCCATCTTGCTCAGGGGGTGTCCCAACCTGTCCCACCACAGCCCTCACCAGGATAACCAATGGGGAGATGGATATGTTGATAATCTTGTTGGTAATTTGGTTGGCTTCATCGTTAATTTCATGGAGAAAGTTGCTCATATTGGTGACAGTATTTTAAATGAAGTGCCTACTTTCATAACATTTTCATCAGCTTCTGTTTACTGGATACGCATCTGTAGGTTACCGTCAAGGGTCAGAGCCCTTGCTCTGAGGGGCACATCTGTCAAAACTTTTCAATTCAGTGACTCTAAATTATTTTATTTTGAGCAACCTGAGGCAGTGTACTTATAAATGCCCATAAATAAAATTTGACTACAAGAAACTGATTCTATTTGAAAAAATGGTTAAGAAAAATCTTTTATTGATTTAAGTCGAGGTTGCTGATAATTTTTCTGTTGCCGTGTAAAAACAATTCACAGGCCAATGGCCAAGTGTCTGATTTCTCTTTCTCTTCTGTTATTTAAACAGTTCAAACTGTCTCCTGGGAGCATCAGACAGGCTGGGCAGGGGTCAGTGTGGTGTGGAGATGTCAGGAAAGTCTTGACAGTCTTGGCACTAACATTCAGCTAAAATGCAAGATAAACAAAACAAATCCAGCCATCCGACAAACTTCAATACCTCAATACATTTCAACTGTAAAACCACTCATCTGCTCTAATCATATACCAAATTCCAACCTTTAATTCTTTTCAGGGTCTATGGGATTATAATATAACATATAATTACTATTGTAGTAATATATTTAAAATGTTCCATTTGACAACCAGTTCTAATTTTTCTTATTACAATGTACATTTAGAATGCTTAGGATCATCCCATCCCTACTACTGAGATCCAGATAAGTGCTTAGAAGATGGATATTTAAGATGTAATATGTGTGTACAAGGCATCACATGCCGTAATGGGGGGCAGGTTACCTGGGATGCCATACTCTCTCTAACACCCCTTCCTTTGGATCTCCCTGCACCTTCCTGCTTCCCTCTCCTCTGGTCCTTCTCACACGACAGACCGCATCCCTTCTGTAGCTGTGCGACCCTCCGTCATTGTACTGCTTCGTCCTGCTGTCCCTCCCCTGACTGTGCCTGTCCCCACCGCCAACAGACTCTTTCGGATAAGTTCTCCGTCTCGCGCCTCTCCATGCTGTCAAAATGGCTCTGCATGCTCTCGCTTGATTCACTCTTAACTTCTGTGTGGCCAGCAGGCTTAGCATTGTAAGAGTTCTCTGAATTCTGCAGTAGTTCTTCATTGTTTCCTTCCCAGGGCTCTAGCTGGGTTTGGAGCACTAGGAAATAATCTATAGAACTTCTACCTATGGCTTCTACCTCTGCCTGCCTTGGCTGCACCTCTGGCCTGCATTTACTCATACAGTCAACTCAGTATTTTGTGTTCCTCTGGTGCAGCTACGGTCAAAACTCACTCCACCCCTCCTGTACCACGTTCTCCAGTCCTTCTTCAGCTTCTGGTATCTTACTAGCAAGGTCCCGAGGGAGTTCTCTTTACATTTCTAATAATGGATGTCGGGTTTGGTTCTGTGACATAAATTAGTCCGCATGGCACTCATTAAACCATATCTTATCTTGACCCTCAGCAAGTTGATACTGAAACTCACTCAGCGCTATATCGTGTTAACCTTTTGGTTATTGACCTATTTATTTTAAAAACACAATGTGAGGTAACATTTTGTCCTAATAATGACTTAAGCCATTGCAAACCATCACTGGCCTCTGTAAAATAAACACATTATTCACGTGCCAGGTTTGGACAGTTTTTATAAAGGTGTTTCCTGTTAAAATCAAGAGCCTACACAGGCTCACATTTGGCAGCTTATGCACAAAGCTGTTGATAGTTGATATGGCTGTTTTCAAACTTTTAAATCATCTAATAAAATTCTTAATTTTCAGATTCTCCCCCAATTTTCTGGTGATTCTGAAAACCTTGAATAGATTGTTATTATCCACCATCTGCCCCTATAAAGGAGCACTGGGCTTTACAGCTGCTGCAGGCAGAGACATTACAGCAGATACAAAATAAAATAATGATGATGGAGTTCATTTAGTGTTGAGGGACACAACAGGATACAAACAGCACAGGAAACAGTCACGCTGAACCTGGATAGTAAACCTGAGAGAAGCATATGTCTCATGCTTTAAAGGCAAACGGCACAACACTGTCCTGCTAACTTCAAAATCGATCCATTTCAGATGGACACCACCAAACAATTGCTGTATATTCTCAATACACCTTAAAGTAAAAGAAATAGATTGTAAAATAAATATTAACATGTCATAAATGACCTAGGGGGACTGTCAGCTAGTGAATCATAAAAACAATTCATTAAAAAAGAATGGATGCGATACTCTTTTATAAAACCAATTGCGCGTTGCAGTTGTGTTCTCTGTTTGCTCTGATTACCATGCCTGCACAGATTAAAATCAATGCATCTTATCATATTGAAACAAGAATTCTTGTTGCATAAAAAACTGCACAGCAAATATACTGATGAAATTGCATAGGCTGTGCTTCTCAGTTATTTGTACATCTTCATTGTGACCTTTTAGTAAAGAGTAGATATAAGGTTAGTGTAGCATATGTAAAATCATGCATATTGAAAAGCCCATGATGTTATTGGAAAGCCGTACTATTGTATGAGAGTCTGGAATGCAGCACTGGATTTGCTTTTTGCTGTTCTTGTATGTTTGCTCATCAGACTGAAGCTCCGTCTTCACCGTCTCCTAAATTTTGAGAGCGTATTTATTACTGTCATTTATTATTTAACATGCATGGGGTAGAATAGCCACGAGAGCCGGGGCACATTGCCCCCTGGGGGGGTGTTTCCGAGCAGCCCAATCTTTCACTTTTCCCCGGTCTGCTGACTGTATGTTGGAAGGTAAATGTATTGCTCATTCATTTTCTACCCAAAGGTTTGGTTAGAAGAAGAAAGACATTTTAGTGTAATTTATAAGATACTTTCAGCTTTACTCAGCTGCCAGCCCAGGTCTTGGTCTGGTTCAGGCTTGAATAGCATAACCTGCATCGTTCCCTCTTCTGACCACTGCATCTATCCCTTGATACTGGTTTCCAGTCACAGTCATGTCACTTGGTCCGAATTTACTAAAGTGTGTTCCAATCAAGCCATGCTGTCCACTCAGAAGGTGACACGATGGTCCCACGTCTCCAAGAACGTGGGCTGCATCCCCTCCCCTGACTCTGTCTGTGTATACGGTTTGCAGAGTATTTCCTGGTCTGTCCATGTGTCTCTTGGGCAGATGGATGGATGGATTGACAATTATGTTGCATTGTGAGTGCATTATAACTTATATCACCAATAAAGTTCCCTGGTTTTCTTTCATCTAAGCTTCAGGTTTTGTAGAAGATCTGATAACATGCATCAGGCAGGGACAAGTATTCTCTGATATTCTCCTGTGCATGTTGGTAATAGCACTTCAAACCCAAAAAGTAATGACTTACAGCAATTGTCACAGTACAAATAAACACTAATTAAATTTTCAGAGCTAATATGTGCAGCATCTTAATCTGTCCTCCAAGCTACATGTTTTCTGTCTTGTAATGGAAATGAACATATTCTGCTCCAGTTGGTTTAATTAAGGAATGAATTTAAATATATATGGGGTAGGAGGTTATTGCATTTATAGAGGCTGATTTATATGCTACAAATCTTGCCCGAAAGTACATTTGAAAGCATTTATACTCAATTGAAAGTATTTCTTATGACATCTGAAACAACAACTGTCAGAAAAGCCTTAAAACATTTGGAATTCGTTAAAAAATAATTATATTTGTTTTTGGGTCTGATACTTAGTAATTTGAGATAAGGGGGCCCTAAACACCCATGGACAGCAGAGTGGTTGCACTCTTAAGGCCCTTTAAGCTAATTGTTCCAGGGATAACTGACCAATTTAATAATTGAGGTAATTCATGAATGTTTGTGTGTCTTGGTCCAAATCCGAGATAATTGTCTAATAAAACAGCATGGCTTTGGGTGATGAGACCAAACAGCATATAAAGTTGGGTAGCAGTGCAGCCAATAGCTGTCAGGTATTAGGAACATAGATTTTTTTTCCCCACTGCAGATTCAAGGTAAATTCTTTTTGATTGTCAGAACACAAAAGCTAATTAGACCAAACCATTTAATAAATCAGGTTAATTCCAGAGCCTTTGACACTGTCAGCATAATGGATCAATACTGGAGGGTCATTGTGCTGTAATACTTTTCAGCGATGACTATTAAAGGCTGATTTATAGTCCTCCACAGAAAACAAAGTTTGCATTGTATTTGTCAGGTGTGATAACAACACACTGTAAAATAACATTAATAATGGACTGTGAATTAAAAAATCTATATTAAAATTGTCTGCGATGGGTTGGCAACCCATCCTGGGTTGTTCCCCGCCTTGCGCCTGTAGCCTCTGGAATAGGCTCCGGACTCCTGCTACCCTGAATAGGACAAGCGGTTACAGAAAATGGAGAGCTGGATGGATGGACGGATGGATGGATATCAAAATTCTTATATGTCCTATTTTTTTTAATTCAATCAAAAGGCAGTTAAGCTGTTATTGCAAGATAATGTCACCTCAAGTAAAAATATAACCAGATATTTTTCTTCTCTGTTTTCCATGTTCTGTACAAAACAAAATTTGTATCTTGTGCTCTTGAAATGCTTAATCAAACATCCAAGAAAGTGCCCTTAACGTTTTGTTGATCTGGCTTTATTTACAGTAAGTAACATCAAAAGTGTTTGCCCTTGTGGTTCCTTAAACTATATGATGGGTACTTTCTTATTTTGTCCATTAAATTATAATTTACAATGACAGATAAATAATAGAAGTAAGATGAGGTTCTCCTCTGGAAAGCTTCAAGAAGCACCTCAAGGTAATGATACCTGCAGGCTGGTGGAGACAATTAGCACGCTATGCTAAGAACGCGCAGCTGACACTTTACGTAACGCCATGGTTTCAGTAATTTATAGACACATTCGTAATGCATTAAAATGCATTTGTAAAGCATTATAAAAATGGCTATAAATATTAATCAAAAGACATAACACATTACATTCAGGACAAGGGAGTTTCCAGCTATTGAATAGATCAGGGGTATCTATAGTGCATTATAGAGCTTCATAAAGCATTCATAATGCATAATACACATGGCTACAATGCATCATGCCTTTTGGTTAATATTTATAGCCATGTTTATAATGCTTTATGAATGCATTATTATTTGTTCTGAAAGTGTTTATAAATTACTGAAACCATGGCCACAAGTGAAGTGTTATAGCACGTCGCTTCATACCTCGGGGCCCCGGGTTTGAGTCTCCGTCCTAGCTCTATGTGTGTGAAGGCTCCTGTGACCCTTCATCAGACAAATGGGTACAGAAAATGGATGGATACATTTGCATTTGATTAATTCTAAATGATAAACTGCTACACGCACATTTGTCTGCTTTAGTTTGGGAGCTAAGAGAACTATTTAACATCATGCCGGCAAAGCCTTCATCTGTCAGCCTTCACATAATGATTCGTTATTGGCTGAGTGGTGCAACACAATCAAATATGCACCTCCACTGTTATGCCACATGTGAAATCCAGCTAGCCATTTCCCAAAGAGGAATTTCCCCTTTCAAGACTTCCTATATCCAAAAGCAGTTCTATTTTATGTAACTGCCAGATCTTTGGGAGCAGTTTTTAAATCCACAGCACATTGAATTTTAATGAGTGTTATGCCTTCTCCCTATTTCCCTAATTCAGCACTGGGTCTCAGCAGCTAATGTTCCCATTATTTTACGCAGTTGTAATTGATTAACCACATTGCCATTGTTTGTACAGAGACATATGATGTTGCTACTAAATTTGTGTAGTAGTCATGCACACAGATGGTAAATGATAGTACTCAGTCAGCACTGTAGAGGAATCCTTTCACATTCATACTCACTGTACTGAAGCTATCCATCATATAACAAAACACATACGCTAGATATTGATATGGCTATCACCTTGTGAAGGACATATAATTGCTCAAGTTTTTCAAGAGTTTTCAGGTCCCTCATATATGAGGAATCTCCCATCTGACTCCTATTGGAAGGACTGATAAAATGACTGTTTAATCAGTTGGTCTGACATACAGTATAAACACTGGAGAACACTGGAGTGTTTTATTAGACTGGAGTTTTAGAGAAATTGAGTCACATTTATACTTAATATTAAATATGAAAATTTTTTTTGTTTGTTTTTAATTTTAGTTAAAATGTATCTCATTTCTGTTTCATGTCTAATTTCATTTGAGTCCACCTTAGACCCAGTGCCTAATTTCTCTTTTTTTGATGAGTTTTATACCTTGCAATTTCTTGTTGTGGTTCCAATAACCTGTAATAATTGTTAATAACCTGCAATAATAATTTTTATTTTAATAATAGTTATGAAGCTTGTGAAGCACTTAGAGCGATATGAAAATGGTCACATCAGTGGTTACTAACCTCACAGTACCTGGGTAATAATACTTGAGGGGGCACAAATAATATACTATGATGCTATTACTTATGTATTAATTAACCACAAACTAATTGCTAGTTACATACTGATATCATGTTCATTAATCATGATGTTTTATCTCAAGCAGTTACTATATTTGTTGCTACGTATGTTAATTCTGTAAAGCTTTGTCACACACCAACTTAATAAGCATCACTATACACTGTGCATTTTTACTTTCTAAGGAAGTGCCTGAGTATTTTGAGCCTGAAGTATTTAGTAACAGCAAATCACATTTTTATAAAATAGTGTATACAGTATATAATTATTATTTATTAATGCATGAATTAAATCATATGCAGATTAATTTCTGCCTGTATATGAGCAGATGTGGAAATTTCAGATCCAGGAAGTAATAATCCGGACCAAGATTTTATTTCAACCAACCAGTTGAGAATAAAGAGTCACAGTCATAAAGTGCGCAAATGGTTGGTTGAATCTCGATCTGGATTTTTGCTTCCTGGACCTGAAATTTCCATCTCTGTATATGAGACAAGTGCCACATATAAGTGAAGGTAAACAAGTGCTGAAATATGGCATAGCTGATAAGCTAGGACAAGGAGGAACGAGGGAGAGGAACAGGGGGGAGGAACACGGGGGAGGAACACGGGGGAGCACCACGTAACGATGGACTGGTGCCCGGGCCCTCCCCAGGGAGGCATGCGGCGGCTGATTTAATGGCTCCTTTTATCAATGGAATTTGACAAAGTGCTGCTGCAAACACTGACAGAAGACAAGGCTCCCATCTCCGCCTAACAGCAGGCTGCTTTCAGGCAGACGGAGCCCACTGCACACTGCACAACGCACTGCGTCCTGCCGGACCACCTCTCATATCCTGTGTGATATTACTCCCACAGCATGGGCGGTGTGAAGGCCACTGCACAATATCTGGAGATCAGAAAGCATTATGATGATCAGGGCTGCTTCTCAGCAAGCCCATACACACACACACACAGTGCATTGTGCAGTGCGGCATAGATATTCCCCATTACCTCCTTTGCACAGACAGTCGGAACTGATATTTAATCTAGAGAACATGGAAGAACCAATTATTCTGCACTAGTGCATATATGAATTGAATATTTTACTCTCTTTTTTATCGCCTTAACAGTTATCGGAAGAACAAGTAGAATATGAAAACTATATTACATTTTTGTAGAGTAATATTTTACCGAGCTATAGTTAATCAATATTTTTTATTATTCATACTTATTTATACTAATAATTTTTTCTACGATGTAACTCAGATCAAAATTCAAAACTTATTTTCTGCTCTGTAAATTCTAAGGAAAACAGACAGGTCCTAATTAGCACTTATAGCCTCTGCAGTAGTTACAGTAGGTACTGTAGGTACTGTAGGTACGGTCTAACCAGCTTCCTATACCTGCTACCTATTTCCTTAAAGTTTCATCATTTCACCATTGACCTAGTGCCTGAAATGACACAAGGATACATAAAAGAGTGTGCCACATACGCACACACACAAACACATAAAAAGGAATATATTCAGGTATATTCACTTTGTCCTCAAGGTTGAAGGAAAATACTCTATAGGGTTAAAACCTCTTTTCCCAGTAAATTCATAAATAACATTTTTCCAGGAATCTTTTCTATGAATCATATAACACAACTACCCACTGATTACCAGATATCAATCAGTCTGTATTTATAAATACATATACAAGCACATTAAATTTACAATAAGCTAGCGGATTGTAACGTACAACATTTGTTCTAGCAGCATGTTATATTTAATACAAAAATATTTAATATTTTAACATTTAAACTTGTTTGTGATCTCCATTACTGAATCGCAATTCATCTGTTGACAATATTACTGTAAAAAACAACATGACTACTGACTGTCATTCTTCTTAATTACTTTACATAATTGAAATCAACTAATATTCATTCTTAATTTATAAACAAAATGTTTTCTTAAAACAATAAAGGAACTTTCATGGATGATTTTCTATGACATGCTTTTGATAGAACTCCACACACACACACACACACCCATATATATATAATTTTAAGTGCACAACCAATTTTCAACCAACAACTTTGTTCCCAATATAGATGACTATGTTGCTAACCTATAGTCTACAAGATTCACAAAATACTTTTCGTTAGTGGAATTGTCTCTATCAGAATCTTCTGGGTAATATAAAAGTATTTTTAAGGCATCAATTTGTTGTATTTTCTGTGCACTGTATCTAAGTTGGAAGCTTGCTGTCTGGTAGGTAGAGCAGGCTATGCAGACACAGGGCACAGGGCACAGGGGACAGGGCACAGGGCACATGTGCAGCTCACAGGCTGGTCTGGTCTGTCAGGTTCCTGGGGTCGCTTGCGGCCGGTGGGGAGTGCAGCGACACCCGTGTGGTCTGACAAACGCTGCCATGAGGACACCAGTCGGACAGCTTCCCTTCCAAAGCCTTGCAGATGGTTTCCTCCTGAAGAGCGGCCATCTGCCTGTTGAACGAGAGTTTGGACGGCGTGGTGGATGCGTTTACCTCCTCGGTGAAAGAGGAGCTGAAGAAGGAGATGAACCGCTGATGGTAGCGAGTTTTAATGACTTTCGCAGAGCGGTATAGATCTCCAATGAAGCAGTAGCAGATGGGGTTCAGGCTGGAGTTGGTCAGTCCGAGCCACTGGGCAAAGGGACGCAGCTGCAGAATCCATGACGGTGGGGGCTCTTCTCTGTCGATCCAAATCTCAGCCACATAGAGGGGCAACCAGGACACGGCAAAAAGCACCACCAGGGCCACCACCATCTTGGCGATCTTCTTGCGGGTTTTCAGTCGAGACGAATGCACGACTTGGCTGCGGTAATCAAACTCGCTGAAGTTCTGGGAGGTGCTCCACAGTTTCTGTCCCGTCAGAAAGCTGATGGTCAGGTTGAAAGCTACAGGGAGGCAGTACAACATCACAAACAGCAGGGCATTGTAAGCTTGTTTCAGCTTCGCCTGAGGCCAGATCTCTCTACAGATGGGAAACACAAGGGGCAGGTCCTCGATCAGCTGGATCTCATCCCTCTTGTTCATGAATATCAGAGGCATGCAGATCGCTATAGACAGGACCCATACAACAATAATGGTTAAGAAGATCCTCCTCCAGGTGAAGAAGGTCCTTGCGTTTAGAGGACTGTGGACGCTGTAGTATCTGTTTACACTGATGACAGTGAGGCTGAGGACACTGGCAGACACGGACGTGGCTTGGATAAACGGCACCGCCCGGCACAGGAAGTCTCCGTATACCCAGGCTGTGTATATCTTATGACCCAATGTGATGGGCATGCAAATGCAGACCACCATGAGGTCACACACAGCTAGGTTGATCAGAAAAGTCTGGGTGGCACTCACTCCTCTAAGCCTCTTGCTTCTTTTGCCAGTTAAGACCTTGATGGACATGATGTTGCCAACAAAGCCCACCACAAAGGATAATATATACATCACGGTCAAGGCAATAGTGGTGGGCTCTTTGATGGTCAGCAGCAGTCTTTCCAACTCTCCAGCCCCAGAGAGGAAAAAATCCTCGTTCATCTTCTCTGTTGAATCTGGAGATCCATTTTGAAACGGTACTGATTGAATTAAATTCTGGCCTGCAGTGTGTTGATCTGAGGAGAGATTCATCTTTCTGTCATTGTTATTTGTGGCATTTAATATAGTCACTTAACCCCATAGCCCACAGGAAGCCTTCATGTTTAAAACATCTGGAATCCTCTGTGTCATGGTTTCTTGGCTACAATAGTCCCTCTTCTCACGTTTAAACCACATATATATGTTTCCCCAGCTACAATGCAAAACAGAAATTAAAGTTAGAAGTATGTTAAAAGCCACCAAATAGAGTATTGCAAGCCGAATAAATTGATACATGTCGTAAACCTTGCACATCTGCACTGAAGTCTAGCTTGGCATCCCAAACGTCTTGTAAAGAAATGGTTCAGTTTGGAGTCCGGTTGCTGTTTTCTAATCATATTTTCCAGCAAATCTGGGCCGTCTGATTTTAATATACAACATGATTTCCCACAGTGACAGGGTGTAATTTTTCTACAACAATAGCAACTTGGAATTAATATCGAATTAACTGATTATCAAATTATAAATCGTTTATATTTCAGACTTGTACTGTTCCTTATTAGTTCATTACTTACACAAACCTTTGTAAACACAATTTATAAACCTTATGAACCCTAACTATAACACCTGTTAAACCCAGGCGTGTAAAGAATAACGGCTTTATCAGAATACCCAATATTTTCTGGTATTTTACAAAATATTTCACATAGATCAAACAATTCCGAATATGTTCGCTTATCCATAGGTAACGAAAGTATTTATGCGCTACCAAGAATTAAAATTGTTAATTTCGTTCGACCGGAAAGTATTTTCACTATTGCCTGTCTTTATAAAACAGCTGAATTTACTAGAACGAAGACAGATCTAAAACACTATTTCTTGAAATGTACCGTTCACTTACCGAATCAACTTAGTAAAAACAAGTTAATTACCGAATACTTACATTTATTTTTTCCTCTGCCGAATAACAGTGATAATCCCGATCACCAATGGAAGGTATATGCCTTGAGTTGCTTGCTAAATAACTGTGCTTCGTCTAGTTTCAAGTAAAAATGCTAAATATTCTTTGTATAAATCCGTAGAAGCGCGTTTAGAGTCTTCCACATAAGTGCGTGTGTTTAATTCTGCAGCGCAGAAGCTCCTTGATGCAGATGTTAAACCGAATCGCAAATGCGCCTTCGTGATCCTGCATGGGAAGCCTTCACTCATTCTTCTCATAGTCTACGGCTCCCATTGCACATTCCCATGGACAGTTTTATGAAGTATCCGACCGGAATGCACATATAAATCTACGATTTATCATGCCACAATGAACCCAGAGGCGCCTAATTTATATGACTTTCTTTTAATACCAATTCTTACTTATAGTAGACTGGAATTACTCATTTGATCTCTCAGAATGCAAGGGTATTAAATTAACGCAACTAATTAGACAGAGAAAATGATTTCGGTGCTTGTTAGTGCAAAATGAAAGAACCAGAAGGCAAGGCAACATAAAAATTCGTTTCATATTGTATGTAACAATTTTCTGCTGTTCGTTGGAAAGACTGTATAAATCAAATGCTTTCCAGTCTCAGACTCGTTCAGATAATTAAAGACCTACGATAACAATGACGTATGTAACCGCCTTCTGGACATCTGGAAACATTAATACGATCTATATAGTGCTCAATACTGCTCAATATCCATCGATCTGTGTTGGGCAATGTAATGTATGTGTGATGAATGAGCTCTGAGTTCAGATTAGCAGTCTTACAGTTGCATCCAAAAATATTGACATCGCTGCAGTTTTTTTTCCCAAGTAATACACCAATTCTATCACAAAAATGTTGACGTGATAAACATATTGCTGTTAACATATGTGTATTTTCGTTATTTGCACTGCAACAGCACAAAAAACAAACAAAAAGTCTAATCTTACTTCACACAGAACAAAAAATGGTATTCATAAAATTATTGGCATCTTTTAGCCTATAATTTGTAAGAAATAATTGCATTTAGCGCATTTTAAACACGTAACCCTGGTTCACTTTGTGACAAGTTATAGGTGTTGGTAATTTAAATTGTCACCATTCAATCAGTTTAAAGAAAGGACAGTTTGTGCGTATGTGTGTACCACAGTGATCACGGAGAAAAAGAGAATATTCTGAGGTGGTAAGAAATAAAATTTCGGAAGCGTAGGGACAATTGCTTGGCTAGAAGTCCATCTCCATCCACCTTCATGTTTCTGTGTCCTCTGTATGTGATGTTATCTACGGTCTACAGTCCATGGCACTGCAGCCAACCTGCCTAGATGTGGATGGAAGCCAAAAGCTGCATGGCAAAGGATCACCTGAACCGTGGAGAAAGAACCTCATTCACCTGACAAACAGATTCAAGCTGACCTTCAGACACAATGTAGCACAGGTTCGACTTGCACTATCTGTCACCATCTCAATGCAAGGGGCATTGCCTTTGTGTTAGGAGGTCCAGGAGGACCTACTGCTGACACAGAGACATAAAAAGTCCTTCTGGGAGAATGTACTCTGCAGAGACAAACCCATATTAGAGCATTTTTGCTAAAGCACATAATTTTTATGTCGACAGAAAGCAAAATAAAGAGAAGAACAGTATCGCTCCAGTCATACATGGAGGAGGTTTCCAGATGTTTGCAGCTGCTTTGCCACCTCTGGCACTGTGTAACTTGAAGCTGTGAATCACATCACAAAATCTGAAGATTACTGTACCATGACATTTTGGAGTACAAAGACCTCAACTCTATTTAAGCAGACCAGCGAGCTCACTGAACTCAGGGCTCAGTTGCTTCCTTGTCAGAGGTTTGTTTTATGGGGGCTAGATATAGTAGGTGTGTTTTCCCTGTGCCTGTCGGTTACCTGCTGGTTCTGACTTGGTGGTCTGTGTGGCTTGGGGGTTATGGTTCCTGTTGACTGCCATTTTGCTTTGAGCTTCTGTTTAGCCAGTTTCCGGTTTGGGGATTCACACTCCCAAGTAGCTGCACTCCACGAGTAGTATGCTGTGTCATTGGTGTCCTGTGTTTGGGATTTTTCACATGTCATCCTTGCTCTTTTAGGTTCCCTGCTTCCTGGTCCTCTATTTTCAATGCAATCCCTGTCTTTGAAGTTGGAGCTGTCCTTTCAGAACCACAAGCTCACGCTGCTGAAGTAAAGACTGTGTCATTGTAACAGAGCATCCAATCAAAACAGTGTTATTAGCAAATCATAAGATGCTGAGCAAATTTTCAATCAGACATTCATTCAACAGAATGATAGAGAATACACAAAAATTCAAGTTTTAACTTTTCACCTTCATATAACCTGCAGTGTGTGAATCAGCAGCTGGGCTTTGAGCCTGTGATTAGATCACCAGTTCTAACCGCAGGGTTGGAATAGTGATTTCACTGTTGAGCCCTTGAGCAAGACCCTTAACCCCAATTTTTATAGGGACTGGCTGATCCTGCTTCCTGTTAGTATCTGCTAACAAGCAAAAGTAAAGTTGTGCATATGTGTAAGCTGGATTAACAAGACATACCATGACATTAATGTCTGACGTGATAAGAAATTGATGTGTTTAGTGAAAAGTGAAGTAAGAACAAAGGCTACATTGGGCTATTTTGAGCATTCAAGTAGAGAACTGATGCTAAAAGTAAAGTAAAGCAATTATTAAATAAAGTCATTATTCATCTAATCAATCTTACTGCTCTCTTAGACACATAATGTACAGTAAGGCTCTTAAAGACAAAACCAGATGCATTTAAGCAGTTCTGAAAAATGGCTAATGCACAAGTAATTGTAGCATACCTACATTTTTACTCTTTTCTGCTTCAACTGTCAAAAGGAGAAATGTATATTCATATTGTTGTATCAAGTAACCAATGAACATTGGTTAAACCAGGCAGGATCTGACCTCACAGGATAGTCCCACCCCATCTGGGAGATTCATTCCTCCTCTCATTCACACTCTGGGTGGTCTTGGCTATACTGGTCTTGCAAAATTGCCTCCCAAGATTGAACTTGGGGCACAATGGATCATGGGATTGGTCTCATTTGGTGAGGATGCAAATGATGCACCCTTGATATTTGGGGCGGGGCAAGAACGGCATCTGTGGATTTTTACTCTCCTCCATATTCCATACTTCTGTTCTTATATTGGTACTGGCCTTCGGCAATGGAAGATGACATAAAATGGGTATGCGAGAACATCTACGATCAAGTATGGAGATGTATGCATATTTAGAAACACCCTCTGTCACGACATGTAGGGCAACGAGTCTTGTTAGATCAGGAGTAAAACTTTGTTGTTTCGGAAACGCTCTGATCTGGCCATAATAAACTGGCCCTTATCAAAGTCACTCAAATCTTTTCTCATGCCAAATTGTTTTGCATTCAACTCATTAAACATTAAATACAAGTAATGAATGCTAGCTTACCATCTAATACAAGGCTCTTGTACCTCAATTCCAAATCCAGGCCTTGTTTTCAGTTCTCCTAGGTAGTTAGTTTAACAATTACTGATTCTGATTGGCCACAGAGGCTTCACACCTGGCTCACAGGTAAAGAAAAGTCGGAAAATCAGCAATACTTGGACCTTGGGGACCGTGATTTGAATAGCCCTGGTCTAATATATCCCAGACCTTAATATGCACCATTTTTATGTGAAAGCCAATATTATTCACATTATATGGAGGTCAAAAAAATAATTTGTGTGTGTGTGTGTGTGTGTGTGTGTATATATATATTTTGTTTTTATTTAGCTGTTTTAAACACAGGATACCTTGTTTATCCAAACTGCCTTCAGCTGTTTTCCAGCATCCGGGATTTCAAGCTTTCAGAGTTCACATGAACTCAGTTTGCAATGCAAGAAAAACAGGACTATGACAAGCTGAAGTTAAACATCCATTCGGCCGTCCATTTTCTTTTTTTCATTTATGTAATATAGATCTGAGGATTGGCAAGCCTGTTTACAAATGAAAGAAAAATCAATAAAGCACCCTTCAACACTTCTAAGATACAGGGTCCTTTGCGATTTACTGATGACTGTAGAATGGTCAGCAAGGTTGCCATGGTACTGAAGACATAATGATTTATTGATGGAATGGAATAAAGAGATTCACTATTGAGATGAACAATTCAGCATCGCAATGGAAATCCATGCACACTTAGACATACAATAAATGCATAAAAATTGCTGTTAATGGCTACAATCGCCCATTGACCTGTTGACCTACCAGCCATTATTGGCTGAACAGAGAACCATCATTCTATAGCAAACATCACTTCTAACACCACAAACACCATTCTGATTGTATAAAGTCAGTATGACCAATAGCTGTTAGGTAGTCAACTGTCCTTAGCTTTTTTCTCTAACTTTCCTTATTTTGTGGCTATGTACGTAATTCATAAGTCTATACCTTCTTTACTTCGATGTTTTTGTAATTCATAGTCTGAAATTATAACATATACATGGTTTTCCCTTTTTATGAATGCCATGTACGCACACTGTCTTTGAGACATCTGAGGGCACAGAGCCCGAGGGTGCTGGGGGGGGCTTGCCCATCACTGGGGCTGAGGTGGCCAGGGTGGTTAAACAGCTCCGTGGTGGCCGGGCCCCGGGGGTGGACGAGATCCGCCCGGAGTACCTTAAGGCTCTGGATGTTGTGGGGCTGTCGTGGCTGACACGCCTTCTCAACAGTGCGTGGAGGTCAGGGACGGTGCCGCTGGATTGGCAGACCGGGGTCCCCTTATTTAAGAAGGGGGACCGGAGGGTGTATTCCAACTATAGGGGGATCACACTTCTCAGCCTCCCTGGGAAAGTCTATTCCGGGGGACTGGAGAGGAGGGTGAGATCGATAGTCGAATCTCAGATTCAGGAGGAACAATGCGGTTTTCATTCAGGCCGTGGAACACTGGACCAGCTTTATACCCTTGCAAGGGTACTGGAGGGGGCTTGGGAATTTGCCTATCCAGTCTACATGTGTTTTGTGGACTTGGAAAAGGCTTACGACCGGGTTCCCCGAGGTGCTCTGTGGGGGGTGCTTCGGGAGTATGGGGTCCGGGGTCCACTATTGTGGGCGATTCGGTCCCTGTACGAACGGAGCAGAAGCTTGGTCCACATTGCCGGTAATAAGTTGGATGTGTTCCCAGTGCGGGCTGGGCTCCGCCAGGGCTGCCCTTTGTCATCGGTCCTGTTTATAATATTTATGGACAGGATTTCTAGGCGCAGTCAGGGTGTTGAGGGTGTCCAGTTTGGTGGCCTCAGGATTTCCTCGCTGCTTTTTGCAGACGATGTCGTCCTGTTGGCTTCATCTGCGGTTGAAGCGGCGGGGATGAGGATTATCACCTCCAAGTCCGAGACCATGGTTCTCAGCCGGAAATGGGTGAATTGTTCTCTTCAGGTCAGGGAAGAGGTACTGCCTCAAGTGGAGGAGTTCAAGTATCTCGGGGTCTTGGACGAACTTGAACTTTTTATTATTTTTTTTATTTATTTTCATTTTAAAAGACTAATATATAAGTTAGACCACTATAGTTAAAAAATGAAGTCTACATTTTACATACGTGTCGGTACGTTCTAGACTAGATTTTCAAATCCAGGCACTTGATTGGTCAATTGGGTGAGCGGGAGCAAACTAACTCGTTCACAACTTTTAGCAACTGGAAACATGCTGCAGACACAGCAAAAGGGTTTAACAGACATGCCAATAGTAAAGAACATGCGTGGCTTTTTGGAAAGAGAGACAGTTGCGATGTTCTACAGGCAGTGAGATTTCAACTCTGGTTAATTCCGATCAGCTCTCTCAAAACCGCCTGTATGTCTCTGCCATTGTAGACGTTATTGAATTCCTTGTCTCAAACGAATTGCCATTGAGGGGATCCATCGATTCGGTTGATAACAGAGATCAAGCGGGAAGTGGACTTTTTCTGTCTTTGATTACACTTTGAGACAGAACGAAGAGCTTGCCCGGGCTTATAGTATAGTTCCGAAAAACGAGCTTGATCGAGAAATATGCGCCCACTTGCTTTATGTTTAATGTTAAACATCGCTGCTGTGCTATGGTGTTTGAAACGTACGTCTAGGGTTTGTTAAACAGTGTGCGATCAAACAGTTATCATGTAGAACTAACAATCGTACAGTGTGCATATTTTGGGAGTTAAATCGCCGCCCCCTCTCTGCATTCCAGTTGCTCCCCAACTTGTCCGGGCCTGAGAGGGATGCCCACCATTGATCTCCCTGCAATTAGACTGGGCTTGAATCAATACTCCCAAATCTAGGTGTGTTAAGCTGCAGGGCTGCTTACTGCAAACACTCAACGTGTATCTGAAGCTGACTACCTCTATTGTGTGTTGGCACATCCTGCATAGCTAAACTGCTCGATGACGCCTGAACATGGAAGCTCCTCGTAACGTACATGGTGGTATAGCTGGTCTGTCTGAAGAGAGAGTGAGCTTGAGACGTAATTGCCTGTACCCTCTTGAGAGCTGCTCTTGACAAACGATTGTATATGAGAGTGGCTCCCCGCAGAGGCCCACATCGCCACCGTTAACTTTCCATTGCATCCTGATTTCCTTATTATCCCCCACAGCCTATTGACAATCCAGTGTGTGACCTTAAAATCTATTGGCCCTGCCAATATTCGTCATTCACATTCAGAGCGTCTGCGTGATGACTGAACCTTTTCCGTGTTCAGCCTGCTTCCACGGTAGTTATTCTCCATGTATACCTTAATTACCTCCTCAGTTTCTCTATTTAATAGGATGCTCAGTGGTACTGCACTTTGCACCCCTATATCACAGCCCTAGGGTCATACTTGTGAATTTTAAATAAATAAGATTGCATTCTTTTCTCTGGTTTATGATAGATTCTATTAACTTCCATTGTGGTGTGTTTATTCAGAATCATATTTGCAGTCGTAAAAACGGAGCCAATAGATTTAATTCTGTTCTGCAGCTAAAATAACATGCTAATAAGTGTGACGTAGCAGGCATCCACTATAGAGCTATTTCCCCTTGGTAATCTCTTGGTTATTTTTAAGCTCTGATGAATATTTGAACTATTTCTATCTTCAAATCTATCTTCAAAATGCCATCATTGCATTAAGCACCGACTGAAGTGGTTCCCTGAAACCCAGGCTCATGCTACATGGTAGCACCTGTGCTATTTTTCATTGAGCTCTGCTAAAGTGTGATGTTCAACTACTGCATGGCTTTTCAGAATTGCTGCTTTTAACTACACCAGACTGAGCCCCGGAAATGTAATATCCCCATGCTGGTTTAATGCTTTGGGCCGTGATCAAATTTAGTCTAAAGCGGTGTTTTCATGATTCTAACGATACAACCTTGAAGTTTAAATTAAAACTATGAAGTGCAAGTGTTATCTGTAAAAGGATAATGAATTAAACTGGATAGCTCTTCTCTGTGTTAAAAACACCTCTCATCTACGTATACCGTAATTTCTTCAGGCACTGCTATTTATGGGCGTACGTGGACAGCAAGTATGAGTAAATCGATTCCTTTGTTGTTTTTGGGGTCAGTTTCACCGGTGGGTGACAGCAGCTTTTCTCCGCTAGACGAAAGATGTCTCTCCGAGAGAAACAGGGCAAAGGCAAACAAACTATAACATGATTCTGAATTTCATTATGTCTATGAGGGGAAGATAAGATGACTGAAGGGGAGTGAAAGGATCATTGGACAGGTTCCTTTGGTAGAGGAGCCAGGGCAGAACATAAAGTCCAAGACGTTTCAGCCAAGAAATGGAAAGACAGCAAATTCCAAATCAGTATTTATTAAAATAACTTACAGATTTTATGTATTACAGTACAACAGCAAATTACCCTGAAACTTTGATCTCTATCTTTAATAACCTGGAATTATTTGTGCTCTTTCCATCATTCAGCATTATTTACCGTATAGATTTATTCATGCTCATAAATACCATACTACCCAATTCTGAATTTCATTTAAAATTTTACATTTAAAAAGGATTATGCTCTGTGCAATATAGGTATGAATTTTTGACACAGCATTGTTTATATACAGCTGAAGTTATGCTCCACAACCATTATGTCGTTCGTGTCTTGTTTTCATAAATTCAGTCGTTTCTTTTTGCCATGCTTCAGCAGGCAAAACTACATCGTAGAACAAAGGGAATTAAATATAACTGATATTAATTAAACACTTGTTTTTCATTTTTCAGATTTGAAAATGACTTTTTAATGTGATACTAGAACACCTACGCCTACAGTATGTGAATTCCTATGTGAAAAAATATTCTATCAAGTAGCACCAGGAGAAAATTCTAGTATGGGTGATAGATGGATTTTCTATAATCCTGTCTGACCCCATTTAGATTTTTATTATTTCAAATGTATGTATTCACATGTATACAGTTTTATCTGTTTATTTAAAAGACCTGAATGACATTTCTGATGCCTTATATTTTTACTAGTCATTTATTGGGCTTTAAATCCATTTAAATGTCCTTTTATAATTGCCTTGTGTTGGATAAGTTTTGAACATTAGTTAGAATGATTAAGGTAGCTAAGCCTTGCTGATTCATTTAAGCGTGTTAGAATAAGAGCAGGATGCTACTTACTTGTCTGAGTATTATTCCTATGTTTTAATTGTGTTATATGACACAATTTCCCAGTTCATATAATAAAATGTAAAATATTGAAAGCAAGTTTTGTCTAAAAAGTGAACAAAGTGGTTTGCTATTAAAAAGAGCATTAGCAAGTTTCGACCAATTCTTTCCAATGCATCCCGAAAATACAAGCTTTGTCTTTCACTTAAAAGATCTATTTGTTGCAGTGTTGATCTTTCACATGTAGGACACCAAGAGAATGATGAAGGTTTCCTGGTTGAAAGCTTCACTGGGATCTTCTATAAAGTGTATAGAAAGAACTGTTCTGTGCTCATTCAGGAAGCTTCTGTGTTAAAGTATCATTCACTGCTTCCTGATCCTCACTTGCTTCTTGTCATTACTTCTCCACTTACCCCTTGTCTGCCCTGTCGTTCTTTTCATCCTGCCCAGTCTTCTGTTAAGCACACCACTGCCTGAATTTGATCCCTCCCTTTATCTACTCTCAGCGCGCCATCTGCCTTATCCATCGATCTGGAGCTTCCTCATTCTACACGGACCTTAGCTCCAGTCTCCCTATAACCATACCCGAAGATCCAACGGGGCCAAGTCCTGCTTGCCACTGACGATAGAGGCCCCGCTGGCTTTAGGAAGACCGGTTGATACTTAGCCATCGCATGCTTTCTGTATTTTCAAGTAACATTTCAAAATGTGTTGAAATTAATTTAAAAACAGTCCATTCAATATGCCACCTTTTTGTACGTACTGCACAAAAGCAAAAACAAGCCTATTGAATTGCGATTATTATTGCAATAAATATTGTAAGTAGAACGTGAATTAATGAACATGTCATCTACTGTATCATAACCATTGTGGGAAGCCTTATGTAGCCATGAAATGAATAACTATGGAATCCAACTATGGAAAGTTAGATCACGAGGCAACTCAGCCGCAGTGCAGATGTCAGCTAAAATCTTAAACAATGGAAAATGAGAAGCGTCCTGAAATACATAAATATGGGGAAACCATAATCACATCTTTATCAGTGATTTACCACTGTGTTTATCAGTAATTTATAAATAAAATATAGCTAAATAAATAGAAATTCGATCATATATGTTGTCAGTGTTCATACATTACCATTTGAATTGAGGACAACTCACACTGGGAAAACAGTGGTGAAGCGGCTTAAATTATGTACGAACTTCGGCACTAGTGAAGGAAAACTCAAATGCAATGGGATGTGGGTGAGGATGGTTCTGTTTTATCATATGGTGGTTTTGAGAAAAAAAAAACATTCTGCATGTGGGGCTGACTGAGACCTTGGCCTGGTTTATGTTGATTGCCCACAACATTACATCACATATACAGCAGTATGGTTTGTTACACATCCATCTTCTAACCACTTATCCTGGTCTGGGTCATAGAAAGCAGCACAGGACACATCCCAGTAGTGATGTCATCAATTAGAAGACACCATTCAGTCTAAGAGCATTTCTCCGGAGGAATCACATGGAAAACGCTACACACAATGATCAGAGACAGAACTGGAAGCTTCAGCCATTGAGGTGAGAGTCAACAACAACACCTTCAGAGCCAATGTGGCACCTGCTTGTTAAACAGATGACAAAAATGATCGATGCAAGCCCATCAACAGCAAATGCTCATGCAGGACGGTTTGAAACACGAGTCCCCAAAATGCAAACTCATCCAATACTCTTTTACATCAAGATATGCCATATAAAATCATAGTGCATCACAGTGTATCATACAGCAAGATATGTCATGCAAAACCATAGTGCACCATAGTGCAAAATATGCCATACAAAATCATAATGAATAGTGTATCAGGGATTATCAAAACATTTATATTAAATTAGTACAACACAAGAATTCACCTACATAGAATGTTTTGAATTTGATAAAATAATACTCAAAAGAGCTTTTTTGCAACGAATCCAGCACAATACCAATGTTAAATAACTGTCAATTACATATTTTGGCTCAGAGAGGGAGGCAACACAGTTTTGTTTTCATATCATTGCATACAGCAAAGACATTTTATTCACTCATGCACGCAATCAGAATTTTCTTCATAATAGAGGCAGTGAACTGATTCCCCCACCATTAGCCAAAGAGATCAAACATTATTTTTTTCCCCTTAGTGTGCATCATTTGCACAAGATTTTAGTGTAGTATTTTTTAAAAAAATTGTGAATTAATATTATCATTGTGCATGTGGCTGGGAAAGTTTCTCCTGTCTCACCTGGTTCCTCCGTGGTTATGCGATACTACTCAGTAAGGAAGCACTTTATGCCGTGTGTCTGAAAAAATGATAGTCATGTTCAACAAATTTTTACTTTATTTTTGTTACGCAAATCAAAATACGTGAATCTTGCAGTATTGTTTGTGCCAAATTTAAATATCTATCGCAATCATAATTCACCTATCATTTAAGGATTTTGATTGACACACAGTTAAGCGTTACACTATACGTATATTTACAGCATATGTACATGGTGGAAGTGACTCATCTTGAAGGTAGAAGTGTATGATTTTGTGCTGCACTTAGCCTCAGGAACATCCCTCTTAAGGGTCCAGTAGAAGTCAGTAGTAGTGTATTGGGACTCCACTTGCCTTGATATCATTTTTCCATATCAGAGAGCAGGACGGCGTCACAACATGCCCAAACATGTTAAAGTCACTTACTTTGGTATGTTTTTGTATGGACCTCTGATGACCTACAAATCCATCACTAGACCTGCAGGATGTAGAGTTGTTCATCTGTAACCTCTAGCAAAATAGACCGGCAGTACTTTGTGTCCTTCTGTAATGTCCTACCAGTGTTCAGAAACTGGAATTAAATAATTTTTCCAAAATGACTCTTAAATATGTCCATGCATTCTTGATAAGAAATTATACACTATCAATATAGCCTAAAAATGACTGAACACATTTCTTAAATCAGCATTAAAAAGTACATAAAAGACACTCCTTAGTTGTTCTGTGAAAAGTCTTTGTTGAGCAGTGTTATGCGAAAGCGCCATGTTTTCATTGTTTTACGATAGTTATAACAAAACTAGCTGTTTATAAAAAACCTTATGTGATGTGGCAATTTTGAAGTTATTTCTGCGATGAGCATCCCAAACACCAAAAATGATAATGGAAACAAAAACGTTATAAACCAGTGTTATTCCTTATTGGTGCCCCCTGCTGCAACCACTGAACATCACAGTGTGATACAGGTTCAGACACATTAGCTTGACATTGCACTTAATAACATCTTGAAGGCAATGTGGAGAAAGTGATGACTGTGGGCCACCGTGATAATGAGAACACAAGCTCTGTTTACTTCATATAACACCAGCTATTAATTCACTGCAGTGTTTACAAATTTGTAATTATTCATCTATTTTAGCAAATATATTTCTGACAATGTTCTGATCTATTTTTTCCAGTTGCACAACTACAGATGCATTGTGGTAGAAAATCAGGAAGAAGTCGATTAATTTAAGTCTGACAAAACTTTATTTCTTTCGCAAAGCTTTGGGGAACAGGCACTCAGCAATCTTTCATGCGTCTTGTGATCTGTTCCCCAAACAACAGGTGCTTACATCTTTTATAGCCAAAAAATGTGACAGCTTACAGACAATTTAGGGAGGGGTCTGATATCTTCAGACACCAGTTACTTCTGTTAAGCTTCCTTCAAAAACACGTATTTCTCAATTCTCCATATGTCCCATTAGTTCTCTTTTCCTGACTTTTTACTCCAGAATTAGACAAATTCCTTATAGCTGTTTACTACAGTAGCCTTACTTCTTGAATCAAGGCAGTACCTTGACCTTTTACAAAAACAAGCTCTTTGTGCCAAAACATGTTAGTTCCTCTTACCTATATGAAAGCCTATTATCTGAATACAAGCTTATATTATTGTTTAACAAATTAAATGTATCATATCATAATTCAATCATTATATCATCATATTTTGAATGAACAGTGTCACCCTAAGTCTCATTAGTAATTACTTATTGGGTTAGTATATAATTTGCATAATGTTTGATTTTTCTTCCACAGCATGCCTACATATTTGCTTAGATTACTTGCTGAAAAGGCAAAATGTAGTGGAATAATACAGCACCAAGAAAAGAAGTCAATGTTCGTAAACACCCTCATGGTCCTACTGGCCTTATTAAAACTGACATACCTGAGATCTGTACGTTGGGGGAATGGAAGATATTCTGGTGTTGCAAGAATACTTTCCCTTAAAAATATCAATATGTCTCTTTGAAAATATCATTTGTAAGTAACATGTTAAATTTTTAGACACTGTTTATAATATTTGTCTCTACAGGGCACAAAAAAATGTCAATGTGTTGGTGAACTCATGATTCTTTTATTACTTGACTGGAAATAAAAAGTCAAATAATTTTAAATTGTTGAATATGTGAAAACATGAGTTTATATGAAACACGAGAATACATGAGACTTTAATTTATATATAATAATGAAGCACTGTCACATCCACGGGCAAGACATGACCCAAATGCAGGTTGTAGACTTGGCAGAAAACCCACACGGGGGACTTTATTGACACAACCACACAGGATAACAGACACTGACAGATAACAATGAGCAAAGAGGTAGCGCAAGTCTGGGAGACATTAATATACCTGACTAATGAAGGAGCAAACATAAGGCAGCGGTGACTGACAAACAGGAGGGCAAGAATGAGAGGTAAGACTAACAAGTCCCAGGCATGGCTAGTTTAGAGCTATAAAACTATACACAAAGAAAAACATCTACTACAAGCACACAGAAACTCAGGCAAGAAACACAGAGAATGACTAAGTAAAGAACAGAGCAAAGGCAGGCACATACAGTATACACACCGGTGACTAGGACTAGACAAGAAACAGGTACAGCCAATGACAACAAACCAAACACTAGAGCTACATTAGGACTAACAAGGATCAGGTGTGGGTCGTTAACAATCACAAAGGACTGGAACACTAAGAACGGGATGGCCAGTGACAGCTGTTGGCCAAGCAGGGAAATGACACACAGGACAGGGAAGGGACTGATCGTGACACAGTATTCTGAAAAGATCAGCAGAAAGGAGTTTAAAGAGGAGCAAGGAGGTAAACCCTCCCTGTTGTTCAATAACTGTGAAAACTGTGAGATGGAATCATTTACTGTAAATTGCATTCCACCTCTACTATACTGTATTTACTCAGTGGAACCCACAGCAAAACATAACAGATAACATAGATCAGACTTACATCTGAATTGTAACTGCACCAAATGCTGGTACAGACCTGCAATATTGAACATAATAAAAATATAGATTTTTTTACATCAATGCATTATTTCAATTACAACAAACTGAGTGTAAAAACGAAGTGATATGGTTGTAATATTTCACCTAGACAGATGTTTAGCTGTGTAGGCATTTCTGTTTATTACTTTTATCACTAATGGTGATGTTTTGCTGCTTGGGGTGCCTACAGCTTCCAGTCTGAAGCAAAATTATTTTGTTTAAAAAAAATCAAGCAGCAGGAAATATACAAAATATTAACCTCTGCCAGTTATTTTTAGCCAGATGGCTAAAATGTATTTAAAATGAATATCATACAACTAATGTCCCTGGAGCAATTGGGGTTAAGAGTCTTGCTCAAGGGCCTAACAGTGAATCACTCTGTCAGCCATGGGATTTGAACCAGAGACCTTCTAATCACTGGAACAGAGCCTTAACCCACAGAGGGCCTGCATGACCCCATTGTTATACCATTCACATGCATCTGAAATAAAACAAAATCAGAGGTGGAAAATTCAGGTCCAGAAAGTACAAATCCAAACCAGAGGTTTTGTTCTAACCAACCAGTTGAATATGAAGAGTCACAGTCACAAAGTGCTGACCTGGTTGGTAGTGCTGTAGTTCTCGAGACCGGTCTTGGTCTCGAGACCGGTCTTGAGACCAATAGTTGTGGTCTCGATCTTGTCTTGGTCTCGACTCTATTTGGTCTCGGTCTTGTCTTGGTCTCGGACATAGCGGTCTCGATTGGATGGGGAAAAAAAGAGAAAACAGCACATCCTCACAGAACAGTATCATTATTCATTACGCGCCTCAATTCAAATGCAACCAGTCAGATGCATCTACTTTAAAAACGTTACATTGTATACATTTTCTCAATGGACACAGTGCTTCACAGTCCACACACTTAATACACATCACATGATAGCGAAGTCGGCAAAGAAATGTTCCAAAACGTCACCACGCGTCACCATGACACATGGTACAAAATCCTTGGGAGAGCAAGACGACTTGAGACAGACCATGCAGCACAAACTGGAACCTCCTCCGTGACGACACAACTTTGCCCTTATTGGCTGAAGATTTTAGTCACAAACATGACGTTTGTATCCCAGGAAGTTCCAATGCGTTATCTGAAATTTCTCCCGAAAAGCACATAAAGCAGTGAGAACTGGTTTCAGTTCTTTTACTGGTAAAATAAAGTTTAAATAAATTACATAAATGCTCTAACAGTACATGTAAGTTAGTGGTTTATTTATTGTTAGTTACTGTAATGTTGTGCTGCTTTATTTGACTAATCGTCAGACATACCCATCAGAAAGACATACCTATCAGAAAGACATGCCCACTAGACATAACTATCAGAAAGACATGCCTATCAGAAAGACATACCCATGAGACTTGCCCATCAGAAAGACATACCGGTCAGACATACCCATCAAACAGACATGCCCATCAGAAAGACATACCTATCAGAAAGACATAACAATCAGACATACCTATCAGGAAAGACATACCGATCAGACATAACCATCAGAAAGACATACCAATAAGACATGCCGATCAGAAAGACATACCGATCAGACATACCGATCAGACATACCCATCAGAAAGACATACCTATCAGAAAGACATACCTATCAAACAGACATGCCCATCAGAAAGACATACCCATCAGAAAGACATACCGATCAGACATACCCATCAGAAAGACATACCAATAAGACATGCCCATCAGAAAGACATACCAATGAGACATGCCCATCAGAAAGACATACCAATGAGACATGCCGATCAGAAACACATACCAATGAGACACATGCCGATCAGAAAGACATACCAATGAGACATGCCCATCAGAAAGACATACCTATCAGAAAGACATACCCATGAGACATACCCATCAGACATACCCATGAGAAAGACATACCTATGAGACATGCCCATTAGAAAGACATACCTGTCAGAAAGACATACCCATCAGAAAGACATACCAATCAGACATACCTATCAGAAAGACATACCGATCAGAAAGACATACTGATCTGACATATCCATCAGAAAGACATAACAATCTGACATATCCATCAGACATACCGATCAGAAAGACATACCAATGAGACATGCCCATCAGAAAGACATACCAATGAGACATGCCCATCAGAAAGACATACCAATCAGACATGCCGATGTTATTGTCCTGGAAATACGGCCTTACTCTTAGGTGTTATTCTCTGGTGTTATTCTCTGGTGTTCCTCCCTCAGTGTTACACCTCCAGTGTTACTCCTTGATGTTATTGTCCTGGCAATACGGCCTTGGCACTGCTCTCAGATGTTACTCCCCCAGAGTTAATCTTTGGCATTCCTCCCTCAGTGTTACACCTCCAGTGTTACTCCATGATGTTTTTGTCCTGGAAATACGGCCTTACTCTTCGGTGTTATTCTGTGGTGTTCCTTCCTCAGTGTTACACCTCCAGTGTTACTCCTTGATGTTATTGTCCTGGAAATACGGCCTTACTCTTCGGTGTTATTCTGTGGTGTTCCTTCCTCAGTGTTACACCTCCAGTGTTACTCCTTAATGTTATTGTCCTGGCAATATGGCCTTGGCACTGCTCTCAGATGTTACTCCCCCAGAGTTACTCTTTGGTGTTATTCTCTGGTGTTCCTCCCTCAGTGTTACATCCCCAGTGTTACTCCTTGATGTTTTTGTCCTGGAAATACGGCCTTACTCTTTGGTGGTATTCTCAGTGTTACATCACCAGTGTTACTGCCCCAGAGTTACTCTTCAGTGTTATTCTCCGGTGTTATTCTTCAGTGTTATTTCCTGGTGTTATTCTCTGGTGTAATTATTCAGTGATATTTCCTGGTGTTATTCTTCAGTGTTATTTCCTGATGTTATTTTCTAGCCATTCTTCAGTGTTATTTTCTGTTATTATTCTTCAGTGTTATTTCCTGGTGTTATTTTCTGGTGTCTTCAGTTTTATACCTATCAGAAAGACATACCCATCAGACAGACATACCCATCAGACATTCCCATCAGAAAGACATACCGATCAGACATACCAATCAGACAGACATACCTATCAGAATGACATATGTATCAGAAAGACATGCCCATGAGACATGGCAATCAGAAAGACATGCCTATCAGAAAGACATACCCATGAGACATGTCCATCAGAAAGACATACCGATCAGACATACCCATCAAACAGACATGCCCATCAGAACGACATACCTATCAGAAAGACATAACAATCAGACATACCGATCAGAAAGACATACCTATCAAACAGACATGCCCATCAGAAAGACATGCCCATCAGAAAGACATACCCATCAGAAAGACATACCGATCAGACATGCCCATCAGAAAGACATACCCATCAGAAAGACATACGGATCAGACATGCCCATCAGAAAGACATACAGATCAGACATATCCATCAGACATACCTATCAGAAAGACATAACAATCAGACATACCCATCAGAAAGACATACCGATCAGACATACCCATCAGAAAGACATACCAATAAGACATGCCCATCAGAAAGACATACCAATGAGACATGGCCATCAGAAAGACATACCTATCAGAAAGACATACTGATCAGAAAGACATACCAATGAGACATGCCCATCAGAAAGACATACCTATCAGAAAGACATACCCATCAGACATACCCATGAGAAAGACATTCCCATGAGACATGCCCATTAGAAAGACATACCTGTCAGAAAGACATACCCATCAGAAAGACATGCCGATCTGACATATCCATCAGAAAGACATACCAATCTGACATATCCATCAGACATACCGATCAGAAAGACATACCAATGAGACATGCCCATCAGAAAGACATACCAATGAGACATGCCTATCAGAAAGACATACCGATCAGACATGCCGATGTAATTGTCCTGGAAATACGGCCTTACTCTTGGGTGTTATTCTCTGGTGTTATTCTCTGGTGTTCCTCCCTCAGTGTTACACCTCCAGTGTTACTCCATGATGTTTTTGTCCTGGAAATATGGCCTTACTCTTCGGTATTATTCTGTGGTGTTCCTTCCTCAGTGTTACACCTCCAGTGTTACTCCTTGATGTTATTGTCCTGGAAATACGGCCTTACTCTTCGGTGTTATTCTGTGGTGTTCCTTCCTCAGTGTTACACCTCCAGTGTTACTCCTTGATGTTATTGTCCTGGCAATACGGCCTTGGTACTGCTCTCAGATGTTACTCCCCCAGAGTTACTCTTTGGTGTTATTCTCTGGTGTTCCTCCCTCAGTGTTACATCCCCAGTGTTACTCCTTGATGTTTTTGTCCTGCAAATACGGCCTTACTCTTTGGTGGTATTCTCAGTGTTACATCACCAGTGTTACTGCCCCAGAGTTACTCTTCGGTGTTATTCTCCGGTGTTATTCTTCAGTGTTATTTCCTGGTGTTATTCTCTGGTGTAATTATTCAGTGATATGTCCTGGTGTTATTCTTCAGTGTTATTTCCTGATGTTATTTTCTAGCCATTCTTCAGTGTTATTTTCTGTTGTTATTCTTCAGTGTTACATCACCAGTGTTACTGCCCCAGAGTTACTCTTCGGTGTTATTCTCCGGTGTTATTCTTCAGTGTTATTTCCTGGTGTTATTCTCTGGTGTAATTATTCAGTGATATGTCCTGGTGTTATTCTTCAGTGTTATTTCCTGATGTTATTTTCTAGCCATTCTTCAGTGTTATTTTCTGTTGTTATTCTTCAGTGTTATTTCCTGTTGTTATTTTCTGTTGTCTTCAGTTTTATACCTATCAGAAAGACATACCGATCAGACATGTTGATCAGAAAGACATACCCATGAGACATGCCCATCAAAAAGACATACCGATCTGACATATCCATCAGACATACCCATCAGAAAGACATACTAATGAGACATGCCAATCAGAAAGACATACCCATCAGACATACCTATCATAAAGACATACCGATCAGACATGCCGATCAGAAAGACATACCCATGAGACATGCCCATCAGAAAGACATACCGATCAGACATCCATCAGACATACCCATCAGAAAGACATACCTATCAGAAAGACATAACCATCAGAAAGACATACCCATCAGACATACCTATCAGAAAGACATACCCATGAGACATGCCCATCAGAAAGACATACCTCTGAGACATACCCATCAGACATACCCATCAGAAAGACATACCCATGAGACATGCCCATCAGAAAGACATACCCATCAGACATACCTATCAGAAAGACATACCGATGAGACATGCCCATCAGAAAGACATACCTCTGAGACATACCCATCAGACATACCCATCAGAAAGACATACCCATCAGACATACCTATCAGAAAGACATACCGATGAGACATGCCCATCAGAAAGACATACCTTTGAGACATACCCATCAGACATACCCATCAGAAAGACATACCCATGAGACATGCCCATCAGAAAGACATACCCATCAGACATACCTATCAGAAAGACATACCGATGAGACATGCCCATCAGAAAGACATACCTCTGAGACATACCCATCAGACATACCCATCAGAAAGACATACCCATGAGACATGCCCATCAGAAAGACATACCAATCAGAAAGACATACCCATGAGACATGCCCATCAGAAAGACATACCGATCAGACATATCCATCAGACATACCCATCAGAAAGACATACCTATCAGAAAGACATACCCATCAGAAAGACATACCTATCAGAAAGACATACCGATCAGACATGCCGATCAGAAAGACATACCCATGAGAAATGCCCATCAGAAAGACATACAGATGAGACATGCCCATCAGAAAGACATACCTATCAGAAAGACATACTAATGAGACATGCCGATCAGAAAGACATACCCATCAGACATACCTATCAGAAAGACATACCGATCAGAAAGACATACCCATGAGACATGCCCATCAGAAAGACATACCGATCAGACACATCCATCAGACATCATCCAATCTGTGAAGAAAGCATGCAGGTGATATTTGTATAGATTTATCTACACCCTTCTGGCAGTGCTGCCATTGCAGTCAGGTCTCACAGACTACGAGGAGTAGAAGTTGTCCGACTTGGCTGCAGTCAGTTTATACTCCACCTCTGCAGCCACCGACAGATCGCGCTCCACGTTGCGTCAGCTGCAGTCGAACGCACCCATTGCTTCTTTAAGGGAGGATGGGCAAAATTACAATGTCGTCGGTGATTGGCTGTTGTGCTGGCGTTCAGTAAACCTCTGCTCGATAGGCCATCGAGTTGTCTGTCTCAGCGCATTCTCTAAAACGGAGCAAATTTGGTTGATCGAGTTTTATAATCTTTGTGTATCATCGTGATCGTCCTTATTTTTTATCGATAAAAAATCGAGATCGTTTTATCTCCCAGCACTAATAGCATAGTTATAATTCAATTAAATTAGGTATTTCACATTCATTAGAAAGCACGGTCTTGGAGGTGCAAGTCAATCTGGAGGCTCATTCTCTTCAATTCAAAGCAGAGGATCATCACATAGCCGTATTCATAGCTTACCCGAGGCCTCTCTCCCTGGTACTTAATATGAACATCTTTCTGGTACATCCCATCTCTTTCCCTTGACAAGGTCTGATAAAATGGTTATAGGAGAGGATTGCTGAGAATATTATCTTCCATCAGGCCTCGTAACTATGACAAATCCGGGAGATTTTAAATGAGACATATGGACATATGGACAATATCATTGAAAAGATAACATGAATTTGATTTAACGAGTAATGACACTTTACAGCAATGCCTTTTTCTCTACAATTGATCTGAGTAATGTGATGTCGATTCTAGCCCTAGTCTGTTTTTGGTCTTGGTCTTGGTCTCGACCAGTCTTGGTCTCGCCTTAGTGTGTCTTGGTCTTAGACTTGGTCTTGGTCTTGGTACCATAAAGTCTCGGCAGTGTCTTGGTCTTGATACCCTCCGGTCTCGGCAATGTCTTGGTCTCGGTTTATGCGGTCTTGACTACAACACTACTGGTTGGTTGGAACAGTCACAGTCACAGAGTACTGATCTAGTTGGTTGGAACAAAACCCTGGTGCTTTCTGGACCTTTCCACCTTGGAAATAAAATGAAATGAAAATAAAGATTGAAGAAAAGGTGTAAGGTGAATGCATATTTATCTGAAATGTTATTGGTTGTAATTATGCTACCTGATTATGGTACTTTTTGTGGTTTACTAGTAGGAAGTATAATTTTTAATAGCTCATATTGTTTCTGTTATTCTAACACAGCACCCATTATTTATTTCTTAAGTGTATAACATTAGAATGTCTTTTATGTTACTACTAAGGCAATGTACTTTAAAATACATCGCAATCCTTATTAAATTTTCTTTTTCTCTCAAAAAAAAAAACAGCTGTCAAAAGATTCAGTTGTATGTTAGACTATATAACAGGCAGAATGCCGGACCAGTAACGTTATGATTTTACATGCGCATAGCTAAAGCAAACATTGATATGATCCACAATTCAGTGACCATACATTACTTGAAGTCCGGTCAAGCTGATGTTATTTGTCATAACATACTTTAGATTTTGCCATGGCTGAGGCAGAGCGTGGACAGCATTCTTGCCAAGTCCTGTACCATGAGTGGAACCATTGAGATTAACTCCAAGTATTTGCCACTAGAGGTCCTCAAAAACACATTTTCAAAGCTTCACATTGTCTCTGAAAAGAATGGACAAAACAAAGGACAAAAAAAAGGTACAAAAAGAACAAACTGTAGAAATATCATTTTGATGAATTATAAATTCATAAAAATTTTCTTGTGAAGGAATAGAAAATTTAGTAAGTCAAACTTTTAAGGGGAAAACAATGAACATCCTGCTGCCAATAACATCACACTAGTTTTAGTAGTTAATCACATCTCCTTAAAATGTACAAGCATGCAAACAAATTAAAGCATGCAGTATAGGACCCTAAACTGGATAAGCAGTGACAAATATGGCGGGCGAGTGCGGTGGCGCTCTGTGCATGGATGGGCGATGCGGGCGAGTGCGGTGGCGCTCTGTGCATGGATGGGCGATGCGGGCGAAGGCGGTGGCGCTCTGTGCATGGATGGACGATGCGGGCGAAGGCGATGGCGCTCTGTGCATGGATGGGCGATGCGGGCGAGGGCGGTGGCGCTCTGTGCATGGATGGACGATGCGGGCGAGGGCGGTGGCGCTCTGTGCATGGATGGACGATGCGGGCGAGGGCGGTGGCGCTCTGTGCATGGATGGACGATGCGGGCGAGGGCGGTGGCGCTCTGTGCATGGATGGACGATGCGGGCGAGGGCGGTGGCGCTCTGTGCATGGATGGACGATGCGGGCGAGGGCGGTGGCGCTCTGTGCATGGATGGACGATGCGGGCAAAGGCGGTGGCGCTCTGTGCATGGATGGGCGATGCGGGCGAGGGCGGTGGCGCTCTGTGCATGGATGGGCGATGCGGGCGAGGGCGGTGGCGCTCTGTGCATGGATGGGCGATGCGGGCGAGGGCGGTGGCGCTCTGTGCATTTACAGTCCGCATGTTGCAGTGCGTATGTATGTTTCCACTGCTTACTCTGTGTCTCTCCCACGGTCAGAGGCATAACTAGAAATTCTGGGCCCTCTAACAAAATGTCACCCAGGACCCCCTCAGTAGATCCTGATCCTGGGTGGTGGGGGGTATACTTTGGGGCTCCTATGAAGTGCTGAGCCCTCTGAATCTGCCAGGGCATGGCCCTTGTTCTCCCTTGTGCCTTGTGCTTCCTGCGATAAGCCCCAGGGTAATATATGGCCCTCAGATGGATAAGTAACCATGGAAGATGGATGGATGGATTTTTTGCTTAATTTAGGCACGGGCTATGATGACCTCACAGGAAGCTGAACCACATATTCTGCCAATTTAACTGAATACTGGAACCCATATATTCTCAGTTATGATGTGTTTTTTCAAAATTCAGTCCATCCATCCATCCATCCATCCAGTCTTCTGGTGGTTTATCCTGACTGAATCCTCAAAAGTCAGTTCTGGAAAAAAAATTGTTGACGTGTACAATACCAGAAATGGCTCTATGGAAGAAAAATAAATAAACGTTGACTTTGTTAATACGTACAATGTCAGAAAATTCACGAAGGTTGACATTTGTAAAAGCATCCAAGATGCAGAAATACAGAAGTTGACATTTTGTTTACGGCCCCAGCTATGTGTGGCCAACCGATAACATGCGAACGATAATAAACCATAGATTTTCAGATTGCGATCCAAGACAACGGAACAAACAACTCTACATCCTGCAGGTCCCGTGATGGATTTGTAGGTCATCGGAGGTCCAGACAAAAACATACCAAAACAAGCAACTCTAAATGTAATGCGATTTCCATTTTTAAAAGTCCGTCACAGTCTGTTGACTCCCAAAGAGGCATTGTTGTTTTAACCCAGAGTGCATCATGGTTGGCCTGCATGAGAATGAATGAACTACTCTCATGCAATGTAACAGCATGCCCCAAATGCCCTGCTTCAACAACTGCGGTGTGGTCATTAACATCAATGTCCCACGGGCTGTGGTTAGACATAAATGCGTACCATATGCTGTTCCAGGTGGAAGGCACTTGTCCAGGACCTAGACGTGCAGTCTTTTCCCCAATTGGATGGTGGTGTGATCAGACTGGCCGCCCCAACACATCACTCTACAGCAAGAAGAAGCTCCACGCTGCATCGTGCTACACATGTCTTCAGCAGTCCGCCGGCAACTCTGAAGGAGCATCAGTCCCTGACAAAACCCTCCCAGTTCACTCTGTCATCACAGTAACATGTACAAAAGAATCAGTATCAAGATGGACTTGTGTTGTTTGGTTACATTACAGAAAACAAATATACGACAATAGAGAGCCACACGTTCAGTCAAATTCCCGTACAGTACTGTGCAAAAGTCTTAGGCAATCAAAGAAAACAATTTTTGAATGAGCTTCATGATGTAAACTACGTATAATCTCAAAGTGTGTCAGCTTGTTCTAATGTTGAACTGTTTTTGTTCAAATATCCACTTACTACATAAATAATTAGCTTTAAACATTTTCTTTGACTGCCTAAGACTTTTGTACAGTGCTGTAGTTTAAAATATTTTATTTAATCCATCAGTTTCCTTCCCAACATAGCTATCCCAGAACCCTGCAGATACAAGTATAGTATAGTAAGCATATAATATTATATATTGTGGTATATTATGGTATATTATACACATAAATAATATGTTATACTGTATATTATATATATTATGGTATATGATATATTATATATATTATGGTAAACACACAGTTGCACAGTACACCCAGCAGCAATGAATTCCTCAGCTCCAGTGCTCTCCAGCAGCTGCCTGAAACACGCATCAGTATTTGGAGACACAACTGCCCAGAGTGACAGGCAGCTCAGCAGCCATATGTGTCACCTGCTGCCGTCCTCCAGTGACCCATAATCCCCACTCAAACACCCCCCCCCCCATCCCCACTCCCCCACTCAGTTCAGGAAGAGCATGGGAATGTGCCGCTCCTTCCACTCACTCAGGGCCCAGACTCACACATGTGTGCGTCTGCGTGATGAATGGCGTTACTGAGAGGCTCCGATGGCTGCTGGTTTTGCCGCTCCTGTCACTGGACAGCTGCGCCTTCCCCTCATAATGCTACGATAGATCAGGGGCGGGAGATGCACTCCTGATTTTCCCGGAATTCTCTCATCGTGCCATTTCGGGTTTACAATCGTTTCTCATTCTTTGGGGGCGATGGGGGAAAAACAGACGTTTTTGAAGGCAAAGCCACTTTGTGAAGAAGGGACAGATGTTTTCTTTTTTTTTTCCCTTCGCTGGAGGAAAACAGCGTCCCCATGGTTATGGAGAAATGGAATGATCGGGGGTCTCGAATGACCGGGAAAGGAGGTCATCCCGGGATAAGCCCTCAGACGCGGTTCCACGCTGACCCTGTGCAGCGGTGGAACAGCAGTGCTGAGGATTGGACATGCATGTGCTTTGGTTAAAGAAGGTCTTTGTTATATAAACACAGGCTGCGGTCACAGAGCTACACTAAACCCAAGAAAACGTCCAGTAAATCACTCTATAAAAATCAGGTTACTCCATTTCACTGCTAACCATGGCTCATAAGTTCACCACCAGAACCTATTAATCTGCAAAAACTCTTGCTGCATTAGGGCAAACTTTTCTTTTTTCATTTTACAATGTTCCCTTTAGCAACCTAATATTTTGCTCTGCTGGGTAAGAATATTAATAAATAGTTTATTAATGACAAAAAGTCAGAACAAGTAACGCACAACGTGCCAGATGGAAATTCATGAGAATGTTGGATTATGCTTTCAGTGAAAGTATAATTACTGAGTTTAGCAAGTATCACATTTTTTAGCTAAATAGAAATTGACTGGATAGTAGAAATGTCTTGGTGGACGCTGAGCTGGGACAGAGCAGTGAGGTGGTGTAGTGTTACCACGCAGCGGGGGATGAGGTCAGGGCCCATGTCCCATCTGGCCCAGGGGGCGAGGTGAGGGTCAGGGGTTGGAGAAAAGGAGACCTGGAGAAACTGAGAATTCCATGGGGACGAATTCCATGGATGACAGCCTTGTCACTGCCCCCCACACCCGGCGTGATGCTTAAAGTGGCGGCAGCAAAGGGAGTGGAAGGGGACCGATGGTGCGTCTGACAGCAGGCCTCTGGGCAGCGGACAGCTCCTGCCGGCATTCAATTGGCCCAAGACTAGAAACAACTGAACAGAATGTGAATCTTTGTTTTTTATTACCCATATTTTAATTAAAAATAATCCAAATAGACAAAACATACACAAAATGTATGTAAGAGAAGGTAACCTGACAGATGCTAAGCTGTCTATTTTACTCTCTCTCTTCAGTTCCCTAATACAACATCCATCCATCCATTTTCTGCCGCTTATCTGGGGTCAAGTCTTGTTAGCAGCAGAGGGATGATGCTCAGACCTCCCTCTCACCAGCCACCTCCTCCAGCTCCACCGGGGAAATACCAAAGCGTTCCCAGGCCAACCAAGAGATATAATCTCCCCAGTGTGTCCTGGGGGTCTGCCCCGGGGTCCCCTTATGGTTGGACATGCCTGAACACGTCCTGGGTCTGCCCCGGGGTTCCCTCCTGGTTGGACATGCCTGAACGTGTCCTGGGTCTGCCCCGGGGTTCCCTCCTGGTTGGACGTGCCTGAAACACCTCCTCAGGGAAACATCCCGGAGGCATCTTAGATAGATGCCCGGACCACCTCAACTGGCTCCTTTTGATGTGGAGGAGCAGCTATACAGATGGAGACAACATTTACAAACTTGTTTCTGCTTTCACAAAGACATTCTTTGCTTCACAGAGTACAAAAGTCAGTACATAGCACCCCAAAGTCACAAGAGTGACATTACCACTGCATTCATGATCCAAATTCAGAAACTTTTGTAAGTTACACAACAACAGCCTTGTAAATTTTTGCATGTGGGGGGTGTGTCGAGGGGTGGGGAGTTTGAAAGCATGGGGTCGAGGGTCAAAGGGCAGAGAAGAGAGAAAAGGTGATGTCATGCAGAAACATCTGCAAAAGGCTGTGTAAATGGTCCACTGGGCCATGCGTTGGTCTCAGCCACAGTGGAACACATCTGCTTCACCACCAGTTCACCGATTCACTTGGGGACAATACCCATTTATTAGGACCGGTTTTAACAGCTTGTACACAACCAAGCTTTTTCTTATCACGGCTTTACAGATTGTACGAACACACTGCCTCTTCTTTTACACATCTGTGCATTGTTTATTTTAGCTATGGGTCTTGAGAAAGCAGTGCACAATACCCCATAATGCACATGAGATTTTTAATGGTGTGATTGAATGTCACTATGTCATTCATTGATGTATATTGTACTTAACCAACAATCAAATAATGAAAAACCCATTTTGCCTTGGATGCCAATGTATTTTTTATATATACATATATGATGACCCATTTTGTTTTATGAATATGAGGGTCATTTAATTTAATAGTCACTGCATGTCACCATTACCTTCTTACAGCACTCACCCCTCTCACTGACCCTTTATAGCCAAAACATATACTCAATAAAATATAGTATAATCTAACTTTCCATTCTATGCATCTGGAAGACAACTTACACTGTGTGCAGAGTTAATAGGCAGGGGCTATTCCCGGAGATAATTTTTAGCAAAAGTTGGGGAGGCCTATAAAAGTAAATTCTGAAGGTTTATTTTGCTCCAAGTAAATTTATTTAGAGAAAAAAAAAACAAAAAGAAAAGAAAAATATTTGATCATGAGTGTGCACAATTATTAGGCAATAACAAAGCGGATTTTTTTTTCCATCATTTAGTCTACATAAGGAATAAGAAACCATTAGTTGTTCTATACAGGTCACTTTACAGTCCTGTAAAGCCATCTTTCTTCCTGATGGTCATCATGAGCCTGCTGTCCAATGACCCAGTCAAGTTTTTGATTTGATCCCATCCTATACTGGCTGAGGCAGCTAGGATCTCCTCCCAGCTGCTGTTCTGAGGGGTGTATTGCTTTCTGTCTCACACTTTAGTACGGCACAGTAGTTCTCAGGGGGTTTAAGTCAGGCCATGAAGGAGGCCTGCTAATAATTCATTTAATTCTTGGCCTTTCAATCTACTTCGATGCATGGGAGGAGCCATTGTCCTGCATGAATTTCATAACCTTTTTGAAAGCTGCTGGCTTCTTCCTGTACCAGTGATTGAAGAAGGTATCTTCTAGAAATTGGCAGTAGATCTTGGGGTTAGTTGTTACACCATCTGTAAGTCACAAAGGTACTACAAGTCCATCACTGATAACTGCAGCCCAAACCATCACTCCTCTACCACCTTGTTGGCGCTTGAAGAAGGTGTCCATCCACAGACCATCTACCTGGTCCATCAAGAATCACTTGCATCCCATATGTCCACAAAACCTTTGTAAGATCACCAACTCATCACAGGGCACATTCACACACACATCTATGGGCAATTTGGTAACTCCCATTAACCTCAGCGTGGGGGAAAACCAGAGAACCCGGAGGAAACCTCATAACTACACAGGGAGAACATGCAAGCGCCACACACATGGAACCATGGTGGAGACTCGAACCCTGGTCCCACCATACCACCCCCTGTTTTCTCCAAAAAAAGACCAAATACTGAGCATGTCCTATTCTTAAACAGTCCATTCTTAATTGGAGATTGATCTGGACTGAAACTATTGGGCGGAAGAGAATATACAAGTAAAATACACACTTGCATAATAATTCTGGACAAGAGTAATAATCTAACACTGAGACTCTGGTGAGTCATGCTGGTGCATACATGTACAAAACAAAACCCAAATCAGGATGAGTTTCAAATCTGTTTTGCTTGACCATCTGTGAAAGAGCCTGAGATGTTTTGTACAACAACACTGTAGGATTTAGCAGGGCTCTGGGTTTTCATAATTACAGGAACTCCGCTTAGCTTCCACTCAGCGGTATCCTGTTGTGGGGACTCAGCTGGGCATTAATGTATGGAGATCAGGAAACACTGCAAAGGTCACAGCAAATGATAAAGCGATGGAAGTGAGTTAAGCAGCCTAATAAAAACACTTCACTGTTTGTTTGGCTGATTAGGTACTTTGTTTGATGGGGCATCTGCACGTACGCACTTGGTGGAAACGGTCGGATCGGTATGTGCATGACATAAAAAAGTGAGCGAATTCCAGGGGTGACAGTTCGAAATGTAATTAATAACATTCTTGCACAACATAAACTGAAATTTATGTTCATGCAATGACAACACACAAGTTTAGCCCATTCCTATAATGTAATTATTACAGCATAAATCACATCGCTTCAAGTATGATTTATCTTGTATTGCTTTTTGAATTTATACATATTTAGCCAGCAATTACTTACCCATTTATAAAAAATAATGTCTACTGAAACAAATTCAAGTTAAGTTCCTCGCTTAATAGCACAACAAACAAAAGTCCAGGTCTTTCACCAGTGCCCTGCCCTGCCCTGCTTTTATAAGCTGCATTTTTTTGCTCCCTTTTGACAAACAAAGCATCTGCGTTTCCACCAATGAGGGCCCGATATTCTCTTTCTTCCCATAAAGCTATGGACCTCCATGCCAGAGCGACTAATTTGACCCACAGTGTTAGCTTACAATTCTCACAGCAACTGAACTATTTCAGTAAGCATTAAAGACCATGCCGGGCTTATAAAATTCAGCTTTGTAAAATCATCAGCCAAGAAAAACTCATTACAAATATATCTTAATTAAAACACACAGCTTTAAGAAAATACGTTCTTCACTTACAAGATATGCTTCATAGTATAATATGTTTTGTAGTGTAATTGGTGGCTAATGGATTAACATGTGACTGTTAATTTTAGCATTAGAATAAAAACATACTGATTACCTCATGAAAAAAACAACCATTCACCAGACCTTTTGAGAAAATCACAGTTAACAAATTTAGCAATATGGTGACTGTAGTATATTTCTAAAATGTTTATATGAACTGATTTCCTGCCCTTAATCCAATGCAAAGAGAAAAGAAAGCTGGTATCCTTATTTTATACACAAAGTAGTAATATGGCTGTAAGAATCTGTTAACACAGAAATATGAGGTATTACTAAAATATGTACCCCCTGCATATTATTAACATGTATGGTAATTATACCGGCTCAAGAAATGAAGACAGAATGAACAACTGGCAGCCATTTACAGTGTACATTTACTGTACCTTTGTGTAATATAAACTAGCTGTAATATAAAACTACTACTTGTAACACAGAGGGGACATTTTTCAATGTTTAGCTAAGGTGCCAGCAGTCAGAGTTTCATGATTCTGTTGGTTATGCCTTTGTGTGTGCCTGCACAAACTGGTTCACTCAGCATCATGTGTTTGCTGGCCTGAGGTGCCAGTGTGAAAGTGCAGGGCATGTCCGCCACATCCTGTCACATGACTCTGTCAGACATGTGACCTCAGGGAAGAAAGCAGAGAACAGCCCCTGTGAGATGAGCCAGGCCGGGGTGAATGAACGGTAACTACCAAGGGCATGAAGTTAAGACGAGTAGCTGGTAGCGGTGTTTACCACCACTCAAACCATGCATTTGTGTGGGATGCCCCCTCCTGGCTACAAACAGTCAGTACCCAAGGGGGGGCAAGGCCCCAAAGTGCCTTTTTAATTTACTAAAAGGCTCAGTGGTTCCACAAACAACAAACCTGGTCCCTGAGTGTACAGTACCTTATCTACCCAAACCAGGCTGGCAGCAATCACTGGCTGTCTCTGATGTTCAGCTCCCTTCAAAGGTCTTTCAGGAAAAGCCTGCAAGAGGGTGGCTGCATATCACCCACGCAGGGGGAATGGAGCCAAGGTGAAAATCATGAGGATTCACTCGCTGTGGTGTCATACTCTCAGCTCACTGGACTGGCAAAATCGCACCTGTGATTAAGGCAGCATGAGCAGACTGTGTCTGGGCATTTTCAGGGTCCAGCTGCTTGATGGAGCTGGGAGTTTCCAAGACTCAGAGAAAACCTTACATCCTAACAAAGCTGTTCTTATTACTCAAATTCTAAGGTCTAAGGTGTCATGGGTATAGTAAGGTGCACTGCGTTTTTTGGGTTTTAATTATCTGGCTTATATTTTTAAATCCTTAAGAGCTGTGATTTTGATGAACGACGTACTGCATGTGTTTCTGAAAATGTATGTCATAATGTCATATTTGTTTTTCGTTTTCATACAATATGTTTCTGAAATTTAATAGATACTTAAATTTGAGATCTTGTCTTCAGAACATGCATCAGTTAACAACAGCTCGGTTCTGAAAGATAACATGAAAACTGACTGTTACCACCAATAGGGCTGTCAAAGACAGACATTAATTGGCTGGAAGTCACCCCTCTGCCCCACCCCCGCAAGGCCCACCCCCAATCGGATCAGGCTTCCCTGACACCTGCTTCACAGTAGGGGAACAAGTGCTGCTTACTGTCCTCAAAAACAAGTTCCCCCTCTTTGAGGTTCTGTTTTATTTGTTTTGTTTCCTCTATGAAATCGATTATTGTCAATGATCTGTAGTTTCTCAAAGAATCGCCAGTGAAATAACAAATTTACATTTACATTTAGAGATATACTGGTGTGTATGATAAGCACTATATACGGAGCAATATGTATATATAAATTGAAAGAGATTAGATAGATAGATAGATAGATAGATAGACAATACTATCACACTTTGCATGTAGTGTTCATGCTGAGTAGATCAGGCCTCTGTGTCAGTGGTTGGAAGGTTGTCAGTTCAAATCCCATCCTCAGCCTCAAAGGAGAACAGAATGGGACACGTGAAAAGAAACATTCTAATGCACTTCTGCAAATGGCAAATAAAGCATCATCTCAAACTATCGAAGCAAATACACCCAGCCTACAAGAGGCAACACAAAATGAAAATGTCAGAAAATGAATGATGAGTTAAGGAAATGTACAGATGCTGAGAAGTTCCATCTGTGTTGATTAAAAGCTCGTTCTTGGCAAAAGAAAAACAGGAGCCTTGTGTTTCCACGGCAGGGTTGCTGTCAGGGAGAGAACGCCTTCGTGGGCACGCACGCACGCACCATCCCTCTCCGCGCCTTCGCTTGTGTGCGCTTCGAAGCACGGGCTGTTTTCCTGCGGTGAAGAAGGTCTTGATGGGTCATCCAGATGGGAGCAGCACTTTCCAGAAGGCGGCAGGGGGCCATGTTTGAGTAACGAACGGCCCCCTTTGCCCCCCGCCATCGGAGGGCCGGTAGCTGGTCTTTGATGAACGGCAGGGTGCCGAACTTTCGCACGTATCACACGGCAAACCAAAGCCCCTGAGATCAGTGTCCCAGCCTCACACTATACTACTCTGCCAGTAATACAGGCTGCCTGAAATCACGCTCAAACCAAACGCACCATGCGGCACAAATGTTATACATATGTTGTGTGCAATAGGTCCTGATGGGCGTCTTAAAACACACATCACTATACTTTTTTACTATGCATTTAAGATGTGCAAACTACTGGCTTTTCATCCTTTTTCACCATGATTAGGTAAAAGTATATATCAACGTTGGTGCATATGAAACTCCTTGGAGATCCTCCCCAGTACAGGAATGCCTTCCCTCACACAGGCCGTGTCAGAGTTCACACCAGCTAGTCCATGCTAGATTATGCAATACATTATATTTATTGAGCAGACACTTTCATCCAAAGCCATGTACAACTGAGAATGCAGGGTCAGACAGTCCCTGGAGCAACTGGGGGTTAAAGACCTCGTTCAGGGTGAAACCATGGGATTTGCCTCAGTCATCTTCTGATCCCAGACACAGCACTCTAACCAGCTGAGCCACACACCGCCATGTGTATTATTCATTATGAATGCTTTATGAAGCGCTCATTTATAATGCACTATAAATACCTTCATAATGCATTATAATGGTCAGTATTAGCATTAAGGATGCTTTGTACTACATTATAAAGGTAACTATAGTACATTATAGATGAGTGCTTCTTAAGGCAGTGATAATGCATAATAATCATGCCTATAATGTTATACCTTTTTATAAATATTTATAGCTATGTTTATAATGCTTTATGAATGCATTATAATGCGTTATGAATGTGTTTATAAATGACTAAAACCTAGCCTTAAGTAGTGTTACCCAATATTTATTTTTCATTTTTTCATTTTTTTACCAGTCATTTATACTGCCACACTTACAGAAACGTTACAGAATACCGGTGCAATTACAGTCTTCAACAACAGAAAGCAACAATTATTTTAGTGTCCCCCAGGACAAAGGCCATCTGAGGCCCAGTCATGCGTGGGTGAGTGGTGCCTTATACTGCACATCTGCTGAAACCATTAGTCCTGGAGATGCACTCACGAGCCAACAAAGTCCCCGTCCTCAGGGAAGGGATTGTTAGAAGCGTAACCACTGTCATGCAATGTGGAGCGTTGGACACATCCTTTCTGGAGCTGTAAACAAAAAGGGCCGGCGTCCACTGTCATGCAATGTGGAGCGTTCATGTAGAAGAGTAATAAAGCGTTCATCCTAACAAGTCAGGCTCGTGCCCTGATAAAGAAACGTTACGATCATGTTTGAATGACGTTCTGCGTGACACAGATTGATGGAGCATGCGAGTGACAGTTGATCCAGGTCTCAGTGACCTCCCTTGGCGTTGAGAAGTTACTCACGATTGCTCGACCATCAGAACAAAACCAAAAACTTGGGTTCCTACCTGGGTCCTCAGTCAAAGAGCCTTTACTGTTTTTTAGAGTTTCTTATAGTCTTATAGTCCTACAGTTTTTCATAGAACAAGAACAGTTCATTGGATCCAGACTGCAACTGCAAATCGCAAATCTAACTTGAATGCAAGCTGACCACAAACAAAGCAAGAATTCTGAAGGAATTTATATAAATATTGGTATAAATAAAATTTATGAAACGCTCTCATTATTACCAGTTTAAGGCAAGTGTAATTAAAGCATCTTAGGAGACAGGCAACTCTGTGGGGGGTGTAGGGGTGCACATTGTCTTGCAGAACAGTTTAAAAGCAGTAGAATAAGTAAGATCAAAGACACTTTGTCACTGATTAATGGGAGTAACAGATTTTAAACTCGCGTCTACTTGGATGTTTGGTGAATGACACATTGATGGAAACAGTAAAAACAGATCCGTATGGGGTGGCCATCAAATCAGCCTGTCAAGAAAGGAAAGGGCCTCCATGCTCATAAAACCCTTGACGTCGTTTTGGGGTCCATTCCGTATTTTTTTGTCACACATTCTCTGCCAAATAAAACAATTTTCACACAAACATCTGAAGATGTCTTTTATTTTTGCTGCTTGAAAATTTCCAGCATTTCATGTTCATATAAAATATTGCATCCCCACTTTATTGAATGGTTGCTTCCGTCCACCAGATGTTTACATTGTTTCATGAACCTTGAAGAAAAGAACGCTCCATTTCTTTTAAGTGACCGAGAGAAAACTTCTCAAGTTTCTTTTATGGAGATGATTTATTATTATTTTTTTTACTAGTAAGGCCTGCTGTTGACTGGATTTTAGCTCCCGGTGACCCTTGTTCTGGGTTTTCAAAATAGTAATGGTTCTTCAGAGGCCTCCGGAATGAAAATTATTAAATATCAATGTCAGCGTGACTAATCCGTACTCGTGAAATGATTTATCACTCTCAGGTCTCCCAGAGAAGGCATTCGCTGTCACGCCTTTTAAAAATGGCTCCTGAGATAGATGGTGGCACATTGCCCCCCCCCCCAGACGGCCGCGCTCTGGGTTCAGACGGAGCGGCAGGTCCTAATTCAATATTCTCAGGACCTGTGCTCCCCGCCTGTCAGGCAGCTCTCATGAGGAATGTCACACACATGTGTCCCCCCCCCCGTTTCACACGGCAGGCCCAGATCAAAGGCGAGCCGAGCGTGGAGAATGGGCGCAGTGAAGCGCAGTGAAGCTAGCAGAGGAGGCCGAAAGTCTGGCGCGTACTTCACTCTTCTGTACGTACTACATTTATTCGGAAATGCTGGCGATTAAAGTTGCCGCCTTTGTACAGCAGTGATATCCCACCAGACCAGCAGGGGGCAGATGTATTGCAACAAACAGAAATAGAAACAGTGTAGTTAAACAGGTAATAAACGGTCTTAAAGTTGTTATTAGGCCTGGGTGGTATTACGGTGATACAGCATATTCCTGTACAGTATTTTGAAATCGGCAAAATTATCAGGGACCCCCTAACCTCCTCATCTTGATTGGCGAATTTTATCGCCAAGATTTTAAAATGCCAGAATAGTGCTGCTTTTGAAAATATCCTATACTACTGTATAGTTGTTATTGTTAAACAATGGTAATGTGACAAAATGAGCATTAACAAATGAACTTAGATTTTGCATATAAATGCAGAAAGACACTAAGGTGCATTTTATATATAATGTTCTTGTAGTGCGGGATTTATTAAACAATATATTTCTATCTCTTCATGCAGAAAGTCTCTTCTCTGCCCAGTGCTCGGGTGATTTTGCTCTATGAACCTCCGCACCTCCACACTCTGCTGCCTATCATTAGTGTCCATAACTACAGCTACTCTTCTTCTTCAGCCACCTACTGGAAATACCCAGAGAATTTCCTTGTCGGCGCGCATCGATGCACAAAAAGCCCGCCAGACCCAAAATCTGGGCTGGATGCACACAGTACACGAGGACACCCCGTGACGAAATTTACACCACTTGCCCTGTGCATAGACCGTGATGGCACATGAAGTGTGAGTTGGCCTTAACAGAAACTGATATCGAAAACCTCACAGGCCAATGGGAAAGGGCACAGGTATACTTAGGGCGTATTTGCACTTAGCCTGGTTGCTTTGTACCATATCCGAGAATGTCCCCCCTCTCCACTTTCCAGGCTCGAGCTCACTTTCAACACCACCCTGGGACTTTTTGCATTGAAACATAGGAAGGAAAGTGCTCTCACACAGCAGAATGGCATCCATGATTCATGTCCTTATTTTGTGGCTTATTTGGAGTCGTTTTGGGCCCGATGACACATAGCCCTCTTACAGATTGATTTTACACAGTGATTTTTATTTAATCATGCTGCTTGCAAAAGATGACAGTACCATATTTTACCACGTCTGAGAGCTGTTCCGTGCTGCATCCAGTTGTTCCTGGATTCTCTCGTCAGGCCAAATTTCCAGCAAGCACTGCACCTCTGCCCTAGACCAAAGTTATCCCTTTGCCGCCATGTTTATGAAATGTTTGTCGCTACCCAATCTGTACAGCTTACCCCATCTGTTCCTCCTGGGTCTGGTTCATGTATGACATCATGCCTGTGTTCCGTGTCGGAGCACGGCTAGTGATCACACTGGATGCGTACTATGCCTGAGTCCAACGGAACCGTGCCTGGGCCCATCTCTTCAAGTGGCCCTGGGCACAGTTTACCTACCGTACAGAATGATCACACTAGTCGAACTAGACTTTGGGGATCAAATGTGCTCAGGCATGATACAGGGTGGATACTGCGAGTACAGCCTTAGACAGGCCTTTCCAGAGAATACATTATCTCCTGAAGTACTGAATGAAGGCTAATAGCTGGTTGGAAATAGAATGCCTTTGTCTACAAAACATATGCATCCCATGTTATAATGGCTTATACATCTGGCTTGGGAGCACAGCTATTTTTGGTAACACTTAAGGCCATGTTTTTGGTAATTCATAAACGCATTCATAACAAATTATAATGCATTCATAAAGCATTATAACTGGGCTATAAATATTTATCAAAAGGCATAACACATTATAGCCATGTATATTGTGAATGATTTATGAAGCTCACATCTAATACACTATAGATACCTTCATAATGCAGTGCAAGGCATCCTTAATTCTTATACTGACCATTATAATGCTTTATGAAGGTATCTATAGTGCATTATAGATGAGAGTTTCATTGGAGCTTGTGAAGTATTATATTCAGTACTATGTTGCCTTATAGCTGAGAATGCTGTGATGCTTTATTAATTCTTATACTGACCATTATAATGAACTACGATGATGCATTAAAGATGACTGTTTTAAGTGTTACTGCCTGACAAGACACCCAGCAAAACAAATTTATAAATTAAACCTGGACTTTATTTACTTGCATACAGTTTAACTGCCATAATAAATGGATCCGTGGAGCTTCCATATCAAACCATAAGTTTAGCAATCGCTGAGTTACAGCATTTATGGTGCAAGGACCAGGATGTTTCCCCCTCAGAAACATGACAGTGCTGTAAATGCAGCACAAAGACACAGATAACTGATATTTAGTCAGTAAATTTAAAATGAGCTTTAACAGGATTGCTGAACACAAGATCCATACAGGAAAAAGTGGGGGTGGGGAATACTTCAATTCAGCTTGAGAGTCTCTATGACAACATAGTAGGGATATAATCAAGGCTTGTGGATGGCATAGTGGTTGGGGCCTAACAAATGTAGATGAAGGTTTTTGAAACAGTCAGAATGAGGGCCTTTAATTCCCAGCTTGAACAAATGGTTCTAACTGGTCACAATAAGGAGATGCATTGGCGCAGGCATTACAATGGCGGTCACTGCTGGGGTCTCTGCATTGTAACGCTATCTTTGAATAAACCCATTCAGGTGCTACAGTATAGAAGCGGCTGAGGGACTGTGGCCTCCCAGAGAGAAAATGTTATTTGAAACCTGTGTAATAACCATAAATTATGGTGTGTGGCTCAGTGGGTTGGAACATGGTGGCTGCGATCGGATGGTTGCTGGTTCATATCCCATTGTTGGCAGAATGGTGTCTCTGTTGGGCCCTTAACGCCAATTGCTCCAGGACCTGACTGTGCGTACTTTCTTAATTGCATGCTGCTTTGGATAAAAGCAGCTGCTACGTTAGGGGTAAGCTGACTTATCCTCAAAGGACCAGTGTGTATGCAGGTTTTTCTGCAGGTGTGAGAACTCCTCAGTCTGTCAGTCCTCTAATTAGTGATCAAAGTAGGGAGTTGTAGCGAAAACCTGCACATACGACAGCCCTTTCTGCATAAGACTGCCTACTCCTTTGCTAAATAAACAGACATAAATCACGCTAACGGATGGGTTTTCTTTGCATGTCACCCTGTCCAAGACATGCATTTCAACTAAGGTTTAAAACTGAATCTAAAACTCATGACAACTGGTTGGCATGTGTTCATCATTTAATACAAAGAAATACAAAGTCTTGTTTAATAACCTTTTTAGGAGCCTTGGAGCAGCCATTGAGATTCTAGCCCCCTCAAAGCCGTTCAGCCGTAAACGGATTACATTAAACCTTGAGCTTCTGTAAGCCTCCCTGACAGCCCGATCCACAATGATGACGACCCACTTACCACCTCTTCTTATCCATACCATAATCGTCAAACGCACCAGGATACAGCAGGACAAATCGCATCCTGGGAGACGCATTTTTGTTGATGGTTTTAATACTTTATATCTGTGTGACAGCATCACAATTATCCTCCAATTACAGCTCAGTACAGTACAGGTTGTGACAGATACACAGCAGACTCCATAAAAGTAACGCCTTAGGTGTGTCCTCTAAAGCACGCTCTCCCTAACTCCCCGCCCCCCAAGTAAGGGAGTCCCTTCTTTCACTTAAGGGGGCGTCGCTTTTGTCACCTGCATCTGTTGCTTCTCCTACGGTTTCACGCTCACGTCTAACGCTTTGTCACGTGCTAAACGCTAACTGACTGAAATCACAGGTCAGCATAAATCTCAAAGGATTTTTTAGTACTAAGCAAAACCTTTTATCTTTAGCACCATGTTTGTCTAGGAGGTCAGTGAAATCACACTGGAACGAGGTGAGATGTTCTGGTAGGTCTTCTGAAACCAGAAAGGAGAAGCAGCAAGAGGAGAGGGAGACTTTATACCCACGTGGTGAAATTGCCGCAATCATTAAAGTCCGTTTCTATTGTCGGGGCACCTCATTAAGGTTTCAGAGTGATTCAGAGGCCTACTCAGGTTTCGGCACTGGGGGTGTATGCAGGCCGATTCTGTAACCAAACTCAAGGCAGCTCAGGTTATGATGATCCCCCCCAGGCTCCAAAAGCTGCCCCGTCGCTCTGCCAGCCAGGTAACCCTGGCCACAAATGTGCAGCGTCACCTTCACGGGACACATGACACGACACTCTTTCCGACTGCGATGAAGGGAAAGCAGGGAATGCTGAGCCACACGTTAACCAATTATAATGTTAAATACATGACAAGTCACAGTAGATCCATCATCCATCTTTAAAAATGTGCTTAAAAATGACATATCAGTTTTTAGTGAGACATTGCAGTGAAAATCAGAGCACGAATGATCCCAAACACCACCGAGGAGAAGAAATACAAGATTTATTTGCTAGTTGGTGCTTTTGTGTAAAACAATGTACAATTGAGGCACATATTACATCATCAGCATACGGCTGTCAAGGAGCCCAACAGACATGAGTACAGTTAGGCTGCGCTTCCAATGAATGAGAAAAAGTGAAGAACAGTGAACAATTCTTCTCCACGTGAAGAAAAATATCCACGTGATTCTTGTATGACAATATTAGAACGTTTCACTAAAAAACCTTTAACAATATACGCCGCGTAGCTGTAGTTTGCTGTTTACTGTGCTTTGGCTTGCGACAGTGGCGCATGCATCACTATCTATCTGATAATTTAATTGCAATAATTTATTAATTAATAATACTGAATATGTATATATACTTGAGTCAGTTCACCTAACGCACTTGGCCCAAAGGTCATGATGAACATGATGCGGTCAGCTGCCCTGTGTGTGTATGTGAGTATGTTTTTGCATGAACAAGACAACTGAAGGAGGCTCGCGTTACAAGGCAATGAAGGGAGGATCCTTTTCTGGGGTGGGGAAAGCTACAGAAAAGCATTTCAGTTACTCAATGCAGGTGTGGCCAATACTCAATGCTTTTAATCCATCACTTTCCCATTTATAAAGGAAATTGGACTCTGATTAATATTTTTGAATCCCTTGAATGGCACATTACACAGAAAATTTAGCACAGAGATAGTTACAAAATGAGTACATGTTATGCATGATTCTATCTGTTTTGTGTTTTGTTTTATTAACGGCAGACCTCATTTGATTTTCAGAGCTGCTTGTTGGACACAATTCATGGAAAAAGTCCATACAGCAAAGGCTGGTGAGTTTAGGTCCCGCAAAGCCTTGTCAACATCATAAAGTCTTTAAGTCTGACCCTGTGCACTGGTACCCCAGACGGTCGCAGTGGACTGAGATATGACTGGCTTGTCACGTAAGCACACCAAAGCAAAGTCCTGGAAATCTTTATATCAAAGGAGCCTCGCTTATCCTGACCTGCTGCAATCTCTCTTACCATGTGGGTAATTTGTAAAACAAAAGAATGCCTTGTTCCCTTTGCAGATTGGACTAGAATGCAGTGGTATGGTCTGGGGACACCATAGTGCTTTTGGGAAATGTAATCCTAGCCCAAGAACAAAGGAATTGTGCAGTTGATGGGGGGGCAGTTTTTTTTAAAACCTCAACTGCCTCCAGAGATCTGAAACACAATCTATTTTCCAAATGGTCTCACAGAGAATGCCATCAGTGCACTGAGTGTGGGGAAAGCTTTGTGTTAGGCCAATCAGCAGGGAGCTTAGGGGCCTGCATGGCATCATGTGACTCATCATGTGACTTTGCCTCTCAGCCAGTGCACAACCCTGCTACTTTCCACTGGCTGTTAGCCCAGCTTGTTTTAGACAGATGGGAGTATAGAGCAGAGACCTGAGACTTCTGCGGGCTTATGCTAACGCTGTGTGTTCCGCCTGTGCTTCTAATCAGTATACTTATCTCCATGGTTTTAGCAGAAATATTAAACCTTGTGTTAATGGGATTCATTGAAGAATTAAGTGATGTAATCACTTCCTTGCCTCCTCATAAATCTCGGAACAATGTTGCAATATGCATTTTAAATCACAGACATTCTTAGGGTGGTGTAATTTGGAACATTTACTACGACAAGTGGTCAAACTTGGAGACATGCGTCAAATATGAGTCCATCTGACACCATATTTCAGTATTTTAAAGTAACAACAACACATTGCTACATCATGAAAATGGAAAACATATGGAGAGTCAATGTTCACTATAATCCTTAAGCAGTAAGAAAATAGCTACTGAGTTCACAGAATCAGGACAAAAAGTAGAATAGCATATTCTGTAAAAAAAGTATTCAGTGCAATAATGTGTTCATCTTTCTATCTGATGCCAGTTGTCTTTTCATTATAATGTAATTTATTATGATGCACCGTATATTAGGGCTGGGCAGCATGGTGGTTTCATATAGGTTGTAGGTTCAAATCCCGCTTGGTGTGTGTGTGTGTGTGTGTGTGTGCGTGCCCTGTGCTTCTGGGATGTCCTCCAGTCCCATCACAACCCTGTACTGGATAAGTAGAGTAGCTGGCTAATATTATCAAGCACTTCTGGAAGCACCTGCTTAAGCCAGAGATCCTGGGCTGTTCTGGTTCCCCTCGTCTCAGAACAATGTTACTCATGGATGATGCATCTCATATAATCCAATAGCAACTAATATCTTAAGCTTCTTTTCCAATTCATGTAACATATGGTGAGAGTTCAAAGTGTTTGGCTCAGCTGAAAACTCGACTTTGTTTTCACAGCTTTGCTGGTCCGTTAAAGTATATAAATAATGCATTTGAAAGTACACATACATGAAGCCTATAAATGTGCCCCTTCTAGCCTGCAGATGCAATGCAATTTCCCACAGGAGATATTCGAAAGTGACATCATTGTCAATGTCAAAAATGCGACGTGCAATTCAGATTTTGGTATGACGACTGTTTTTGTGATTTGACAAATATTTCAGAAAAACAGATTAATCTCTTGAGTTTCCATTTGCACAGAGTGCAATGAAATTCTTCTTTGCAGAGCCTCCTTGCAGGCTACAAAATCACAAGATGACAAGATGGGAAGTGTACAACTGTACAGTACAATACAATAAAAATTAATAATAGAAGAAATATAAGCTATATGCTATACTCTTTCGAAGGGAAATATGTCAAACCTAGTAACAATATCTATAAAGAACAAAAAAGGCGGACTCATCATAATTTCGGTTTTACAAAGTAAATTATTTCAGTAACCTTGATACTTTGTATTGACGGAACATCAGTTACAAAAAAAATGCCAATAATGTGTACAGAGGCCCAAGTTCTACGTGGTTAGAATTTGACCTGTTTTTTACTCATTGCAGGTATTTAGCACACCGGCAGGTATATACATTATATAAATAATACAGCATCCAAGCCTGGGGGCCATCCAGCCAAGATGGGCCCCTTACGCTGCCTTCTCCCAGGACCATCCGCGCACACCCCCTACTCAGGGGCTCTGTGGTCTTTCCCCCATCTCCCCTTTAGCAAACACACACCAAAGCTAGCTGCACCATGCTTACTCGTATCTCACAGGCTTCAGGGATTTTCTGTGCCATGTGACATTATTAACAGTAGTGTAGCCACGCGCGGCGCATAAGATACGTAAAATTTTTTGGATGCGAAATATCATTGTGAAATCCCGTGAGTCACTAAAATGCATCCTGCGCTCATGATTAGGCGCCCACTTACTTATTTATACATCTTGCCACAGCTGGTAAAGGTTCCGCGCACAGGGGTGACAAATAATTGTTCCCATGCACTGTAAAGAATTAAAAATCACACAGGAAATATACCATCAATATACTGTAATATTAATATAATATCTCAACAAGTGCAGTTTGCTGCAATTAAAATAAAATCACTGTAATCACAATGAATTAGCTAAAATATCATTTAAAATATATGCAGTTTATCGTTAAAAAACGGTTCTTAAGAAACATGAAAATAGTTGGGCATTGCTACAATTGGCTGCACTGGCAACTAGATGGAGAAAGGTTGGATACGCACGGTAGGCACCCGCTGTCGAAAATTCCTGGCTACGCCACTGATAATTAATAATATACCATTATAGGAGAGCGTTAACAGGGTTTCTAAGACTGGCTCCTGGAATTTGATGCCCTAATAAGGAGGTAAGAACAAGGCTTCTTTTTAAATTACTGTTGTTCCGTTATGACCGACATTATCGGAGAGAATTTGCCTGTGTTTGTATCTTCTGGGCTGCTTTTAAAGGCTGTTCATCCACATAGCGCATTCATCTGGGATTCATTATCCTCCCACCCTCTTAACAGACAGGATAAGTGTTTTTTTTCGGAGTGGAACAGAAAGTACACATGGTCCAGCAGACTTTGACCCTGATTTATATCCACATCAAAGTCTGTTAGAACTACTGTGTGCTAAGTGCCTTCTTCCACGGATATTTAACCTCAGAATTGGGGAAACTATCTTTTTCCCCCCCACAGTGCCATGCAAAAGGTTATGCATAGGATAGCAGCATTACTTTAATCAAATCTCTAATATTTTAAGAGGAAAAGCATTTCTCGGGTTTTCAGAACAATTTCCACTCAACAGTCCAAACAATTTTGTAACATTGCTTTCTGTAATAGCTTGACAAAGTGTGATTGAAGACATCCATTTTGGTTGTTCATTACATAAATCACCTTATTATTACATTTTCGTCATAAAAAAAGTGCAACTCATGCATTTTGTAATAACCACCACAATTTACGACTAATAGTTTTATTACAAAATTTATTAGATATTGCATTTAAGCTGTCTTTTACAAAATGCGGCAGATTATTCAAAATGAGGGTGTTGTAACCCAGGATACACCAACAATACCTTAGAAAATGATTTTATATCACAAAATACTCCAGCGTGGTACACAGTATTAATCCGCTTCTACATTTCTGTAACTGGCAGTGGGACTTTGAATGCCTCTTATATTTTTGCTTATTCTAGAGTATAATAAATATTTAAACCAAGCTTGGGAGTATATGAGTTAGGGCCTCAGTGACAGGGAAAGGGGCCCCGAACAGACGGCCTGCCTTCTGGGCTTGTGTGAGTGGCCCTTAGCTGCCATGCCATCTTCTTCCAGGGAAAGGGGCCCCGAACGGACGGCCTGCCTTCTGGGCTTGTGTGAGTGGCCCTTAGCTGCCATGCCATCTTCTCCCAGGGAAAGGGGCCCCGAACGGACGGCCTGCCTTCTGGGCTTGTGTGAGTGGCCCTTAGCTGCCATGCCATCTTCTCCCAGGGAAAGGGGCCCTGAATAGACGGCCTGCCTTCTGGGCTTGTGTGAGTGGCCCTTAGCTGCCATACCATCTTCTCCCAGGGAAAGGGGCCCCGAACGGACGGCCTGCCTTCTGGGCTTGTGTGAGTGGCCCTTAGCTGCCATGCCATCTTCTCCCAGGGAAAGGGGCCCGGAAAAGACGGCCTGCCTTCTGGGCTTGTGTGAGTGGCCCTTAGCTGCCATACCATCTTCTCCCAGGGAAAGGGGCCCCGAACGGACGGCCTGCCTTCTGGGCTTGTGTGAGTGGCCCTTAGCTGCCATGCCATCTTCTCCCAGGGAAAGGGGCCCCGAACGGACGGCCTGCCTTCTGGGCTTGTGTGAGTGGCCCTTAGCTGCCATACCATCTTCTCCCAGGGAAAGGGGCCCCGAACGGACGGCCTGCCTTCTGGGCTTGTGTGAGTGGCCCTTAGCTGCCATACCATCTTCTCCCAGGGAAAAGGGCCATGATCAGGACCTGCTTAGGATGGAAGGCCCTTTTCAGACATGCAGGGCTTCAGACAAAGCCACCTCTTAAAGCTGAATTTACACCGCGGTCCAGCGACTCCACTGGGGGGCCCCAGGGGCGGGAAGGAGGATATTTCCGTGCACTATTGTTTCTTACCCTTTTGTGTCACTGAGACCTTTCAACTTCCTCTCGAGACACAAGACTTGACAGGAAGAAAATAAATTTCAGTCAGATGAAAAATAGCCACTTTGCCATGCTTAGATCTTAGGAAAAATAATGTTTTTGTTTAACTATACAAATAAGTATAAAATGTACGCTTTTCTTTTGATTTTGCTTTGTCAACTTAGGGTCCCTAGCTGACAGGATATGCCAATGGAATCGTGTGCTCTCCTGCTTCCTCTGAGATAAGGCCCAAAATATATTCCCTCCTGTCCCCTCAGATAACCTGGAGTGATTCAAGAAGACACCACAGAAAAATTACTGGAAAGAGATTGCTGAGTGATAAAGAGGACTTCAGAAGATAAGCAGCAAGTCGCACATAGATCAGCAACACCGATGAACAACATCAGTATTCAGCCTGTGACACAAATCATTAGATTGGGAAGCAAGTGGTACCTTCAGTATCTCTGTACAGAGAACCATGTGATGTGCTCACATGCTCCTAAATAAGATTATACTGTGTATAAATGTGGTATCAATGATAACTGACACTCTGAAATTGTCTGGCTAGAAAACATGGAAAATCTCTGAAACTGTAGAACTGAGCATTAAACCTTACCATTCATAAGGGCTATTTCAACGGATGGGATTTTGCCTTGGGTCTGCAAGTACTGTAACAGTACCAGCTAAAGTCAAGTGTCCTCCTGATTGGGTCTTCGTAGAAGCACCCCAGCCGCTGTCTCACCCTCTGAAGGGAACTGCTGGTCACACGGTGCAGGGTGATAAGGACTGGAGAGAATGTGGGGAATGCAGCGGATAATGGGGATCAGTCAAGGTGTGTTTCCCAGGTCTGCTTCTCCTGTAAGGTGTAGCTGGCTGCAGTACAGCTCTGCGGGTCCTTCTCTCCACTGGGCTATTTTGTGTAGCTTGAGTTATTTTCCTCCCCTACGTGTGTTTTACAATGGACCGTGGGCTCACACTTGTGTGTATATTTTATGCGTGGTTCACATATTTAACCCCTGACGCACTCTTATGTGAGAGCAACACGTCCCGCTTGGTCTGTTATGATCCAATGGGATGGGATTTTTTTTTTTTTCAAGAAGTTCGGTCATGTCTAGAACAAACAGCAGGAACGATTCTGTCGTGCCACTGAATGGCTGCCTTAATTGAACGGATTTTCTGTTTAACATGAGAAAGAAAAGACTGGGCTGCTGTCCAGGGCCTCGTCCCTGAGCCCGGACAAGGAGCCCTTATCAAGCTTTATATTCTGCTCTGGAGTGCCGTCCCGAGCTGCTATCCTGTACGTCGGGCCGTATTTTACAGTGTTCCCATCAACACCCGGCACAAGAGCCCGAGCTGCCAACTCCGCAACAGGAAAGAGGGCCTTTCTTTACGAATAAAAGGACCTGAAAAATAGGACAGTCCCAGTGCTACTCCACCGCTCTCGAGCCACGTTCCCCAAACCCGGCACTCTCCCCTTCCCTTTTTCCCTTGGAAATCCCAGCGTGTTCCAGCTGACCTCTACTGGGAGTTCTGGAGTTCCAGCCTCATTTGCAGTCGGGTCACTCTCAAGGTTTGTTGCATGAAAAATACACACTGTGGATTTAGAAAATGCTGATTTTATGCATGCGCAACACAGCTAAGTTGTTTTTTTAAATTACATTAAGTAGGAGGGGAGCCTGGTGTATGAGCATCATCACATGTGGACATATATTGTTTTGTTGCATAAAGACGCCCTTTGTGGGTTGGCCAACAGCACGCCATGAGGCACAAAACATCACAGCTACTGTGGTCTTTCACTGCATTTTCCTGTAACTTTGCCAGTTACACTCCCCACAACTGCAAAACAAGACCACCGCCAGCTACACGGGACCATGAACATTTCCAGGGAAAAGAATAAAATTGCTGCAAGCTCTAGCTTCTTGATTACACTTTTGCTGGGTAAAGCAAAGATCACACAGAAGGATGTGACTTTGCCACTTTCATCTGCAATCTACACAAGAAATTTTCCCAGTGTTTTGGGGGAAATATGTCAGACAAGCGTCCAAAGAGATTTAAGCAGTATTTTTTTGACAGGAGAATAAGCACCATAAACTGTTCATTCAAAACTAGATTTGTTTTCCCAAAAGTTTCCAATCCTAATCAAGGCTGGATGCATAATGTCGAAATAAGCTATTTTTTTACTTTTATGTAAAAATGGCCCAATCAATTTATCTGCACCTAGGGAACCAAGAGATTTTGTACAAATTAGTTTTGCCATTGTTATTTACCCTAGTCGCAAAAAAGTAATGCAGTTCAGCATTACAAGAAAGGAGTCATGGAAAACCATATATTCAAAGGCACGATTAATACAGATCTGGATAAATATTTAAAGATATGATTGTTTTTGGACAGATGCTACATACGTGGAGGAAGGAAGGAGTGTGTTTTTGCTTCAGAAAGTGAATTTTGTATCAGTCAGATACCGGCTGGCCTTTAAAAGCAGTTCATACTAGTTCCCCAAGGTCTCCAACGGAAAATGATCCCGTACTTTACAACGTTCACGCTGCTCTTCCTATTGGACCACAGTCCAAATATTTACACAGTCACAATACTCCAAAGACACAAACCATTTGCTTTTGTGGAGATAAAAATGTGGATTTATTTTTACAGACAGCGTGTGTGATGAACCCCTGGAAATCTATATGTTTTCCCACAATGTGTTTTCCATGAAAGGTTACAGACCTGCTGATGTGTGTTTAGTGGGTATAGAGCCTGGATGCGATTCTCTCGATTCCCAGAAGAACAGTGGTCAGTTTCGCCAGTACCGAAGACATACACGCACTGAACCTCAAACAGGCTTTTGTCATAAAATCCGTCATAACATTTGAATTTATATTCTATGCATGACAGTGAGAACAATAAAATGCCTAAAATATCAAATATATACTATATATATATATACTGGAAGTTTTAAGGAATTGCTGGAAAAACCCAGTACCCATGTCCTCTCTAAATCACTCATACAGATTTATAGAAGCAAAAGATCATTTTATATGATCTGCTTGTGAATATTTTTGACTTGAGTTCCAATCAGGAGACCCAATAACAGTGTGATAAATCTCCAAGAAAAGATCTAAAAAGCCACTGGACTGGTATGTACAGAAGACCCATTTTTTTGAGGTGATGGTGTCAAGAAGCCCACTGATCAATACAAGGCCTGCTTCATATTTTTCGGAGCTCTAATGCCAAGTTAAACAAACATGTGCATTCAAACAAACATGTGCATTCAAACGAAATGCAAGAAAAACAAATTAAGTCAACAACCAAAATATGAAAGGTTTATTTTAATCTCTACACAAACACAACCTAACAAGGGACTAAGCAAACACAATCTTAACTGTTTTAGATATTTCAGTGCAACTATTTGAAGGTGCCTGGAGAATGATTTTAAACAGAGTCCATTAGACTTGATATTTGACATTGTTTCTATTAGGAAAAACAAGTGACAAAAACAACTTTTAGAATAAAGATCTTTTTGGACAGGAAGTTCCTCTTTACAACAAGGTGCCCCTCCCCTGTTATCAGTGGTTTTACAGGAGGATGCAGCCTGGTACTGGGGGGGGGGGGCACACACACCTTCCCTGTGTAATCCTAAATCATGCCATACCCTCCCAAACAGGAACGCACTGGGGAGAATAAAAGGAGCAGCCCAATCGTTGGTGTTAAAATCTGTTATATCTGCCAGGACAGACTCTCTTCTATGCAATTGTCTGAGTTCAGAACTTATGAAAACAATCTGAGCAAAGGAAGATAAGCTCATTAAAATATTGTCGATCACATGATGGGCCATTCTCCAACCCTGGCCAGAATGGATGGATGGAAAAAGAGACTATAGCCTTATTCTGGCAGAAACAGGACATTTTCCAATCAACCACGCTACACTTCCCACTCAGTAGCTGATCAAAACATTGAAATTATAGTGCTAAAGCTTCTCATCTTTTGATGCTATCCAATGCCCTCTTACAGAATAGAAGTATTCCTGCTTTTCTTTTTGGCTTGCACAGATCTATAAATACTGGGGAAGTTTATTTGTGGTTTCCAATAATTGAATAAGAAACATGAGAATACAATAGTAATATATTAAACTCAACTATTGACTTTTCAAAAAATGTGGAAGTAGGCTTCTCAACCAATATAAAATGACTACTTGCTGTCCCGATAAATCCCACAAAACTCAGAGCAGAAGTCCGGGAAAGCGCATCTCATTGTTCATGCTCATGCACACAAAGGAGGTGTGTATGTTACAGCTTGGACTTGGGGTCTCTGTTGAGGAGGCTTGTTCACACAGTTTCCTAAAATGGTTTTAGACCATTGGGAGCAAGAACATCAGACACCGATTGGATGGGAGGGATTGTAAGGATGTAAGTATTCAATTAAACATTATGTCTTGTCTTTATAGTGGGTAAAACCAGTTTCTCCATGATCTCATCACTCTGTGATGTGAATCTTCCTCGTCAGAGATGGGATTTGCTCAGCCTGTGGTTAAACAACACAGCAGGAGAGTTTTGTATTGGGCTAAGCCACAATAGCCTATTATTTCAAAGGGATTCAGTGGATCGACCATGTTTCCCTATTACTAAAACAGAAAGTTCTCCCTTATAACCATTTTTCACCCAACAAGAATTACCAACTGACTCTGTCCATGGTCCAGGGCGTAACAATATCAACCAGAATCTGTTAATTCAGTCGGATAGAAGGCACAGTATACTTTAATGTAAGAACTACTCAGAAGTGACATTAAGTGTATTTGGTAAATGTAAAAGTGACTTCTTTGTCTTGACTGAGTACTCATTGGTGTTGCAACATCACTGCATTTTAAACATTCCACAAAACTCTCTCAGGGTCTATCACAGTTACTGTGCGAATCTTGGGAAAAGATAAGAAGGTTTTCAGCCAAGTTTCTTTGTTATTGGGAGAGTTTATTAAAGTCTCCACAATTACTAAACTCTTAATTTGTTTGACTTCAGTTAATTGTCTTAATTTCCTGTTAAATCAGGCAGATCAGACCACCCCTGGTGATGATTCAGTTTGAACTTCATTTCATCCTCGGCCCGTCTCCACACTGGGTCTGACAGTAGATATTATCGTAGCCTTCAGCTTCAGTTTCTGGGGAAACCCCACTAGTGGAGTGTAAGTTCTTCATAATGTTTGCATAATGGTGAAGTAATTGTTATTTCCTGTCCATAATTCCAGCAGTGACCCTCTGGTAGCCTGAGGACCGGTCCCACTCTGGGTGGCTGGAAAGAGGGCCGCGTTGGTTTGGAATCCCAGCCCAGGCTTGGAGGGCACTCTGAGGTTAACACAAAGCAGTAAGAGGCCCGTCCATTTCTAAAGGAACTGGATAACTGGCTGCACGCTCATTGTGACTTTTTTGCCATGTTTTTTGTGGGATTCCCATAAAACTAGTGTGTCTTGGGGGTGAAACTACAGGCTCATAACCTAAAGGCTGCCTTTGCCATTATAGGGAGTTTAGTTAGAGGAACATAAGACTCATCATGATCTAAAAGGATGAAGCCCCCATGGGAGAAGTCATCCCAGCTCCCCCACCCCCACACTATCCTGTACCTTTAGCCCTTATTTTTCTTCTCCCTTCCCCTTTATCCTCATACCTGATTTACACTGATCACTTAACCAGTTCCCAGCATCAGCTCCTTAACGGAACTCACTCAGTGGGCCATACCTCTTCTGCATCTCCCCAGTAACCCCCAAGCCAATCGCTGAAAACTTTACAACACTATTTGAATAAAATGTACCATTAGAATACCTTCATTTTCAACAACAGATACTGTTCCATCGGTGTACTGTGTATTAATGTGTCAACATTCATCTGTAAGAAAAGGTAGTTTTAGAAATGCCTTGTTATTGTTTTGTTGATTTTTCTTCTATATTTGTTTCTTTCTTTCTGATTGGTCTTGCTAAAAGTTTGGTTCAGAGAACTGTAAATTCTACTGACAGATTCAACCTCATTATGTCGCATGTCCCTGTGTGACATCCAGCACAATTTAAACAGAAAAACCACAATATAAATTTGAAGTTATGTCTAGTTGATAATATTGCTTTGGGGATGATATTCCAAGACTTGGCAGTGATTTATACTGTTATATTTTGGAACGGATGATTAGGCACATGAATCAAACAATTGTTTTTTACATTGAAGAAAGATGTTTATGAAGCATATCAAAATTATCTACTTTCTGGGAACATGTTGTGTAATGTCAGCATTGGAAACAAGCTATGAGTCTATCCTATATTTATTAACAGTGCGGAAACAAACAGAATTAAACTGCACATGATGTGACTATTAGTGTTTGCTCTATGGAATATTAAACGACAAATAAACATTCTATGATGCAATTATATTCGAAAACCATTACAGCAAAACTTTGGAGGAGATGTTGACAGCCTGCTCAACATTACCTAATAAATCTATCCTAGCTAAAACTACCCAATAAGGGAAAATGGGAAGGAACAGTATTTTACATTTTCTGGCTTTTCTGCATCTCCAGCTGAGCAACAGCTCAACAGCTGTGAAAGACATCAGAAAACCAGGCAATCTTTATCTTGTGCAGATAACTTTAGAGGCAATCTTGAGCCAAGACATTAAAAGGTTGTAATAGAGAAAGTCTGCAATGCTTCCCAGAAGATAGGCGTCAGTGAATGGAGAATGGTGGGAAACGTCAATAAAACAGAGCAGTTAACGCAGGCCTCGCGATCTACCACATCAGAAACACAGCGGGTTTAATGAAAGAACTGGGATTGTCAACATCACAACACTCAGTGTAGCCGTCCATCATTGCAGATAGAGAACATACCCTGAATAACAAGGCAAGGGAGGAGATACCGAGAGGGAAAATAAGACAACAAATGCTGTTTTGAAATCAGAGGATCCTTCCATGGAAATATGCAAGAGGAAGCCTGTGTACATATAGGAGAGCTATCTCAGTCAGCAGTCTCTTCCTCCAGATGTCAATGGGCCCAGCGCTGCCGTCAGAACAGTGACGTGGCATCGTGCTGATACAAGACACTCCCTAGACCTGGATGTCCGGTGGACATCCTCACCAGGAGCTCCACTGATCTTCTGGACAGTGGGGTCTGTTAATGAGAAGAGCAGGGCAGGAAGGGAGGCTCCTGGACGTGAGCGGCCAGCAGGCCAGTGTTTACCTTGGCCCTGGCTGGAAAACAAGTGGACAACGACCGTTTTATTGTTGCTATTGAGAATAGCTAGTCACACACGTGCACCATTCATTATGTCCAGAAACGAGGTCCTTTATCCCTGCAGGAAGAGCACAGGGGTCATCCAGATTTACTCTCGAGGGTTGTTCAGTGAAGAAAACAAACACGGCAAATTATCAGCTGAAGAATTAACAAACTACTGATAGTTTCAACAAACAACGTTCATTAAGTGTCACAGACATGCACAAAGAAACTTACTTCACAGAGTGGTATGAATATTTATTAGTGTACAGTATGTTAGAAAAATGGTACACAGTGAAATGGCAAGGTATCGACTGTAAGCTAAAGTCTATGTGTGAAAAACAATTTATAAATGTATACATTGCTCATGGAAATCGTGGGATGTTTGCATAATGCAGTAAAATATTGCAATTGGTTTATTGGTTTTAGGACAAAATATCTACAATCTATAGTTTTAAGTAGAACATTCAAATAGTAATAAATTGTGACCCAAATTATAGTTCTAAAACAGCTATTCTGAGTTAAAAAGTTCATTGACAATCAGTCTTATTGGGTGCTTTTATTTAGCAAAACCTTTGCAATAACATTTGACCAGAATCATAATATAAGAGACACAGAACAATAAATGGTTTCCATAACTGATTATCCGGCATAAACTATTTCATTTGGAATGTATTTCTTTTTACAGACCTAAAATATTTTTCTATATATTTTGTGAGGCATGTTAAGCCATATTCATGTGAGATCACCTAGTTTCAATTTGGCTATAGATCTGCTGGTAAATTCAAGTCTAAAGATGATTAAAATCCAGCCTGAGTATTAATGAAATAATCTGCCGAGACTGTAACAACAGTACTGAGACACAGGGAATAACTCTTAACTTCTTAAATAGAAATTTACACCAGGGATGATTTGGTCCTCAGGGGTAAAGAACCTTAAGACTAGCTGGGGTAACATATTGGACTACTCTGAACTCAACAGAAACAATGAAAATATATTTAGCAGTGCAGATGGTCTGTTTTTCGTCATACTAATGACCTTCGATCTTGTGAATGTTTTAAATCATGCACCTGCCCAAAGTTATTCTAGGACAGCCAAGCTAGCTGTAACAAAACGCCAAAAATTCATAACAATCCAAACAAATGATATGTGGTTTGTCTTGTTCACTCTGTATGAATTCACAGAGAATGCTGGGTACTTAATCTTTGGAAGGCAAAACGTTTTTTAATAGTTGCTCTACTGACTTGACTATGACAAGTTGTAATTTGGTCCTAAAATTCATTGACGTCTAAATGACTCCCTAGTCTGTACACACTCTATGCTACAGAATCCTGGAAAAGGAACGATCGAGGAAAGCAGAAGAGAGAACAGGCACCTTTCAGAAACAACACATTTGTTGACAAAAATCAGCCGGTAATATGTTCACTGGGTATTAATTTGTGGAGAGGAAATTATTTCAATGACTTGATTAGTTTCCAAATCAAATTTAAAAATAACACTGGAACACAATGGAGAGGTTTTTTTTTAAAAACTTTTCTGTGAAAAGACACACGCTGGAATACAGTTTCTATTGGATACATGTTATATTGCCAAGGTATTAGAACATAATATGTTCTAAGATTATCAAACATCAGCTATAATTCAGATAACATTTAGATAATGCTCATACATGTCTAATTCTTTGCGTTACTCACAATATTCGCATTGTTTATATTGCACTATATGTTTACATTGCACTACTTGTTTACATTGCACTATATGTTTACATATTGCATACTGTATTTGCATGTGTCTTTTTGAAGCACCTTAATTTGTATTTATCTTTTGTGTATATTTTGTGTTTTCTGACTACCGGAAGGACATGCAGGTTTTAATTGTGCAGTATAACTGACAGTTTTTCTTTGCATATGACAACAAACTCTAGAATCTTGTATTTCATAAAAAGCAGATCTGTTAAACATAAAATCAAGTAGTTCCTTAATGTCTTGTATACAAGGGTGGCTCACTGCCTTGTGATTTTTTTTTTTCTCATCCTGGGTCAATCTCGTCCATTAAACTTTATGCTAGTATTTCTGGTTTCTGATCTCCGTACATCACACAACTCACAAGCCCCTGAGAAGGTCAACAGGCTCCACGGGTAGTTAAGAGACTGCTAGACAGCTCCGGCGGAGATGGAGAAGGCATCGGCTGTAGTGTCAGGGTCAGGCGACAAGCGCAAGACAGCCAACCAGTGTTTTGTCCTTTTCAGCTCACGATTTATTGCTTCCCTTGACTCCACAAGCCAGAGCTCCACCTCTACTGACTTCCAGAAACCTAGCCTAGTCCTCAAAGGGACTACTGTTACAGACCGAGTGCCCACCCTCCTCTTTTTTTGGTTTTTGCGAGTTTCTGTGTTGACAATTCAAAATACTCTTTAGGAAGGAAATGGGATCCTCTATGTCTTGAACTTTTGTTGCTCAGTATTACTGAACTGCCATTCTACAATCCTGTAGATTCAAAAATATACGTCTAATATTTGTTCATTTTTATTTAGATTTTTGGAACTTGGTCTGTTTTGTCTGACATATTTTTCAGTTAATGGCTATTCTATGCATATGTTTTACGGCCATATCCCTGAGCTCTCACATTTTAATGGCCCTGTACAGGCAGTCCAGCATCGAAATGCATCTTTGCAGAGATCCCAACACACATCTACTCCGGGAAGACTAACCATGCAGTTATTTATGTGGGCTGGCAAGACGCTGTGAGAAAGGCTGCCAGCTCATCACTGTTTATGAGAGTGTCTTAGGACCCTGTCCACAATGTGGGCGCAAAGTGTGCCAGTGAAGACATGTCCATGTGGACGTGCTTTCGAGCATGGTGTGCAAACACAGCAAACCACCCACTTGGGAATATACTTCAATGAGGTCATTTCAAATAGGGTGCATAGTTTACCGTAATTTGTGTTTTTGTCTAGTGTACTCTCTGCTTTGATTAAAGTGGCAGTATTTCCATATTTGCACTGATTTAGCTTTTGTCCACAGTGACATACAAGTATTACAAGCATACAAGTTTTTATTATGCAGAGTTATTATTAGCATTTAGAGTTTTGGAACATAGCAGACAATGGGCTTATTTTATTTATGTTAGACAGTGTAGGGAGATAGAGTCACATGAGGGAGGTGTCAGTTATTCTGGGTGCCCAGGGAATTTACAATCTTCTGCATGGCTAGAGAATTGTCCAGATTTGCAGGGTCTGTTGTCTATTTTTTTCTAGCTGCCTGATGCTCCATAGATTTACTGTTTCATAACATGTGTAGTAAGTGACATTAAAGAGACTTGACTTGACTGCTCTCCTTAGCAGATTAAGGTTAGTGTTAGGGCTGGGTTTGGCATTCTGAACACTGGTGTCCCACAAGGCTGTGCGCTCAGGCCTTTGCTACACTCTCGATTCACTCATGCCTGTGTTGCCAGGAGTAATGCTGACGCAATCCTCAAATTTGCCAGCAGCACGACAGTGCCGGGTTTAATTCATAACAGCGTTGAGAAAGCCTACCAGAAGGAGGTGCAGCTCCTAGCAGACTAGTGCACCAAGAACAAGTTGTGCCTCAACCACAGCAAAACAAAAGAGCTAATCACCAACTTCATAAAACAGGGAGCAAATCACAGACCCATCTTGATGAAGGGAACAGTTGTAAAGAGAGTTATGAGTTAAGTTCCTGGGGATCCACATAATTCAAGACTTCTCATGGGCTTGTCAAATCTTCCTCCCTCATCAAGAAGGCCTACCAACGCCTACACATCTGCGGGAAGCTGCATAAGTTCTACATATGCACAGTGGAGAATATTTGGCAACCCCAGTGTGTCTGACAACAAGGATCTGCAACGTGGTGGAAAAACAGGAGAGTAAATCACTGTGACTGCCAGTCAGGACATTCACGAGTAGAGATATCTGAGTAAAGCTCTCTGCATCATTAGATACTCTTCACACCCAGCTTTAAAAATACTTTCAGTTTTATACATATTCTCATAGTTTACATACGTAGGCTGCTTTTTCCATTTTTTGTGTTGTATTTCACTACTTTTGTATATTGTCTATGAATAATGTCAACGCTTCTGTATTGCGTTTTTATTATGCTGTAAAGATATGAATTGAAACATAAGTTATAGTTAGGGTTAGGTTTAAGGTTAGGGTTAGGTTTGCTATTAGGGTTAGAGCTAGGGTGAGGGCTAGGGCTGTGTTTAGGGTTAGGGCTCAGATTAGGGCTAATATGCAGATAATGTGTTCCATGGTATGTTTCCTTATTGTTTGTGCATAACTTAATTCGTTTTCTGCCAATTTTGAACCATTATTGGCATATATCTGTTATAAAAAAAAAGATTAAAAAAGATGATGTTGTTTTAGTGATATGTTGTTGTTTGAGTTGTAATGACCGCGGTGATCATCGCTTTGGGGTACCAACTGGCGTGGTCTCCAAGGCAAACTTTTTCATTTGCCCAGATCCTAACCACTGTTCACAATTGGCTGACATAAATGTGTCAGCAGGACTAATCATGCAATTATTAGCATGCTTTACACCAGACGGCATTTTAAATATTGTAAATTAATATGTGTATTTGTCTATTCCTGGTAATAGTAGATGTTGTAACCATGTAATGTTTGATATGGAATACGTGTGTTTCATTAGCGTGTAACAGTGAGTGTTGTGTACATTTTTGGCTTCCCTGTCTGTGCTGCTGCTAGTATTAAACTAATGCTAACTGTTAATAATGAGAGCAAGTTCCATTTTAAAAGAACTGACATCTCATTTATTAAAATGGCTCACGCACTCGCCACAATCAGTATCTGGGTCTAGGGTTGTGGCGTGACATAAAACGCGCCTTTGGTGCCCTCATTTTAAGTACACGGCAGGTTGTTTACACCAATGTGTTCGATTTCGATTCCGTTTTGTCCGATCGTTGTTTGTAGTGTACATCCAGGTTCAGCCCCCGGGTACTCGATTTGTTTAAGAAGTGGGCTGGCATGTTTAATTTGCTTCAGGCATTTTTAGTTAGTTGACAGTGAGTCCTTAAAACGGGAATATGCAAATTCAAAAATATCTGAATTCCCACGGGAAAAAAATGACAGCACTAAAGGGTGAAAAAATGTCTCAAAGGACTTTGTGAGTTGAACTCTACTTACTACAATTCATAGCTGCCACGTTAATGTTCATGTGTAATTGTCTGAACAGGACAATTATTTGTAATTAATTTGTCATTCATTATTCATAATTCATCTTATCTACCCCTCCTGGTGTTAGTGTTGCTTTGTGGGTGTGGTTTATTTTGTGTGCATTGATTTCTGCAGTAAGAAGCTCAGCTCTCTTCAGCTCTAGTACCTTTAAGCTGTGCAGAGCAAATTAGTTAGCAGGAATCTCTGCACAAGGTATTGTGACATGAGTTTTGCCTAAACCGGTCAGGAGCTGTACCTAATGTGATAATCTAATATTAAGTTGAATACTGATATGCATATTTTCAGCACTATCCCTAATGGGATTTCCCTCTGCAGACTTCACAACAATCCTTAACTGGACTTGACAACTAGACAACAAGCATTGCCCCCTAAGAAATAAATGCGAGATTTTTCTTCAGCTGAAGTTCTGTCCCTGAATGTAAACTCTGCCTTCCCAGACGAAGAATAGCACAAGAGAAAGTGACACTGCGGGGGTTGCTTTTGATTAGCATAGACGCAGTTCTATACTGGAAAACCCTTAATTAATGGGGTTAATTTGATTTCACACATTTCTATAGTGGGTCTTTAAACTGTCTCCCTCTGTGTAACATGATCTTTGAAAAGGGGATTGTTTGTGTAGGTTTTTCAGTATGGGACATACAGCATTAACATCACTACAAAATGCCAAACTAATTTAGTTGAACTCCAGTTTAACATATTCCTATAGTCACTGTCAACATTTATTCTTTTTTTTTTGCTTCTGGTCCTTAAATACTCCAGTGCACCATAAAGAAAAAGAACAGGCAATTAGAAACTAAATGCATAATGACTTTTTCTAATAAAGACGTATTAAGAATTTCCTTTTATTATTCTTACTATTATTCCTAATCACATTTAGATTTTTATTGTATTAATATTGTACTATTTTAAGAAATAATGTGTGTATAAAGCTAATTTCTAATATACTTACACCAGAATATCATGGTAAAATAAGGCACTATAGTCATAATAAAGTTTTCTAACGTCTGCCAGCTTTGGACGCAGACCACGTCTTTGTCTGGTATCTGCAGACCCAGCCCATTGAAAGGGGGCTTTTCCCAGCTGGAAATGACCCCCAGATCATGCATTCTGCAGCAGGAGACATCTCCATCAGCCAGAGACAATGTGGCTGCATCATGAAGCATCCATCCCAGTCCTGTCCTCATACTGGCCATTCTGGGGTCATCATGACCACGGCCGCCGTCTGCCTTCTTACTGTCCATTCACAGTGCAGCTCTGTGTTTTAACGGCAGACATTTCTTAATCTGTACTGAGCTTAATGGCATGCTATTGCGAATATCCGGGCGGATTGCATGAACATATAACTGTACTGGGGAGGATGGACAGTTGTCACGCTGTGTGGCAGAAAGTGGCGTGTGTCTTCACTCGATCCCCTATTGCCATACTGGCATGAAAATGTGGATTATTAAATAACGGAGCCGAAAAAATGTACCGAAATTGGGTTTCTCAAGCCTGTGGTCTGTATCTTTATTGAGGTCTATATCCTTCATATTCAATTATAATGAACCCTGGCAATTGATGTATTTTCCAAAAACGAATTAAGACAGTTTTGAAGGCCTTATCCCTGTGATTAATTTGTACATAGAATCATATAAATTTTGTTTTGCGACTGAGTTCCTCTTTATTTTTAACATTTGACAGCAAGTAGTAGTCATGTCCTGCAGGATGCTGATATCGAATGTAAATGAATCATAAAGAAGGTGATTTTTGACAACCATATATCAAGATCAAAAATACAGTTTTTCTACAGAATTGTTACAAAGTGCAGTTCTTCCTCCCATCTTTGTTTCACTCTCCCATTCAGGTGGCTTACATGCACATTTAAACCACACATGCTTATACACGTATGTGTAATCTTCAGCACACACTTATACACGTACGTGTAATCTTCAGCACACACTTATACACGTACGTGTAATCTTCAGAGCAGGAGGTAACATGAGAGAAGGACATGGCCTCGTAAAGGGCTTTTTCCAGTCCCTGAGATGGCGTCAAGAAAATACTATTTCACTTCTCTTTAAAGCAGTTCGGCTTTCCATGCAGCAGCTGTTAAACACAAAAAAGGGGGAAATGCTTTCTTTAAACCTCGAGAGCATTGTTCAGCACTGGTCAGCATAAAGGGGCACTTTTGTCAGAGAGCCTTTTATAGCTGCGCTTTCAAAGCCGCGAGTCTCTGTGGTGGCCAGATTTGCTGCCGTTCCCTGGCTATGTCAGCGATCTGCCTGATTGTGTGCAGGGCTTTCTTTAGATGTGGCACACTTTCCCTCAGGGTATTCACACCCAGCATCTGTCCTGTGCAGGAGTTTTACAAGCCCTCCCCTCTCCCCTCTCTCCAAGGGGGGGGGGGGGTTGGAAGGAACCCTGTTCATTAGAGCCTGACCACACACACCTGCTGGGAGGGGTCAAAGGGCACTGTCCACGCATGCCCTAGCCGCCACCGCTCTGCATGACAGTGGCCCTCCGCCATTCAGCCAAAGACTTATTGTCCTCCTTTGTGTCCAAGCGAAGGCAAATTCCCGCCTTTTCCGAAGACCTTGTGCCGGGATTCCTCCTCCGGGCCTGTCCACATCTCTCAGGGAATGTGCTCGTGGAGAGATCCAGAATAAATATCGTACCATATGAATTGCCATACAAGGAAGAAAACAAATGAAACTGATTAGGCAGCAGGTCTGCATCAGGCTAAAAGGTAGATGAGAGTAAGTAAGGCATGTTTTAAAATGCCCAGTGTTTTAAAAGTGTCTGGTGGATTGCAGGGGAAGTAATCAGGAACTTCTGATTACCGTTGCGTTCCCACCAGCTATTTAATTTGAATTAAAGATGTAACTGCCTGTGTTTTATTTGGAAAACAAGGCTAATTAAGTCCATTACAGAGGTTATGTGCATAACAATCGCAAGGCTGCCCTATCCTATTGAAATCTCCCCCAGCTTCTCCAGAGAGCCTTAAAACATGGTGACCCATTAATACTAGCTGGATGCCATAACATAACAGGTCCTAAGAACAATCGGTGCATGTGCAGGAAGCCGCCTCATCTCGGGCTCCACGCAGGATTGTGCTGACATCACTCTGAAGCGCATTCTTCCAGGGGTGACAATGGGACCTCACTGTGTCCGCGGCAGATGGCCTGCCTCGGGCCCTCTGCGGCGTGCTCCCTTTGTTAAAGGCTGTCTCTGCACGGCTAGACGCTAATCAATCTTGCGGCAGAATCAGGGAACACACTTACATTTTAATCCCAGCATCTGTGTCACAACAGTAGCATGTATTCTGTTACTGATATTACTGACCAAATATGTTAGGGTTAGGGTTCAGGTATAAAGTTACTGATATTACTGACTAAATGTGATAGGGTTAGGGTTCAGGTATAAAGTTACTGATATTACTGACTAAATGTGATAGGGTTAGTGTTCAGGTATAAAGTTACTGATATTACAGACTAAATGTGATAGGGTTAGGGTTCAGGTATAAAGTTACTGATATTACAGACTAAAAGTGTTAGGGTTCAGGTGTAAAGTTGGTAATATTACTCACTAAATGTGTTGGAGTTAGGGTTCAGGTATAAAGTTACTGATATATTAATGACTAGATGCCTTAGGGTTATGGTTCGGGTATAAAGTTACTGATATTACTGACTAGATGTGTTACAGTTAGGGCTGTTATATAAATGCCGATGCCATAAATGTGCATCATTCAGAATTGTGATGGTAAAAAGGGTCATTGACTGGGATATTTTAGTTTTATTTTTGCGCAGGGTTTATAAAATTCAGCATTAAAAAGGCAGGAATGAAACAGCAGGTAATCATGAGAGCAGGCCACTGAAATGTTGTGAACATGAGCCCGACTTTTTTAGGGAGCTCCAGAAGGTGCAGAATCTCCATAAATCCTCTTACTTACCCACTGTGGGTTTTTCCCCTGCCTTGGTCAATAGTCTTTCTGGAAAGCTCCATCCCAGCTTATACAATAAAAGGTGAGGTTGAGTGAGGGCATGAACCCACCCAAAAGGCAGGCATACACACACACACACACACACACACACACACACTGGGCTCTAGCAGATGTGTGCCTTCAGGCTGTGCACAGTGTGCATCGCAAATCCGAGGGGTGGGGGGGACACAGGACCCCCTTCGACCTGCCCATTAACACTCCGCCTCGCACGGCATTGCTGAAGCGCACCCCCGCCATCCACAGAACAAATCCATTCATCCATCCTCTAAACGCTCATCCTAGTCAGGGTCACAGGGTCGCTGGAGCCGACCCACAGAACATATGTACTTCTGCATTGTACCCAGGATTGATACCCAGCTACTGACTTACGTAAAACTGATTTGAGCAAATCTTCGACTTACGCAAGAAATACCGAATTTACGGAAATGCTTATGCAAAAAGACAAACTATTTTTCATTTGTTTATTATGTGTTCATTAACATGCAGTACTTGTATATGTTTGGCTTATGTATTTTTTGTTATGAAGAGTCTTGAATGACATGGAACGGTAAACCTGACTTACGCAAAATTTGACTTACATAAGGGCATGTACAGTACCAGTCCTAGCCGATGTGGCACCCTAAGCACGCGCCACCACCGGCACCCCCACCTGTGGCAAAGTGAAACTGGTTGCCAAGTTGTGGCCCCCTCAGAAGTTGGCGCCCTAGGCGGCTGCCTATGTCGCCTATAGGACCTGCCCTGGGTCTGTGAAAGGATATCTTAGGTCAGTCGAGAGCTGCCTGCATAGAGAAATACCTGGCAGTCGCCTGCTTTGTGAAAGTGCACCGGTCTGCAGACAGCGAGGGGAGCTCAGATAAACAAGCTGTAAATAAGCACAGCCAGCCCTTGGCTTGTGGGATGAATCCCCAAAACACTCCACAGTGCAAACCTCTCATCTCCTCAGCAGAAAGGAACTGGCCAGGCTGTTCCAGGATCCATTTTCAAAGTGGCTCTGCATTCCCAGCTCTGACGGGCAGGAGGCCCGTTTGAAGCACTCTAAGATGGCGTGTGTCCTGCATGGTAAGCGCTCTAGTTTGCATGCCATAATCCCCTGGCCATGATGCAAAAGGGTAGTGTTTCCCAACCCGGTTCTGAGGGACCCACAGACAGTCCATGTTTTTGCTTCCTCCCATCTCCCTACCAGGAGCAAAAATGTGGACTGTCTGGCAGGGAGCTTGGAGGGAGCAAAAACATGGACTGTCTGTGGGTCCCAGAGGACCGGGTTGGGAAACACTGCGCTAGGGGAAAATTCAAGGCCCTGCTTCCTGAATTACCATAAAGCTGTCTAGAGTCCAAGCAAGTTTGTTTTGGGGAGGGGCGGGACCTTTATTTAAGGTATCTTCCACATGTGTGTCCATGCAGCCCACAAACTGGTCCCCAAATAGCCCCACTCTCCATCTCAGCCCCGAATGGGACTTTTCACATTCCTGACAGATTACCCTGATTTTAATGAGAATGGCCACAGACAGAATAGAGTGAATTGGTATCTCCCTCACTTCACCCAGAAAACCCCTCTACACCCCATTCTGCTCCCCTCCGGTCCTAACACAGACTTTAACAGACTGCCCTTAAACAGCCGCACACACATCTGTCATTTTTGATGCGAGACAAAAAAGATTGACAGGCTAAGCTTAAAATTCTTAGATAAAGCCCAATGCATTGCATCTGAGTCATTAAAAAGCTAATGATTAACTGAAGATTATACAAATAATATTTAATTATCTAAACATTTAAGTATCTATAGGATGTTCTATTCATTTCAGACTTTCACTTTAGGTCAATTTAGAGTGACCAGTTCACATGGAACAGGTACTTCTGGACTATGGGAGGTACTGTAATCAGGTCAAATGCACACTACATACATATAGCTAGTATTAAAAGTTTCATATTGTTCCATAGAATCGATGCATAGATAAATGCATGGGATAATTTGAGTTAGGGGACAATGTTTCAAAAAAATTACCAGTTACATGCAGACATTTGAATGATAAATACCAGCGACGCAAAATCAATTAAAATATTAATCTATTCCAGACCAAACAATTGAAAATATTTTATTTAGGTTAATCAGCTTCTTGTGACAGATGAAACAGCAGCGGGCCATAGAAAGATCATGTGAGCTGAACACAATGAAACCATTTCAAAATGATTATCCCCTTTTCATTTAGCACGGAGCAGATGCTTCTTTTCAGACAGGGCCTGAATGGACCGGCGAGTTAATCATGACTAATGATGGATGCCGGAGCTAATATTGGAAATAATGAACCGATAATGAAGCGCGGTGAAAATCCCCGTCCTCTGTTAGATGCCGAGACTCTCCAAAAGTCTCGAGTTTGAGAAAATGTGCAGCAATTAAGGCCAACAGGCCAGAGTGAAAAGAGTGTCATAGACAAGATCCGAAACTCATTTCCAGAGAACATTTAAAGTCTGGTTTTGCCAGCCTGTCTGTCTTTGTATCTTTGAGCCTCATTAGGGAGCTGGACCACACTTCTCCTCCATAGTGTCCCTTTTTCCAGAAAGCGCTGTCCCAAATCAAAACAGACAGATCTGATCCAGGACAACGCTCTGCATTGTGCCTCGCTCAATGGAAAGCATGCTTCTTGTTACTGCTCATGGTCCTTTTTTTTATTTTTTGGCCGATCGCAATGCCAGTTCTACACACAGGCCCTAATTAAAGAGGCATACCCTGTTACGGATGACTTCTGCTGAGGTGACCCGGGGCTGTGGGAAAAGAATGCGCAGCCTCCGATGGTGGCCGATGGTACTGCGGCCAGATTTTCTGATACTGCACCCCAGGCAGTGCCATGGGGCCTAGCTGCTACAGGTCATGTGGCGGGGGGAAGGCATTAAGAAAATGTGAGGGTGGAAATCATGGAAGGATTATTGGGTTCGGTCTGAGGATTCCGGGCCTGTGTGTCACATGCTATTGAGACAAGGCCTCAGCATGATCGATGTCAGGAAATCCTTTTGTGGCACCAATGGATTTTAAAATCACAGATACATTATAAAAATGTAAGAGGGAAGACAGAAAATGCAGTTAGCAAGCAGAAGAACACATATTCCTTTCAACGATGAGAGGTACTATATATTAAAATGAAAGTATCTTAGATTATATAAGAATAACCACATACTCAATATCATTGAGTGTAAATGATGGTATAATAGACTGGTAACAAACAGGTAATTTTAATAAGTGTCAGTAACGCTGACCATCCAAATTAGCAGAGCTGGGTAGTTCAGGTCCAGAGAGTAGAAGTCCAGACCAAGATTTTGTTTCAACCAATCAGTTGAGTATAAAGAGTGACAGTCAACTGGTTGGTTGAAACTAAATCTTGGTGTGGATTTCTACTCTCTGGACCTGAACTACCCATCTTTGCTAATCAGACTGGGGCTGGAGTATGGAATGTGGTCCTTGTCTGAAGCTGTACGGAGCATGATTCTCACGCAGGAGATGGATGCCTAGTATCGGGTGATGTAATGAGCTTTGCGTGTGTGTTGGAGGCAGGGGGACGTGCAGGCGGCCTCCTGATTAGCAGGACGCAAGCATGGGCGCTTCTGCAGGGTCAAAGGTGTCTGCCTTCTCAGAGGGATTAACGAGAGCAGGGTACGGGGGAGTACCTGCTGGCTCCGGGCCCCGCGGCCTCATCCACACGGCCAGGCGTCTCTCTAATCCCGCGCTGTCATCCAGGCAGACAGGAGCCAATGAAATGCCAGCAGACTGATTTCAGTTAGATTTCATGATCTTGTCATGTTGACAGTATCAAGTTGAGCATTTACATTAGCGCTTAGGAGCTCAGATGTCACAACAAGCAGGGCTTGGCGCGTCGTAGCATGAGATGAGCTCAGTTATGTGGGTGATTAACTGACACAAAAACGAGTGAAACGTTTTCATAAATAAACATGTTATTCGGCAATACTGGTTCTACATTAGGTCATTTCACCCATTACAAAAGCCCGTATTTATTCACCACCAATGCTGTGCACCGTTTGCTAATGAAGGTATGTTTTGTGTCATTTTTCTGCAGGGAAATTGAACCTTCACTCCTTCCAGCTTGAGATTCAGATCCTTATGCTGTCTGTATATACATATACACTCACCTAAAGGATTATTAGGAACACCATACTAATACGGTGTTTGACCCCCTTTCGCCTTCAGAACTGCCTTAATTCTATTGTGTTTCGGTTACCAGTACTGTAACTCAGATGAGGACTGAGTGTGTTTCGGTTACCAGTACTGTAACTCAGATGAGGACAGAGTGTGTTTCGGTTACCAGTACTGTAACTCAGATGAGGACTGAGTGTGTTTCGGTTACCAGTATTGTAACTCAGATGAGGACTGAGTGTGTTTCGGTTACCAGTACTGTAACTCAGATGAGGACTGAGTGTGTTTCGGTTACCAGTACTGTAACTCAGATGAGGACTGAGTGTGTTTCGGTTACCAGTACTGTAACTCAGATGAGGACTGAGTGTGTTTCGGTTACCAGTACTGTAACTCAGATGAGGACTGAGTGTGTTTCGGTTACCAGTACTGTAATACAGATGAGGACTGACATGAGGTCCTTGTTAGTCTTTCTGTTCTTCAATTAGCTTAAAACCCACAGAGGCTCTGGTCTGGTGGGAGAGGCTGAGAAGGGACAGGGACAGTGTCGCTCAGCTTCAAGCAGGACCCCCGTCATCCTCGCCCCCCCAGCCCTCACCCTGCTCATGTCATGGAAACAAACGTGTGGTATAAAGACAGGCCCAGAATGGTGTTAAGCGTACAAAGCCGGGTAAGTCGGCCTGTTTAAGCGAGGGGACGGGGCACGGCTGATCACCTTCTGTTCTGTCAGCCCTCATTGAGGCCACTCAATGGCCTGGCTTATGCTTTGCTGCACTCGCCATAAAGGCCTGGCGACGGCGGTGGCTGGTGGGCTGACCTCATGTTTAGGGGCTCTACTGAGGTGGGGGGGTGGGGCTGGGCAGCAGCCAGAGGGGACTAAGCACTAAATAGAGCAGAAGATTCTGTGAGCTGACCCGTCTGGCGGGGCCCAGAGAGTCGCCTCCGCATTAGCATGCAGGGCCGGACCCAGACAGGCCACATTCCAGCCAGACAGGTGGCACCCCACACCCCCTGTGCCCTCTCCCGCCTCTGTGCCCCGAGTACGATGGGCACCCCACACCCCCTGTGCCCTCTCCCGCCTCTGTGCCCCGAGTACGATGGGCACCCCACACCCCCTGTGCCCTCTCCCGCCTCTGTGCCCCGAGTACGATGGGCACCCCACACCCCCTGTGCCCTCTCCCGCCTCTGTGCCCCGAGTACGATGGGCACCCCACACCCCCTGTGCCCTCTCCCGCCTCTGTGCCCCGAGTACGATGGGCACCCCACACCCCCTGTGCCCTCTCCCGCCTCTGTGCCCCGAGTACGATGGGCACCCCACACCCCCTGTGCCCTCTCCCGCCTCTGTGCCCCGAGTACGATGGGCACCCCACACCCCCTGTGCCCTCTCCCGCCTCTGTGCCCCGAGTACGATGGGCACCCCACACCCCCTGTGCCCTCTCCCGCCTCTGTGCCCCGAGTACGATGGGCACCCCACACCCCCTGTGCCCTCTCCCGCCTTTGTGCCCCGAGTACGATGGGCACCCCACACCCCCTGTGCCCTCTCCCGCCTCTGTGCCACGAGCACGATGGGCACCCCACACCCCCTGTGCCCTCTCCCGCCTTTGTGCCCCGAGTACGATGGGCACCCCACACCCCCTGTGCCCTCTCCCGCCTTTGTGCCCCGAGTACGATGGGCACCCCACACCCCCTGTGCCCTCTCCCGCCTTTGTGCCCCGAGTACGATGGGCACCCCACACCCCCTGTGCCCTCTCCCGCCTTTGTGCCCCGAGTACGATGGGCACCCCACACCTCCTGTGCCCTCTCCCGCCTTTGTGCCCCGAGTACGATGGGCACCCCACACCCCCTGTGCCCTCTCCCGCCTCTGTGCCACAAGCACGATGGGCACCCCACACCCCCTGTGCCCTCTCCCGCCTTTGTGCCCCGAGTATGATGGGCACCCGACACCCCCTGTGCCCTCTCCCGCCTCTGTGCCACAAGCACGATGGGCACCCCAAACATGACAGCCATCTTCACCAACCTTTGTGGGATTTTTTTGTTGTTTGCGTATCAGACTCCCAAGCAATCTTCGCTTCATTCCACCGAACACAACACAACCTGTTTTACTTTGTTCAAACTTTACACAAAAACTTTTACTTTCATTGAAAATGAACTGATTTAATTACATCGCTATAGTCCTTGAATAATTATGGGAGTTGTGGCAGCATATATTATATTTCTCTACACTACTCACGAAAAAAATATTACAATACTTCATAAACAATATCAGCAAATAATGAAGCTTATTATAGGATACGGATGTTTTCCTCTTATTTGTCATGCTACCATTAATCTGAGCGTGTGCTTTTCCATTTATCCTTCATCTTGTTCCCAAAAGGTGGGTATTTAGGAGCCTCACAGACTGTCTGTAATTAAAAGAGCCCAAGCGTGAGTCTGCTGTCAGGCCTGATTGATTGCTGAGACTGGCCAAAAGTGTTGCCCTTTTCCTGTTTGTAGAGGATCCCTCACCCCCCAGGGTGCATGGGGCAGTTTGCCTGGGGGTGGATTGTGGAGGGGGGTTGGGGGGGGGGGGGGGGGGGGTTGAGGAGGATTCACACTGAGGGTCTGCTGGTGCCAATGAAGTCCATAAGCAAGAACAGGCGCACACTGACAAAGGGTAACACTATGTTTGTCTACAGTTGGGGGCTCACCAGGGGATGCACTCCCCCAGAGCAAAAATAATGGTACTGATTGATGGGAAAATATTCATGTTTTCTCTGGCAGGGTTTCATCCTTCTAAAGTTTGAAATTACCCATGCATTGTTGTCTTTGGAGAATGATTAAATGGTTTTCCTCCTTATTGTTTAGGTCACGTTATGTCACAGACACTGATGAAGATGTAGCGTTGAAATGTTTGTATGGGATTTCTGTAACTCAACTAAAGGTCAGAAAATAAACAAAACAAAAAACCTGACTGTCCCCAGTCATTTTAATTGGGACCCCCCCCCCCCCCCCCGTACCCACACACACACCTACATCTCCAAGAGGAACCTATTCTCAGTGTTGGCCCCAGTTAAGGGAAGGGGTCTCGCAATTCGATATTTCATTAGCGACTCGCGGCCTGCCAGCATGACACGCATAAAGTTCTGGGAAGAAACACAATGAGATGGTTGCATGGCAGACACTGACCAGCTATGTAAATGTTCTGGACACGGACACGGTCATAATAAGGAATAATGGCTGAGAGTTTTAGTGCTAATAATAAACCTCAAAGGAAACCTGGATCTTTCAGCAGCAGAGAATCTCTAATAATGTTCACTAGACTATAAGCTCTCCAAACTTCAGCTGAAGTTCCATGTTCTGTCCTGTCAGGGTCCTTTTCTACCCAAAATGGTGAACTAATAATACTTTATTTCCATCTGCACAGGCTAACAGAGGATATTTGCACATCATTTCATGAAGTGTTCCTCGACAGCCAGAATCTGCTGCGTGACTCTGAAAATTAAAACATAGGAGCTACCCTGGGGAAATAACTAATTAGCATCACATACAGCTTTTTAACTTCAAAGAGCTCAATATTTGCCACTTAATTGGTAACATGTGACACTGACATACAAGCAACTTTAACAGACATTTTAGGGCAAAGGGGTTTTCAAGGTTTCAGCAGTAAAACATCTTGAGAAGATCCAGGAGGTCTAGAAATCGCCGTGAACTCTTTTAGTTCTGTATTTACCCCTCCTTCAGTGGCTATAGCAAATACGACTTCTTATGAATTTGGAAAGTGAAACGTAATACCTCTCCCCAATAGCGGTTACCGTGCATGACAACACACTTTCAGACTCCTCTGTGTGTCACGCCTTTAGCTATGCAGACCATCAAGTGACTGAATTTAAATCTGAGCAGGACACCATATTCATGTTATGGTGAGCCAACGTGAGTCTGCAGACCAAACAGAGGCCACCACAGCTCAGTCTCATGGTGCCTCTCAGGACCACTATAAAGCTAAGTCAATGTGATAGGCTATCGTCTTATCACATGTCATGCCGTGTCATTAAAGCTAATCATTTAAAGCAGATGATGAAAATGGTTCCATTGCAACAATACCAAGTGTTCCAAAAATGAATAATGCATTTTTCTGAACATAATGCCACAGTGATTCCACCATATAGCACATTTACATTTTTATTTACATAATCATATTTCAAAGTGACACTTGCTGCTTCGTTCGCCTAATTAGAAATTAGTTGTGTTTTACAGAAACAAAACATGACGAGATGAGGCGTGATGACGTGCTGGAAGTGTAGCCAGGACGCGCAGCACAAATATCATTACAAAGGAACACAAAGGAAATAATAAGCAATTAGGCCCCAGGATGTGACATTCAAGCTTGAGATTCACAGAGGACAAGCTCATTATGATATGCATTACAGTGTGAGGGAGACCTTAATGACAACCTTCAAGTCTATTCACTTAATATCGATTCCAGCTGCACCAAGGCTTCAGCAGAATCTGCAGCTCAGGTCTAACACAGCCTCCTGCTGTCTAAGGAGACTCCGTAACAGTCAGGCCACTTGGGAAGCACGCAGAAGCAAGGTTCACATCAGGAACACATACTGGGACCTGAATATACCTCTTCAGTCCTTCATTCTAAATCATTATAAACCTCTTATTGATCGTGAATCAACTGCAACCTATAAAGACCATCATGCATATTTTACATATACTTCCCAGCCAATTTTTAATCCAGTGATTGATATGAATTATGCTTAATGATCCTGTACGCTTCTGTGGCCGGTGCAGTGGTTTTCTTATCGGCTTTATTCCTCGGCATGTGAAGGTCTGAGCCCTGCCTCTAGCTCTCTGTGTGGTTTCACGTCAACATGTTCGCTGTGAATGACCGGCATCCCGTCCAGGGTGTCCCCCTGCTCTGTGGGACAGCCTCCAAGCTCCCCGTGACCTTCTCCTGGAAAACTGATAATGGAAAATGGATAGATATATGTCCTCTGACAGTGATGACATGAGAGTCTGGGGGACTGATCTACAACTCATTTTCTATACTGACGCATTATTATATGACCAAAAGACCTCATACAAATACGCTGAATTAAAAGCCTATTCTGTTTTTTTTACCACTTCGGGTCAACCAGTAACATCTTTTTTCCCATCTCGCAATCCCAGCCAGCCAAGCCGGCTCCTTGGTTTCCTGATGAGATTTGGACTGTGTTCAGAATGAGCTCAACCATCACCAACAGCTGGCCAACAGAGACCTTTCGCTCCATCAGAGAAACGGTGTCCAGCAATAGAGCGCTTTTGGCACCACCGTCAACAGACAAAATTACAAAAACGTACCTCATCTGTGTGCATATAGACAAGTATTGCACTTACGCACAATTTTTGATATCAATAATGCTGTCCATTGTTCAGCAGAAGCTTCTGGTGTAATCAATGGCATTAAAGTGAAAGTATCCATCCATCTCCTGAAACTGCTTATCCTATTCGCGGTCGTAGGGGGTCCAGAGCCCAGGGGTTTAAGGCGGGGAACAACCCAGGATGGGCCACCAATCCATCACAGGACACACTTACACACCATTTACTCACACGGGTACACCGATGGGTAATTTGAGAACTCCAATTATCCTAAGCATGTTTTTGGACTGTGGGGGAAAGCGGAGTACCTGAAGGAAACCCCACGACGACACGGGGAGGACATGCAAACTCCACCCACGTAGAATCCTGGCAGAGACTCAAACCCTGGTCCCAAAGGTGTGAGGTGCTAACCACTGCAGCGCCGTGCCGCCCCCTGAAGTGAAAGCATGTTTATCAATTTACTTGCTTGTTAGGGAATCTCGTTGCTTCTGGTTAACATGTTGAGAGGAAATACCCTGCAAACCGCTGTTGTGAAATGGGAACTCCGTGCTTGTCGGTCCGCATCACGTCAAGGCTCGGCGCACTGAGCCCAGCTGTCTGATCCAGCTCAGTATCACGTGTGGTCCATCTGCTGTGCTACAGATGCTGCATATGTCTACAGTGACTGTCTTCTCTCTCTCTCTCTCTCTCTCTCCCCATCACTTCAAATCCATCACATCAGCCTGTATATGTCCTACATCAGGGCTATTCAAATCACAGTCCCCAAGGTCTGAGCACTGCTGAATTTCCAGCCTTCTTTTACCCATGAGCCGGGTGTGAAGCCTCTCTGACCAATCAGAATCAGTAATTGTTAAACTAAGTACCTGGGAGAACTGAAAACATGGCCTGGATTTGGAATCGAGGGACAGATTTGAACAATCCTGTCCAGTCCAGTCCATTTCCCAATAAGTGCAATCATGTTTGGCATATTTTTCTATACCATTTAGGCTTTTTTCCTGGTCTTCTCAGCACAGTTTAGCAATCGGACTTCCCTGGAACCCTTTCTTTTCTTTTGGTTCCCATCTCTCCACACAAGCTTTGTCCCACTCCACGCCAGAACCGCCGAATTCCAAGCTCGCTTTGATTCACGCGGCTCACAAGGAGGAAGTCGTCAGGATTGTTTCATGAAGGACCCTGTCATCCACCACACTGTTCCTGGGTCCACAGACAGAGGGGGATGCGATAGTCGCCGTGGGACTGGCTTCCAGATGCAGCCTAATCAATGCAAGCCTCAGACAGCTGCGCTTTTTCCCCCGACTGGCTTTGTTGTGGCTTGGGGTGCCCATTTTTTTGCATTGAGAGAATAAGGCATAGCTATCACAGCTATTTAAATCAAAACATTACCATGTGGTTTATGGTCCATACACTTGAATCTGTGGCACTGTGGCCAATACAATGACTGTATTAGGTTATAGAAGGATTGCTTACTGAAACTCAGATGTTTGTTATGTGAATTTCCTCCAACAGTCCAAAGTTGTACAGTTTTGTTGGGTTTGAGTCTCTGAATTGCCCATTGTGTGTGACTTCCAGGAGGGTGTGTGCCCTGTGATGGGCTGCTGATCTAGGCCTTATGGCCTGTGCTTCCTAGAAAGGCACCAAGTTGCCTCACTCTACAGTGGATAAGGTTATGGAGGACAGATTGATATTGCAACTAAGCACAATTCGGTCAACCCTTCCACATCACAGAGGTTATGCGTGTAGACCCCCCGCCATCTGGAAAAAACACGTAAAGTTTTTTTGGTCCCCTAGGCAAACAAAGCAAAGCAACATCACAGCAATATCGACGTGAGAGGCTGCAATAAATATCCTTGGCTCCCTCCAAACCAGCTCAGTACATATATGTGTTTTATGCGTTTTTGACTCAGTAAACTTCGCAAAACTCCATGATATATCGAAACCGTGACTGGGAATGTCATAATGCAGAAGAATCAACTATATATACATTTGTAAGTTTACAACTGTAAAAGAACGGAAACTGAAAGATTCTTCACATATTTTGTGTGGCGTTAAATAAATCATTAAATTAGCTGACGTGATGTGGGTTAGGGCTCGCGATCGGAAGGTCCCTTGCTTGGAAGACTGACGTCACGAATGACATAGAAGATGAGTGAGTAATGGATTTAAAGCCTGTCAGGCCAAGACAGTGGAGAAGGTGACCGCTGATGGACGCTGGAGCAGGCGGAGAGGCCAAGTCTCCTGGCCGCCATCAAGCTACGGTTGGGCCGTGATGCGCCGCGTGGGACGTGAGTGACAGTGTGCAAGAAAGGGCGCAGCCAAGAGCCAAAGGCTGTGTTTATTCTCCCAGCATGGGTGCCCTAATGCCGATAGGATTATGGATTATACAAGAAGGGGGATCTGGGGGATTCAGCAAACCCCCAGGGGACTGGGGGACAGCTTATTAGTCACAACCCATACCCAACGTACGAAGGCTCGGATGGCCTTGGCTGCGGAATACATGGCAAGATCTTCGTTCGTCATGCAAGTAAACAAGCCTTTTAAATAACGATATGCAGACACAAAAAACCCTCGCCAAATTCTGAAGGCGACGGGAGCAAAAACATGTAGCTACACATCAAGCTGTGAAAAGAGCTGAAAAAGTTATCAGAGGCATCCAAATGTTCTACGAGTACAGGACAGACTGGGGACATCCAATATCATTTTCAGATGTCAGCTGAACTCTAGAGAGAAGAGAAAAAAAAATATTTTTCAAAATATTTTTTAAAAAATTAAAAAAATTCCTGACTGAATAACCAAAATTGTCTTATTTGAAATGTAATTCATGGACATTTATAATAAAATCAACAGTGTCTTGTGACAATAACATTTAAAAAATGCAAAAAAAAACCATCTAAAGTCAGTTAACCAAGCATACAGTATGTGTGTTTGTGGACAGTCATGTGAGGCCAGCAGAGTTTGTATATGATCATAGAGAAACATCAGCATAACAAATAAATAAATAACTCACTGTGGGAGAGTTAGGGACTTTAAGCACTGGGCTGCTTTCAAGCTGGAACAAGCTGGAAAACTTTGACCTAACAGGGACTCTGGGACAGAGGAGTCCAAAGGAAAGAGGCGGCAAACCGGCCTGTCCAGGTCCCCCATGGCACTCCCTGCACCCAGCGTCCTCTCAGATTATTGTGAACGTATTTAGAAACAATAGCAGCGCCGTTGCCTGAGGCTGAAGAACAGCCGGGGTTTATCTGCCGACCTCGCCCAGAATCCCCACGGACCACGCTCTCGCGGACAAGGCCAAACAAACACTCTGCATATAGTCAGCTCAACACAAGTCAGGCTGCGCAGACTACCTAAGGAAAACTCCTCTGCAGGCTGCGCAGACTACCTAAGAAAAACTCCTCTGCAGGCTGCGCAGACTACCTAAGAAAAACTCATCTGCAGGCTGCGCAGACTACCTAAGGAAAACTCCTCTGCAGGCTGCGCAGACTACCTAAGAAAAACTCCTCTGCAGGCTGCGCAGACTACCTAAGAAAAACTCCTCTGCAGGCTGCGCAGACTACCTAAGGAAAATTCCTCTGCAGGCTGTGCAGACTACCTAAGGAAAAATCCTCTGATGCTACTGACACATTATAATTATTTGCAGTGCTATTTTGATAGGACATATTGCTTTATTGCGTCCCAAAATAATGTATTACCCAATGCATACATTTGCAAACAGTTGAATTCAGCTGCCAACATATAGGTGTGCCTGTGTGTGTACAATGTCAGAACAAAAGGTGCAGCCCTGGTACAGTTTTGAACCCCAAGGTACAAATAACATTAATGCACCGCCCAATGGTACAAAAATATCCCTCAGAGTCCATTTATGTACCTTAAACTACACTAAAAGGTACATTTACCTACTGCTAGGGTACAATTGGAAGACCCTTGAGGGTACAGCCCCAGTGACAAGTAATTGTACCCTCAAAGGTACATGGTACATTTTTTGACAGGGTATATGCATGTGCATTTTTTGACAAAAAAACAAAAGATAGATAGTTAAATGATTTATACTCTAAATATAAACTCTGAAACATGGGAACGTTTGGTAATAGATATATTCAGCTCAATATCATAACTAATGTTAATCCTCGAGCACATTGTTCTGTTGTAACTAAATGTGTAAGAAGGATTGCATAATTTCCTTCCAGTAAAAAGACTGAATGAAACATCTCCTCAATGCAAGAAAAAAAGCTTTTATTGTTCAATATTTTCTCTCACCTTATGGGAACGAGGGATTCACTCCAGGGTAATTGGTGTGAGCTCAAATTAAAAAATGAGTTCAGAGGATCTCGGACTTCATTTCTGGTTAGTCCGTGAAGCGTCATCTCGTCAGGCTAAAGCAACCAAACAGTGCATATTCACCAATATGCAGGCTGCCAAAACAGATTTAGCCTGACCATAATAAATGCTTTCTTTCAAAATGCTACAATAGCAACTGTGCATTGCAAGCCCAAAAACACGTGGTACCTTTGTCACTGAGGGCCGCACAGTGTGCTGTGCCTGTACATAGCGTTTCTTAGGCCAGATCCATCGGTCTAAACGTGAGACTCACAGTCAGATCGGCAGGGATGCTGACAGCATGTGAATGAAATCAAGTGTTGTTGTATTTATTTACTGGGAAGGTTCGCAGACATTCTTGTGGATGCCGAGAGCTGCATTCTGTGGTGATGGCGGGGGGGGGGGGGGGGCGGTGGTGCTCAATGGAATTCAGCGGTGACTTCTTAGGAGCTAGCAATCCAAGAAGGGCTTAGAAGAAGGCCAGCACACATTCCTGCTTTTTGTTGTTCATGACAGAAGGAGGAGGGGAGAAGGTGGGCTTGTGTTTGAAACACAAATGAAACTTTCAATACATGATCTGTTTACACCCCCGTCTTTAACAACATCCATTGTCCTGAAGGTCTAAGAAACTGTCAGCCAAGTGGGATGAGTCCAGGAAAAAATGGGGGGAAAGACCCCAAAAGATCCCAGAAGAATGCAGACCATGGGGACAACCCATTTGGCCTGGATCTCATGCCGTCAATTCTCATTGCTGCTTTAAAAGCTAAACCCGACTTATCTGTCAACAAGTGGGCTCACAGCACACTGCTGTGTCTCTATTTGTAATTATCATTTTGAAAGTTTATTTGTGCCCTTTGATTTCTATTCTTGGATCAAACTGACTCCATCAAATAGCTTCTATTTCATGTTACTCAAAGCCTTTTTATTGTTGCCAGAACTTGCACTGAATTCAAGAGCCATATTCCAGTTACTTTGAGGAACCATAAAGTTCATGATTACGGAACAACTTAAGTACTGAAATCCACTGACTGATTTACACAAACCCATAAATCCGACCAGACGTTTGACTTTAGCAAAAACTTTGGATCAGTTTTCTTTATCTCAGAAACAGTGCTCGCACATAGGATAAGGAGCTTGACAAATTTTGAAACGGCAAATGGCCCTTGGAAAAAAAAAATGATTTCATTGGGGTTACTGAGTATCAAACGGTCGATGTCTGGGTGAGGATCTCACTGGAGCTCCCCGGCAGGGATGCTGGGGAAGGCAGCAAGGTGCCTGAGACAATCCACAGCCTGCTGTGTGGCTGTCTGTAAATCCAGGGCAGCTCTGGCAGTGGCCACTGGGCCGGTTAGGTACTCCTTACCAAGGGAGCCAAAAAGCAGGAATTTCAACAATGACCAAGGCCGGGAATAAAGAGAGAATTATGCACCAGTTAACCGGGCAACAGCATGAGGTCATCTCAGAGCAACTGAAAATTTCTACAAATTTTTAAATAAGTATTTCCTGGCTTTAAGCAAACCACAATCTCCAGTAAAATGTATAAACAATAAAATTCATTTTTATCTCCTAAGGCCATTCAATCAATAATAATCACTATAAATTATTTAAATGAAAGGAAAAAAGTTTAAATGAAAACAATATGACAAATATTTTCTTAGCGATTAGTGGAAATAAAACTCTTTTGTTAACCTCCACATTTTTTTGTTCTTTATGGATAAGAAACACTGCCGTCTTTGAATGAACCGAAGACACAGGATATCAAGAGGAATTCAAAGGATGAGAATTTCTGGCACCCTCTGAAAATCCCGTTGTCTCTGTGATGCGGCATCCAGAGAGATCCATCCCTGAAAACCTTAAAACAAGACAGTTATTGTTGTCAAAGCAACATCCCCCCAAGCAGCTTGACTCGGCACCCTAAATTTGGCAGTACAACACACAAGCTGTCCAGACCTCTTCGAACATCTGTCTGCATGAATGGTGGCAGCCAAAATTCTTGAACTGGCATACATTAGCCTCCAATAGGCAACTGTTTTATCTCTGGCAACTTATATTATGAAGCTGACTCAGATGGAAAATAATGTGCTCCTGAACAACACTATACCTGAAACTGAAACAAATTTTTCATGGAGATCTAATTTATATGGCTGCATAGTTGCTGAACACCTCCAGAGTTGGGGTTTGAATCTTCTCTGGGTGTGTACTTTGTATTTTTCCACGTGTCACATGCATTCAGGCTGGCTGGTGTCCCTAAATCACCTTGAATGTATTATTGCGTGTGTGTCAGTGTGTGGCGGAGGACTGACACCCCATCCAGGGTATTCCCCAGCCTTGGTTACTGGGACAGGCTCCAGGTTCCTTCGCAACCCTGACCGGGATCCATGCTTGGAAATTCTTGTATTTATGTTTTATGAGGACACCAAATATTTGGGGCATCGTATAGCTTTACGTACTGAGAAAATGCCTAAGAAATAAAAACTGCTTATGAAATAATGTTTCTCATAGGCAAGCGGCCATAAACGCAACCATGTTTCTTCTACTTTCTTACTTTCCACAAAAAACACAGTTGCTGCGTTTCCCAAGCTCACTGTATTTCCCCTCCCTTGAGGGCGTGCCTTCGACTTTATCCCCGCCCCCAGCTTGGGTTGCACACCCAGACCGGTATTGCTAGCAACTATTTGCCCGGCCCACTGGGCGAGGCTTCTGAGTGAGGGGCAGTTTATAAAAAATATCTCAACAAGGAGTGCAGTCCACGTTACGTAGTGCTGGTAGACCAGTACCCTGGCATTGGAGTCTCATTACAGATTCAATGCACCTTTAACGCTGTAAAACTTCATAAATCTATGCCATTAAAAACAAAGCATTTTTCCACGTGATTAATTTTTTAAAATGCTAAAAAGCTGCGGGAAAAAATTCGCAGCGTCCATTGTGGGGGCAACATTCACCTGTTTTTTGATGCTGCTGGTGTCCGCGAAGTACCGAGGGCTGCACGTGGAGGGGATGCCGGACGGGGGGGACGTGGGGATGCGCTCGCTGCAGAGCCTGAACACTTTAGCGGAGGGTCATGACACTGCAGCAGACCAAGGTGCCTCCTGGACCCAGCCTCAGGACAGCTTAAAGTCGGAACAGGCGAAAGGATTCTCCGCCTATTTCACTAAGTTGACCCGGGGCAGGAGAGAGGTGAACAGTCCCAAATCACAAACCAGATCGACTGAGGCACCTCCCGCGGAAGACATCAATGCCAATGATATCTTCATCGCGGTGAAGACAACGAAAAAGTTTCATCAGTCCAGATTAGATCTGCTTCTTGATACTTGGATCTCAAGGAACATGCAGCAGGTACGAATATCCCATATTAAGTCACTTAAGAAGTTTCGATTAGTATATTAGTATAAATATAAGCTATGTTTGGTGAAGCTGATTATTTTGGGTCATTTTTGTCTTGAGTTCTTGAAGTGTGTAATCGGCGTACATTTTCACGGGATGCTTGGAAAATACAAAATACATTAAGAAACGCACCGAAGATAACTTTTTTTAAAAAAGGTCAAACTTTTAAAACTGTAACAATTATTGCAGAAATTCGCAGATTTATCCTTAAATACGTATGATTCAATGTCAATATATCTAAATTACCTATTCTTACTTCTCTGATACCATTTGTGTAGGTGGATTGATGATTAGGGTGGATATTAGTATTTGAATATCAGACCAAGGCTGTGGCGGGAATGACTACACTGCTGATTATGGGAGGTTTAAAAGGGGTTATTTTTCCCAAGGGTCTCCCACCAGGAGTCCCTGTCACCCTGTGATCTCTGATTCTCACTCTCCCAGCTCCCTGAGAGTTTGGGGGTACAGTCCGTGAAACGCGATTAGCGATGCCGATTCCTTTCTTGACTTGACCAGGCTTGTCAGAAGCAAGAGCTCATAGCCGCATCGCATTGAGTTTTCTCCCAGAAGCATAAAGGGGAAACGCGGAGGAGATTATACAGGAGGAAAGGCCATTAAAAAGACGCTAGAAGCTGGTGGGAAGAGAAACTAGCACGTGAATGAAATTGCATATTTTATAGGAGGGCAAATCGGGAAACGTGTCTTTGCTACAAAATTTGCTTTTTGCACAATTTGTTTATACGGATGTTTCAAATAAAAAAACATTAAGATTCCTACAACATAAATGCATGTCACTGACTTTGATGGACGCTGTGGTCTCCGCTCTCCCCCGGTGCGGTGCCGCTCATGGCAGCAGTGCGGTAATCGGCCGCCGCATGTGTCACGCGCTCTCCGCAGACGCACTCTGACACCCGCAGCCGCTTCCGTCCCGTTCATCCCACTGCCTTGTCAAAGCTCCTTCCACTCCGAGTGACATCCGTTAAGGGCACTCCGGCACCGTCGCTCCCCTTCCCCCTACTCTCCTTTTTGTTGGGGGCATTTATTATACCTTGGTGCCGGGCATCTATAGCGGTGGCTCCAACACGGTCCCGCTCTCCAGGACTAACAAAGCGTCTTTCTGAAGGGGGAAGAAAGGCTTTCCCAGCCCCTCATTCCATCCTCTCCATGGGAACGCAGGAGCTGAAGCTGGAGATTTTTTTTTGTGGAGATGAGGGGGTCGGCTGCGTCTGGGTCAAGCTCCCGTGCGCTGGGAAAGCTGCGGCTTCAGGCTTCATTAGGGCTGACACCAGTGACAAAAACGCGTCCGCTGGACGTTTCTGCCTCGAATTGCACGCTGTGCTTGACAACACGAGAATGCGACCTTCCAGGAGCAGACTCCATTAGACAAAGCTGTCCCTCTGTGGGAATCGTCCCAGGATTTTTTACCAGCACATAGTTTTGTGTCATATTATATTCATGAAAAGTTTATTTGCCTCACAATCTTAACAATACAAAGTGAAAATATTTTTTAAAATACCTGTGTTGGAAGACATGACTTTTCAGATCTCCTAAAGTACACTTGAGGCCAGTTCAAAGGTCATTACTGGACATTACAGGACAGGCAGAAAGGGGTACATGTTGAGTAGCAGATGGATGGTCATCATTTTTGACCCATTTCCTCAGAGCTTTAGAGCCTCTCCTTGTCTGCAGCCACTATTTCAGTTCATGTTGAGATGCTGTAAATGTCACCGGTGTGACATAGATCAAAGTTGGCAAAGTTACTTTTGCAACATCCACTCTTGCCAGACAATAACCAAGGCTTCTCTCTGGTAATCACATACCCCCAACCTTAAAACAGACTTCTGAAGTGACTTGTGGCCCTTTTTTGTATTACATTTCCATGAGTAGATTAACTATTCTCTGTGCTAAGGGGTTACACAGGCAGATGGGCAGGGGCCAGGTGGTGCCTACAAACCCTCAAGCTAGGAAATCCTGCCCTGTGAATCACTGACTCACATACTCAGCATACATACATGCTTACTCTAATCGGCCATCCATGGCTTTCATCTGAACAGAAGTGCCCGCATTTTATGACACTACCCTTAAGATTATATTCATGTAGCTGTGTAACATGGTATTTATTACACTGTAAACTTTGGTTTCAACTAAGTATTTTATTGCTGTAGCCAGTTACAAGTGCAGCTAGCAAGTTGCAAATATTTGAGTGAAATATTTTTATCTTGATTTTATGGCAACCTTTTCCCTTTGCAGTTTTAGTAGAGGTCAGTATGGACTATCAGACACTACACAGTCATCAAAGTGGGTGGTTTTGAAGCAGTTTCAGGCCTATTAGGCTATTATATCTTGAATAACCCCATGTAAGTATCTGTGGAGAATGATCTTGGTCTGTAGCCTTTGTGAGCAGAATAATGTTTAGCTCTTTAGCTGTTCCTGTTTATGTGTAAACAGTGGAGCTGAAGCAGGTGTTTCGCTCTTGTGGGAAAATGAGCGGGTCAGGTGTTTTTTTTCAGGTACAGTTATCAGGTCACTGAGGCAAAATAATGGCTGAAATCCTCCATCTCCCAAGTCAATTCTCACATGACAAGTGTGAAGCTGCCGTGCTTTTGCTGACTCACGCTTTCTCATGGAGGTTGGAAGCGATGAGTCAGTAAAAGCCTGCGAGTACCATCGTCATTTCAGACCATGAGACTTTCTCATGGAACACCTCAAAGCATGACCGTCTGCAAGCTCGTTAATGAACAGGGGCACAGCTATTTAAAGCAGTAAACAAACTAATTTATTAACACACAGATATCTACGCTCGGCGCCATTAGTCAGAAAAACTCTGTATAAGCATAGGACAGCTTAATGCACTCAAATAGTAGTATACCAGATTACCATGTATTTTTTGATCACACAAAGCTATTGTTTTTTTAATAATGGTCTATAATGGACTATTACCACAATAGAATTATCAAAACAAAAAAACCCAGAAACAGCTTTGCTTATGTTTGTTTTTGTCCTCTGTTTCCCTCTGATTCTTTACTCTGGGTATTGTTTCATTTCAGATTATAACTTCCTGTGTTTCCAAACCACCCTCATCCTCTCTAACAATGATCCTTCGCCAGTAGGTCATAACACTGAATGCAAGCTGCCCTTCTCTCTCTGCACAGGATACTCACAGAGGTCCCTCTAACCACCCACTCAGCTAAAACGTCAGAAGGTGTAAAATGTCCTAAATAAACAGGGCATGGTTCAGAACATTCAGACAGATCCAGGGAAATACTTGCTATTTTCATTTACACACAGCATGAACACACAACTAGGAAGAAACATGACTGAACAGTAGAATGATTAATGTAAAGTGGAATACAGGTAGATACATCTGGGAAGACCATCAGTCAATCATATTACCAGCGGTGGACATTTCAGGTTCAGAAATAAAAAATCCAGACCAAGATTTTGTTTCAACCAATCAATTGAGTCATAGTCACAGAATACTCTGCTGGTTGGTGGATACAAAATCTTGGTCTGGATTTTTACTCTCTGGACCTGAGATGTCCACCTCTACATATTACACTAAAACATCCGTTGCATTTTGGCTGCAGCTTAGATGGAGAGACATTGACCACGGCACCCAAATGGAACCAACAGCAACTTTCAAAAGAGAATGAAAGAGCAGCTCTTGAAATCAGAGTTTCCTGCAGAATTGTTCTGATTGGGTTTCCTGGACGGGGGCAGGAGACAGGAAGGCACCCAGGCGTGTGCCGGAGTGGGAGATGGGGGGCCTCTGTGGGCCGTGCCTTTCCTTCCTGGGGAGACGGAGACAGTCAGCCAGGCTTCAGGCTTCCTGATCAGAACCCTGCTAGCTGGGGGGTTGTACCAGACCTTCATTTAAAAACCAACCAGAGCCAATCGGATAGTAGGACTCAAGTGGGCTTTTTACTGGCCATTATCCATGTCCTTTCGGAGAGATGTATGCATTAATCGCAGACAAAACGGGAACATTCGTTTGGAGGACAAAGGGGATTTTCACACGACTTTAAACTTCACACACACGCAGTGTAGTGTTTGCTATAATATGTGACAAAATAAAATCAAATAAATCAGTGACTGAATGTATGGATGACAGAAATATTTCAGTTTTGTTCTACTGCTTGGAAGCTAAAACGAGCAGGATGTTTCAGGAGAAAACAAGGAGAAACAAAGAACAAAGCTCTTCCTGTTGGACGTCTCTTTTGGTTAAACACGCCAGCTGTATGCTAATGCAGGCTAACATATTTAAACTTTACCCACTGGAGGTTTAACCCAGCTATTGTTGCATCAGAGGGGGGCTGTGGTACCCCTCACAATGTGTGTGCGTTTGTGGGGGTTGGGGAGATCTCACCGGGGGTGTAACGGGGTCAATTACCTCATGGGTAACTTAGCGAGATACGGTGACGTCTGCCTCCCTCTTAGTGGCCTGGCCGAAGCTGCCAGCTACCTTCTTGATTAGGCTTTTTCTTTCAGCCCAGCTTAGAGCAAACAGCCTTTCCACAATAAATCCGCCGCCCTCCCTTAAACAAACACAGGGCATGCCTGCCGCGCCGCACGACATCTGCACGGAGTTTGCTCACCAAACAAACGCAGCAGAGCTTGGCGAATGCAGCACGGTTTTAAAAAAAAAACATGGAAGCGGGAGAAGGGACTAGCTTTGGCTTTGACTCAGCTGACTGTCAGTGAAGGCCAGGGAAGTAGAGAAAGACGGATCCCATTGGCTGTTACCTGGCTCACATGGTAAACTTTCCATACGGGCCCACGGGGGCCAAGGTAGGCCACATACTACAGATAAGGGCTGCAGGTGTTGTTTCACCTGAGAACAGACAAAAGCAAACAAAGTGTTACTTAATCAGTCTGGCTGTGTGTGTATATTACAGTTTTCCTTAGTGCGCCACCTGAAGCAGACGTCATGTGTCCTACAATCTTTAATAATACTGAGATGAATGCTCCTTGTCTTCAAACAGCAGGCCAAAAATATCCCAATTAGGCTTCATCCTGCTGAGCACTCCATAACTGAGTGAACAGAGACACGAAACAAGAAGGATGCGGTCATGGTTTTTTTTTTTCCCCCAACATGCTACATAGTGCCAAAATGTCCTCTTTCATCAAATACGAGAAGAGGACTTGGGCAATGGTAGTGAGCCTTCTGTCCTCTTTGCTGTGTTGTGAAAGTAGCATTTTGGATGCTGATGGGCACCAGCACGGTTGCCATGGTGAGAGCACATCCCAGAACAAGGGCCTTTTATCTTCAGAGAAACTATTCAGAGGCATTTTTGTGTGCTTATCTAACTTAGAATTTAGTAACAGAATTACCATATCTCTAAATGAACAGCAGTACTTTGAACATTCAATAGATGACTCCTATCAAAAATTCTCAAAAATCGTATCTGAGTGTGATCAGTAGCTCTCTATTATTTCCATTTCAGAATTTTAAGCAGAAGTTGCTAAAAGCATTTTTTTTCTTGTCCTTCAGACCTACATCTTTACAGATGGAGAGGATGAGGAGTTAAAGAAGAAAATTGGTGAGTATATTTGTTACGGTGAAATCAATAAATGACTTCTGTTTATTAATAAAACTGCGTGTGACCAGAAAGCCAGAGGGAGCGTCCATGAAGACAGACAGACGTTTTATTTAATGCTGTAGCATGATGCTCTTAGTCATGGGCACATTGCTTCTGGTATTAGTGAACAGGAAATTGCTGCTTGCTTAGAGGAAGCTGGTTGCATTATTGAGGCAGCTTGTCCCTGTATTGAGTTTCTGACACAATGTTCCATACAGAGCAGGAAAGCCTTTTAGATGCGGCGTGACCGAAAAGGTTCAGACTTACTACTGTCATTTATTCATGCTTAGGCCTCTGAAAACGAGACTTAATCCAGGCCCATTTCACACGGAGAGCTGAGGCTTCAGTATAGACAGACCCAGTCCTTCCTGTTGCCATTCAGTCCACTAAGCACCAGCTACTCTGCATCGTAACGAGGGGCAGCTGGAGTTATGAGAGAGATTACCCTCACTGGTACTCCTAGACGCAGGCCCCCCTCATCAATAACTCCAGCCTCTCCTTCTCTCCGACGCAGGGAGTCACGCTATCAACACCAACTGCTCTGCAGCTCACAGTCGGCAGGCACTTTCCTGCAAGATGGCTGTCGAGTATGACAAGTTCATCGAGTCTGGAAAAAAGTAAGGGCCTCTCCCTTGGCATTTGAGAAAATAAAACACATCATTCACGTAAGGCTATCAAGTGGTTTTCTTATTTCAATTATATATCACGACACGTGATTTTTTTTTATGTTTGCTACAAAAACACAAAAAGTGTTTTTTCTCCTATGATTCTGGCCATATTCATACCAAAAAACTCTTAGATGAATTTTACATTTTGTCATATGTGATAACATTTGGTTTTTAGTAAGAAATACCCGTTTATTGCTTGTTGTTTCTTAATAAAAAACATTATACTGCTTTTATACTATTATAATGGACGACATGTATGATCTCTCTACAATCATTTGGTTTAATTACACATGAGAAAAATACATGTTGTGTTTCTGGAACACAAAGTGAATGCAGCAACTGAAAAAGGATGTTTCCTTTTCAAATCACTCATTGTAGTGCATGATTCAATTGAGTTCATTCAAAGAATTTTACATAGGAACTAATGCTGACAAAACATTAATTTAATATGGATTGTACATCGATGTAGCACTCATGTTTCACAAAACATTAATTTTATATGTATTTCACATGAATAAAGGACCTATATGACTAATGACACATACATTTAGTATTGATTGTACATGAATGTAGGATTTATATGTCTGACGGTACATTAATTTCATATGTATTCTACTCGATAAAGGACAGTGTAATGAGTTAATATGGATTGTGCATTTATTTTGAGTGGCATATAAAGAGCCTATATGACTTGGGTAACACAAATAAGAGTCATATGTCATTTTTAAAAAGTTTTTCCATATGGGAAACTAAGTATTCACAGTTCACAAAAATGGACCTTGATTTTCATTCCGGACGTCTGTCATTCATCATTCCACCGTACTGATTTTGTGTTCATCATTTTTACCTGAAGAAAGCTGATGTGGTGCTTTGATTGGCTCTCAGGTGGTTCTGCCACGTCGATGATGATAACTACGTCCACATGCGGGGCCTCCTGAAGCTGTTGTCCCAGTTCCTCCACACGCAGGATGTCTACATCGGCAAGCCCAGCTTGGACCGTCCCATCGAGGCCACAGAGAGGCTCGGGGACAATAAAATGGTAGGCCAACCAATCTCTCAGGAACGGCCCTCAACTTACATAGTTTAATACACTCCGAAAATACTTTCGGAATACAGTCATGCTAATGTTTAAGGTGTGTGTTTGTTTTCCAGAGGCCTGTCAATTTCTGGTTCGCAACTGGTGGTGCAGGCTTCTGTGTGAGCCGAGGTCTAGCCTTGAAGATGACTCCTTGGGCAAGGTACGCACATCTTGCCGATGCACCACCAAACAGTCACTTTCACATGCCCAATTTCCCTCCTCGGGCTCGGAGCTCAAACAAGCCTTCCACCCCCTTCCCTCTGTAGCGGAGGTCACTTCATGAACACGGCCGAGAAGATCCGCCTGCCAGATGACTGCACCATCGGATACATCATCGAGTCCGTCCTTGGGGTCAAGCTGATGCGCAGCAACTTGTTCCACTCCCACCTGGAGAACCTGCAGCAGGTGGCTATGAGCGACCTACAGAAGCAGGTAGATACCCATGCGAGACATGTGGCCAAAGGACTTTACTCCACAGGCCGTTTGTCTTAGCAGTGAGCACGGCGTACTGTACCTCCGTGAGGCTTTCATCTCCATAGCTACGTCCGATCAGCTCGGCCGCTCCTTGCTGATTTACGCTGATTCATTCCCCAGGTTACGCTGAGTTACGGAATGTTTGAAAACAAGAGGAATATCATCAACGTGAGGGGGGCTTTTTCAGTGGAGGAGGACCCATCCAGGTGAGAGAAAAAAAACTGATACTGCTGTTAGTAACATTACCATTGCTACTACTTCCTGGGAAAGTAACCTTTGGCTAAAAGGGAAAACCAAGATCTCATTCTGATGACCTCTCACATCTACTACATTTAGCTTCATCCTGTTTTGTTCTCAATTTTGTCATCATGCCTGCGAGGCAAAGGGGGCATTTTTAGCCCTGTTGATAGTACCTTTTGTTATAAACGCCTTAAAGGACAGTGCTGTTTTTCACTTGTATTCCTTTGTAAACAGTAACTGGTCCCTTTAATTGCCAAGCTAAAGGCTCTTTCTCTCTCTCTCCTCCAGGTTCAAATCTGTGCACTGCTTGCTGTACCCAGATACCCCCTGGTGCCCCTCCCTGGTTGCCTATTAACAGCGACCTCCCTCTCCTCTTGGTACCCTCGTCCCATGTCGCCTCGGTATCTGAAAGGTTTCGTGGGACCCGTGTCATATTTGGCCAGAGAGCTGCCGCGTTTTTGCTGCGGCAGTAGGTGGGCCTCCTTAGTTTTTACCGGGCTGCTGTGCGGCCCTGTAGTTTTGCGGGGGGGGGGAGCCCCGGCTCCCTCATGCAGTGGGAGGATGAAGAGGCTCGCAGGCGTGGGGGTGATCCGCCGCCATGTTACGCTGTAAATGTGTCTCGTCCTCTATCTGCTATTCTCATAGAATGTATCTTCATATCCGCAGTGCCTTCCTGCTAGACGCTACTCGCTTTTGTAAACTTTCACCAGTTTTTTGTATAATTCCTATTCCTCGGGTTTGCTTCACATCACAGACACTAGAGAGAGAGAGAGTTTAATTGGATTTATTTTTGTGTATTTCAAAAGACTCCGGAAAAAGTTAGCAATATGAAGTCTTTTTTGTAACATGTCAGTATTACTTTAATTGTAGGTGGCTATGGGCAAATGGGCAAATCTGGATGCATGCTCAGATGTTTTATTCTGAGTTATGTAGAGGTAAAGCACTTTTTTTCATCAGTAAAATTACAGGATTGGGGCTAAGCGTACTTCATACCCATTTAAAGAGAAGGAATATGTCCCAAAAATGAATACTTTCCCTAGATTATATTTCCTTTTTATTACATTTAATAAAATGTTATGAAGTTTTAAAGAACCCAAAAGTTTTAAATAATATATTAGTACAACTAAAATGTAAATCATCTTGTGTCACATAAACGGTTTAAAATTTCCATACACATCCTTCATTAGCTAAGCTGCTTGTTCCTATAAAAGCCTCTTTAAATTCATCAAGATGGGATTGCGTTTCCCATGTGAACTCGCTGTAAATTACTCTGCATACGTGACGAGCAGTCAGTGGCTCCCCCAAAGTGAGACCCTTCAGGAGGAGCTCTGTGTTAAACCACAAACATGACTTCAGGCAGTATTTCCGTACTCCTTCCCGACGTCGTCCACAGCCGGGGGGTGTAATGAGCATCTTTGGCTGCTGTACTGGTGCAGAGCTTTGCAAGAACAAGCCTTCTGCGTGAGCACATTTCTGTGAGAATGAATGACCCACAGTGGGTACGTTTGTAAATTATGTAATTCACGCAGTATTTCTTTACTGCAACTTTGTTTTTTTGTCTAAATGACTGTAAATGTTTGATGTTTTTTTTTTTTCCCTGTGGATCAGAAATGCTTATAATGTAATTGTTTGACTGCATAATTCTGGCTGTGTATTTCAGTAATTTATAGTCCAGCATCTGGATTATTTAATACTTAATTAAAGAAATAATCCCTCTATCTATATATTTTACATACATGTAGATAGATGGATAAACGGAATGCTTCTCAGGGATCACAAACCTGATATTGTTACCAAGACAAATTCCACTGGTAACCATTCTTTGCTTTTAATAAAGCAGTATATTGCCCGACATGATTCCTGTGTCTGTTTTAATTTGTTTTGGTTTCACAGGCTCACTTTCATAAATATGCTAATGCTTGGTCTCTCAGGCCACACGCTTTCAGACTAAGCAGCCTGACCATTGGATAGATCTTCCCGCCAGTAACGGCAAACTCACTATAGAGAGAGAAGGTCACCAGAGTCCGATGGGGACATGAGTGAGTGTGCATATTAAATAGTGCAGAGCCACCTCAGTGACCATGACATTCCTGATTTGGAAAGGAGTGTTTTCTGTATGTTTCAGCCTAGACCATCAAAGTGGTCATGAGCTACATAAACACAACAGAAATAAGAGCCTGCTGTCTGGCCTTAACCTGTACCACACACACACACATACACAAAGCTCTGCAGGTCTTCCACGAGGGAGGAAGAACTTCTGTGAGCTATCTGTGACCTAGTGAGTAATCCAGAGACAAAAACACACATATCAAAACATAATTACTAGAGTATTTTGTTACATATTTATACAGATGACAGGTAAATACCACTAAAAGTCCAGTTATCTATTATTATTGACTACAACTCTTGAGCTATTTGAAATACAACTTGTAAAAGCACTGGATTTAAAGTAATGTTGTTCTAGACAGAAATTAAGCTTCATCATTCATGTCAGCCATGTCCAGCTCCAAAACACTATATCTATGTAGTAATTTAGGACACCCACCCTGGATGCCCAATATCCTGGGTTACAAGACCTCCCCCTCCATCATTCATGAAGTCAGTCCCCTCGTTTCACAAGCACGCGATCTGCAAGTGTCCGTTGTCACGCAAGGCACAGTGACACCACGGCAGGAGAATACCACAGACACCACATCCGCACAACGGACGCCTTTCAGCGACTGTCTTCAGGCGTGAAGTTTGTATGTATGGTAAGTATCCCCTTAAAAAAATCTCTCTCTCTCTCTCAGGCCTGAATTTCTTGCCTAAATCAAGCAGGCCGGATGCTTGCATTGGCTTTGCTGGGAGTTAATTGGGATGTTTTGTCCTGTACAGCCAGAAAACGTACAGCACAGAAAGTTCAGCGCTAGACACAAATACCGCAGCGAAACCAAAACAAATGCAATTTTGTTCGGTTCAAATTGAAAAACAGCCAGCTCTATTCTGGTATTATCTCTAGAAAGAATGATCTAGCTTATTTCAGACTGAATAAAGGATAGTTCTACAGGACTTTCACCTAATTACAAGTATTTGTGGGAAAATGGTTAATGCTAAAACAGGAAACATTATTAAACACAAACTGATGCCTATAAAGTGTGAACTCAGGGACTGCAAGAGCTCTAAAGAGTTTTTCTGTAAAACTACAGCATTAAAATTCCAGTGGAACACTTACAAAGGGAAAAATACCTCTAAATGGTGAAAGGGAATTAATTTAGGAAGGCTGGTCAAAGCGCTTCTCTCGATATCATTCAGGATGCTTTCCTCCCTCGTGGAGGCTGGCGAGCTTTCAGCAGCTTCCCACACAATGGAGTCTGAGGATTAATTAAGCGAGCCCACGGCTCTCTTAGAAACAAAGGAGCAAATGTGGGCTCCGACCAGGCAGCCCTCACAGGAGTGCCTCCCCAAGGGGCACTTGTCACATTTCTGAGGCAGCGGCAGGTGGCAAATGGCAGTGAGCGGACAGAGAGCGCAGAAGAGGGTTTCTCTCCCTCTCCTATTGTTAAAAGGTCTGGCCGCTCAGAAACAGGATGTGGCTGCAGTGTCTGTTTCCATGAATAGGGATAAAAACGGGTGTTTTCATGTCCATTCTGGCTGGACAATTGTTACTAAAGAAGAGCAAACAGCCCCCGTCCTTGTTCTTACGTAGATGCTTCTGAAAGAATGTTTGTTGTCCTAATGGCCTTGGAAATCATCAATAGACAGGCGGACTAAAGGCCAATCATGAAAGCAAACTCCTGTTTTTGAATTTATACATTATGTTTAAAGGGCAACGGCCATCCAACATCAAAAAACAATGTCGAAACTTTTTCTGTAACTATGTTGAAGATGTTTTTTTTTCCTAACTGTAATGTTCATATGTGATGGCAATGTCAACTGGAAAACAGTGAGAGAAAACGGCTTATTGATTGCAATTTATTTTAAAAAAAAAAAAGAAAATTCATCCACCCCCCCCACCATTCCATAGTGCAATTGCATTACATCATTACCCAGTACATTTCAGCTTCCAATGCCTGTAGTTAGGCAGCTCTCCAAACTTCCCAAAGGGAAGGCGAGTCAGCACGTAAATGTCTTCAACAAGCTCAGTTTTTCCAGCAAGTCCACTTTTCAGATTCACTGTTCTTGTATAGCCCAGTGGGTTTGCGATCTGCTAGGTCTCGGGTCTGACTCCCCACACTGGTAGAGTAATCGTATCACCATCAGGCCCCTGAATGAGGCCCTTAACCCCCACTGCCCCCGGGACACTGTCTGATGCTGCCCTCTGAACCCAAGCATTCTTCATTTGTACACAGCTTTACAAAAGTGTCTGGCAAATACCAGTAAATCTAAATCACGGCCAAAATCTCCAGATTGAGGGTAGTGAAAGCAAGACTGACACCAGTTTCTAAATGGAATATTAATCTAGGAGCACTGAGGTACCTGTACATCAGACGAAGAGCGAAAAGGCTAAGGTTTTGATTTCGGTTGCCAGGTTACGAAGATCTGTTCAATAATAATGCAGCAAAGGATTTTATTGGACAGCTCTTAACAGCCAGCTGCATTACTTTTGCACATTTAGGCTTTGCGGCATTGAGATTCTGCAACAGATGTGAAGATTTCAGCTCTAGTAATGGATAGAAAAATTTAGTTAAAACACAAAAGAGAAGAACCATCGGTTTATGCTGAAAAGCTTAACTATTTAGTTTTTGCATTGAGGGGAATCTAGTACCACTACAAGTTTTATAATTAAGAAGAGCAATTCCAGTTATAGATCTAATGTTGAAAATAACATTACAAAATCTCGTTATATAAACACATTGAGTGATGCCGCAAAAACTCACCTTACCAGCCTCATTTGTGCTGGTTGATAAAGTGCAAAACAACTTCCAAAATGAAATGTTCTCATCTCTGGCCTATAGGTTTCTGTATGGCAATACTGCAGTGTATAAAGTGATGTGAGCCTAGCATGTGATATGAGTGATTACACATTCTTAAAGGTTAGCAGGGAACAAAATGATTAAAAGATAACCTGTCAGTCCAGGGGCACGATACTCAGAAATTGATTTTAAAGTTATCAATAAAAATTTAGAGTAATGCATACAGTAATATACTGTATAAATACTGCATAGTAAGTAGTAAGGGGAAGTTTCTCCCTCCTCCCAACACGTGCACACACACTTAGATATACAATTACAGTTCATTAGTGTTTATTTAATTAATTTTATTTAGCTCCTGACAGCTGTGTTACAAACCACTCACAGAGCACGTTTGGAGAGGACTGTCCAGCATCTTTTCCCCAGGAAATTTATGGTATTAGCAGATCTTCACAAGAACATCAAATGAGGTGATGGGGGTGGAGGGGCAAGGAAATAATTATACGTGATAATCAAAACCAATACGTGGAAACTACGGACTCACTGAATCATCTGCAATTAACAGCCATGGCCTAAATCACAGTTCCTTCAAAAACAGCCATTGCAGTTACTGGATAATATTGTATTCAAAGGAGAAAGAGGCAGAGGCTAAATGAAAATACAGTGTTTAATAAGAATAACCGTGAGATTGTCCTGAGTAGGGTGTCTGATTTGATGAGAACATGCATACATGAAGTAAAACACTCTCTAGGATGGTTTCCTGGACACAGATTAAACATAATGCTGGACTAAACTGCCTTTTTAAATGGAGAATCTTTAAACAAAAAGTCAGTTTGGTTCAAGACTAGGCTTAATCTGTGTCTGGGAAACAAACACTTTAAAACTTTAAAAATGGATTAATAATACACAATAAATGTACAATAAAAAGTTAGTGGTTTTCTAAAAATGACTAACATCCTGGGATGTGCCATGGCTGGTCCCAGGGAAGGGGCCAGACTTCCAGCGACCATGAAGGTGTATGCTACTGAAAATGGACAAAGGGACAGGGGCAGGCTGTGGCTCAGCAGCCTGAGCCTCTGTGTCTGTGATCAGGAGATCATCGGTTCAAGTCCAGCTTGAGCAGAGCAGCCTCCTCTGTGGGCCCTCGAGCAAAGCCTATCACCCCCAGCTACATGGGTACTGGTTCAGGTTGCTTGTTCTCACCTACGTGTGCATCATGGAGAGGTAGATGGGATAGGCAAAAAGATGATGTCCCCATGGGGATCAAGAAAGTGTCATTATCGTTACCGCACTTTATTTGGTGGGTGAGCAGTTAGAAAAGCAATGCTGCAGGATAAGGGGCTCCAGTTTAGAGAGAAACCGAAACGGAAGAATCCCGGCCGCGGTGGAATCCCCTCTCCTGCTGCTCAGACAGACGTCGTCCTCCACAGCCTGCGTTTGATGCGCCTTCATTCCAAATCCACTTACTTAAAAAAACAACACGGGGAAATTTCAACAACTTCCAGTGGTTTGAGTATAAAGGATTGAGATCATCTATATTTCAGTTTGGCAAGTCTTATATAAATAAAGGGTTTGGAAGAATTTGGATAAATGAAAGAAGTCTGGAAAAATCCAGTAGGAATACTGGCTACAGGATGGATATTGAGACTGAACACAGTTCTGTAAGAATAAAACTGGCCACTACTGGGCAATCTACCCTTATGAAGTTCAATGCTGGAAAATAAAGAGTTTGGGGTTAGATTCAGCAAGACCTGCTCTTACCCCTGTGAACAATAATCCCATTTACACGTCCATGCTTGGCTGAGGGGCACCCGGCGAGATGCCCTTGGCACAGAAATAGACTCGGATTTGAAAAAGTAGCAATTTGCTGATAAAAGTGCCAAGTATTGATCCGGGTGCAGGGGTCCAAACACATTTTTCATGCTCTTTCCTATGAGCGATGGAGACACAGACAGCCAGGAGCTCTTGCCGAAAACGACTGGACATCATTACTCACTTCAAAGAGCCATGCACGTCTTTGTCTGTCAGTAAAGGGCAGTGGAACAATAGTCCCATGCTTCTTGAAAGCCACCTGAATTTGTGTTACCTTATGCAAACTAGAGTTTTACTTTCATTCATTTTTCCATACTTGATTAAGTTCGGGCAGTTCGTTTGCCAGACAAGGAGAGAAGAATAAAGTACCCTGTTGGCCCGAATATATGACTTTTTTTTCCCTCTAAATATGTCGGAAAAAGTGGTGTCGTCTAAAATCCAGGGTCTAGATAAAAAAAAAGGTAATGGATGGCGCCAAATACGATATTTTCTAACGAGTGTTTTGGCTTGCCGTAATATAGATCTGCGGTAAGATTTCTTGCGTGAGTGTCACGCCATATGCGTGAGAGTTGGCGGCCCTGGCAGAGTTCGTGCTTTAGCGGGTGTCGATCCCTGAGTGTCGTGTAAATCGTTGGCTTCCCTGGCTGCGCCAGTATTAAACCAATAGTGGCTGTTATTGAAGATCGTAACATTCATTCAAGAGCTGCTATATCATTAATATGGCTCAACCTTTCTCCGCAATATGTTTTTATTACCCTCTTCATGTGCCCCCCCCCCCGCTCCATAATACAATTGTTTTCTGTAATGCTTGCTGTTTAATACACTTACTGATATCTGATTGTCTGTGGTTGCTTTTTAAGGTGTGATTGCTGGGTAACTTATATGTTCAAATAAAATTATTTTCCTTCATAATGGTAAGATTTTGGTATTCCAAAAACATTTTCTTCTAATAATAGTTACTAGAAAGTGGGGGGCATGTCTTATATTCAGGTCAATACAGTAATACAATACCCAAGGGTGCACAAAATGCAGTTTCAATACAAATACAGCATAAAAGACACTAAAATGGAAACATACAATCGGGCTTTGGCTTCCTTCTGTGATGGATTAATGTCCATCATTCCAAATCTGTGCACAGTTTATAACTTTAATTTTCCTCTGTTATCTTGTCCTTACACTAAGAAAGGGTCAAAGTCACCATCCCACTCATCACATTTCAAAAAGCATTTGAGATTTCCGGGATGCAACATGTGCTGTATTATCTAACCATTCCACACCACTCTGATTAGCCCTCAATTATCAGCAAAACTGTCTGCTTTGGATTATGGGATTAAGTACAGGCTGGTGTTGTCACTCAAATGGCTCCTTCACCACGAGTCCATGACAATCTCTGTGTCGAGCTCCCCCCAACAGTTGGCGAAGGCAGGAGATCGCCGGCACCCTGCGACCACGAGACATCTCCACTGGCCTACGGAGAAGATCTGCTGTGATCCGTGTATCTGGTATCACGTAAATGGAAAGAAACTAAATACTCAAGATGACTTTGGCAGATTTTCTGGGAATGAAACAGAACTGTGACAGATTAAACTCATCTCCCGGAGGGCATCAACTTAGATGTCTGGACAACCACTAAATCAGCAATGAGCTACGGCAACTTTAAGTTACATGCAATCCTATAAAGGAAGCGTTTAAAAGCTTCTTTCAGCCATAAATGTTCTGCCTCTGGGATTATTCTGCAAATGACTGCCCCCCCCCTATGGCAAGAGACGTAATGTGCATTATGAAAGCACAGAGATGATTTTCACATGACACACTACTTTTAAGTCTTAACAGTAACAGATTCAGGAAAACAGAAAACAAAAGACAACCAGTTGGATACATTTGTCCTTCATGTAACCCTGTTATTGCTGCTGTTGTTCAGATTAAACAAGAACAAGGAAATGTACAACCATTTTCCGAAGTAGATTTATGAAGTAACGAGAACCAGATACCTTTGTCAGCAAAATAAAGTTCTATTAAACTGTGAAAAGGAAATAAATTTTTTTTTTTAAATTGGAAAATCTATTTTAAGACCAATTAGCCCGGTTACTGCCAATCTGGGATTTAAGATTTAGTTTATCTTTGGAGAAGGAATAACAAACAGATACGTCTGAAATACACATGCAGTTTGGAAAATCTTTTACAATATAACTGCTATTTGGTTTGAAACACTTCAGTGCTGCCCTGAGCCCTTATTTTCATGCACATACGCAGTGAATGAGTGAACGGTGCATAGGCAACTCGCAATGTGCATGCAAGGTCCAGATGGAAACACGCTCTGATTTGTGCAGTGGCATTAAGGTGGAAATATGAATATTGTGGGAGGTAGATTTAAGTACTCAGTATTTTACTCAGATTTTTACTTCCACACCCGAAAACAAAAGCAAGTGCAGAAATCTGTCCCGGTGAAAATTAATTCAATGGAAAAATACACCAGAAAATCAACAAAGAGATACCTTTCATTCAGGGAAATCAAGGTCAGCATCAATCTATAGCTATTTAACATTTCAATGACTCTTTTCTGCCAAGCTAATTCCTTTTTAAACAGATTTTCCTCCTGTTGGATAAAAGTTTTCCATTCAGTGCCACTTTTTATATAATGTTTATCGTCGTCTTGTCTTTTTTTGGTATCTTTCTGTCTTTTCCTTTCTTTCCACGAGGTTCCAGAACAAGCCAGATGCAGATAAGGAAAGACAATGACAGAGGTCATTGCTGACTATTCCTGGATGCTTCCCATGCAACTAGAGCATAAAGGAAAACAACGTATAAATGTTGTCCTCAACAAAGCTTCTCAGGCAGTACAAAACCCCAACCCCCTCCGCCAACTATCCTAGTCCACCAAAGTCAACAGTCCGATATAGCAATATATATAAGACTCTTACCCAATCTGAGGTCTCCCCCAAGGCAATTAGAGTGACCACTTTTGGAAAGCTTTTCTGATGCCTGTTCTTTACCATACGAAAGAATAGCCAATCAGGAAGCTGCAGCGCAGTTCAGAGAGGTAACATGGAAGCTGTTATTATTTTCATTTTGCAATATTTGAAGCTTATTTCCTCGCACCACCGCTGAACTAAAATAACTTGCAATTTTCTAATTTGTCAAGCCTGGAGGCTTCACCAGCATGTTCCCACAGTCTTAGTTCCGCTGTGGCGTCTTACTATCATGGAAAGTACTATGCATCTCCTAAAAGTTGCTGAGTCACAGGGATTGACAGTTATATCCATGGGGTAAAAGTGCATGAGGTGGTTGAGCAGGCCTGTTTGGAACCTCTTTACACCCCTGTGTTAAGCTTACACTCACTTGCAGTGTCATCTCAACACAGGGTGCAGTGTGAAAAGACCACTTAATGGGTTGTAGACCCCCAGACAATGCTCCTCTCTCCTAATGGGTCTGTTCCAAGACATAAACGGCCCCCGTTGCTCAGCTTGCATGCATTCTTGTGCGACTGCCCCCTCAGCAAGGACGTGCAGAAAGTTGCAACTCAAAAGGAACCAAGCTATTATCTGGATGAGCATGACAAACCAAGACAGTTTCTTACTCTTGGTTTTCCACCATAAAATCTGCAGACAATCAGGGAAAACATTCCCATAAACTGCATCAAACAGCCAATATCAAGTATCGCAAAAATTGGGTGTTGATTGAATCTCTGTGGAAGAATATACTGGCTCTTGACAATAAGCCATTGTTGACCATTTGCAACTTCACGTGTTATTCTGCGCTCTTAACATTACACAGAGCGCTAGTCTTATTTTTCCTGTTTTCTGGGAAATGTGGGGCACTTATTTAAATAATAGGGTTTTAAGCCTTGTTCCCTTGGACAGCAAGAAATCCTGGCTAACCCCAACATACATTTTTTTTAAACCGACACAAGGTTTTCAATGCAATTTAACAAATCGTCAAGGAAAGTCAGGTCAAGGAAAGATGGGCGGGTGTAGAGAACTTAACTGACTTAAGCCTGCATTCAGCTGCCTCAAATGACTGGTTTTATACTCAACTGAAAGGAAGGGGCAAAAAGGGTGAGTTAAAAAAAAAAAAAAAAACTTGAGCATTAACAAAACTAAATCAGACAAAGACTAGCCCAAAAAAAAAAAAAATTCCCACCCATCTTTACAGATGCAAGTTAGGTGACTTAAAGCGATCACTGGGGTGTGAATAACGTGGACATGGACACCAAGAATACAGCTGCTTGCCCTTCGGTGCCGCTTCAGAGGAGATGTCAACAAGGCTGGTCCCCCTGGCTGCTGGTCCCACTGGCTGCTGGTCCCCCTGGCTGCTGGTCCCCCTGGCTGCTGGTCCCCCGGGCTGCTGGTCCCCCTTGCTGCTGGTCCCCCTTGCTGCTGGTCCCCCTTGCTGCTGGTCCTCAGAGACCTTTCAGCACCATCAGTCTGCAGCAGCAGGGAGCTCAGCTCTCACCGTTTATAAATATGCATGCGAGCACCTTTATAACTATTCATAGAGGAAATCCTTACCTTTCAGATATAAATACAATAAGCTGACAAAGACCAGAAGAATGTCGGATAAATTTTCTGTAGAAGCAAAGTGCAACTGTAGAGCCGATTTCCAAAACTCTCTCAGCCCATTTTTTTGTTGTTTTTGAGACCTAAAGTAAGGCTTCCTCATCAAATTGTGAACCAAAACTGAATTCATGCAAAATTTCCAAATACTCACCAAGTCCATAGAATTGTTTTTTTCTCCAAAAACATCCCACGGACTGCGTGAGTTTCAGAAAATTGCTCATCAATATAAGGATGCTGTTTTGGGACAAAAAGCTTCTCGACAAATTCACTTTGCAATTCACTTTTTAAAAGTCAGTTGGCCTCTTAACCTAGTGACTAAAAACTTTGCTTCAAAAATTCCATGGCAAAAAAATATAAATCGAATGAAATAAAAATAATAAAAACACACTCACAAATCCCTTGATGTCTTGCATTTCACGAACACACACTATAACACCAGAAAGCATCTCACCAATCTAGTGCAAAGGTTACATACTGTACCACGCTCTACAGAATGCTGTTATAGGAGAAATTCACAGCTAAGTGGACAACAGGGAGCAATTTGCCATTTCCTACTGTGGTCCACTTTGATAACATTCTCCAGACGTTCACAGACGACCGTTTTGTCTGATGTATTTGTTTGCATTGCAGAGCACCAACGTCCAATAAGAAAACTCTTGGTATGCAAGGGACATCCAGAGTTTCTCAAACGTTTCGTCTCATTGGGTGGCCGCGTGAAGCCCCTTGGAAGGGGCTTTCAAAGGCTGGAGATGTGCATTCTGGTCTTCTGAGAAACCATATTTTTTTTGCTTATATAATAGAGACCCATTTCACCAATGTGGTGTCTGAAAGCTTTTGGCTTTTTGGTAGCAACAGACCAAACAAACAAACTGTGCAGAACAAACCCTATTGGCCTGAGGGGGGGGGGGGGGGGGTGCACTACCCTTCCCTTTGATAGTGGCACAGCATCACTCTGTACCATAATTAACAGGGACAGACCTGTCAAACACCCGAAGACAGGAAAATTTGCAAACCATCAATTTCAAATGATTCCATATACACTACCTATACATATGTGGCCTTTAAGTCTGGAAAAACGTATAAACAATTTCAAAGAAGGAAAAATGCTACAGGATTTCTGGGGACTTTTCATTCTTAGTGGTTGTCTAAAGCCGGCACCATGCCTGCAACGGTCGAAAGAGCATGAATGACATCCTTGCCTCTCACATCTGCTGCCTGGCAACCTGCCCACCACATTACAGAGCAGTTTTGTTGGGGGTGAAGGAGTCCTGCTCAGCACCTCAGCCGGGCCCTCAGCGTTCCACTTAAACTCATTAGTGATGCATTCCTTCCATCCATCGAATGGGAGGGATTCCATTTCCCAAAAAAATAAGGGACACACGACTTTGTCACTGGCCCGCGTTCTCTGAAAGTAAACTGCTGCTTCATTAGCGGACCGATTCTTCACTGGAAAAACAACACGGGCCTTCTAACACACAAACAATCGGCCAGTTATTCCTTTAATTCTCAGCAGAGTTGCAGCTTTAATAATTATTAGTGTTGAATTCCATGGTCCAAAGCCAGCTCCAGAGCCACATTAAATCAAAACAGACTCCTGCATCCATCATCTCATATTGCTTGGCTAGAAGATGCATCAAAAGAAGGGTGTGTGTTTTAAATAGCCGACACAATAGTTGGCAATTTTTTTATGTCGTATTAAATATGTTTTGGGGTACTTCTGGGGACCCATTACTAAGCTGAGCTCTTTAAGCTGAACCACACTGATGGAGCTTAACTAGAGCAATGTGGTTTATGAAGACAGGCTAAACGTTCAGCTGTTGCTCCACAACACACTGGTCCTCCACTGACTAATCCACAGTGGAGGTCCTCCAGGGGGTTAGTTCACAAGAGAGGTACAGATTCCTGCCTCACGGCTCTGGCTGCCCTGTTCACAGCTGCCTGCATCCTACCGGGGAGGGGGGCTAGGACAATGGGGTGGCTCCAGAGAGAGACTGTCCCAGCGGTGACCCCCAGCGCAGGGAGGCTGCTGAGGCCTGACCTCCCACGGCTTCACAAGTGGGGTCACGAGCACAACACACCCCTGTCTACACTGCTTAGGGGGGGTGCTGGGGCCCAGCCAGGGTGCTCAACCAAGGTGTGGGGGGGGGGGGGCAAGTGCTCACCAGCAGCTGTCGATTAAGAGCGTTAGCTTACGTCTAACCATGCATTCGAGGTTGGGGGGAGAGGGGACACCAATCATAACTCTACCCTAAAAATTTAAGTTCGAGTATCATGGCTTAACGAGTTAAACGCAATATAAAAGTTTGGTGGGCATGCAGGGCATATATACATTAAAACAGGGACGCCTCATTGGTGCCATTTTAGAATAAGGCTACCCTTATAAAGCGATTGTGAATGGTTTATAAGCAGGTTATTCATTAGGTTATAATACTTTGTAAATCATTACTAGACAACTGTAAACTAGTTATATCAGTTTTCTTCTTATTAATTAGTTACTACTGCTTATAAGTGGCAAAGGGTAGCCTTATTGTAAAGTGGTACTGCCTCATTTTCAGTTCCCTTCTTTTAAGACTAATAAATAGCAGAATCATCACCTAATATGATAATTTAATTTTTCATTGTTTCAATGGCTACAACACTTATTGTACATTTATCATTTGCTAATATCACAAGAGCAAACTCAAAATCAAAGGACAATAACGATCCTTCACCCTAATACATTCCACTGTTTGTAATTATATAGGACACTCACGGAGAGTTGAGCGCAGTAATTGACATGGTTTTACCTGTGTAGCAATAGCGCCATCTTTTGGCCACACAAAATAAATGAAATTGTTCATCGTTCATGTCAATTACTGTGCAATCCTACCTTAGCGGTACAATAAAGCACCATCACTAATCGTGGGTTTATACAACACACCGTTTAAATGAAAAATGTGTATAGGAAAACGTAGAGTGAAAATGTGATTAACAGCAAATGTTGAGAATTTTCTGTTAATGTACTTTAATAGATTTTAAGACATTGAATTCAAGCTCAATGGGATCACAGATTTTACATGTACAATATTTTATAAATTGCTAAAAGAAAGTTATTACTGTAAGATTGTTTATCAAAACAGAGCATTTAAGACCAAAATATTTGTTCACAGAGAAATAAGGTGATGTACTTTGCAATATTTCTTGAATAAATGAAAGCAGTTTTAAAAACAAAGATATGGTTTCAAATATTTGCAAAGGCTATTTTCACAAACCAGTTTTTTCTTCGTGCAAACATTAAGCTAAATATACATAATTCTAGCAATTACTAATTTAAAAACAGTAAGATTGTCTCACAGAGATCTCTCCCACAGAAAATAAAAGTTTAGTTTTTTTTTGTGTTTTTTAAGCCGGGCTCAGGTATCACAGGAGTCATTTGGTTGTTCAGGTTGCCAGTGATATCATGGAGAAAAACAGAACAAAGATACTGAAGAAAACAGTGGTTTGTATGTGCTGTACTTAGTCTGCTTCAAGGTATATACCTTCATTACTTGCTTCCTCGGAAGGTTCCAACGCACACATTTTAATAATAGAAATGATAATAATGATAATAATAAAATATGAATTATACTTATTGACAAACAGGGATGGCAGGTCGAAGCCTGCGCTTTTACTAAAATGTGCATTTGTCGTTCTATAATGATAAAAGTTTCTCTCAGCACGCAAAATGTTTTAAGGTGAATCTAAAAACGTCAAAGTACACATTACATAGAATGTTCCTATAAAGTAAAGATGACGCACCTGAATTACACCCCTGTTTATCACCAATTGTCCCCCCCCCATGATATGGCTTCTCTCTGTGCAACGTCAATAGTGGTTTTGGTCATTCATGACACAGCAGATACCAGCTGAAGACTGTGCTGGGGGGGCAGGGGAGAGGGGTGTTTGGGGGAAAGGAGGCTTTGCGCCCCTTCCACTGGCAAGGGAACGACACCTACCACGTCACGCACGGACGGACGGACACGCTGACACTAGCACAAGAACGTCGTTAAGCTGACATCTTCACAGCAGAGTATTTTACAGATTCAAAGGAAAGTCTCTCCGTTTCACAGCGGCTGTCTGCACGACGCTCCTTTAGTCCGGTTGTGCTGGCTGTCACTCAGCGAGGATCCTTGTTCGTCACGATAAAACTTGTGCTTTCCAGTAACAACGAAACATACCTGCGTGTGGCAGAACAAAACAGACAGAAGCCCCCCCCCCCCCACCAGCAAAGAAAAACATACAAAATGCAAGAAAAATCCCAAACTTTAGTTTTGTTAGTCACATTATCACCTTAAAAGAGCACCAGAAGTTTGCTTACATAGGAAAAATAAAAAACACATTATCTCTATTTCCAGTCCTGCATTTAAGCAGCGGCTTGCTCACAGATGAAAACAGAGCAGTTCGAGTCGTCCTCCTGCCCTGGTCTCCGTTTTTGGCACTGGTCACCTTGCCACCTTCCGCCATCCCGCTAAAAGTCCAGCTTGCAACCGGCTCGCCCACCGGGTGTCACAGAATTCATCATTCAGGTCCACATCTGACACGTGCACAAGTGTGTACAGGTCAAGTAATGCTGAACGGTACATCAGTGCCTTTGAGGACAGTGGCATTAAACCGGAATGGAGACTGAAGACAGACGGACACCTTCAGCTGAAGTGAGTGTCCAATGGTCCCTAGTATATTTCTTAAGTTACCCTGCAGACACCAATACAAATTTCAATTGTCTTGCACAGTAATAGTAAAACTATGGTCAGCGTGTATCAAGTGTGTATTAAAATAAACACAAAATCAGGATAATGAAGTGAAACACCCCACCTTTCAGTGCCAATTGAATAATTTTTTTTGTACATCATATAAAGATAGATTTAGAACCGTCAAAAATGGAGGGTCGAAACAGGGGTCTTCCTGAGCAGAACTAAAATCAAGAGAATACAGTTCCCGTCCAGAATGATATGACTAATGAGACATCTCTTTTAAAAACCACTCTTTTTAAATTATCTGCATAAAGCAAAGATGACCTTTTAAGAATCCTTACTTCGGGCTGTAGGTACGGAGGGTCTGGAGCGAGACACTGCTCCATTCAGAAGAACAGCGATGAGCGTTCGTACATTAACTGAGGCCACTGCGTTCTGGAACGTCTACTTCATGTCTGTGCTCACGGAGGCAACTACACTCTGTGCTTCTTAGATTCAAAAGATCAATTAGCATCAGCGGCAGAACAATATCTACATATACACGATTACGCATAGTGCACTTTAAACAGAAAATGGCAACAGAGGAGACAAGCGATACACTTATATATTTTCAGTCTACAAGTAAGTTTATAGCAAGCCACTGAGCAAAACTCCCTAATCATACTGCACCGAGAATAAACAGATGTCATCAGTAAACTCTTATAGTTTAAGCTGTGAGAAGTTTAAAACATGCCAATAGACCCTTCTGACATTGGTTTATAAAAGTGATGCTCCAGTGTGAAAAGTGCATATGGGCTGAGGACCATGGCTGGCTATCATTCCCGTCCACTCCAGGCGAGACAGGGCCCACAGCGCACAGCAGAAGAGTGGCAGTGTGTGACACACAGAAGGAGGGTGACAGGGGACTGCCAGGAGGATTTCCCAGCATGTTATGGCTCTCCGCTGGTACAGACTCCATGGCGCCCCCTAGTGGTGCATGTGATCGGATCCTAGAAGTGTCGCCTGAATGAACACACCCACACCTGCATCACAAAGCCGACGGGCTGTGTTCACAAGACACGACAGAGGGGTGCCCTTCCACTCTCAAATGGCTCGGCAGAAGATCGCCGAACACGGTGGCAAAGGGCGGACATACGGGAAGATGTGCATGTGAAGCTTTTGGAACGAGAACGGGAATGAGTCCAGGGGTGGGAGGCGGAAGGTAGGAGGGATTTCGGAAACGGGTCCGGACTTGCTGCTGAGGTGTGAAATAATGGGTTTTATTGTTCTGCTGAACTGTTGGGGTCAGGCCGGTTCGTGGCAAGGTATTTCGCCCTCATGCTTGAGGTATACTGTGGAGGAAGAGAGAGGCGAAGACCCGCAGGGAGACAGTGAGCTAGAACATTCAACCTTCATCACGTTACCAGGCAGGAGGCTGCATTAGAAATGGTCATTTCAAAAAGCCTTTTAATATTCTCTCAGCTAAACCTGTTTGCAATTATAGCTTTCAAAAAAACAAGACAATTCAATTACCATACTGCTAATTGAATTACCATTCGATTACCATACTTAAACCCTGCAGGGTTCTGTGAATGGAAATGAAAAAAGTAGTCACCCCATTATCCTGAAGGACTGGAAAATGTTTATGAGTGAGTAAGGACATTAACTTAAGGACATTAACAGTTGTTGTAGAAGCTTAACATGCACACCATACAAATAACAGATGGCAACACAAACACAGATAAAAAAACACTCAGAGTCATTTGGACAGCCTGATGTAAAAACACATGGAGAATTGACCAGAAGCCGACTGATTTCAAAGCCCACGGGACCATTTGGTTTTGAAGTTGTCCTCAAACAAGGTCTGTGGTGACAGCGATTCCTCCAACAGTGATTTAATAGACCGACGTAGCGGTGACAGAGAACGCGATTGGCCAGAGTAGCTGTACAAATGAAGTCCGCTTCACTGACACCTTGTGCAAACAGAAGGACAGACAGCTTGCATCCCAATGCAGAGAAACGTGCGGCGCAGATCGAAACACGCCACCTATTGGTGTCACTCCCACTTTTCACGGTCGGCTACACAGCAACACACAACCAACTGCCAAACCGCTACAGCTAGTCTTACCAAATAAACATTTATTGCGTAGAACATACTCAAGCCAAAGTTACTCATATCCCACACTGATTGAAAGTTACATGTAAAATAATCCCCTGTTTATATAACCTAAGGGATGAGGACATGTACTTTTAAATATACATTAGACTGTAAGTGTACATACAACACGCACGCGCTACAATACGACAGACATACACACGTCACAGGTGTAACACAAACTGTCAACAGAATTCAAAGGGATTACCCCCCTTAAGAGTATCTTTACTTCTTTTGCAAAACCTGCTTATAAATGCAGTCAAGGGTACAAGAGCGATATAAAACAGAAAGTCCTAGTATTGCACTACAGAGTATTTTGAAAAGTAAAGTAGCTAATTTGCTTGTACTGAGTTTTTCAACACATAGCAGCTGCAAATACCAGAATACAATTCTGGCCTCACCGAGATAACGAACCACGACGGAGGCTTGGAAAAAGATCACCAACTCCTCACACTCCCTTATGTGAGAGCAACTCTAAGCACTCCAAAAGTAACACCCCCGGGGGAAAAAAAAACAGAAGAAAAGGATGATGCTAGCCAGGAAGAAGGTGGACAAGCCATCCAGAGAAAGATCGTATCTGATGACCAGGAATTCACTGGGCGAATGAGCGGACAGCTGCAGAGCAGAAACGCCCCATAATTGACCAAACGTTTACTAATATGCTTGACGGGGCCTGAACCCCCCAGGCTGCAAAAGCCTTGGATCAGTCACATCCCTACCAAAGCAGGTCATTCCCTGCCACGCGTCAAATTACACTATGGCTGCTATTGCTTAAGAGGAGAGCGTTGGCTTTCCATATGTGGGACACTCTCATGAACATCTGCCTTCCCTTCTCCTCACATATCGAGGAGCATTTCAGCTGCAAAACACACTCCACTGGAGAAAACCGGCCTGAAAATCCGCGGCGAGCTTAGCCCTCATCCATCAGCTTGACTTGGGCGGATGCTGAAGAGCCGGTTATTTGAGCGGTAGCCCAACTAGCTTAAATATTCATGGGGCCGGATCCTCGCCTTTCTAAAGAAAGGCAGGCGATCAGTTTAAATAAAGCAGCCCGAATTTCTGACTGACATTTTCACAAAACACGAGTCTATCGTATTTTGTACAGCATTTATAAAAATGGATTTTAAAAAGAGCACAGAACGCAAGAGGCCAAAAACTAGAGACGTAGTGGCAGTGGGGAGAAGATGAGGGGTGATGGAAGAGAAGTAGGATAGCGTGGGGGGGGGCGGGGGGGGGCATGGGTAGAGGCTTGTGGGGCACATGTCAGGAGGGACAGTTTCAGTTCCTGTTAAGGCATGAGAAGGTCTTACCAAATCTGCACTGTCCCTTAGCTTTAGGTGTCGGACTTGTCAAATTCGGTGTTCTGTTAACTGTATTATTATTTTTCTTTTTTCTTATTATATGTTCATTTTTAATATGTTATGTATGAAGTATCTGACAAAGTCCTCAGGCATGTAAATGCCTGTGATGAGATGTCTGTAACAGGCCTGAAAACTGTAGGTGACCTGAGCCCGGACCGGACACCAAGCCCCCATGTCATATTTTGTCCTAAAAAGCATCATCTGGCCCATCTAACAGAGCTCCCACAAGCTACCTCACTCACCACGCTGCTTTCATATGGCAGAACTGCACTTCTTTATGGCAGTGGTTCCCAATCTGGCCCTCGGAGACCCACAGACAGTCCACATTTTTGCTCCCTCCCAGCTCCCAGAAGTTCAGAGGGAGCAAAAACATGAACTGGCTGTGGGTCCCCGAGGACCGGATTGAGAAACATTTCTTTAAGGGCTCAGTTTGCTATGGTGTGCATGTACAGAGACCTGTGAGGGGGGTAGGGGGGGGGGGGGTAACCAGATTATAAAAATGTGTTTTTCTAAATCATGGCTGCCAAAATGACCCTGGGGAGTGTTACTAGAAGTGAACAAAGCTGGGACTTACAGAGGGCGGTGGGGACTCTCTGCCAATCAGAGGGGTGTTCTCACACCGCGGGTTCTGAAAGTTTGCATTCTGGTTCCTGTGTCACAATACAGAAACGAGAGACCATTACAGCGACACCGTGGGGCTCCCGGGGGCGGGAACGTAGACCTCCCCCCATTGCGAGACCGACACTGATGTGGGGGTGCTTATCAGGGGCTGTGGAGAAACCTCTGGCCATCACCCAGACCTGGTGGCCCACCTGAGCTGAGCCTCTGGGTATCCAGGGTGGGGTTTGGGGGTGGGGGCTAGCATGTCACACACAACATGTGGTCAGCTTAGGAGGGCACAGGCTGAGATGTTAAGTGACACTTAAGGTGTGAGTCCTGCAAACAGGGTCATTGTTAGCTTTCATGCAGACTCCTCATGTCACCACACTGCTGTTGTCAATCTAAGATGTATCAAACAGCATGCAGCAAATGGATCTTATTGTTTTCTTTTGTAGAACGGGCACTTTTACAGTGTCATACTGGGGGGGGGGGGGGGGGGGAGAAGAGACTTTCACTGAGGGCTTTTAGCCCATCTTTTTTTAAGTGCACTGGGCGGTGCAGAAGAGCGGAGTCGGGGGTGTTCGGTGGAGCACGTCCCGGTGGAGGCGGGCACCCGGTTACTATGGCGACAGGGAGTTACCGTGGAGACGGGCACATTCATGCAGAGGGTCTGAGGGCGCGTGCGACTCACATGTACTCTGTGACGGGGGCATTGCTGACGGTGTGTGCGGCCGCGGGGATGCTGGCCTCACTACCCAAACTGCTGCCACAGCTGTACAGACTAGGCATGTGCACGCGGTACAGGCTATCGCGCTGCTGCTGCCGGCCGCCGTGAGCCACGGACTCCTCCTCGCCATCCTCCTCATTCCTTCAGGACCAAGAGAACAGCAGAGTGAGACGCGGCCAGCAGGGGGCGCCGTGTCACGGCCACACGTGGGCCAGGGTCACCCTGCCGGTTCATGGACAATCTGAGTTTTGTTCCATCACCATGAAAGGAGAAAAGGGAGAAGCATGCAGTGTTTAGCTATTAGAGAGCACACAGAGGGAAAAGGGGCCAAGCACGAATCCCCAGGCCAAACATCTCAACAGCCAATCACATTGTTTCACTGCTTTCAGTTCAATTTAATATTGGAAAGACAACTAAAGAAAATGAGCAAAACAGAAAAGTATAAGACTTGCTGCATAAGAACAGATTCTCTTGTTGTTTTTAAAGGGGTGGAATGACCAGATATTAACAAAAATAGAAAATGGTAAGACAGAGAACAGGAGTAGATTTGGAGGCCAGTTGTTACAAGTTGAGTTTGGAGACACCTAGTGGACTCTCTTAGAATTGGTCACCTCATTTCTGAAAACGCTGTCTCAATGTCAGAACTTTGACTGCATAATGGCCGCCACATGAGTAAAATAACCTCATGAGCAGATTCTATGGAAAATTTAACTGAAATACAAACTCACACAACATAAACTTTTTGTTAACCTAAATAACAAATGAAAACACTCAACTGTCAGTAACAGATCATTCTTCCCTTGCAGACCTGGCCCAGGCATTGCCTGCTGATGTTTAATTTAATCTGATTAAAGAAGTACTGGTCAGCACATGGCTCTAATATTGATAAAATCTTCAGTGTTACACAATGATACTATTACAATTTGCAATCAGGGAATGTAACAAATCTCTCATAAGAGGTACCATGAATCAGCTTATTATGGGTAGTTGATGCATTAAACCTACACTGTTTCTAACCTGCCACATTCATTATTAGCCTATTAAGGATCATATAAGCCTGATTAAGGTAGAGCTGGATTGAAAACATTCTGGCACTAGGAACAGGATGAAGAATCACTGTGTTAAAGGAACATGAGTTTACCACTATGCTCCTATAAATATGGACTAAGACTGAATATCAACATGCACATTGATCAGGGGAATAAGGTACAAACAGGGCTAGGTTTAACAGGTGCTGCATAAACTTTGATGATTCTTGTGCATAGGCCGTATGACAGGAAGAGCGGGTGACTCCGACAGTATCTTCAGAGTCAGTCTTCAAATCGACAGGAGAGCACACAGACTGCTGTGTTAAACTCCGTACGCGCAGCACGCAATCGACTTAAGGGGCACCTTCTGTTTCCATTCTGATCTGATATAATGTGGCTTCTGTCAGTCTGCGTGAGTGCAGCTGTCATTCTGACAATCCCGCTACTGTGCAGTGCTGAACTGGACACGTCTGTTACTCACAGACATCTCCGCCGCTGTCGGCCAGCCTGCTGGGCAGTGCGAGCTGAGCGAAGGGCCAGCTTCAGCAGAAGCACGGAGGAGGAAAATGTCTCGCGCGACAGAACCACCCAGGAGGGGGCAGCGTCTTCTCTGATTTGCTCGAAAGAGACGGCGAGTTAAAAGACAGGACGACGACGGTTACAGACAGGAAAGACGAGAGACAGGGTCCCTTACAGTAGGCTGAGAGCTGGACATGAAAAGCTTTCCCAAACGCGTGCAGTGCGACGAAAAATTCCAACCCACCTCGCAATTAATGACTGATCAGGCGGCCAAAGCAGGGTTAAACAAAGGCACAGGCCTTCAGGACAGTTTTAAATCACTGTTACAGGAATCCCTCCACCTTAGAAACGGCACTTTCAAGCGTTTCACAGACTGATTCATTCCGACATTCCCGGCATTCAAATTTCATGAATCCCGGGCATTCGGCAATCTCAATCTGTGGAACCGCTTTCTGCCGACCGAATCTTAAGCCCCGATTGCAAAGAAGTGCAGCTGGACATACGCAGTTAAGCAGAAAAGCACCAAAGCACCTCTCCTCTCAGTGTCCATGGCAACAGAGCGGAACACGTCTCGCGGTGAGACTCCTCACTCTCTGGATTGTGTCCTTTGGTGAACTTGTTAGGACCGGTCTTTCCAAATCGGGGAGCGGTCAAAATAAAGGTAGCCAAAAAAAAACTCTGGACGTAAATGACATCTTGGAGGATGGGGGGGGGGTCACACAGAAGCTGAGAGGAGGATGAGGATGAAAGATGCAGGGAGACCCACAGAAGACCTGATGGTGGGGGGGTCATTACCTCTTGCTCTGCCAGGTGTGAGGCACGCTGCAGACAATGGAGCTGAACATCAGTGCGGTGACGAAGGAGAACAGGACTAGATAGATGAGACCTTCCACTCCATCATAGCAAAGGCCAGTGAGGGCCTGTACGTAGTCCTGATGGAGATAAAAAAGCAAGTGGCAGATGGTGTTGCTGAATAGAGAGCATATTCCATCAGGCAGCTCTCCCAGAAACTGTTCAACATCCATCCTCCATAAAAAAAAAAACAAACATGCACCACCAGTTTCTCTGATCACACTGAACTTACACTGCCATCTTGTGGTGAAAGTGTAGCTACTGCCAACTGGAATAACAGATGTACACACCTATGAGCCAAACCATTATGATAACCCCAACATGAAGTGAATAATGTTGAACTATCTCGTAAAAATGGTGCGTGTCAAGGGTCTGGGATATATCCGTGGGTGAGTTAAGATTCTGTACTCATTGCTGAAAGTTGAATGCAGAGGAAAAGGGCCGGGATAAAGATCTGAGCGACAAGGGCCAAATCATTATGGGTCAGAGCATCTCTGAAACAGCAAGGCTGGTGGGGGGCTCATGGACCTACTGAGAGTGATCAGAAGGGGGAGGAACCACGAATCACTGACAGGGCGTTGGGCAGCCAAAACCCACAGGTGCATGATGGGAGTGACACACACCAACAGAAGGGCTGCTGTGGCACAAACGGCAGATCATGTTAGTGATGCACACAGGGGTGATATAGCTTAGGGACACCCTACTGTCCGGCCATAATGTTTTGGCTCATCAGTGTAAAACTTAAAACTTAAAACATTACTTTCTGCTTAAAAAATAGTTTGTTGCACCCAGTTTAAAAGTTTACATTACTGTGATTTAATTTCCACTCAGCCATTTCAGGACCAATCCCTTTAAAACCAAGGAATTTTAATGGGCAACCATATCAAAAGAATCTCTCAATCAACTTTCATCAGCACTGAACTAACACAGCAAACGCACAAGGAGCCAAGAACAGAGGAAGGATTGAGATGTACAGACCCCAGCGGGCTGAGGTCACTCACTTAGCCTGCGCAGCTTTACGCTCACACCCACTGAACAAACACACAGCTGCAGGTGTGTATGATTCACAGCAGCTGTATCGGTGTGGTCTGCATGTGGCCGTACGCTCAAAGATCTGCCCTATACACAATTCTCACCTGCGTTGTAGGAAGACCACATGTATGGATCATGTGCTCTGGAGATCTACAGGAACAGCGACATGCTGGTGACGTATGCGCAGCCACCGCAGCCGCGTGCGTGACGCATCATCACAAAAACTCTGCCCAAGGAAGCACGCGGCTCTGCAAGCTGTCAAGGCAACTCAAGAACTTGTTTTCCGCCTTCGCCACCTCCTCTGCCTCCCCCTCCTCCTCCTCAGCCAGGCAGTAGGACGAAGCCCCAACGGCAGAGAAAAACGGCACATTCTGCCATCCTGTCCCACTCACGGTGGCCGCCAACGCGCCGACACATGCAGTGCCCCCCCCGCCCCGCGGGGGCCAGCTCACGCGGCACATGGAGACCGACCCGCTCGCTCACCGTCCGTGGGCGGGACACACTCAGACTGCACCCGCCTGCAGGTCAGGCTTTAAAACACAAAACACACCCCCGCACAGGACACGAGGTGCCCGGCTCGATTCCCCGCGGCCCCCCCCCCCCCCCGGCAACAGGACACTCAAACGCAGAGGGATCAGCCTCCAGAAAATGGCAGCAACTTTAAACAATAACCGCTAGTGTGCTAATCCAAAGCACCCACTGCACTGCCTTGTGGGGGGCCGTACGACATGGGAAGAAGGGAGCCCCCCCCCCCCCCTCACCATGTGCAGACTGCGGCAGTCCACCAGGGCCGTCAGCTGGTGCAGGCTGATTTCTGTGGTGTTTAACACCCCCTGGATCTTCTCCAGACTCTCCTGTTCAATCAAAAAAAGGCACAATTGTAAAGCATGCACTTGTAAGGGGGGGGGGGGGGGCGGGACAGTGCTCATTCAAGCAGTGCAGTAGAAGCCTCTGCACATTATTTACTACTTTAAAAAGGGAATCATTAATAACCGGACATTATAATTTCTGCAATGTGATTTCACAGTGGTGGGTTTAATATGATTTGAGCTGAGTATAGAGAACAAGCAGGGAAGGACTTAAACTGAAGAATAATAGGGGCTCTAAAATCAGGAAAACCAAAGTGTTGATTCCAGGGGGGGGGGGGGGGCAGGTCTGGGGAGGACGTTGCTGGAGAATCTCAGTGCGAGCCAATGAGCTTCTTCAAAAGCACCATTTTGGAGCAGCACACTGCTGACGTGAAGAGGCAGAAAGGAACGCCGGAGGAGTTCGATTTCTGCCGCTTCCTGCCGCTGCTGCCGTCCAAACGGTGTCCATCACCGCGAATACAGTGGTGGGTTCCGTCTCTGATCTGAAAGGAGGATGGAGTGACCTGTGCATCGTCGGGGAGAGTCTGAGAACACTACTCAATGAGAGCAACGTCTTTTTACCTGCCACAGATAGAGAAAATGCGCGCGCGCACACACACACGCACACACTACAGACAGAGGAAACGCACACATACAAAGACACACACACACTGAGACACACAACTCATTACACAACACAGACAGAGAAAACAGACAGACAGACAGGACAGGCAGGCAGGCAGGCAGGCAGGCAGGCAGACAGACAGACAGACAGACAGACAGACAGACAGACAGACAGACAGACAGACGCACTGGCACCTTGGTCTGAGGGTAGTCCTTGACGGCAGTGTGCAGCAGCTCGGCGACGTCGTCCTGCATCTCCACCAACGCTCGGTGTCCTCCTGACAGCCTCTGTGGCACAGCAGCGACACACTGCTCACACTGGCAGCCCCGTTTGCAAACTCACAGCAGCGACACACTGGTCAGACTGGCAGCCCCGTTTGCAAACTCACAGCAGCGACACACTGGTCAGACTGGCAGCCCCGTTTGCAAACTCACATCCAGAAGAAACTCAGGAGGATGATAACCAGAATCACTTACTGGGGCGGGGTGGGGGTGGCGGGGGGGGATTAGAATGATGGACATAGGGTGGGGAACATGGCCAACGACCCCGCCAATCATAGTGAGGACGCTGGACGTATCAGCTTATTCCTTATTCTTTCACTGAACCCAGGGCTTTTCCTGAGCCTCATTAAATGGAGATGGGTGGGGGGGGGGGGTTCTGTATTACTCAACAAGCGGGTATAAACCGTAAGCAAATACGCCAGCCTCAGCTCACGTTGCTCTCGGGCGCGAGATGACGGGAACCCACGGCAAATTAACGGCCAGGAGCGGCTCTCCGACTGTAAAGTGTTTAAGATGCATTAATATTTTCAAAAGCAATTTCACGTTTCATAAAAGCGGGAGTGCGGTAAGCACCTTAACAGGAGCACTGGCTTTCGAAAGCCAAAGTCTGCGAAAAGCACGCGACTCAATACGGCCTCAGTGACGACGCTGAAGCAAACGTGAACATCTCTCCACCTCCCGTACAACGACCCTCGAATCATTTATTCCTAGGCTCCCATTACACAAATATGTCTGTCAAAAATGGTTTTTATCAGCATCCGAAGACCTTAATGAAGGAGAGCCACGGGTCGCACGGTAACCCCAGTAAGCCTTGAGTGTCGGGCTGTGGGCGGAGCCATTAGGCTGCTCCAATCACTACTCTCGGTGTTGTGAGGCTGGAAAACAAAGGGGTGCCATTGGGAACAACCTCATTCATCACCCAATCGACCACAAAAGGGACAAATTACCTTGACGGGTGAAGTCACTGGCACCCATGTAACCTAATAAACAAGGTTTATCTTTAGACCTACAAGGCAAAGCGGAGACACACGTACCGGCTGAAAGGGGTTCACCAGTCCTGTGGTGCATTTCAGGTAGTACTGAAGGATGTCTGTGGACAGAGAGAGCACACAAACACACTGTGGGAAGCCTAATCACAAAGAAACACTAAACACGGCAGAGGGGAGCATATTTGCTGTTTTTTAACCCTGATTTATCCACTTTCATGTTGCCCAGGAACAGATGGTCGGCTTATGTGCCAATTTGAGCTTTGCATAGCAGGTAAGGTTTTGGAAAATTAAATACAAAACAGAAAGAAAAGAACAAAAAAAAACAAAAAGAACAAACAAACAAATAAAATAAACATACATGCGTCACTTTGGTTGCTCTTTAAGCTGACCGATCCAATGTGCCAGCAAACCTCACTTCCCCTGCTTTGAAGGGTTTGCTACCCCCCCCCCCCCCCCCGTGCTGCTGACAGCAGATGGTCTAAAGCTGCCCCCTGACCTTCCGGACACCCTTCATAACTGATTAACCCCCGCCCTTCAAAAAGCGACTGACACCATAGCGGCTGCATGCATTACTGCCTGCGATGGCAGCCGGGGTTGCTGCTGAACACAGTCTCTGAGCAAACGCGCACACACACACACACACACACACACACACACACACAGGTTTGTGATTACATCTTTGTGGGGACCCTCCATTCATTTCTATGGGGAAAACTCTAATCCCACCATGACGACGTTTACCCCTACCCAGCTCTAATCTTAACCAGAAGTAGCCAAACAAAATGCAAGACTTATGGCATGTTTTGTTTTTTGATTGCATTTATATATTATTATAAAACTGAGTTGCCCCTTGTGGGGACCTGAAAAAATGTTCCCACAATGTCAAAAGCCACAGGTTTTTAATCACATTGTGGGGAAATATAGTGCCCATATTGTAATAACCACAAACATACATGCTAGAGTGAACACACACACGCACACACACTCAATCAGTCTTTCTCTCTCTCACCCACCCACCCACCCACCCACCCACCCACACACACACACACACACACACACACACACACACACACACACACACACACACACACACACACACACACACACACACACACACACACACACACACAAAATCAGCCAACAAACAGCCCACTGGGGACAAATGCAGTGTACCGCACAAATCAGCTAATTAATAAGAGTAACAGCGACACTATAACCTGAGCTGCCTTTCATAACAGCATGAGGCTCCCATGTACACAAACTGAGTTGCCCCATTTGCAGGATACCACCAGTGCTTTTGCCAAGACCTGCAACTATTAAACATTTAAGTTATTGACTAAAACCACAAGCGTGGTCGCCAAACCAGCTTCTCAAAGTTTTTTTCCCTGGTGAGATACCATTATCTGTCACAATGATTGCTGGCAATGAGTAACTACATCAGATTCTATGCACGCATCCCTGTGCTCTCAACGTGTATAATGCACGGCATATTTACTCTACACCAGGAAATAAACCTGCTTTGTTAAGAATGCTCAGCACCGAGTAGCTCCAGATAAAACTCTGATCACTGGGCTGTAAATGCAGGGCTTGTCTGAGCTGGTCCAATCAGAGATGTTCAAAGATAAAGTCTAACTACGACCGTAAAACACCAAGCCCTGAGACCTGGAAGCTGACCACCATAAGTAACAAGCAGGTCGCTTATTCCGATTTGTAGGGACTGTCTCATGGCGTCGATGTGAAGGTCAAAGATTAAATTAAATATAATTGCAGCCATTTCTTAAAGGCTACGGGACTAGTTCCGGCACGCAGGACAGCTTACTGCAAGCTGGCAAACTGACAGCATGTTGAACGGGACTAATTTACACTTTAATTAGAAGTTTAAATATTGGTGCATAATAACCTTAAAAATCTGACTGCGCTTAAGTACTGAAATAGTAAAATCTGAAATGATGCATTACTGGCCATTCACATAAGTACAGGTAGACTGGAATGCTTTTCCACATATCCCATCTTGTGATCAGTTGACAGAAACACACACACACACACACACACACACACACACACACACACACACACACACACACACACACACACACACACACGGTGTAGACTCTTCTGCATCGTATGTAGTTCTGCAATGTAGTTCTGATCACGGGGTCAGCATCTGTAATTTGATGGGAGTTTTACAACATTCACAGACAGCGTGCAAAAAGTAATACCTCATAAATGCATTAAATATATGTAGAGTGCTGGTCTGGAGGATGCTCTCTCGCGTGATATCTCGCAGTGATCTCGCTTTGCTCCGCTCACTCCAGTGATTTCCAGATCGCTGAGGGCATGTGCCCCCAACCCCTCGCCATGTGGAAGGCTTGACCGTACACTGATGAGCCAAATCTCTACAACCACAGCCATGCGAAGCAAATAACACTGAATGTCATAAGAAAAGATGTGTCAAGGTCTGGGACCTACTGAGTGTGATCAAAGGGGGGAGAGACCATGAACAGCCAACAGGGTACTGGGCAGCCATAATGTGTCAATGCAGGATGTGAATGAAGGCTCTCCCATGTATTATGAACTAACAGAAACGCTACTGTGGCAGATACTTTTGGTGATGGTTAGGGAACAATGTGTTGTGCTGTCCTAATTCAGACATCACTGCCTTGATCATCATTAAAATTATGCACTGCTTTTGCTATATAATCGACATTATCTGCTTCACGTCTGAGTGGTCATGGTGTTCAACCCATCTGTGTATATATAGTTGAGAGTGAAGCCTGGGGTCAGAGCCCAGGGTCGGCCATTTGTCCGGTTTCTGGTGCTTAAGGGTCTTGTTCAATGGAAATGAGACCATTTTGGCGAAGGACACACACCAGTGACCTTCCAATCACAGGCACTGAGGCATAACCCACAAAGTCACCCGTCATGCCCCATTGAAGAAGCCTTCACCAAAGCAAACCTAAGTGGAAGGTCAGTCTAAAGCCTGATCTCCACAAAGCCGTGCCATCCAGCTCCATCACCACACCAGGGGCCGGTAACGAAGAGGGAGAAGTACGAGGTAGTCTGACGACAATATGCTCTACTACGAGAATGTTTTCAAAGATTAAACATAGAGATTTTTTCTGCTCCTACCTCAATACCAACATTAAAATTAAAATTAAACATTAAAATACGCCAAAACCAACAACAGTCTGATTTTTCCCCTTTGTTAACTACTAAGAATTAAATGAGACATTTGTATCAATAAGTTTCAAATAACAACCTGCATGTAGTGTAGTAGCTGCATTGTTTGAGTATGCTGAAGTGTAACAGTCATGTTACTCAAGCAAAAGCCATGTCACTAGGTTACAGGAAGGAATCCACAGCCACAATTTGATCTACACAAGTCTGCTTCTTCTAGTCAAAAAGTACACATAAGTCTGCAGTGCAAAAAATGAAAGGTAGTAATTAACTAAACTTTAGAAAGAATACAAGTCTGAAGACATGTAGTCTTTACAAATGTTACTGTTTTCAGACTTAAGAAAAATCGTCACTAGCCTTACACAAATTGCGCTCTGCAGTTTTGCTTTCTTCTTCCTTCCATGTAAAGTACAGTATCTGCATTTCCACACAGCCGCTCCGACACACATGCGTTGCTGAACATCTAGCCATCACTTCTGTCTACGGCATGCCACAATACAAGCATTTTCATGATTTCTCAGGCTAGACTTATCTCTGATGGAAAATCGGATTGGTTTCTTACTTCCCGCTCCCCAGATATTTGATCCAGGACTTTTTGCCGGTATTGACCTGATACCGAGAGTGATGATCAGAACTGTGCCGTCTCTAATTAAATGTGCCCAGCTCCCTGCTCACGTTTGTCGACATCCGTCTAAAATACCCATGTTTGTTTATGGAATTACACTTACTGTACAAGGCAAGGCTGATTACACTAACAAACAAGCACCAATTAATCACACTGTGTATGATGCTGACATTTAAAAAACAGATTTGATTATACACTTCATCATGCTGGCCGTCCCTGTGTAATATGGAGCCCTACAAACATGGACAAATATAGTTTGGGAAATAACAGCTTAACATATCATGGCATGATAATGGTTATAAGCCAAACGATTCCTGCTATCTGGGTTTGGCTTTCACAGACTGAGGGAAAGCCCTGAATGACCGGTTTACAGTCACACTGTCATCCTTTAGTGTGTCTGCAGCATCAAACACCGACACGCAGTCAGGCTAAGACATCAAGGTTTGATATATGAGGGGGAAGGTGCCTTAACTCAGATGGCTGCATAAAAATTACACAGGGAAAGCTAAAGTAACCTCACCATCACCCACACATGCGTCATCACTACCACTCTGCCCCCTGGGCACCGCCTCCTCCGATTTTCCAGCTCAGAACCGACGCAGACTGTCCAATTACACCAGGAAAGAGGCAGCGCACATCCCAGCATCACATAACAAAAAGGACGACTTTTCTCTTACTCGTGTTATTCAGCAAAGATCCATCATTTCGAGGGGATTCAGTTGTTCCTCTTTGCTATGCAATACAGCAATAAAAACAGCCGGGGGGACCATAATGGGGGGGGGGGGGTGATTCTAAGGGCCTAAAAAATATGGAACAAAATTGGATTGGCCTGCGGTGGGGGCTCAGGATGATAAGCTTATCATGGGTGAGCCTGCGAACATCAGCTTTGAAATCAACCCTTAAAGTGTGAGTGTAGGCTGTGTGCATCTGTACCATGCAGTCTACCAGGCTGGCATACCAAGAGCAGCTCTTATACCATGCGCAGGTAACCGTATCTAAGTTAGACATTAATTAAAAAAAAATTTAAAATCAAGGTTCAGCAGACTTAAATTCCTGTTCGCCCAGGCTCACTTTACACAAGGGTAGAGAATCTTTTACGACATGATGCCAATTCAGAAGGGGGGGGGAGGGGCTTGAAGATTCAAATGATATCAATTCCTTTTCATCGCAAGATGAGCACTTTGTTCGTATAATTAGAGAACATTCTGGAAAAACACAACCCTTCATTCAGAAATCTCTGGACGTTAAGAAACCAAAACAGCAGGCCCTGAATACTGTGGACCCCCCAGTCACGGCTCCTCTCAGACAGGTAGACAGTGCTAATGTTCATATTTTGGGCAACACGAATGGCAATGCATTAACTGAAAAGGAAACTTAATACAGATAGACAGTTAGCATTAAAGCATTAAAAATGTATTAACGTCCACTCATAAACAAGGGATACATCAGACAATTACCTTTATTGATGACGTAATGCTGTTCAGCCACCTGGACGACGTAAGCATCGGGCTCGACGCAGAAATCACTGGCACTCTAGCGGACCCAAAAACAGGACATCGCAGTGATTAAAGGCTAAACATTTTCATGTACAAGTGGTTAAAGAAAACACCCCCACCGCAATCTGGCCAACAAAATAAAAATTTGATCAACCATCTGCTAGAAAATTAATAAATAAAGCAACGTACTGAGCGCTTAAGCTCACACTGTTTTAAGGCTGAGAGGGAGGTCAGGCAAAGAGCACTCATTCGTATCCGAGATGCAGAAACCGAATAATGACTTTAGCTTGTGTACACAGAAAATTGAATTTTATTCCCTAAATATTTTATGCATTTGAGCCCCAGAGATTGGATGTGTACCAATGCCCATCAGGAGATTGAGCATGGTGTGGTCTGTATGCAGGCTGGGCTCCAGCGCAAAAGCAGGACATTATCTGGTATGTGTGTGTGTCTGTGTGAGGCCCCTGTCCTTGGCCACACTTCCAAACTCTACAGGACAAAGCCAGACATAATTAATTCCAGCCCCGGACTGGTTTTGCACTTGAGGCCCTTACTGGCTCCTTCACGCCAGCCCAGTGCCCAAAGCCCATCAACACTGTGCTCGTGTTCCCCATCCCAGTCACTACCAGCTCTGAGCCACTATCAGCTTCACTACAGCACTTGGCCTGCCTTCGGAAAAATGATTATATTCAACAGAGGACTGAATAAAATTACATTCCTTTCCGAGGTTTTGACAAACTGCACCTAAATTATTTGTTCCTTCAAAAGATAAAAAAGAAAAAGAAAAAGAAAAAAACAAAAATCGATACAAGTCTTTACAGTCGACAGCAGAACACATGCAACTGCGGAGCTGTGGACAGGAGAAGTAACAGACAGAGAGAGAGAACAGCTCACGAAGAATGGAGTGAGGGAGTCAAAGCAGGAGGGAGGAGAAGAAAACCGAAATGTGCACTGAGAGCAGCCCGAACTTTCAAAGTTTGCTGCAAAATCTTGCCTAACAGGCTAAATCAACTCAGATTGTTTTTTACACTTTAAAATAGACTAGCAGTTGTATAAGCAAATGCTATTTGGAATAAATCACTGTATTAATTCTACCCTCTACAGTAAGAGCGTGAATTAGAAGTCGTCGCTATAACACAGCATGTGACCTCTACCTTCCCATCCAGTCACAGCGCAGGAGCACAAAGCCTGAGGCCACAACGCAAATCCAGTTTGGGGTTTTTCATTATTAGCTTCACCTACAGTACCTATAAAATCAACACACTCATCTCATCTTAAGGCAGAGAGACACCATCACCCACGTCCTGAGCAACAGAACATTTGCCATATTTTCAAGCACCATTCATATAACTGTTCTTTCTATCGCAGAAGTTTTAACGATTTGAAAGATTTCATAATTAACACATGCAGGTTAAGAGGCTTGTGATTAAAAACAGATTATTATAGTGCCAACCTGTCAAACTGACTGTTTATGTACTAATTACGGGGCAATAAAGGAATCCGACAAGCCTGCGTACGTGTGTTTAACGGATAATTACGCTGCTGCTCATCAATACAGGACAAAAGGCCAGCTGAACATATAAGAACAAGGAAAGATTAGCAAATACCAATAGTTTTCGCCACAATAGGCAGTGTTAGTTATGGATAATCAAAACATTCTTGCCATTTATTACATACTGTATTGGGGCAGTGGTGACATAATGGTTAGGGAAGCATGCTTGTGATTGGAAGGTTGCTGGTTCGAATCCCGGACCAGCAAGGTACCACTGAGCAAGATGCCGCCTCAACGCACTGCTCCCCAGGCGCTGTATTAGCTGTCCACTGCTATGTCACATTGTCACATATGGGTTAAATGCAGTGAACACATTTCATTGCTGTGCAATGTGCGCTGTGGTGTGTCATCAATGACAATTAATCACTTTCACTATTCACTGTCATAAAAAGGATCAATATTGAGATTCCATTACTACTGACACTAATATATGGATGTGAATTTTCCAGCTTGGCAAGTTAGATCTCTACGGTGAGGCTACTACAGAGTTACTGAGGAAGAAGAGATACAGGTACAGACAGGATGACAAGCTAATTTAACATGCGGCATGGGTCTCTGCAAATTCTCCAGAGGAAAAGTTTAACTTACTTGCAGAATACATGCATAGACACACACACACACACACACACACATATGTATATAGTTGACAAGACCAAATCACAGATTACACGTTTGGTGTGGTGTGTACTGCTGCCATGGAGATGCTCACCGTGGCAACGGCCAGCTCCAAGCCGAGGGATCCCCAGCTGATAATCAGCGTCAACATACCCAGGAAGCAGACACTGTGGAGAGAGAGGCAGGGGGGACAGGCCATCAGCGGGCAGGCCTTTAGTGGGCAGGCCGTCAGCGGGCAGGCCTTTAGTGGGCAGGCCGTCAGCGGGCAGGCCTTTAGTGGGCAGGCCGTCAGCGGGCAGGCCTTTAGTGGGCAGGCCTTTAGTGGACAGGCCGTCAGCGGGCAGGCCGTCAGCGGGCAGGCCTTTAGTGGGCAGCGGCGCTCTTTTCAGCACAACAACGAGAACTAAAACAATACTTACTGAAAACCCAGGCTAATGGGCTCCCTCATGCCATTTCCTGAAGTTCACTAGAGTTCTTGGGGTGGCCAAAGGCATCAAATGACACAAAAACCTATATTCTCTCCATGATGCATTTGCCACAACCAAATGTTAAGAAACTGGCTCTAAAAAACAAGCAACATAAGCAGTGTATACGGAGATATAGTTGCATATGGAGTTTGAAACTAGGACACGGATCGACTCGGAAAATGCTAATTCCACAGCTAGGCTACATGGACGTGATTGATGCCAAGAGTAAGTATTTAAACAGCCAAAGGCAGTGCCGGCCACTGCAGACTACAGGGGAAGAGAGCAGCTGCGCGATGACAGGTCATTACCATAGTGCTCACTGCAGGACTTCCACTGCTAGTGAAGGACTCTGGATAGGGCAGAGAAGCCCCTCCACAAGGCTCCAGCAGCTGGCAGTGTTACACGAACATAATAGGTCGTGAACAGCTGCCCCGATACTGAAATCCAGCTTATAATCAGTGGAATTTTTTTGGCCTGATGGTCTAACAAACAGCTCAAAGCAGTAAATGGCCGAAGCAGGAACCCAGGAAATACAGAGTTTGAACCTCCCTTAACATTTGCAGAACCCTCCTGGAAATTCATTTCCAGTTAAGGACCTGGACCCAAGGTTATACAGCGGGGACTCAAAAAGATGAGAAGCAATTAGTGTGGCTTACAGAAAGCTAGACGGCTGGGATTAAGGAAGGGTGTAAACTGCAGGAGAAAGCCGGCAGGTACATTGGGGGGCGACGGGATGGGCCTGACGTTTCTCTCCTCTCACTAAGCAAACGTGTTCGGTTAACGCCCACACACCGTGCACCAAGTGTGCTGCCAACGTGAGTCAGAAAAACACCCAGCCGAGCATTGTACTCACTCCCATGGCAGCGGCTCGAGTTCTCAGGTTCCTTCTCCCAACTCACCCGATGAGTGTGCCCTTCGAGCTGCGGATGAGGCCAAACAGCACCAGCAGACAGATCAGGACGTCAAACAGCAGCAGACCTAAGTAACCCAGCCACCTGACGGGAAACGAGACCCGTCATTACATCACACTGACGGCAGATGATATTAATGAGCACACACCCCCCGCCATTTGTAAATAATTATGCTCAACACACAATCATGAATCAACTTTCTTCACAGATAAGGGAGGTAGCTTAATGTAGTCATCTCACAGGGACAAAGTTAGCTGCAAAAGGTCAGACAGATCTCATATTTTCACAAGAATTTTCAATGAGAATAGGAAAAATATAGAACACAGTGCGGATGTGTCAAATCCACATAACCAAGGTATAAAACGGATGGATGATTGTACTGAATAGATGTATTAACAAATAACCTGCACAGAAGTTCAACATTTAAAAATGTGCAAAAATTCCATCCAGTTCGAAGTGCTTAATGTTTAAGGAAACAACGATAATTCACAAAACATCTTAATACAGCTTTACTTTGGCGAGGCATGTATAGATCTTGAAAATTCAGAATTATGATAAACATCCATCCATTTTCCATAAGTGCTTGTCTAATTCAGGGTCCTGTCCTGGAGGTTAGGGTTGCAATGCAGGACAAACCCAGGGTAACTCCAATGAATCTCAGCATATCTTTGGACTGTTTAGGAAACCCCACGACGACACAAGGAGAACAAACTCCACACACATGGAGCCAGGGAGGAGACTCAAACCCTGGTCCCAGAGGTGTGACGCCACAGTGCTAACCACTGCAACACTGTGCTGCCCGCTAAATGAAGAACATTTTACAGAAAAAAAAAAATTATAAAATGTAACAGTCAGTGAAAGGTTTATGAGTCGTACAGATCAACAATTCACAGTTGTTTCTTTGAACACAAAGGGTTTCCAAAAAAGCTACGACTTACATAATCATTATAATATTCATATCTCCATGACACTTTAGAAATATGCTCATATTTGTATAGAAAAGTACAAAATGGCACTTCAAAAAAAAAATGCAAACTGGAAATGTAGATGACTTACTAAAACCTACAGAAATGGGGATGGAGTGTCATTTTAGACACCCTTAAATGGAACTAGATCAAAGGCACTATCTGCTTTTGAAAAAGAAAACACAGAGTAACCTGTAACTAATGCTGCATTCCATTTACCTCGGAGGTAGGAAGTCAGAGTTAGAAATGACGTCACATCCAAGATAACCGCATTTCAATACAAGTCGGAAAGCCATTTAACAATACCATAGACCTGTTTCAAAAAGCAGGATTTCTTGTTTAGCTGGAGAACTTGTTGGATTTAAGGTACCCCAGTTTAAATGGCCTTTCTTCCTTCACTAACATTTAGCCCAGACTACCTTAAATCCAACAAGTTATCCAGCTAAGGAGGAAATCCTGCTTTCTGTAACAGGCCCCAGTTCACTGTTAGCCATTGTTAGCAATATCAGTTGATAATGCATTACGTGTTATTTTGCACATACAGACACCATAGAAACATCGCCAAGGTTAGAGGTTGGATACTACTGTGTGTAAAACTGATTTTGAACTGATAAGAGGAAAGTTCTAATAAACAGTACATAACTTCAGCTATGTAGTTATGTATTTGAATTGTGAGGTCAGGGTTGTATAACTTCCTCCGACTTTCCGAGACAGAACTCCGACTTTAGGGGCGTTCCAGTTGAAATTTCAGACTAGGACTTCGGAAATTTTGACTTCCGTGTTCAAATGGAATACAACATTAACCCCGTGGCCCTTCGAGCAACAGATAAAATTGAAAAAGAAAATGACCCACTACCACCATCAGCTGCTGTTTATTGACAGCTCAAAAGGAAATACCCATAAATGCTTCATGCTGTTGACATGTTTGATGTCTATTTAAGTTTTTATTCATTTGCTGTGCAAATGGTGACCGATGTAGATATGAGTAGTACATTCATACACTCATTTGTAGTCATCGGATGTAATGCAATTCTTCCTTATGGTTGCAAAAATGATACATTATTCCAGCATTTCTCAACCCAGTCCGCAAGGAGCTCCAGACAGTCCACATTTTTGCTCTCTCCTAGCTTCCAGTACACCTGAACCAAATAATCAAGCAATCAAAAATGCTGAATACCTGGTACATGTGTGCTGAGAGGGAGCAAAAATGTAGACTGTCTGGGGTCCGTGAGGACTGGATGGAGAAACACTGGTCAAACCAATTAAATCAAAACTACAGAATCTCCCCAATCGACAATGCAATCCCAAGTTCGGTTCATATACGGTGGTTTCGTTCACTGTGGCCCTGTGCTGGTCCCCTGTGCTGCCCGGAATTGGCTCCAGCCCCCCCCATGAGTTTTACCAGGATTAGAGGTGAGATGATGAATAGATGGAGCTCACTGCAAACAAACTGCAATTTTGAAGCTGTCAGTTTCATGGTTTTTCGTGTATGACAAATATTATCTCGATTTAAAAAGGAAGAAGATATATCGCTTTTATCCCCAGAGGTCTTCCTGCCACCATTCTTTTTTTTTTTTTTTATAAGAAGTTAAAAATGCTAGACATTTTTCAACACCTTATGCAGAAAACTAGATTCTGAGGATTCTGTCTATTTCATACATACTAATATTAATGCAGTTCTTGGCAGCAATTACCGTATACGCATTAATGCATTCAGATAGTCATGTTGGCATACAAAGGTATGTATATATACGAGTGTAATCTATACCAGAAATGACTGTCGGTAAGGAAACACAAGCAAGCTAAACAAAGGCTCCCAGCGAGTGATGCATTGAGAGACCCGCCACGGGAAAAGGCCGACCCACAAGGCACTGAGTGCATAACACCAAATGTGTGCCAGTGACTGGTTTCAGACCCCGAGAAAGTGCTACCAGAACCTCATTCCTCTAAAATCCCCGTGATTCCTCCCATTCACGACGGCAGAGAGGCCTCACCTGTACCAATCAAAAAGCTCAGTTTTAACCGCCAGCTCCTCCAGAGACATGTGCCCGTTGTCCCAGAATGTGATATCTTTCACATGTCGTGTCAGCTCCGCCAGCTGCCCCTGCAGCCTCTGCACGATGGACACGAGTTCCGGCGTCTGGGAGTACCGGCTCTGCAGCTGCTGCAGACCATCCTCCACGGTGCGGTTCAGCGACGAGGTGCTCGTGGACACCTGCAGAAGATGCAGGAAATCTACATCAGATGAACCCTACACATAATCTCAGGTTTTATGGGACAGTTTCTCACAATAAATAAATCTTTATACTGAAGGCGACCCACTCAAAAGCATTAACACAGAATAGTATGTGACAAAACAGAGCAGAGTGACAGCTGGTTTCACGGTTAGAATGTTTTCACACGTCGTTTTGAACACTGAAAATGCCACCATATTGGAAAAGCAGGCAAAATAAAACAAGATGGATCTCAGCCCCTCTTAAAGACATGGCTAAAACCCAAAAATACGACAATTAACAAGTTTGGTAAAACATGGCAGCATTGTATGGCAAGCAGGTAAAACATAAGATCCTGAATGATTCTCATTTTGAGTTTGAGGTGAGCATTAATGGCAACGTCAAGAAATGGCAAATTCACCCAAAAATGAATCATGCTACATTCCTGTTCCCTACGTCTACGAAAGGCCCCTGTGATGTAGCCAGATCAACATTCAGTCAACCATCTCCATACTCGGGAGCTTATGGACGCAACACTGCTTGGGCCAAGGTCAGGCGTACTTACGAGCTTCTCCACTCCCGCGATGGTGTGGTTTGCGTGCCGGAGAGAGTACGTGAGCCGGCCGACTCCATCGCACGTCTCACCGTTCCCATAGAAACCGACTGCGATGCCAGCACTGAAAAGAAATGGAAACAGGGTGGGATGAAGAGGCAGGGACCGTGATAATGGAGAGACTGCCGAAAGCAGGAGAAAGGGCGCTATGGAGAAGCAATTACGGTTGCTTCGCTTCGTCTGCCAAGGGCTCCGAGGACCGGGCTGCCCTAGCATGGCCGACTGACGTCCATCAACCCGAAGAACATCGTAAATAGATAAGGTGCTCTCTTCATTATAAGCATTAAACAACATTAAGGTAATTGTTTTAAGTCAGCTGCTCATTTTAAAACGCGAGCCTGGGGATTTATGCATCATCCGGGGATACAAGGTGCTCAAGAAAGCCTAACAGTCAGAATGGTGGAGTGCTTACAGTGCTGTGCTTAATGCATAGCAGACAAGCAGTTACACATACACACTGAGATATGAACGTTCACCAAGACAAACCAGTTTGGCGGGAGTGGGGGGTCTACATTGTTCCAAGATGATTCCCTCCATTGCCAGCAGGTGTCACTATGGCTCAACATCCCTCCATTCCATCCAGGTCTCTCCAGTCACAAGAGAAATTTCATGACGACTGGATAGTCACTGTGTTTCTCCGTTTCTCCCTTTTTATTTATGTAGTTTTTCCCCCCAGCATCTGGCTGCAGTCCAGGCCCATCCTCACAGAGAAGCCCAGCCGCAGAGAAAAGCAAACCCCCTGCCAAATGACATGTAATATGCTGCTTTTTGGAGCTGCCCACTTTCCAGTCCTGTGTTTCTGCAGAGCCAGCATCACACAGGAAGACAATGGGACTTTTCTCAAAATAAGAAACAGCAGCACTCTGTGGTGTCGAGGTAAAAAGACAGAATTAAGAAATAATCAGCTGAAACAAAACTTTAAAATAATCAACTTTAGATGAAGTAATAAGCCTTTTTAAATACACTTTCATTTGCAAAGTCAACACTGATGCTAATGTTTACTTAAACGGATTTTGTAGTAATGAGAAAATAAAAATGTATTGCGATAAAACAAAAGTCATGACCAAACCAAAGCCTTTCCATTTTATCCCAATGCAAAACCACTATTCTGCTGGTTTCTGGGATGGATCCTGATCAACTGAAGATGGGACAGCTGATCGAAATTCATCACGCACACGAACCTACCGCTCAGTGCAAAGGACATTTGTGTTCATAGTGAGATGCCGCATCTTAGCTGAGCCCTCTGTTGGGGGGGGGGGGGGGTACTGGGAGTTTACCACCGAGTTTCTGTCCCACCATCCTAGAACCAGAAGCTCATTTAATTAACCCCCAGGAAGGTTATAATTAAAGAATCCCCCCGACAGCATGCTCATTTCAGGAGCCAGGACTTCCGTGTTTCTGTTTCTCTATGTATATGACTCTGTAATTAACCCATGAGTGCTTCAGCTTGTGCGTGTGTGTGTGTGTGTGTGTGTTTATACCTACCAACAGTTTTTACCATGTCCCCACAATGTGGTAAAACCTATTACTTCTTAGCTTTAGGAACTTTGAGGACCCTACAATATAAACCTCAATTATATAAAAATCTGTGATTGCAATCAAAAAAACTAAAATTCTTACATTTTATTATTTGTTAACTTATGGTTAAGGTTGGGGCTGGGTAGGGGGTATTGTCATAAGAGATAAGAATATATGAACTCTGTGTGTGTGTGTGTGTGTGTGTGTGTGTGTGTGTGTTTGTTTTGTGTGTGTGTGTGTGTGTGTGTGTGTGTGTGTGGAAAATGAAGAAAGTAGACCCAGGTTTCCGGTTCCTCTCCAGAAGGCATCGAAATTAACGTGCATTTCTGCTGTCGCCACACTTGTCAACAAAGGGTG